>NC_051160.1:175786535-176386535 GCF_013339745.2 Dermacentor silvarum | reverse complement strand
TCCGTTGCTGTTTCCGAAATAAATCATTAGTTGCGAGGCCGTCGTTATGCATACAGAATCTCGAAAAAAAGAGAGCGATATCGGAACACCCGTCACGTTTTTCATCTCGTTGTATCCGTGGCCGTAGGCCACTGAGTAGCCTTATCAACATATATATATATCTTTTTTTTCGATTCCGCCGGCAACTTTCGTCCACAAAACCGGATAACCCTTTGGTAAATTGAAGTGAAAGTACTGAATTTCATGTATTAAACAGTTGCATGCATGGTCATTTATTCATATTTCGTACTTGTTGGTTCCAAGTGTTCTTGCTGTTCCGTTTGATTTACCTTGGGGCATTTATTTTTGCAGTAATGAAGTGGTGCATCACGTTCGTGCAGAAAAACAATGCAGCAGTTCTAATAGCTTCATGTTTGTCTTGCATTTGCTTGTGGAATCAGCAGCGTGATAACTTCTGGTGCATAAATGAGCGCACAAATACTCTCATTTGTGACCCTAATAATACTTAAGCTGTTGACATGCACTGTAGTTATGCAGGTAGCAATATTCATTTAATTAACATGTTGCTTAAGCACCCTAGAACAAAGTGTACAGTTCCATGTATTCTGCAGTCTAAAACCATTACAATATATATGTCACGCCTTCTTGCATTTCATATAGCAAAATTGTGCTTTTTAAATTTCTGATGCGATCAAAATTTCTGTTCCAGACACGCAGTAAAGAGGATGGCACCAGTGCAAAGCAGCACTCCATACACCAAAGACAAGCTACTTCCTGCTACAACAAGGCCATTTTGTGGACTTTGGCTGTTACTTCAAGGTAAACAACACAAAGTTCGGAAATAAATATGCTTGATATATACTGTATTGGCTCGCTAGTCTTGAGATACATGTCATTTGTTTGTAGGAAATGATGTGAACGTTTTTCCACATTTACGGTTCAGCATAATTGGTTCAAACATAAAAGAAAACACGACATGGGTTTGGCTAATCTGTGCTTTATCTCATGTGTTACTGTTGTGTCCCAACAGAATCTGCACCAAGCACACCATGGTCCTCATCACAGAAGCCCCCATCTACCCTGACAGGAAGGGGCTGGAGCCAAATTTACAAGGAATTTTACACCACAAAGAAGCGGACGCAGAAGTATTTGGATGAAATATCAAGTCTACGGATGACTGTCAATACTGAAAAGAGCCTCAGCCATCATTCCACCAGCACGGATATTGGCCGAGTCATCCAGGTACCTCAACAAAGACTTTCTAGAAATTCTTCATGTTGAGATGTACCTGCAACCATTGAACAAGCACGGACGGACGCTGGCCAAAAGAGTTCCTTCCATCAGTATGCCCTTCCTTAATCAGCTTCCTGGCCATGTCAAAGTCCATTTGTGCCAAGTATACATTTTTTTCTATATATGCAAGCTTTTTCATTCCCCACTATTGTTAGGGATAATTCTTCTTCCTCATCCAAACATAAAGGTCAACCGATTCTTTGCTCATACTTAACACCATTCACTGTCTAGTAGCATACCATATCTGTAGCAGTATTTCTTAGCGTATGTTTCCATGTGCAACTGCTCTCCAGAAATAGCCGATGCAGCATCGGCATGCGTCTTGCATTAACCGTTGCAGCGTGTGCTATGTAGCATTCAACTTTTCTTAATGCTTTTGGCCTTCAGTGCTTGCAGAGCCGAGTGGCTTCTTTCATGAACGCAAGCTTTCTAATTGCTATATTTAATTCCTAGTTTCATTAAGCATTGCTCTTCTTGCTCGATAGCCTGGGTGTAGCCTTGCCTTGTTCGATAACCTTCAGTATAGCACAAGCTACACTGAAGTGATTGATTACAGAGTCTTGTTTCGCTGCTGTCCCACTTGGTCGTGGTCGCCGTGTTACGTTTCTCGGATGTGGGGACGTGGTAAGTTGCATTGGGAAGCAGTCTCTCGAGGTAAGCACCTGCTCCTGCAGTTCGCACAGCAACATAGACTCCCAATTTCCACGCACCGTGATTGGTGCTCCCCGTTCTGTCCTTTCCTGCTGTAACCATGTGCAAATTTTGCTTGTGGCCTTCGTCAGCTGCAATTTGGCATGAACATAGACCAGCATACGTGCTTACATGATCTGAGGTGTATGAAGTTGATAGCCACCTGGGTGGAGTGGCCCGCAAAAGAGGCTGCCGAAGGTGATGCCCACGAAAGCGACTTGTCCATACTGAGACAAATTGGGGCACCAAGTGTGAGCCATACATTAGCGGCCCTCTAAAGAAAAGAAACGTGCAGCCTGGAAAGGAGGTAATGGTAAAATGCTGGGTAGTCCATGTTGCTGTGTTGACTGCGGCAGTAGATGCCTGCGTTACCTGATTGCTTCGAAACGCAAGTTGCTAATGTTCAACAGTGACTGTTGGTGCAAATAGGTGGGACACACCGCCCAATCTGTTTGCGCTGCTTGTTGTCGCTCATTACCAGACCACCATGTGTGACGGAGGCCAGCACTATGCCTTTAGTCGGACAGCTGAATGTGCCCCAAGCGACCCATGTACGTCAATGCTCACTGTTGCCATATGGATCTTCACCAATGTATAATGTATTGTGTGGACCTTATGCGGTCATTTATTGCAGCGTCTCATTTCACTGTTATCTGACTTGTTTATGGTTGCCGTGTTACGCTTCTTGGATGTGGCGGCCTGGTCAGCTGCATTGGGAAGCAGTCCGCACAATGACATGGACTCCCGATTTACATGCTCCGTGATTGGTGCTCCCCGTTCTGTCCTTTCCTGCTGCAGCCGTGGGGAAATTGTGCATGTGGCCTTCCTCGGCCGCGATTTGGCGTGAACGTAGACCAGCATTTAGAAGAGTGTGGGTGTAGGCCAGTTGGTGATTTATGATTTGGGAAGTTACCGCAAATAACACACCAGAAAAAGAAAGAGATAACACGAAGCGGTACTGATGACTGTTTATCTAATGAAATGATTACCGAGCTCATACGGATCAGACACGTGTGCACCCGAAAAGCAACGAAAAAAAACAGTAATAACACACAGCGACCTTCAAGAGGGCTGCGATACAAATGCTAAGATACACGCTGATAGACTAGTGAGGCACCTAACACGTGTGTATCACGTGGAAAGAAACAAAAGTTCTTTCTGGGTAACAGCAGATTATCGGCAGAAAAAATGGGCAGCTGAAAAGAGGTTGTAGAGGCAGTAGCCATGCGACGCTTTAAGGATGGCGATTGCGTTAGTTTTCAGTCAGTTGCTGTTACCCAGAAGGAACTTTTTTATTTTTCTACGTGATACACACCTGTTAGGTGCCTCGGTAGTCTACAAGTGTTTATCTTAGCATTTGTATCGCACCCCTCTTGAAGGTCGTTCTGTGTTTTTGTTGGATTTCTCGTTGCTTTTCGGGTGCACACGTGTGTCTGATCTATATAAGTTCGGCGTTCGTTTCATTAAATAAAAAGTTGTCAGTACAGCTTCGTGTTATCTCTTTCTTCGTCTCGTTTTTTTTTTTCGGTAATCCTAGACCGGCATACATGCTTACATGGTCCGATGTGTGTGAAGTTGAAAGGCCCGCAAAAAGGCTGCCGAAGGTGATGCCCACGAAACCGACCATGTCCATATTGAAAGAGGGGCACCAAGTGTGATCTACACATTCGCGGCCCCCGAAATAACAAAACAGAAACGTGCAGGTTGGAACGGAGGTAACGTTAAATTTCCGGGTAGTCCATGTCGCTGTGTTGGCTGCGGCAGCAGATGCCGGCGTCACCCGATTGCTTCGCGATGCAAGTTGCTCATCTTCAACGGCGACTGGCGGTGCAAACAGGTGGGACACTGTCCAATCTGCTTACATTGCTGGTTGTCGCTCGTTACCAGACCGCCACCCACCGGGGTGGCTCAGTCAGCTAAGGCGTTGCGCTGCTGAGCACGAGATCGCGGGATCGAATCCCGGCCGCGGCGGCCGCATTTCGATGGAGGCGAAATGCAAAAACGCCCGTGTGCTTGCGTTGTAGTGCACGTTAAAGAACCCCAGGTGGTCGAAATTAATCCGGAGCCCTCCACTACGGCGTGCCTCATAATCAGAACTGGTTTTGGCACGTAAAACCCCAGAAAGAAGAAGAAGAACCAGGCCGCCATGTGCGATGACGAAAGTGAGCCGTTTACGAGCTCGCGTTAATGATTCCAGCGTATCTCGACATGTTTATTTCTGCTCTTGTACGAGAAGGTGCACTGCCTGTATTCTGCCAATAAAGTCGCACGTTCCGTTCACTCACTTGTGGCTTGTTTTTATGGGCGTCAGTAGAGGCTCTTTGGTCTCCTGGCAATTAGAACGCAAAAACTACGCGGCAGCCAAGGCAATGAGGCGTGCCGCAACGCCAACCGGGCGAGCGCGGCGCGTACCAGCGTATGCGACCGGTAAAAAACGGCCATATTGAATTTTGCTAAAAAAAACTACATTTCCGCTTCCTGTTTGAGCAGCGCCATCTGTCTTACGCCTAAGTAAGTTCCATGCGCTGCCGCTTCTTATTTTCGTACCACTGTGGAAGGTACAGTTTCCCTTCTCTAAAGTTGGTTCTTTATTCTATGTCAGTCATCATATATAACCAGCCGTCTAATCCTCTTCCTGTAACATCAGGTGTCCCACAAGGCTCCGTTCTCGCCCCTCTTCTGTTTTTGATTTATATTAACGACCTCCCACTGTAGGTACATTGCCAAATTCGAATGTTTGCTGACGACTGCGTTATCTACCGCCCAGTAACTAACACTACTGATCAAGAAGCCCTCCAACAGGATCTTAACCACATCCAACAATGGTGTGAAAATTGGCTCATGACTCTTAACCATATCAAATGCAAGCTCCTTTCCATTACCCGTCGACACAAGATTCATGCATTTCAGTACAAAATCGCTAAGGAATCCGTAGAATCCGTATCGTCTTTCAAATACTTAGGCGTCACATTACTTAAAGACCTAACATGAAACGCACATGTCGCAAACGTGATATCATCAGCAAACAAAACACTGGGATTTCTTAAACATCATCTTCGCCTCGCCCCGTAAGATTGCTCGCTTACAAGTCACTCGTTCGACCTAAACTAAAACCCGCATCTGCCATAGGGAACCCGCATCATGTTAACCAAATAAACAAACTAGAAGCAGTCCAAAATCGCGCTACAAGGTTCATCCATTCTTCTTATTCGTATGACGTCAGTGTTTCAGCTTTGAAAACTAAATCTGCGATATCGCCTCCCTCAGTTCGCCGTCGCATAGCCACTCTATTACTGTACCACTAGTTCTATTACTCATCACTTAATCGCGCACCTTACATCATGCCAGCGTCGTACATTTCGCACCACACCAGCCACACCCTTCAAGTTTTTCGTCCATGGGTCCGAACTGTTACTTTTTCAGCTTCCTTCTTTCCACGTGCAGCTAAAGATTGGAACGGCCTTCCCCAACATATTGTCGATATCAGCTGTGCATCATCATTCGCTGAAAATTTAAATAACCTTTTCTGTACATAAACACATATGGCACTGTCATTCATGTTTTGCTGACCCCACCCCTTATGTAATACCTCCACGTGGGGTATTTAAGGAAATAAAATGAAATGAAATGAAAGTCTCGAGCCAAGATTCCGGATCGTCCGATGAAGCTCCTCGAAAGGTAGGTGGCTCGCTGGGTTGTTCAAGCATGATGGGGGACGCTTGGGTTGCCATTGTGGTTGTGGACTGGCCACGATCTTCCTGGTCGCCTCAGGCAAACGTCCGTCCTCAGCGGGCAGTCCTTACAGCCTGCGGCTACCTCTCTGGTCCTTGGCAGCATTGGTGTTGTCTTCGGAGTTCGGGCTTGGATCACGGCTTGTTGGGGGCGTCCGGTGCGTGAACGCAAAGCACCTCCACCAGATGTCACGTAGTAGTGACAGTGAAGAAAACAGTCGCAAAACTGTGAATGATGAAACTAACTCTTTATTGGGCGAACGAATAAAAAGAGGCTACACTCAAAGCGCAATGATAGCGGCGAACACAGTCGGCAATCATCGAAACCTAATCCGCGGGTCATGCACGTCGGCTTTTAAGCACGAGTCTTGGAGTGTTCCAGAGTAATCGCTGGTGCCCGCGTGTCCTCCAGAAAGTACTACACAATTCGCGTCGCTTATACATGCAGTCAGATTACACAACGTTCGGTGAGAACAAACAGCGGATAGAAGCATCGATAACATTCGAGAAAATTCCGATACATGCAGGCATGTCCGCCGCTGAGCGATTACATTTGTTAGACGGTGGAACGCGGTCACCCGAGAAAAATAAACAAGAACACATGTCAATATAGAGTGCCTACTCAGTCAGAATCGTGCTACCCGGTTTATGCAATCAAATTATGATAAACATCTCAGCGTTTCTCTTATTAAATCATCTCTTGAGCTACCCCATTTAGCCGTTAGGTTGAGAATCGCACTACTCTGCCTGTTCCACGAGTTAAACTTTTCTCATCTCCATGGCATACGGCTATTTCCGCCCTTTCGATCTTCTAGTCGCCTATTTAATTCCAAAATCATTCAACGTTCTCATAGTACAACCGCTTGCATTCAATAAATCAATCCTTTCCATGTACCCTTGAAGAATGAAACAGTATTCCCAATGCTGCCGTTCTTGATCCAACTAAATTTAAGGAGTCTTTCGCAGCACTTTTGATGCCTCGATTGAGCGAAAAGGCAGCGAAACGGCGCCTACTAGCTGCGACGCCACGTCACGTGCGCACCTCGACGGAGCACATACGGCGACAAGGGTCGGCGAGGCAGTCACATGACGCACTCGTGTTGGTGCCGCTGTCTCACTAGCGTGGTCCGTATCTCCCTCTCCCCCCCACGGGGCTTATCTGGTGCGCGCGCGTGCCGGTTTTGGTGGCCCCTGCTCGGTCTCTCGTGTTGAAGAACGCCTGTGTCATGTGGCGTTGGCACCGCAGGCTGCTGCTGCTTGCTGGCTCGGGCAGCACGTACCGCTATGGTACATATTACACGCAGCGCAACACTCGAAGAACCACTCAGCGGCTATCAATTGGACGTTATTGCTTTTGCATTGACCACTCATAAGAAGTGCCAACATTATAATAATTCATAAGAAGGGAGACGCTAAAGCATCCAAGAATTATAGGCCCATTAGCTTGCTTTCAGTATTGTATAAAATATCCACCAAGATAAATGCCAATGGAATCAAGGCAACACTTGACTTCAGTCAACCAAGAGAACAGGCTGGCTTCAGGAAGGGATATTCTACGATGGATCACATCCATGTCATCAATCAGGTAATCCAGAAATCGGCGGAGTACAATCAACCTCTCTATATTGCTTTCATTGATTATGAAAAGGCATTTGATTCAGTAGAGATACCGGCAGTCATAGAGGCATAGCGTAAGGAAGGAGTACACGAGGCATACGTGAATATATTCGCAAATATCTACAAAGGTAACACAGCTACCTTGGTTCTCCACAAGAAAAGTAGAAAGTTACCTATCAAGAAAGGGGTCAGGCAAAGAGACATAATCTCCCCAATGCTATTCACTGCATGCTTGGAAGAAGTATTCAAGCTCTTAGACTGGCAAGGCTTAGGAGTGAGGATCAATGACGAATATCTCAGCAACCTTGGGTTTGCAGATGACATTGTCCTATTCAGCAATAATGTGGACAGATTACAACAAATGGTTGAGGACGTTAACCGAGGAGGTGTAAGAGTGGGGTTGAAGATAGTAGTGGTTTATTAAGGAAAAATGACGCCTATTTCTGCTGCGCAATAGGGAGTACGGCACAGCGTCAGGGGAAGGGGAAGTGGGAGTTAAAAATGTGAGGAAGCGAAGAGAAGGAGAAGCAGCAATAGTCTCATCCGATCATGGAGGAGGCCGGTGATGAAGGCGATGGCCTGCTGGGGGTGAGCGCTTAGTGATGGGCGATGATCCCGTTCAACTCCACAAACTCCAAGAGGCTGTGGAGAGCTCGGAGGTGGGGAGGCGACGGGAACAGGAGGTCGCTGGTTGTCGCAGCAGGTAGACCCTGTTGTCTGTAGGCAGTGATGGCTTTTGAGTGGTCCTGTGCCAGCGCTGGGCAAGCACAGAAGGGTGCTCGGGATCACCGCAACGTTCGCAGACCTGTGAGCTGGAGCGTCCCTTGGCGTGAAGCCACGCCGCTGTCCAGAGACAGCCCGTGCGCAGTCGAAGCAACGTTGCGCATTTCCTCCTGGTAAGGCCACCCTCTTGAAGTAGTCTGGGACCCTTGCCATTTACCACTGTGGCATCCGGGTGAACAGTTTCGAGCAGTTTTTTCAGGCACTGCCTCGAAAAGTCAGAGGAAGCGACTGCTCATGTGACTGGTACATCAGGATGGTGGGCGGTTTTGGTGAGGGTGTTCGCTTATTATGCAGAAGACAAAGATAATGTTCAATAGCCTGGACAAGGAAACAAGAATTCAGGATCGCCAGTCAGCCTCTAGAGTATGTAAACGAGTACGTTTATCTAGGTCCGTTACTCAGAGGGGATCCTGATCATGAGAAAGAAATTTACACAAGAATAAAATTGGGTTGGAGTGCATACGGCAGCCATTACCAAATCCTGACTGGGAGCTTACCACTGTCATTGAAAAGAAAAGTGTACAATCATTGCATTCTACTGGTGCTACTAACATATGGGGCAGAACTTGGAGGTTAACAAAGAATCTAGAGAACAAGTTAAGGACCGCACAAAGAGCGATGGAACGAAAAATATTAGGCCTAACGCTAAGAGACGGGAAGAGAGCGGTGTGGATCAGACAGCAAACGGGGATAGCCGAACGTTAAGCGGAAAAAATGGAGCTTGGCAGGCCATGTAATACGTAAGATGGATAACCGGTGGACCATTAGAGTTGCAGAATTAATACGAAGAGAAAGGAAGCGCAGTCGAGGACGGCAGAAAACTAGGTGGGGTGATGAAGTTAGGAAATTTTCAGGCGCAAGTTGGAATCAGCTGGCGCAAGACAGGGGTAATTGGAGATCACAGGGAAAGGCCTTCGTCCTGCAGAGGACATAAATATAACTGATGATGATTAAGTGCTTAGGTGTCCTCGGATTTTGTTTAATCTCTTACGTAAAACACTGTTCCATTAATGTCTTGCACGTTCTCTATTGTACTTTTGCTACTGCAGTTATATATGGCAATAAGTTCTGCGGAATAGCGCAAGGTCGAGGAAGTATCATGAAATGGAACCATTGTCATCCACCTTAATCTAGCTCGAAGCTACAAAGTATCTCGGATCAGGACCAATTTTTCCTCAACTGCGAATCATTTTTGCTGAGGGTTTCCTTTGCAGCTTGGTGCTACATTAAGGTGGATTGCAATTGTTTCCCTTTCATATGTTATGTACATTGATGGGTAAAAATGATTCTAACTTTGGTCTTTATTGTGCAGTGCTTGTATTTCATTGCCTGGTTGACTGTCGGTATGCTAATTTCTACTAATTATTGTTTTCGCTTTAGATATTTTTCTAGGTATTTCCTCGCTTGCTCCTCCTGCTCTATACATTGGCAGTTTATTTGCTCTACTTTCCCACTACTGGTAGTACTATACCAAATATTACCCATAGACGTTTTGGTATTTGTTCTATTCGCCTCGTATTTATTTGTTTGGAAAACGGCTGGCTCTCTTTTAATTACTGCATTCGTTTTATGACGTCTTTTTTATTTATCGTCTCCCCCTGGTGTAATGCCCCTAAGGGTAAAATAAGTGATGGTAAGTGATTGATGATGCTGCTGATGATGTAGAGGAAGCCAGCTATGAAACTATATTAAATAGCAAAGAAGAAAATCACAAGTTTTAAATTTTAATGATAATTGAAAGCACTGAGGACAAATGTTCGAAACCATATAATGGTAAATGATTCTGTGGACGCAGAGCTGTCGGACAAAATTCGCCAATGACAACTCTTTCCCTGTATTGTCTGGAAAAAGTGCAAAAATTATTGCGCATGTCCTGCTGTAATACCAAAGTACCTATATAGAGGAAAATAAAGCAGCAGTTACTCTGTTTAAGGACGTGAATTCTAAAGATAGTAGGAAAAAAGTAAAATTCGGGCTTGACCTGGCCGGTGGAAAACAAAGAAATGATGGAGATCCAACTCACATTTTATAATCTCTGAAACGAAGCTTTCGAGAAGCCGCTAGTGAAGTGCCAAATTCGCAATGCGATTCGTACAGTTGTTTTTGTTGTCGTATGTGGTATGCGTAATCTCATGCAATGACCTAATGTTTGTGTACCGTACTGGTCACAACTTGAACGCGATGCAATTCTTATGTTTATGCGCTGCACTGGTGTCTAAATCGAAATGTCAACCGGAAGTTATGTTAATCGAGGGATAAATGGTGAGGAAAAATTTATGCTGAGCGATTACGACGCGAAAGAAAGGGTTAATGTCCACCATTATTTCTCCTCTTGTATTCTGATGCCCATGGCCTAATGAAAGTTGGCGCGCGCATGTTCTCGCGCAAACGAGGACTCACACGCAGGGGCTACTTGACGTGGGGCGCAGGGCCTATTCGGCAAGACAGCCACGGTCTGGAGGCCAAGAAATGTTCACTTTAATAGCAAGAGAGTTCGCTGTACTCACACAGTAGAGCGAAAGGAGGCCCCCTTGTACACCTTGCGCTACAGGTGCTGAAACAGCAATATTGTTTTGACTTATGTTATCCAGATAATTCCCAATGATGAACTGCTTACTAAACATTCTGCAGCTACCCTACAATAATCTTTAAAAATAGCCCATTTAGTCACGAATTATCATCGACTGTTGATAAATGTATGAAATTTACAAAGTTTTATGCCAAGGTGCTACAGACTTCATTAAGAACCAGTCAATATAGTATAATGAACCTTTCTGCATTCTATGATGAGTCCCCATAACTAGAGAGTGAGTATCTAATTATTGTACGCTCTGTAATGATACGTTTCTTCATAAAAAAGGAATTGAGTCAGAATTACCTGCACAATTTATTTAAGGATTGCCAGATTTTCATACAAAGACGACGAAAAACAAGAACTTTATTGAAAGACCGGCGAGTTATTCGGGGATTTGGGCGAATATCCCTGCCTAGGTGTCGGCCACTAGAAAGAATAGAATTATTTCGTAATTGCTACAGAAACGTTCCACGTCACACCTCCCATCAAATGCTGTAGTACCTTCTCCAAAGGGATCTTCGTTAGCGATATATTTCCCTCAGAAGTAATATGAAGGTACTTGAGGTAAGCAGAATGTTTAATTTACCCTAATTGTCTATTCCTTGCCGCAACTGCACAGAAATGGCAAAAATAAGTCGCGTACACAGATGTGTATACATGACTGAAGAGGATAATGTTCGTGGTCACGTGGCTGCAAACAGCGCACCGGTGCAGAATGAGATATGTGACAGCGGCGACTGATTGACCGCTGCGAGCAGAATAAGTCAATCAAGCAATGCTCTCTTGATTAGCACCTTCTTTTGAGGCTTCGAATTAAATTACCAAGCGTCTGTGTAGCTATTTAGCGCTCTCTTGATCAGCGATTGCTAAGTGCAATGAATGTACTCAAAATTGGCAGCGAGATGTGCATTGCTGTTCCACATAATATGTTTCTTGGCTGCGTGTAAAGCTGTCAACTGGAACAGCAATGCATTTCATGGCACACGTTAATTCTCAAATCTAATTCTAAGCGCAAAGCTTATAGCAATGCGCCATTACCTGGACGCTTGCTTGACTCCCATTCTGCAGTTTGAACACATTCCACAAAATGACAATAAACGAAATGAATACGTAAAGCTTTATTCAGCAGTAAACTAGTGGCGCACAGCTTTCACATGTCTCGTGTTTCATTATTAGAAAACCGACTTACCCTAAAAGCATCGTCTGTTGGAATAATTTTTGTCATCACCGCGGCGGGCATGTGAAGGCCAGTGAAACGGAATCTGTTTATTTGGCAAGCTAGGCCGTAGCGGAACGAATGAAGCACAAACACAGCAGTGCCGGGTGCGTACTGTAGGCGTGCCAGAAAGCGGAACGCTAGCAGACACATGACACGTGCGTACACATTTGTGGCATACAAGCTTGTCTGTTCGGTTCTGCGCGTTTCCCACTGTATGGTTTACGGCTCACTGATGGAAGACGGCTGGGCTGGAACTCTTGGTCTTCTTTGCATGCCAGCTCTATGCCTTTAACAATGTCGCAGGCACTTCTAAACGACCACCAGGGGCTCACCTGAGCGGTCGCACCGCACATGGGCTCCCGTCTCTACATCGCTAAACTCCCGGTTAATTCTCATCAATGCCGCCACAACCACCATCAATCGGCTCCTTGCGTCGAGCGGAACACGTGGACGCCCAAATCTATACTGTGAGTGTCTTGCTTCACGAATTACCTGACCCTAAAATTCGTAAGAGGCGTCCGCCCAGCTGACCCTAACGGCCAGTATGGCCTGTCGCCATCTTTTGCCACACTCGACAGCTAAGCCTAGGCGAGGTTAAACTTAGCTTCCTAGCGGTCTGGCCGAACGCCTTGACCCAGCCCGTTGCACCAATGGCCATCAACGACGGTACCGAGATGCGTCTCGAGCACGCACCAATCCTACTTCCTGACGAAGGTTCCGGCTGGGACTGGCTCACTGTTAAGTACGCTCAGAAAAAAAATCATCGACTCCCACCAATTCCCTCTCCAACTCCGACACCCATCGATCCCATGGAGGCCGATCTCTCTCACGTCTTGCCTGGGAAAACTTTTTGAGCGAGTCATCCACACAAACTATATAGAAGACAATAACCTCTTGTCAAACTATATGTATGGCTTCAGGCCACACTTATCGACACAAGATGTATTCCTAAGACTCAAGGAAGAGGTACTGAGCCGCATTCCAACAGGAAGCGAACATTTACTAGCGGCCCTAGACCTCAAAAGCGCATTCTATACCTTCGCGCACGAACTTGAGAAAACCAGGTGCGGTGAAAAGACTTAGAATTATATCAAATCTTTCTTAGGGAATAGAACTGCCACTATCGGCATAGGAGAAACGCAATCCGGCTCTTTCAATATGCCAAATAGGGGCACACTACAAGGTGCCATCCTCTCACCCCTACTGTTCAACTTGGGGATGAATAACCTAGCTCATAGGCTGGAAAAGTGTCCAAATCTGCATTTTGCCCTTTATGCAGATGACATTACTCTTTGGACGACAAAAGGCCCAATCGGAACAAAAGAACAAGTTCTTCAAGACGCAATAAACATAGTGCACGATTTCGCCACTGAGAACGGAATGAAATGTGCACCTGAAAAATCAGAATGCATTACGGTACACGGAGAATATCACAACAAATCTGAAAAAAGCTGAGCTGAAGCTAGCTAGAACTATCTAGTGAAGCTAGATAGTTCAAGGGATCAAAAATTCCAGTGATTTGTGAAAGCTTACTACATGAAAATCGATATGGCTCTGCCAGGTCATAGTATGACCAAAACATACACATAGGAATTTTACCGAATTTTCAAGTTCAATTTTACAATTGTTCATTAGCAAATCTTGCTCTAGAGTAATTTGCGTGTTCTTAGCGCCAAATAACACCGCCTTAGTTTTTTTAGAATTAATAGGCAAACCGTTATGAAGTGACCATGTGTACAGTTTATTCAAAACTGCAGTAGCTCTTGTAATCAATTCGGCAGAGGGGTTAGATGAAAATCATAACGTAGTGTCATCAGCGTAGAGAACGTAACGCGTATCGCATCAATGTTTACTAAATCATTAATAAAGATATTGTTACGGGAAGGAAGAAGCGTACAGGTATTTACAGAGGGGTTTTAATGGCTGCATAGAGAAGCGAAACCCAGAATATTCTTTGTCGTCTCCCAGGGCACCAACCATGTCCTCTTCTCTCCACATTACATACTGTGACATTACCCCCGTCAGAAGAAGCACCTTACTGGTGCGACTCACTGGTTCCAGGAAGGAACGGTTTGAGGCGGCTGACGTGGATGTCAGATCGACGTGAAGGCACGGTAGCATCCAGTGGAGACACTTCATGTGTGACAGGCGTCACCTGGCGGATGATGCGATAAGGGCCGTAGTATCGCGAAAGGAGTTTCTCCGAAAGACCGACACGTCGAGATGGAGACCAAACTAGCACAAGAGCACCTGGTTCGTATTCGACGTCGTGGTGGCGCTGATCGTAACGGCACTTCTGACGTGTCTGTGAAGCAGAGAGACGAAGACGGGCAATCTGGCGCGCCTGGGTCGCTGCGGTTATGACATCGCGAGCGTACTCTGTCGGCGAGTCGAGTGTGGTCGAAATAAGAGTCTCGAAAGGCAAGGTCGGTTCACAGCCATATAGAAGGTAGAAGGGCGAAAAGGCAGCTGTGTCGTGGCGCGAGGAATTGTTCGCAAACGTGACAAATGGTAAAGCAGTATCCCAGTCGCGATTATCCGAGGAAACATACATCGCGAGCATGTCAGTTATTGTCCGGTTCAGGCGTTCAGTAAGACCGTTAGTTTGAGGATGGCAAGCTGTAGTAAGCTTGTGTTTTGTAGCACAGGATCGAAGTAAGTCGTCGATGACTTTGGCAAGAAAGTATCGTCCGCGATCGGTGAGAAGTTGACGAGGTGCGCCGTGGTGTAAGATAACGTCGTCAAGCAAGACGTCAGCGACGTCTGTAGCACAACTGGTGGGAAGGGCTCTTGTAATGGCATAACGGGTGGTATAGTCCGTAGCGACGGCAATCCACTTATTTCCGTCGTTTGATATAGGGAATGGTCCGAGAAGATCAAGGCCAACGCGAAAAAAAGGGTCGGTTGGTATATCCAGAGGCTGCAGCAGACCAGCAGGATGTACAGCTGGTCGTTTTCGGCGTTGACACGACTCACACGCGGCGACATAGCGACAGAAGGAGCGGTTGAGACGGGGCCAGAAAAATTGTCGCCGAATTCGGTCATAGGTCCGAGAGACGCCAAGGTGTCCAGCAGTGGTAACGTCGTGCAGTTGCTGGAGTACAGTCTGCTGAAGATGAGACGGAATGACGATTAGCAGCTCGGGCCCATCTGGGTGCATGTTGCGGCGATACAGGGTGTCATTTTGTAGTACGAACATGTGAAGGGATGGGTCAGACGGGTCAGAGAGCAGGCGTTCGATAAGCTGCCGTAACGATTCATCGCGTCGTTGTTCAGCCCCTATGTCTTTCAAGGCGGAAAGCGAGAGAACGCAGATCGGTGCGGCATCCACTAAATCGTTCGATGCATCGACGGGGTGACGAGACAGGCAGTCGGCGTGCTTATGTAAACGACCCGACTTGTAGACTACAGTGTATGTGTATTCCTGAAGGCGTAGGGCCCAGCGACCGAGGCGTCCGGTGGGATTCTTGCGGGAAGACTGCCAACAAAGGGCGTGGTGATCAGTTGTACCCGTAAATGGTCGACCATATACGTAAGGTCGGAACTTGCCCACAGCCCAAACGAGGGCGAGACATTCCCGCTCAGTAACCGAATAATTGCGCTCGGATGGGGAGAGGAGGCGGCTGGCGTAGGCGATAATGCGGTTGTGCCCACGTTGGCGTTGGGCTAAAATTGCGCCGATGCCGTATCCACTGGCGTCAGTGCAAATTTCTGTCGGAGCGGAGGTGTCAAAATTGGCGAGAACAGGAGGTGTGGTGAGTCGCGTGATGAGGCGCGAGAAAGAAGTCGCTTGTTCAGAGCCCGAGCAGAAATGAACGTCTTTCTTGAGGAGGTCAGTCAGGGGACGAGCAACATGCGCGAAATTTTTCACAAACCGGCGGAAGTAAGAGCAAAGACCGATAAAGCTGCGAACATCTTTGGCAGAGGTTGGTGCAGGGAAATTCTGCACTGCACGAACTTTAGCGGGATCGGGGCAAATGCCTGACGAGTCGACGAGATGTCCGAGCATGGTTATTTGGCGGTGACCGAAGTGGACACTTGGATGAGCTGCAGACCAGCGGCGCGAAAAACAGAAAGCACAGATGAAAGTCGTTCAAGATGGGCCGCAAAAGTTGGAGAGAATACGATGACGTCATCCAAGTAACACAAGCAGATGGACCATTTCAATCCACGCAAGGGCATGTCCATCATACGTTCAAAGGTCGCCGGGGCATTGCACAAGCCGAAAGGCATTACCCTAAACTGATAGAGGCCGTCAGGTGTAATGAATGCGGTCTTCTCACGGTCCATTTCATCCACGGCAATTTGCCAATATCCGGAGCGAAGGTCTATTGATGATCGATACCCCGCACCTCCACCAATAATGTTACGAGAAGGAAGAAGTGTACTGGTATTTATAAGATGGGTTTTAATGGCTGCGTAGAGAAGCAAAACCCAGAATATTCTTTGTCGTCTCCCAGGGCACCATTCATGTCCTATTCTTTCCAGATTACATACTGTGACAACATTAAAGAGGAGGGGCTCTAAAATACTGCCCTGTGGTACACCTACCTTGACCGACCGAACTTCAGATTTAAAGCTATTTACTTGTACAACGTGCTGTCTATGACCAAGATACGACATAATCAAGTGAAGTGCAATGCCGCGTATACCATAGTGGTTTAACTTACTAAGCAAGAGATCATCATTTATAGAATCGAAGGCTTTTGAAAAGTCGACAAATACTCCCAATGTTAGCAAGCGTTCCTCAAAATTATTTAGAATTAGTTCTTTTTATTCAAGCAAAGCTGCAACAGGGTTGAATTTCACAGGGTTGACATATTTTTCCGGAAAGCGTACTGAGGCTTAGTCATCAAATTGTGCTTGTGCAGAAAGTCCGATATTCTGCAAAAATATTTTTTCGAAACACTTCGAAAAGATAGGGAGAATAGACACAGGTCTATAATTAGATAAGGCAGTTTTGTCGCCTTTCTTGAACAGTGCAGCTACTTTTGCCATCTGCATTTTATACGGGAACACACCGGTAGAAAGTCAGATATTATAAATATGGGCTAGTACTGAAGCGAATATACAATGTATCGATTACAAATTTCACAGGGTTGATTTTAATGTTATAAGCGTCACAGTAGTTGCTATTATTTAGTGCGGAGAACAGTAAGTTTACTTCTGAAGTGCTTGTGGGACGCAAAAGAATTGAATGCACACAGTTCGTTGTAATGGAACGGCATGCGTTGTCATTCACATTGCATTTAGGTAGATTAGTGAAATAATTATTAAAACAGTCGGCCAACTTCGCGTCAGGTGTGTGTGCTCCATCAGAAATTATGATGGCGCATGGAACTGATGGTGCAGGGAACCCCACTCAGGACCACCCATGCTACCCCTGGCGTGCCCTATGCCGGAGGTTCCTTCTACGGCTTCCAAGGAGTGCCTTGTTCGACTGACCCCCAACAGCACAAAAGACCAGCCGCCGGGACTACTCACGATCGAGGTCTTGGTCGCGCCCAGACCAGCAACGGCAGCGTTCCTGCTCCAGGTCCTGCTCGCGCAACCAACAGGGAGTGACCCGGAACCACCGCGGCCCTGCTGCGCCGGGATCACAAACGGTGAGATGGTCAGCATGGCTCTTCCCTCTGTAATGGAAACTCCCTGTTTCCTTTGGGACCAGGATCCTTTTAGTAACGAAACGACAGACGGGAGCCTTTAACATGCAACACAGATTATACACAGACACGTTAAAACGGTACAGAACGCTTTACATGCGCGCGGACTAAAATAAGAGTTCTGAAGACGTCTGTTGGTCTATATTAGCCCCGAGAACGACCTGCAGGGGCGCTGCGAGCGCCGCTCGCGTGACGTCAGGGCACAGACTCGCGCCTGTCGTCTGGTGCCGTTCGGGCGCTGTCCGGGTACTTTCTGCAGTGTTTCCGTTTGTTCGCTGTCGTTCCATGTGCTTGCATACTGATGACAGTCATCTCAAATACATTTTTACGACGTCTTCATTCGCGCAAACTTATTCAGAGAGCTTATTTCCTAGACGACAATTTATTTCTCAAGGGCAACGCTGCAGTGCCAGCCGAAGGAGCTCAGACCAGCCCATTGCGTGTTTTTCATGCGCGGATCTAGACTTTTCAGATTGAGGGACTAATAAAAAAAGCATAAATATCACGTGTCTAATAAAAGCATAAACGCATAAACATAGCACATCAGAATCCAGTTAGGACACCATATCTGCAGTGGTGCAACGAGCATTTCACTATGTCTGCTACATATATGACTGCTATATTTACCTTGATTTTAACCAATTAAAACGTGTTTGCTTATGACGAGTAGCTAATGGTATAATGTCTAATTTTTCATTTCTTCACACAAACGCTCTGCAGTAAAACAAGGATCTGACACTGCAGTTAGATTCAACCAGCACCACTTATTCCTTTAACTGCTTCTCAAAATTAGGTCGTTCTTCACCGGTTAATTCCAAGTGGCAGTAATTTGAAGCAAAACTAATTGAGGCTTACAGCCATTTGCAGAATACGGAAAGGAATGTACCAATATTTATTCACTGTTCTGTGCGACACCTTCAACTCATTTGCGCAATTTACTGCTGCTTGTTTCTTGAGAAAAAGACATCACGAATCTGTTTGGCGAACTGACACAGGATGCTCGGCCCAAAATTTTTAGTGAAATATGCCTTTTGGACCGTATGGCTGCAGCTAGAAAAAAGACGAAGCCTTATTCATTAGCAGTATGAGGCTTATTGAAAATATTATTATTCTCTTCTGGAGGTCAAAAATCAAGTGAATTCATTTGAGGCTTGTGGTATCTTCTCTATGAGGCGGGAATGTGAGGTTCTCTTTTATGTACTCACTAAGCGAATAGGTCTCAGTTTGTGTAGTTAAACAACGCAGGATCGAGACATGGTGAGGCAGAAGGCGCTTGAATTTTCCTCTTCATCGCAGCCTAAGCTGCGCTGTATAGCCTCGAGTATAGCTTAGGCATCGCAATTGGCGCTTAAAGAACTGTTTTATGGTTTCAATTCGAAGTTGTAGTGAACTGATGGGTTTCGCGAATAATGCGTGCCTCGCCATAGCCACAGTCGGCAGATTTAGTTGCGTAAGGGCTGTGCCATGATGTCGATAAAGGCAACCGAGGGTCACTATGAAAAATTTTCTCGCGTGCAATTGATAGGCTCTCGATCTTAACCACGAAACTTTTTTCAGGTAATTGCTGTTACGGTATTCGTGAAGTATATACATGCTATACGTGACGCGCCGTCGTGTTAACAGCCACGAACAATGCTTTTTCTGGGTGCCTGTTTCAGAAAACGATGAAAGTATAAGCAAACGTTTTCATGCAAAATGCGCGCCTAACTCTTCTTTTTACGCTTTAATAATTAAAGTAGCCATATTTGACTAGAACAGCTCATAATAGTAATAAGAATCACCATAAAAGATTCTCTGGGCCGTTTCCTTCTTACACGCATTTATAATATTGACATCAAATACCAACACCAAGATTTTTCTTCCTTGTAAAATGCAATGTCTCTCATAGCTAAGCACTAAGGGTATATTAAGTGTTTTGCGGAGCATCATGCACAGCTTCGTGTGTTGAAGTTGCAGACATTATTTTCACGCAAAGTTTATGGATAGACACTGCACATATACGCATTGCAAAACCAGTAGACCCCTTCAATGCGACATAGCTTGCGATATCCACGCCGCAAATTTTTACGACTTGCAGTTTTGAAGAAGAGACTGCCGTTCAGGCATGACAGTAAAAAGAAGCCGCCATATTCTTCAATAAGCACGGCCCGAGCCACGAATACCCCAAGCATGCACGAATTAAGGGAACGAGCGCGCGCATCAGCCGAGCGAGCGCGGTCCTGGCCGTGACGTCAGTTGTAGAGGGCGCGACTCCAACATCTCGCCGCTAATAGGGATGTGCCTAGCACTCAGGCAGCACGACTCGCCGGTGTGCGTCTTCGTTGTGGTGCCCGTGATGGTTGTCGTTGCGGCTGCGTCGCTGCGTAGTCCGACACATCAGCTCAGCTAGTATGTTGCTTGCGACCTCCTACGTCGTCACCACCGCGACGCAGCTTGTCGCGACGTGTAAGCAGGGGAGACAGCAGGTCGGCAGACCATTGCTGTAACTGGCTCGTGAGCCACTCCTAGAACGCCTCGGCTGCTAGCACATCAGGAAGCACTGCACATGGCAGCAGGCCACTGCATGGTGCGCAGGAGAGCCCAGTCACGAGGGGAATCTCTGCCCAGGTCCACACGGTAGCAGGACACCCGGTCGCCCAGCCTGGAAGCTCCGGTCAGCGAGCTGCCGTTCGAGACGTCCCCTCGCTCTCACGCTCCGCACGCCGCTTCCTTGTTCGTGGCACGTGGTCTTCTTCCATAATCACCAGCACTAATTCTCCTTTTGCTGCTGTTACACAATCACTCCAAGCTATCATACACTGTCACGGCCACACGCCACTATCCCCATCATCACCACACCCGCTCACACAGCCCCACAAAATAGCACCCTCTCACCACACCTACATCCAGTAGACACCCCACAAAATTATGTCCCCATACACAATACTGATATTCAACAGCAAATTCTAGCTGTCAGAGCGAAAAAACGCCTCGACGAGAAAAACAACTTCGCACGCACATTGCAGAACTATACGCCAGTCGTACCGCCAGTCAAGAGTCCACACCAATAAGCACACCCTCATCGCCATCATCTTCGGAAAGTTCTGAACCCATGCTTCTCGCAGAATCAGCAAAACCGACAGAAATCGCGCTAGTCGAGGAGAAAGTCGATGCACTGCAACTGCAGATGCTGGCCATGCAACAAAGTATTCAGCAACTGGCAAATGCCATTGAAGAAACACTGCTTGCAAAAGATCAGCGATATAAGAAGGTGAAAACAATGACACAACAGGATGTAGAGCAGGGACACCCTGCCGATCCTCCCGTAAGCCAGGATGAATAGCAAAACAACCACTGCAATAAAAACCCCCTCCTAATCTGGCAACGGGATCGTCGCCGCTACAAACGCAATCGCGGATCATTGCGACAGTACATATGTAAGGTCAACACGACACCGAGCGTAATCGCACTGCAGGAAACAGGCACACACCCAACTCAAACCGGCTACAACACACATACCACCCGGCCTGAAAGCCGCGTGGCCACATCATCATCATCATCAGCCTATATTTTATGTCTACTGCAGGACGAAGGCCTCTCCCTGCGATCTCGAACTACCCCTATCCTGCGCTAGCGTATTCCAACATGCGCCTGCAAATTTCCTGACTTCATCACCCCATCTGGTTTTCTGCCGATCTCGACTGCGCTTCCCTTCGCTTGGTATCCATTCTGCAGCCCTAATGGTCCACCGGTTATCTGTCCTACGCATTACATGGCCTGCCAAGCTCCATTTCTTCCGCTTAATGTCAATTGAATATCGGCTATCCCCGTTTGTTCTCCGATCCATACCGCTCTCTTGCTGTCTCTTAACGTTAGTCCTAAGATTTTTCGTTCCATAGCTCTTTGTGCGGTCCTTAACTTGTTCTCGAGCTTCTTTGTTAACCTCCAAGTTTCTGCCCCATATGTTAGCACCGGTAGAATGCAATGATTGTACACTTTTCTTTTCAATGACGGTGGTAAGCTCCCAGTCAGGATTTGCCAATGCCTGCCGTATGCACTACAACCCAATTTTATTATTCTGTAAATTTCTTTCTCATGATCAGGGTCTCCTGTGAGTAATTGACCTAGATAAACGTACTACTTTACAGACTCTAGAGGCTGACTGGCGATCCTGAATTCTTGTTCCCTTGCTAGGCTATTGAACATTATCTTTGTCTTCTGCATATTCATCTTCAGCCCAATTCTTACACTTTCCCGATTAAGGTCCTCAATCATTTGCTGTAATTCGTCTCCATTGTTGCTCAATAGGACAATTTCATCTGCAAACCGAAGGTTGCCGAGATATTCGCCGTTGATGCTCACTCCTAAGCCTTCCCAGTCTAAGAGCTTGAATACTTCTAAGCATGCGGTGAATAGCACTGGAGAGATTGTGTCTCCTTGCCTGACCTTTTTCTTGTGAACTTCTACTTTTCTTGTGGAGAACCAAGGTAGCTGTGGAATCCTTGTAGATTTTTGCTAAGATATTCACGTATGCCTCCTGTACTCCTTGATTACGCAGTGCCTCTATGACTGCTGGTATCTCTATTGAATCAAATGCCTTTTCATATTCTATGAAAGCCATATAGAGAGCGTGATTGTACTCCGCAGATTTCTCGATTACCTGATTGATGACATGGATATGATCCATCGTAGATTATCCCTTCCTGAAGCCAGCCTGTTTTATTGGTTGCCTGAAGTCAAGTCTTGCCCTGATTTTATTGGAAATTACCTTGGTGAATATTTTATACAATACTGAAAGCAAGCTAATGGGTCTGTAATTCTTTTATTCTTTAACGTCTCCATTCTTAGGGATTAGTATAAAGTTGGCGTTCTTCCAGCTCTCTGGTACACTTGAAGTTGTGAGGCATTGCGTATAAAGGGCCACAAGCTTTTCAAGCATGATATCTCCTCCATCTTTGAATAAATCTACTGTTATTCGATCTTCTCCAGCAGCTTTTCCTCTGGTCATGTCTTTCAAGGCCCTTCTAACTTCATCGCTAGGTATAGAAGGAGCCTCTGTATCCGGTTCATCACTATTTCGAATGAAAGTAGCTTGGCTGTTTTGGGCACTGTACAGGTCAGTACAGAATTCTTCCGCTGCTTTTACTATGTCATCACAATTACTGATGATATTACCATGCTTATCTTTCACTGCATACATCTTGCCTTGTCCTATTCCAAGCTTTCTTCTTACTGATTTAATGCTGCGTCCATATTTTACGGCTTCCTCAATCTTTCCCACGTTATAATTTCGAATACCCCGTACTTTATTCTTGTTGATCAGTTTTGACAGTTCAGCGAATTCTATCTGATCTCTTGAGTTGGACACTTTCATGTGTTGTCGTTTCTTTATTAGGTCCTTTGTGGCGTGGAGCAGAGGTAGAATACCCGGCCTCAAATCTGAAGGTCGTAAGTTCGAATCCTACTCCAGTCCATTACATTTTCAGGCATGAAGTGGTGCCTGACACCGGCAAGAAAAAAAAACACTGCATATCCACGGGGTGAATGATGATGAGTGGGCGAAGCTCCGGAGGGAATCATCGGTAAACCGTGAATCTTCCGTGTAATTCGCCCAGTCTCGCCGCACTAAATCGAACGATTGACTTCCACCAATGACACGCGCCATATGTGACGTCATTCCTATTTTATAACAGCGCCCTTCATTATAATTGCACCATCTCCCGCTTAAGGGGACGCTAGCACAAACGCGTTAGAAACGTGCAGTACTCTCTAGTAAGGGAAGAGAAACGCGCGCCGCGTCGAGTCAGCACCGGCTCGCATCGGGCTCCGCAGTTTCACTAGTTTTCGATGGTATTTTCGCAAGAAAACGCCCGGAAGCGCTCTCACCAGTTGCCTAACGTTCTAAGGAACGTACGGACACCAACCGAGTGGAAATCCAATCACCAGGGACCCCAGGAGGATTCTTGGAAGTTTCGTCGCCACCGGTGAGCCGCGAACCCTAACCGGTAGCGGCAGCCGCTCGTCTCGCCGGCGGAGTTTCCCGCGTCGGCGCTTGGCCTAACCATGGTGAACGAAGCAACTACGATCGTCGAGCCCCTCCATGCAACCTCCGGAGGACCCGAAGAAGAGCGCATGGACCAAACAACCGAACCGGTGAGACAACAAACTCTATACCATAACACCGTGAGAGAAGATATTAACTGGCAATCAGTCCGAACGCAAAAGCAACGCAAGCAAGAAGCCTTGGAGAGGCGACGCGGTAGCGTAAAGCCCCAAGACCCTGCAACCCCCCCTGAGAACTCTTTAACAACGGAGAGAGTCCCCAGACCTCCACCTCTCCCGAAAAATGACTACAAGATAATCATTCGTCCAAATCAAGGACTACCATTAAGAAACGTGCTCACTCATACACTCGCACGAGCAATCATCGACGCGTGCCAGAACGAGTTCACGGATGACAAATTTATCCTGAGAATCAACCCGGGATCCAACATAGCCATCCTATCGACCCAGTATGAAGAGGTCGCCGAAAAATCACGACACATCCACACCTTAACACTTAGCGGCCGAAGTCACGCAGTGCGCGCATACACCGCGCACGGAGAAGGCACCCTCAGGGGAGTGGTACATGGAATACCCTTGCACACAACCACCGAAACCCTCATGGCCCACCTCAGAGTGAGAACACAAGGGGTAGAAATCCTTACAGCCAGGATGATCGGCGCCACCCAAAGTGCAGCGCTGACCTTCATTGGGCCCCTTCTACCACGATTTGTGTACTACTACGGAGGTGAACTTCGCTGCTACCCATTTAGACCGACGCTCCAGGTCTGCAAGATCTGCAGAGAAAAGGGCCACCGTACCGACGTGTGCCCAAACCCGGACAGACCCATCTGTAGACTGTGCGGACTGCTTGACCCAACCGACGGACACAAGTGCGAGATAAACTGCGCCTCGTGCGGGGAGGCTCACCCTACCGGCGACCACTCGTGCAAGCAGCGACTCAAACCAGTTCGACTCAGACCCGCACCATCGTCGGCCTCGATGAAGCTGAAAGCCCTACGATGGTTCGCCTAGGAAGACGAAGAAGATACCTACAGGGCGGACACTCGCGGCTGGCCGGCCGGACAATACCGAGCATCGATCCCGCTCTCGGTCACCGAGCCGCGAGCACAAGGCACCACCGACACCCAAAAGGAACCCATCGCCACCAGCCAAGAAGCAGAAGCCATCACACGAGGTAAGCTGGGCGGAAGTAGTGTCTCCCAAGCAACGGAACATATCCACACCGATCACACAAAATCCGGAATACCAGAGAGTCATTGAGGAAAATAGGCAGCAAAAACAGCGCCTAACCAACTACGAGCTCAAAATCGAAACTTTGATGAAACGAGTGGCTATGCCCGAATCGGCACAGGCTGGGATTCGCGAAAAATTGCCACAATCGCAATTGCCGCAGCTAAGCACTCTCACCGCGCATCCACCACTGCAAGCACAAATTTCCCCCACCTCTCAAGCATCAACACCAAAGCAGCCCCAGGCGCCCACGCCGTCAGACAGCACCCTGGTAACCCAGCACCAATTACAAGAAGCACTACAACAATCACAACAACAAATGGTACAACAGATACAGCAACAATTTCAGCAGTTTTTTGCTGAATTCCAAGAATTAAAGAAATATGTTAACGAGTCCCTAACCAAGGAACCCAAACGTAAACGGAAAAATAGTAAAATACGCTCTCAAACAGAGGATGCTGAACGCATGCTGAACTTCGACACAGATAGCACAATAGCGTCTAAGTCCATCATGGCCCGTAAAACCCAAATGGAAGGTGAAAGTATCACGATCTGGTCCTGGAACTGCAGGAGCATTAAAAGCAAACTGGCATCTCTCTCGCTATACGTAAAGGTGGCTCTAGTCCTCCCTGACATTATCTGCCTGCAAGAGGCGGGAGAGCAACCAAAACCAATTACGGGATATAAAGTACACTACGACCCCAATCACTGTAGGGTGGCCACACTCGTTCGCAAAGATTTGGCAACAACCCTAACAATACTTCCCGGTGAGGAAATCCCACATCTCATCATCACAATATGGCCCGTAAAGAAGGGGAGGCCAAAACACGTCATATGCAACGTATACAGTCCCCCCCGCGACAAGAAGGCTGACTTCGCGACCCTATTCCGGCACCTACAGGGAATGCTGGAACATCGCGATCGCCTATTCATAACCGGAGATTTCAATGCAAAGCACAACACGTGGGGCTACCCAAAAGCAGACGCCAAGGGCACTAAGCTCCTTGAAACCATAGAACAACACGGCTACACACTAATTATTCTACCAGGTACGCCTACAAGAATAGGAAACAGCGCGAGCAGGGATACGACCCCTGATCTCACCATAACCAACGATACCGTAGGAACAAGCTGGAGGGTCCTAAACGACTCGCTGGGTAGCGATCACTACATTATCGAAATCACCAGCGCCTCGGCCAAACCACGCCGACCCCTAGGGAAGGCAAAAATTACAAACTGGCCTAAGTTCAGGGAGAGGCAACAGTCCGACTTAGATATAAATCCACCCTTACCAGAATATCAAGGCCGCGATGCCACGATCAAGGAGTGGGCCCTGCGCATCAAAGAAATACATGACGCCAACACCAAAGTCTACCAAACCGATACCGACACGCCAGCAATCGACAACCATCTAGTACACTTATGGGAAGCATGCAGAGGTCTCACCAAAAGATGGCGCAAACAGAAACTAAACCGGAAACTTAGACTTCGGATTGCAAACATCACTATGAAGGCCAGCAAGTATGCTCTGAAGGTAGAAAGGGACAATTGGCGCACGTTCTGTGATTCGCTTAAATGCACGCTCAGAACCAAAAAGACGTGGAACATACTCCGCAGCATCCTCGATCCTTCAAGTACAAAAACAGAAACAAACACAACCATACAAAAACTTGTTGGCGAATATCCGGGAACCCAGGACCAACTCATACAGGAACTCCAGCAAAGATACACGGGAATCCGGACCGGGCATCCGAAGCCATACCCTTGTAGCGCCCACCGACGCCGCAGCGCGAGCGCTTTGTTCGGCGCTCTCAGTCGGTGCCTTGGCACCGGCTATCAAAGAAAGAGAAAAATAAAGAAGCGCAGCGCGTGCTCGGGGCGCAAGCTCGGCACGCGCAGTGTCGTTCAAAAAGCCAGCCACGCTGGTCGTCGCAGCCCCGTCGCTCGGCTCGCCGCCTTCGCCCTTCTGAGTAGGGAACGACGGCACGGCTCGTACAGCCGCCGTCACGTCTCTCCTACACCCTCATTATAAGGGACCTCCAAACGAGAGGCTCGATGCACCCATCACGTATGCAGAGGTATACGCGGCAGCACAGAGCTTCAAGAAAAACACGGCACCGGGCCCCGACGGGATCACCAACGCCATCTTGAGGAACCTAAGCGATGAAACCCTCCGAGCCTTTACACAGCAGCTGAACGAAGAAATATGGACACCGGGGGGAACATTACCCGAGGAATAGACTACCGCTCAGATAGTCCTTATACCCAAACCGGGCAAACCACGCAGGCTCGATCAACTACGACCGATCTCGCTAACGTCCTGCCTGGGCAAACTCTTTGAACGAATCGTACTCACTCGAATTGAACAACACATGGAGGAACATGAACTACACCCAAATTCCATGTATGGATTCCGGAAAGGGATGTCGGCACAGGACGTCTTCCTCCTCCTGAAAGAAGAAGTACTCAACCCACAACCGGGCAGCAACAACAACATACTCCTATCACTCGACGTCGAAAAAGCTTTTGATAACATAGACCACGAGACCATCCTAGATGGTCTTGCCGCCATTGGATGCGGGGAGCGAGTATATCAGTATACCGTCGCCTTTCTCAGTCACCGCACCCGCATCGGCATAGCAGGCATAAAATCAGACATGTATGATCTACCACAGAAGGGTACTCCGCAAGTATCTATAATATCTCCTTTCCTCTTCAACATCGGGCTTAGGAAACTTGCACTACAACTTGAAAACATCCCAGAACTCGGATGTGCCTTCTATGCTGACGATATCGCCCTATGGGCCACCAAGGGCTCATACGGTGACAGAGAGAACACTTTACTTACTGCTATCGAACACATCGAGTCATATCTAACAGCAGCAGGAATGAGATGTGGCCCACAGAAGTCGGAGTACCACAAATACGGCCCAAGTAAGCTAAGAAACATCGAGCACCGGCGATACATCTCGAGATTGCAGGGCAACCTATTAAGCGAGTCCCGACAACACGCTTACTGGGTATGCACATCCAGGAAAACAATGGCATAAATGAAGCCTCACATAAATTAAATCACGTAGTAAAAAGCATAGCATGACTCATCGCCAGGGTAGCGCGCAGCAAAAATGGCTTCACAGAGGACGAAACCATAAGATTGGTACAAGCCCTTGTAATCAGCCGTGTCACGCACGCACTCCCGTATCAAGTTAAGCGCAAGACTGAGACCGAGCGCATGGACACTCTTATAAGAACGGCGTACAAGACGGCTTTACAGCTACCGTCAGGCACAAGCACAAAGAAATTACTAGCGCTAGGGGTATACAACAACTTCGAGGAGCTGGCAAACGCCGCACTCATAGCGCAGAGGGAGCGCCTCAACAAGACGAAACAGGGAAGGCACCTTCTTCAACGCCTAGGGTACCCGCTGACACCCCAGTACTGCGAAGAAAAAACACAACTCCTCCCTAACCAAATTAGAGAAAACATTATAGTAGACCCTATCCCCAAGAACATGCACCCAATTCACAATGAAGGCAGGAGAGCAGCGCGTGCCCGCATGTTGCACAAACGCTGTTTCAGAGACCCAAATGTATACTACACGGACGCTAGCCCGTATCCCTCGTCGCCACGACGCGAGACGAAATACACGATCACCGCTGTAAATCAGGGCAACCTCGTTGCCTCTGCCTCCATCCGCGCCGACATGCAGCGCAGCAGCAGAAGCTGCAGCGATCGCTATCGCACTTCGTGACGCCGAGAGCAAGCAAAGAAACGCTCGCGTCCTTACGGACTCACAAGCAGCGTGTCGTTTATACCTGAATGGAACACTCCCTATACAAGCCATTCGAATCTTGGGCCGCTCACTAGAGGGGATTCACGGGATCATCTGGTGCCCCGGGCACGAAGGCCTGCGGGGCAACGAAGAGGCGCACTGTGCCGCTCGAGGTCTCACTGCCCGAGCGGCACACCACACCGTGGTCTGCCGGGCTAGTCCACACCGTGGACTAGCCCCCGACAGATCGAATAGCAACCCATGAGTTAACCACGAGTCAACAAATACTGGAGGACCAACGTCTTGCAAGAAGACAATACGCTCCCCCGCACAAAGCTCTCAAAAGACTCCAGGCTAGGGACTGGCGCCGCCTGCAAACAAACACATACCCACACTTGCCCCGACTACACGCCATCTCCCCAGACAGATATACGTCCCGGACATGTCCCTGGTGTAGCACACACACAGCGACACTCGCGCACATAACACACCAATGCACAGACAGACCGGACGAGGCAATCTCGCCCCGAGTCACATCACACACGCTCACTACGTGGTCTTGGGAGGCAAGACTCTCCGAACTGGACCTGGGAAGCCAACTGGCGACCCTCGACCAGGCCCGGCGAGCCGCGATTGCCAGTGGAGCCCTGTCAGAGGGAACCACCCAGGAATAAACCGCGCATAGCTTACTGTATTAATAAAGTTTCTCCTCCTCCTCCTCCTCCTATAGTAAGGGGGAGAGGCCACAGCGTCTTACGCAGCCGTTTACACATGCCGGAACGTGCACCGCGTTTGCCGACGCCATCAGCGTTTATGAATACGGGGGTAAGGCGGAGAGGCCACAGCGTCTTACACCAGCTTCTTACACAGGCCGTAACGCGCTAGCACAAACGCGTTAGAAACGCGCAGTCTTTCGTTAATGTTGGGTCATAGCCTCCTCTATAAATTATAGAGGAGGGTATGGTTGTCATCGTGGTGCGTGTGTCCATGTGCGCTTCGTGGCGTAGTGGTTAGCGCCACGCGTTCGGAAGCGAGGGGTCCCTGGTTCGATTCCGCGCTACGGACACAACTTTCGGAATTTTTTTTTCATAAAAGTAGACGTGGCTACCTACTACGACGACGACTACTACTACTACTACTACATACTACAGAGGAGGGACAGACCATAGGAGGCTATGGACAGACCCACACCCTAAGGAGCTTCGCCCCTAAAAATATTGCCGAGAGCTAGTGGGGCTTCAGGTGCAACCAAACTAGGAAGGCCCACTGAGCTTCATCAAAGTCACTCCCTCACCAGAACAGGAATTGGCCTCCCTGGTGCAGTATTCGGCCACTACCTCCCTCATGACTCCGACAATAAACCCATGGCCCTCAGTCCCCAGTGGCTGTGGAGCACCTGACGAAGGCGGCGGTCAGACCTGCTATGCGGCAGAGGGTGCTAAGAATCTCTGGGTCCGGACAGGCCGCCAATGGAAACTGAACCTGGCAACGTTCAACACATGCACCCTCTCGAGTGAGGCTAGCTTAGCAGGACTATTTGAAGAATGATCAGGCATTGCCTGGGATACTATTGGCCTTAGTGAGGTTAGAAGAACTGGTGAGGCTTACACAGTGCTGACTAACGGCCACGTCCTCTGCTGCGGAGGTCTTCCACATAAGAGAGTATCCGGGGTAGGATCTCTAGCCTATAACAACATAGCGGGCAACATTGAAGAATTCTACAGCATTAATGAGAGGGTAGCAGTCCTCGTAATAAATCTGAATAGGAGGTACAAAATGAAGGTAGTACAAGCCTACGCCCCAACCTCTAGTCACGATGATGAAGAAATAGAACAGTTTTATGAAGATGTTGAATTAGCAATGAGAAAGGTACAAACTCAGTATACTGTATACATGGGCGACTTCAATGCAAAAGTGGGGAAAAAGCAGGATGGTGAGCAAGTAATCGGCAACTACGGCATCGATGCTAGGAACACTAGAGGAGAGATGGTGGTAGAATTCGCGGAAAGGAATAGGCTCCGAATAATGAATACCTTCTTCAGGAAGCGCTGCCACAGGAAGTGGACCTGGAAACGCCCTAATGGAGAAACAAGGAATTTCATACTCTCTGCCGATCCAAGCATAGTGCAGGATGTAGAAGTATTAGGTAAAGTAAAGTGCAGTGACCATAGGTTAGTGATGTTTAGGATTTCTCTGAATTTGAAGAGAGAAAGAGTGAAATTAGTCAAGAGGAAACAAGCCAACCTAGAGGCAGTAAGGGTAAAAACAGACCAATTCAGGCTGGTGCTCGCAAACAAATATGCAGCTTTAGAAAAGGAAGATAAAGACAACATAGAGGTAATGAATGAAACCGCAACTAGGTTGATCTCAGAAGCAGCAATTGAAGTTGGAGGTAAGGCACCAAGGCAACCGGTAGGTAAGGTCTCCCAAGAAACAAAGTACCTAATAAAGAAACACGTGGCCACACTTACAGCTAAAACGCTCACGCCAATACAACACACCATACATGGCAGTTACGTGGACCGTAGCCCACCCAAGTAGAAACAGGCCAAGTTCGGCTACTTGATAACCAAAGTGATTGCCATAGCCAAAAACAACAGCCTGCTTACAGTACCCGACTTCAATGCGGCTCACCAGGCGTGAGGGCTACACAACAGCCACAGCAAAAGGCACTGCACTTCAGTATATGATACAGAAGCACTACCTCACCATCCTCACAGACCCAGCATACCCCACTCGTCTAGGAAACAGCGTCTCCAGAAATATGTGCCATAGATCCCTAAAGGGATACAACAAGCCAACAGGCACAACACGGAGGAAACTTAGGGGAGTGACGACAACATCCCTGCCACCACATTGTACGCTATGCATTCCGCCGCCCAATGTCTAAGCACACGGCTAGCCTAGCCAACAAATCTCTTAAAAATACTGCGGACAACGAGACAGGAGGCAACCACAGCACCTAGTTCCCGGCCCACGTTAAAGTAGTAAGTAATCAAGGGGGTTGCAACCCCAACGAGCAGGCCCACTGCCTAGCGCGTGAATTCACGAACCGCGCCCGGTCCAGCTCTCTCACAGGATTGCTCCCCTAAATGCCCTCTTACCACCTTTAACGAGATCACATCCCACTACAGACTGAGCAGGAAGAAATTCCTTCCCCCTCACCCAAAATTAAACAAGACTCAGTCTGTCACGTTCAGGCTCTTACAGACGAGATCGTACCTCACCCCCCAGAGCACTCTATCGGATAGATTCCAACTTCCCGCAATCGTGCTCCAAATGTGGGCACGAGTACTGCTCTTTCGATCATATGGTCTGGCTGTGCCCGTTCAACGCGGGCTCTGGTCTTCACGACAAGTCCAAGTGGGACGGCCTACTGCGAAGCGCGGACTTTACGCATAAACGACAGGCCGTCCAGAGGGCCTGCGAGAGCCATCAGCTCCCGGTTCCGCCATGGGCGGAGCCACCAACTTAATTGGGGTGCCTTCGGCTCCCCCAATCTTTTTCCTCAGGACCTTGGAATAAAGTTCTTGTCAACTGTCAACTGTCACAGTTCGGACAGCTTTTCGCAAAGAGCAAGCGGATGACTCCTCGAGGGGTATTGCGGATCTCCAATAGTGGGCACGAAATCTCCAAGAAGACGTAGACAGACATTCAAAACACATCACACACACCACAGACATACCGACAGCAGAGCCGCACATCCTTCACCTCTGGGAGGCCTCGACGGGCCTCCCAGAGGTGAAGAAGGTATACGTATAGCGAAACTCACAGCAACCGCGGAATTTTATGCTGGGGAGCTCACCCGTCACAACTGGTGACACCTAGGCAATAAGTTGCAGGGCACTCTTACCTCCGCCAAAACATGGTCGCTGCTACATCATCTTCTTGATCCCAGGCAAAGCAAAGCAGTCAGTCAGCAAACAATCCAACGTCACCTCCGCAACCATCCGGGTTCCGACGACGGCATCCTGGACGAGTTGCGGGCGCGGTACATAGGCGATTTCAAACCCACACAGAGACTACCTCCCACGTACAGCAGGGGCAACGATCAAGTCACCATCTCTGAGGTGCAGCAAGCAATGCATGCACTCGCACGAAACACCACTCCAGGCAAAGACAAAATAAATAACAAGCTCCTGTGCAATCTGGACGACGGCACCATTCAATCTCTTAGTTACTTCTTTAGTCATCATTGGGAGGCGGGTACGCTACGAACGATTGAAACCATGTGGACATCATCCTCATTCCAAAGCCAGGCAAACCTTCCAGCTTAGAAAATCTTAGTCCAATATCACTGACTTCATGCGGAGGGAAGCTGCTGGAACACGTCATTCTTAACCGACTTCAGCCTTATCTAGAATCCATCGACTTGCTGCCCGAAACAATGTTCGGATTCCGGCCGCACCTTTCTACCCACAACAGCCTCATTCAGCTGAAGGAACAAGTCCTTGAACACATCTCACCACACAGCACCGGAGCGATCCTAGCTCTCGACCTTAAAGGCGCTTTCGAGAATGTAGCTCACCACACCATCCGTACAAACCTAAGTCTCACCAACTTTGGTATTAATACTAACAACTACATACGCGCCTTACTAACCAACCGCATGGCCACAATAGGCATTGGCTTACTCAGAACCCCGACGTTACCTACCCGCAACAAAGCAACCTCACAAAGTTATGCGCTATCACCCGCCCTTTTCAATACCAGGAATCAGGCACGCAATATTCACCGACGATATTGTCGCGTATACCCTGTTGTAGAATACACGCTGAATGAGGATCCAGGCATGCGTAAGCGTCGACGCGCGATGCCGAGACGAACCTCGTTCTCTTCTCCTCCAGTCCCCTTGCTGTGCCACACCATGTGGCATTACCCCCTCCTCAAAAAAAAAAGAAGGAAAACATACACAGGCTTGACGTGAGAGCGCCGAGATGGCCTATAGAACGAACACATAGGCTGTAGTCACAATCACTTTGGTTTGCGATATAGTCACAAGGCACTGAGGGACGACAAACAACCAAATCTAACCTAAGTGGCTGAAAACGTCGGATATTAGGGGCTATAGTACGGTTTCAACCGCACAACGTGCACAATCTCAAGAGTGCGGTTGTCGACGTCGGGGAGGCTGGCTTCCGCCAGGAAGGACTTCGTAATTCACGTCAATAATTCGCTGCAACACTCTGTAAGGTCCGAAGTAGCGACTCAAAAGCTTCTCAGATAGTCCTTTTCAGCGCACGGGAGTCCAGACCAAGGCTTGATCACCAGGTTGGAACTCGACTTTCGATGGCGGAGATTGTAACGGTGCGCATCGATGCTCTGTTGTTTCTTTATGTGCACTCGGGCAAGCTGACGGGCTTCTTCCGCGCGTTGCACGAAAAGTTCGGCATCTTGGGCGAGATTCAGATGATCGATGTTGTCGCACGGCAGCATTGCTTCTAACATAGTCTGTACTTCACGACCGTAAACGAGGTAAAACGGCGTGAAGCGTGTTGTTTCTTGCGTAGCAGTGTTATAGGCAAACGTTACGTAAGGGAATATCTCGTCCCACGTCTTGTGCTGTACGTCTACGTACATAGACAGCATGCCAGTCATCGTTTTGTTCAGTCGTTCGGTCAAGCCGTTTGTCTGCGGATCATAGGCAGTTGTCCTTCGGTGGGTCGTACAGCTGAGTTTAAAAGCGTCTTCAATGAGCTGTGCTGTAAAGACTTTTTCTCGGTCTGTGATGACGTGCGATGGGGCGCCATGCCGTAGGACGATGCTCTGTATGAAAAACTGGGCAACCTCCGAAGCTGTGCCTCGAGGCAGGGCCTTTGTCTCAGCCTACCGCGTTAAATAATCTGTGGCGACAATTATCCATCTGTTGCCAGAAGATGACAGTGGAAACGGGCCCAGAAGATCCATGCCGACCTGGTCGAAAGGTTTGCAAGGTGGGTCAATCGGATTCAGCAATCCAGCAGGCTTCACAGCTGGCGAGTTTCGGCGCTGGCATTAACGGCAGGCTTGGACGTACCGCTTAACACACTCGGTTAGTCTGGGCCAGTAGTAGGATTTGCGCACTCTATCAAGCGTTCGCGTAAAACCCAAATAGCCAGACGGAGGCTCGTCATGACAGGCGAACAAAACTTCAGCACGGAGGTCTGCTGCAATGACCAAAAGGTAGGTCTTGTTGGTGGCAGCGGAGTTCTTCTTATACAAGACGCCATGTCGTAAACAAGAAGACGACAATCCTCGAGAGATATGCCGCGCTTTTGATGGGTTTCGTCCTTCCAGATGTTCGAATATAGGCTATAGTGCGTCGTCTGCGCGCTGCCGTGTGGACAAATCAGTAACGCTTACGGTCACAAGAAAGGCGCCGTCGTCCTCAATGTCTTGGTTGGTAGTGTCGATGGGGGCACGTGAGAGTGCGTCTTCGTGTATGCTGCCCGACTTGTACACGATGGTCACGTCGTACTCCTGCAAACGTAGGCTCCACCGTGCCAGTCGTCTAGAAGGGTCCCGCAGATTTGCAAGCCAGCATTACGAGTAATCATCGGTTACAACTTTGAACGGGCGGCCGTAGAGATAAGGTCGAAATTTGGCCAGCGCCCATACACGGCAAGACAATCTTTCTCCGTGGTGGTGCAGTTGGTCTCTGCACGCGATAGCGTGCGACTTGCGTATGCGATCACTCTTTCACTACCTTCCTGTCGTTGTACAAGCACCGCACCAAGACTGTATGAACTGTACAGGTATGTCCGCCTCCTCGTCAAAGTGGGCCAAAACTGGTGCTGACACCAGACGCTGTCGAAGCTCGGTGAAAGCAGTTTCTTGCTCTGCGGCCCAGACGAATGATGCATCGTCCCTCGTGAAGCGAGTCAGCGGCTCCGCCACCTTCGAAAAATTTTCGATGAAACGCTGGTAGTATTCGCAAAGGCCCAAGAAGCGTCGGACACCCTTGTCGTCGGTCGGTGTTGGAAACGTGGCTACAGCGGCAGTTTTCGCGGGATCGGGGCTCACGCCTTCCGCGCTGACCACGTGTCCCAGAAACATCAGCTCCTTGTAGCCCAAATGACACTGAGGCTTAAGGGTGAGGTTAGCCGATCGGATGGTTTCGAGAACTTGCCGCAGTCGTTTCAGGTGGTCGTCAAATGTTGCCGAAGAAACAACCACGTCGTCGAGGTAGACGAGGCAGCTTTGCCACTTCAGACCAGCGAGAACGGTGTCCATCATTCGCTAGAAAGTTGCTGGTGCCGAACACAGACCGAAAGGAATTCCTAAAGGCCATCTGGAGTGACGAAAGCAGTTTTTTTCGCGGTCTCGTTCATCTACCTTAATTGGCCAGTAACTGCTCTTTAGATCGAGAGACGAAAAATACTTAGCTCGCCGCAACCTGTCTAAAGAGTCATCGATACGCGGTACTGGGTACACGTCCTTCTTGGTAACATCGTTCAGGCGTCGATAATCAACACAAAAACGAAGCGTTCCGTCTTTTTTCTTGACCAGAACGACCGGGGAGGTCCACGGACTGTGCGAAGGCTGAATGACACCATCATCTAGCATCTCCTTGGCTTGGGCTTGAATTGCCCCACGTTCTTTCGGCGAGACACGGTGAGGCTCTTGTTTGATGGGGCGTGCGTCGTCGGATGTCGTTATTCGGTGCTTCGTGATTGGCGTTTGGCCCGCCTTAGTAGACCGAGCGAAGCACGTGCGGAATTCATTCAAGAGTTCCTGCAGTGCGTTCTTTTGGTCATCCATAAGCTCAGAGTTTACATCGATGTCTCTGAGCGAACCGTCGTCTGTGTCCACTTCAGAAGCAAAACACTCGACGATCTCCGTTGATGGTTCCGCGTAGGCGACGGCAGTGCCACGAAAAATGGGCCGATGCTCAAAAGTAAAGTTGGTAACGAGGATCGCTGTCTGGCTATCACGAAGTTCCACAAGGCTTCGCGCTACACAAATACCTTGGGTCAGCAGCCTAGAAATGTTGCCTTCTACAATGGCTTCACCGTCTTGTAGCTCGTCGGACTTGACCGGAACCCTAACACTCGCACGCGGCGGTATCGGGATGCTGTCGTCCGAAACGCGAAGTGCGGATCTGCGTCCAATGGCGTCGGTCTGTGTTGTTGCCCTGTGTGTCGAGAAAGTGATGCAGCGCTCGCGGAGGTCAATAATGGCGCCATGTTTCCGGAGAAAGTCCATCCCAAGAATTACATCGCGGGAACACTCGCGTAGAACCAGACAAGTGGCGAGAAAAGCAGCACCGCGAATTTCTACTCTGGCGGTGCATAAGCCAAGCGGTGTGACGACGTGGCCACCTGCCGTACGAACAGGTGTCCCATTACAGGGCAACGTAAACTTTTTCTGAACGCTCGCCAGTTTGCCACTAATAATAGAGTAATCGGCGCCGGTATCTACAAGTGCACTCATGTTTCTGCCGTCGATCAACACAGGTATGTCCAGTGAAATCTTGTTCGCGTGAACTGGTTCTGGCGTCATCGTGTTTTCGTTGTTCTTCGGTAGTCGGGACGATACGAGGTCTTCAGCGTGTCGAGTATCAGCGGCCCCGCCTCGGAAGGTCGCTGACGTCAGTTTTCCCGGCATGGACTTGGTGATCTCCCTTGCGTCGTCCTCGAGGTGGTATCACGACCAGGGAAATATCGCCGCGGTGAGGGTGAGCTTGACTGCCGCTGCAATGTGTCCGGCCTGCGCTGCTGGTCGAGGAATTCTGCGATGTCGGGAGGCCTTTGGCCTAACCTAGGTCGAGGCGAATCGATAGAAAAAGCCCGCAGTCCGAGTCGTCGGTAGGGGCACTCCCGATACACATGACCCGCTTCGCCACAGTGGTAGCACAGCGGTCGTCGATCGGGTGCTCGCCAAACCTCTGATTTCCGCGCGGGTATTCGACGGTCGTCGAAGTACGGTAGCGGGGTTGTCGGAGCAGCTTGCGCTGCCTGCAAGCGACGCAACATAAGTAGGTGTGAAAGCTTGGGCGGGGCTCAGCAATGTTTCCGCGTAAGTCTTGCGCCGGGACTCGCTTGGCAGAGGTGATGCTTCACTGCTGAAAATAGATGCCTGCAGTGCCTGCTGCAGTTCGTTGCGTACGACGCTGGCGAGGGAGCTGACTGGAGGTGACGACGTACCGTGGTGCTTCTGCAGCTCGTCGCGAACCACGGAGCGAATCAGGTCGCAAAGCAAGGTGACGTCGCACCCGAAGCCTACCACCGTATCCGGAGTGCAGGCGGCATTGACTTGCCGGTTGTACATGGTCGATCGTTGCTGAAGCGACTTCTCCATCGCGGTGGCTTCGGTGAGGAACTCCGCAACAGTCTTGGGCGTATTCCGGACAAGACTGCCAAAGAGCTGCTCCTTTACGCCTCGCATCAGATGACGCACCTTCTCTTCGGACATGCTCGGGTCGGCACGCTGAAAGAGACGCGTCATGTCCTCCACGTACATCGTGACGCTCTCGTTGGGCTTTTGAATGCGTGATTGAAGGGCCCGCTCCGCCTTTTCCCGGCGATCGGGGCTGGAGCAAGTCTCCAGTAGCCTGCACTGGAACTCGGGCCAGGATAACAGGGTACTTTCGCGGTTCATAAACCATGTGCGAGCACCATCCTGGAGGCTGTAATAGACGTGCCTAAGTTTGGCGTTGTTCTCCCACTCGTTACACGCAGCCACGCCAGTCTTCCACGTCTTCAAATGTGTCGCCATGAAAAGCCGTCGGCACTTGAAGGTTCAGCACCGTTAGGTTAGTCGGTGTCACCCTTTCCGTAGAAGTCGCAGTGGTCGCAGTCATCACTTGTTCGTGTAGGTTTCCAAATTCTGAGGCAAGGCCTCGGCTCTGCTGGCTTGGGCGGTGAACTGGAGTCAGCTCCAATTGTGGGGCCAGGTTCTTGCTGCCCAGTGGGGTCTCCTGTATAAGTTGAGCGTGCCCCGCACCTCCACCAAATTGTCGCGTATACCCTGTTGTAGAATACACACTGAATGAGGGTCCAGGCAAGCGTAAGCGTCGACGCGCGATGCCGAGACGAACCTCGTTCTCTTCTTCTCCAGTCCTCTTGGTGTGCCACAACATGTGGCAATATCACTATCTAGGCCACCACTGGTTCAGAAGGTGAGAAACAAGACGCACTCTAACAAGTGACCGACGTCGTCCAGCAATATGCACAAATAATAGAAGTCGGAATTATTAGTCGTTCGACGCAGTGCCGCCACAGCTGGTATGACGTCATGCTCCCCCGCACCGTCGCGCTACCACCGCGCACCTTTCCAGTACTAGCGAACCTTTCCAATACTAGCACAGATGACGTACACGAGTATAGGCCTAGCTAAAACCAAGTTTAAACCTTCATCTTCTTTCTGGGGTGTTACGTGCCAAAACCAGTTCTGATTATGAGGCATGCCGTAGTGGAGGGCTCCGGATTAATTTTGACCACTTCGGGTTCTTTAACGTGCACTACAACGCAAGCACACGGGCGTTTTTGCATTTCGCCTCCATCTAAATGCGGCCGCCGTGGCCGGCATTCGATCCCGCGATCTCGTGCTCAGCAGCGCAACGCTTTAGATGACTGAGCCACCGCGGCGGTTATGTTTAAACCAAGAGACGCAATCAATCGGTCAGCTTCGCTGTGTCTATATATCTTACACCGTGGTCTTGAGCTTTTCGCGGCCTAGTGCAAGCTTTCGCACTTTTTTTCCTCTCGTGGCTCAGCTCGCCGCGGGGAAAAGGCGGGGGTCAGGAAGGGAGGGAGCTGGCAAGGAGAAGACCGCATGCGCATGCGCCGCGCCACCCTCCTGGTTATCATGACTACGGCGCGGCAGTTTCTTGATACGAAACACGAACCACACATTACGACTGGCTTAAACAGCTTCGCTGTTATAAACGGCAAAGCTTGCACTAGGCCGCGCAAAGCTCGAGACACAGCGAAGCTGACCGATCGATTGTGTCTCCTGGTAGTAGCTACGTTGAACTTGACTACGATGACTGCATCTGATTGAGCGTCGCCGCGCAACGGCTTACATAGCCGTTGCCCGCTGTCGGCGCATGCGCAGAACTCAGTGTCTCCGGCGGTAGGCGTGGCTTACCGTCAGCTGCGGCAGGGCGGAACTCGGCTACTGCAAGGAAGACATCGTGACGTCGCACAAGCTGCGGCGCGGCGGGAGCGCGGCGGAACTCGGTTGCGCGAGGTGTCTCCGCGCTTGGCGTGGCTTAAGCGGTAGCAGCTGCGTGGATGTCACTACTCCGCATGCGCGGCTTGGCATGACGCCAGGTGGTTATACCAAGTGTTCTAGCAGCTGCGGCGTCGCTGGTTGCCATGGCTACGGCGCGGCTGGCTTTTCGTGAAACGCGCACATTTTACGGCTGGGGTAAACAGCTTCGCTGTTAAAAACGGCGGCTATCTTTGCATGGCGCTGCTGTTGCAAGGTGAAAGGCACAGTGGAGCTGTATTTTCTGTTATTCGATGGTTTTGATAAGGTTTTGCTATAGTTTTGCAAGGTTATGCTATATCAAGTTCGGCAAGTCATATCAAACTTTAACGTTCATATTACTGTAAGGAAGAAGAAGTGCCGGTTAGCCAGGTGCATCTCCGGTGTATGAAATACGACGAAGAAGTGCCGGTCAGTCAGGCGCATCACCAGCGCTTTTACGCACGGGGCTTGTCCTGACTGCTCGCAGGGTTCTGACTGCCGCACCGAGTTCGACCTCTGAATCTTGTCAATAAACACCTTGACATTACAATGGTTATGCTACATAAAGCTAGACAATGTTTATCCCTCTTTCACCCTCCTTATACGAGCTTCATTCAAGTATTTGCCCATGTTTTATGAAGGTATCTATTTCTATTTTGGTGCTCGCAGTTTCGAGCGAATAATGTGGAGAGGAGGTGCAGAGAGAGAGAGAGAGATGGAAATAAAGAAATAAATGAAAGCTTTTTTGGCGAGGCGGGATTCGAACCCGGGTACCGACGGTCCGAAGGTGAGCGCTAACCCCTAACCCTAACCACTAGGCTATAAACCCACGCTTACACACAAGGTAAACTAGGCTTCAACTCTGCAACGCAACTGCAAAGTTCCTCCTCAGCAACGTTCCCCGCAGCGGCGAACATGCCCTCCTAGCAATCAACATCAAAGGAGCTTTCGACAACGTCAGCCACCAAGGAATCCTAAAAGGGCTCGCCAACACCAACTGCGGTGAGCGAACGTACAAGTACGTTCAGAGCTTCCTAAGCCACCGCACGGCAGAGCTGAAGATTGGGGAGATCCAGACTGCAGTATACCACCTTCCCAACAAGGGCACACCACAAGGAGCAGTCATCTCACCCACGCTCTTCAATGTCGCCATGATCGGCCTCGCAAGAAAACTGCAGGACGTAGAAGGCCTCCGCCACGCCTTCTACGCAGACGACATAACACTCTGGACCACAACAGGGTCCCTTATTGAAAAAGAAGAATGGCTGCAAACTGCAGCTGACCTCATCCAAGAATACGTCAGCCAACGGGGACTACAATGCTCGCCCGAGAAATCTGAACTCATACGAGTCTGGCGAGGCCGGGGTAACCACACAGTCCCCACAGACCCAACACGAAAGATCGAGGTACACCTCAACGGGAGCCTCATGCCAGAAACGTCATTGCTCAGGGTGCTGGGCATGTGGCTGCAGTCTAACCAGCGTGCTACACACACCCTTACGCTCCCGTCTCCTTCTTCCGCCATGGCCAGGGCCTGGTGATCGTGCGGCGTGCCTGACCCGTGACCTGCTGTTTGTGGCTGCTTCTCTCCCTGGTTGGATACGGCGTGGGTCCTCGAGGATTCAAGCCAGGTGTCCAGCGGTTTGGTGAGAGACCATCGTGGCTTTTTACTTTCTTTTTTTTCTGTTTAGCTGAGGTTTTTAGCATTGCAGCTAGCCTGTTTTAGCTTAACTTCGGCTAGACGCGGCTGCCACGTGGTTTTGACCGTGATGGTGGCCCCTTCACGGCTTCGGCCGTTTACGTTTTTTGGTCGCGTGCCGAAAGGGGCGACCAATGTTGACGTTTGCAAAGCGCTCGTTCAGCGCGTTTCTTTGTCGGAGCTGAAGTCTGTGCAGGACTTCGGCGCAGGCCGATTCGAGGTGACGTTTAAGACTAAGGCCGCGGTCGATCGCTCCTCAGCCGATCCCGCTTTGAAGGTTCGTGATGTTACGATTCAGTTTGAGTATCGAGGTGTGCGGACGAAGGTGGTCAGGGTTTTTGGCTACCCCTCGGACTTGCCAGACCAAGCCCTCTCAGAAGGGCTACAGGTTTTTGGAAAGGTCCTAGGGATCTCCGAAGAGTGCGTGCCGGGTTTTCCTAGCGTCGGTACAGGAAACCGGCGCATTCGGATGGAGATGGCGCGGCCCGTCCCTAACCTTCTCCGGGTTGGTGATAGAGTAATTCAGTGTGAGTACGAGGGTGTTGCACGGTTGTGTCGTAGGTGCAACTTAGAGGGGCACCACGCGGTCGCGTGTGAGACGCCGAAGTGCGTACGCTGCGACCAGTTCGGTCACGAGAGCTGCGACGCGGCGTGCGTACGATGTGGCGGAGATCACGCGGTCTCGTCGTGCCCTGTCCGCACCTACTCGTCAGTGGCCTCGGGCTCTGAGCCGCAGCCATCTGCGTCGGAGCCGGCGGCCACTTCGGTGTTAGGTAGCCCCACAGTTGCGACGGAAAACGGAGACAGCCAGGGCCCCTTGAGCGAGGGAGACAGTGCCGGAGTCGATGCAGATTCCGCGGCCGCCGATGCGCTCCCTTCCCTGTCTGCCGCGGCGACGAGCGGAGGGGGAAGTGGCGAGGAGGTGGTCGCGGCTCCCGTAGTTGCCCCCGCGGCAGCAGCGGTGCCCGCCGTGGCGGCCGAACTCTCTGGCGAGCCGGAACCGCTTGCTAGCACGAGCACGGAGGCCCCTTTCATTGAGGTGTCCCGTAAGAAACGGAAGAAAAACCGTAGCAAGCGCTCTGGATCGGCGGCCAGGGAGGCGGCCTCACGGCGGTCGTCTTCGGACTCGGAAGGTGGTGGCTCCCATAGCTCGGAGCCTGGTCTTCCTACAACCAAACGCACGGCTGTGGTGGCCTCAGGATCAGAGTCAGAAATGGAGGACTCTTCAGGAAGCGAGGAGGACACTCCTTGTGTACACTGCAAGGGCTTCGATTGCGACTGTTCGATTGTATCAGATAAGTCGTATGAATCAACAGCCGCGGGGTCTCCGCTCGAGGAGACTCTCGCTTAGGCAATTGTACCATCGATTTATTTGCGGCTAGTATTACCCAGTACTAGCCTTTTCCTTTTACTTTAACTTTCTTGTTTTTCTCTAGCTCTCTTTTAGTCTTTTGCTAAATTTTTCTTCCACTCAATATGGCTTTCTCTCTAACTCTAGCCACCTTTAACTGTAGAGGCTTGACTCGAAATTCAAAACGGTTCGCGATAGTCGACTTAGCTAGATCCGCAAATGTAGATATTCTTGTACTTCAGGAAACCTATGTCCACAGGTTAGGTCAGATGAGCCACTTTGACAGGACTTTTGGCACGAGGTCTTTCTGGAGTTATGGCGGGTCAGGCTGCCGAGGCACGGCCATCATTTTGATGCCGCGCTTCACGGGCCTGGTTCTACGCCATGCCAGGGATGCCGAGGGCCGCATTCTGTCAGTGGATCTTGATTCTGGCATTCGAATTGTTAATGTTTATGCTCCAAACAGAGATAAAGGTCAAAAAGAGTTTTTTGCTGCATTGGATCCCTGCTTAGTGGGCCCTTCCAGGCTTATTCTTGTAGGCGACTTCAATTGTGTGTTAGAGCAGGTAGATCGTGTATCTAAAAGAGGTACTCCGAAATTCAGGGATAGGGCTGGAGATATTGTACTACGGGGGCTCGTTGATGAGCTGGGACTGGTTGATGCTTGGCGCACGCTTCGCCCTGCGAAGTCAGGAATGACTTGGACAGGGCGAGGGGTGAAGAGCCGCATCGATCGGTTTTATGTCTCGTCATCACTGGCTCCCAGTATGCATTCCTCCAAGGTAATTCATTCTGCTCTTAGCGACCACCGCTTCCTGACACTGCGGTTTGCCGACTCGAGTTTAGTGCCGCAGGGAAAGAGACCGTGGCGTCTAAACCCACGGCTCCTTAAAGACAGGCAGGCAACCGCAGAGGTATCGTTCATTCTGTTACGCTCGCTGCACAACAGAGCGAATCTAGAAGTTAGAGAATGGGACGAAGTGAAGGCCAGTGTCCGCGAGTGCTTCAGGTCCTGGGGCAAGCGTCGGGCGCGGGAGGAGCGCGAGGAGATAAAAATCGTCTCCGACGCGATCCTTCTGCTCTCGAGGCCACTGTCTGGTGGGCCTGGGGTTGGTCCGGCGCTGGCCTCACTCCGAAAGGAACTTCGGATTCTCCTACAGCGACGCTGGGATAGCTTGAGAGCTATAACCCGAGCGGAGCGGTGGGAAATGGAAGCGTGGTGCAGCAGAAACATTCTCCGCAGGCATCTTTCAAGGAAGAGCACAACTCTCTCTTCCGTAGTAGATCCAAGTGATGGTAGCTTAGTCGACTCACCAGAAGGAGTGCTCGCACTGGCAAGGCAGTTCTACATGAACCTTTATGCTGAGCCAGCTGCTACTCCGGCTGTTTTTCCATTCGTTCCACCAACCGAACCGCCGGTGGTTGGTGACACAGCCATAGTTGAAGACGAGCTCTTGGCAGCATTGAAGTCTATGAAGCACAATCGCAGTCCAGGATCCCATGGTTTGACAGTTGAATTTTATGTGAAGTTTTGGAGGCTGTTAGGGAAGCCTTTCACATCATTGGTGAACAGGCTGCTCAATGAAGGGACTTTGTCAGCGTCTCAAAGAGAGGGGCTAATCACTCTCCTGTGCAAGGACGAGTCGAGAAGCACCGATCTAAGAGCCTGGCGGCCCATCACACTTCTGAACTGCGATTACAAGCTCATAGCAAAGTGTCTGTGTATGCGACTCACTCCAGTTCTCAACACTGTTTTGGGTCCATACCAGGCATGCTGCGTTCAGGGACGTTCCACTCAGCTTCACGGTTTAGCAGTTAGAGACCTTCTCCTGTGGGCAAATGCCAGGAAACTTCCCGGTATTTTCTGCTCCTTTGATCAGGAGAAGGCTTTCGATATCATTAGCCACAGGTACCTTTTTCGGGTTTTGAAGGAGGCCGGCTTTAGCGTGGGTTTTCAGCGTATGGTCCAAGCTTTGTACTCTCGACCGACTTCTGCTGTTCTCATACAGGATCGCGTCTCGGAGGCTTTCGTTGTGGGTCGTGGTGTACGGCAGGGAGATCCGCTCTCACCTGCTCTCTACGTACTCGCAATCGAACCCCTTCTGCAGAGGCGACCCGGTGACAGTAGAATTGGCAAGTTCCTACTTCCACCAGGTTCCCCTCCAGTTGCACTTTTCGCCTATGCAGACGACTTGTCTATTGTCGTCCCGGACGAGGCATCAGCATGCACCGTGCTGGACGTCATAGACAGTTACTACAGGGCCAGCGGTGCGAGGTTGAATAGGTCGAAAAGTGCAGCCATGTACTTGAACTCCACTCCGTCCAGCCCGCAGCCCGTTCATGGTCTACCCGTGAAAACGCGGTTGCGAATTCTGGGTTTCCATTTCGATCCAGACGGCCTGTCTTCTGAAAACTGGCAGCAATCTAAAGAGAAGCTTGAAACCAAGGATTCAGGAGTTCAGCGTGTTGTCGTGTCCATTGACAGCTAGAGCGAACATTCTTAGGTCTCTTCTTTTTTCTTTTCTCACGTATGTAGCATGTGTGTCCCCTGTTCCAACCCGAACCAAGCTTATCTTGGAGAGGGTTCTCTTTCGGTTTCTCTGGAAAGGGACAACTGGCTGTGTAGCTAGGCAGGTACTTAAGCTGCCCAAGGATAAGGGAAGACTCGGAATTCCCGACTTGGGCATCGTAGCTGCTGCACTGCACGTCAGGTGGACCCAGGTTGACCTTAGCTCAGATATGCTCCTGACTCGAAGCTTTACTTTCTTCTTCCTTAGTACTAGACTCCGTTTGTTTTCCCAGAGCACATTCTCTCACTGTGTACCTCGCTCAGGAACCCCGTCCCCATTCTATGCGATGGCTGCCAATTCATTGGCACGCCTTCGCAAGGTCCATTCCGACATCGATGTAATTTCTACTCCGCTCCAAGAATTAGTTGACATCCTTACACCCGGTCTCCCCCCGCATTGCCAAAGGTATGACCTGTATTTTCACAGGCCAAGCTGGAAGCTCATTACGGCAAGCTTCCTTGACGCCAGGCGAGCTACATTCATGTACCGCCTGGCGCGAGGCTGTTTGCCGATTAGCTTCCGACCCTTCACAGCCATCCCGGCTCGTGGAGTGTGCCCCTTTTGTCGCGGTCGAGAAGATACAGTTCACATATTTTCGCAGTGTTTACTTTCTGCTGCTCTCCTCCAACGGATAGCTAGTTTGTTTAGTCTCCCAGGCGTTCCATTTCAGACAGTCCGTTTCTTGCACCCTTTGTCTAGCCAGGCGATCAACCAGTTCGTGCTTCTTGTCGAGTGCTCATACCAAGTTTGGTTAGCACGCTGTGATGCGGTTTTCGGGGGAGCGGCGCCGGGTCTTCACGAAGTGCTTGGAAAAGCACGGAAGGAGGTCTGGTTCCATTTCACCCGGGAGCGGCATCACCTACGCGAGAAGAAGTTTCTCGAAGTGTGGGCTCGCCCAGCTGTGATTTTTGAAGAGTCAGGTGGAAAGCTTTCCATTAAGTTATGATGCATGCTTCTAAGGTCACTCGACTGGACAGCATGCGCCAGTCGATCCACGTGTTTCCGTTCGCCTCAGTGGAACACAGAGTTGGAACCGGTGCTGGCGCAACAGAGTGCGCTGCGCCGCGGACAGCTTCTGTTGTCTCCATGGTTGTTTGCCTTGACACCTTTTCCGTTGAGGCAATCCAGGGATCTGATGGGCTTGTGTCCCTGACGACCGACATGGCTGTTTGTGTGAAGCGTGAAATAGCACGGTGTGCGCCGCTCCACAGCGGCCGCCTTGTCCGGGAAGGACCGTTGGCCCAAATCAAAGCCCCCCCCCCCCCCCAGTCAGCCCGGGTAGGGGGGGGGGTGCCGGGGTCAATGTACCGAATGATGCTGGGTTGTTGAGTACATGAACGCTCTGGGGCGTGGTACCTACAGGTGCCAAGTCCCCTTCCCATCTGACAACGGCACCCTTACGCTCCTCAAAACCAGTGTCAAAGCGATATCACGCATGATATCCCGTGTAACATCGAAGAATAGAGGCATGAAGGAAGGGGACACACTCCGACTGGTCAAAAGCCTGGTGGTGAGCAGAATCACATACAGCCTGCGCTACTACCATATCACACAATCCGAGACGAAACAGGCCGACACGCTCTTGAGGATGGCTTTCAAGACCGCTCTCCGCCTGCCGATGAGTACATCGACTGAGAAATTATTGGCGCTGGGGTTACACAACACCCTCAGCGAACTCACAGAAGCCCTTCACGTCTCACAACAACAGAGACTTGCGCGGACTCACACGGGCCGGCAGGTCCTACAAACCTTGGGCTTCAAAGCTACAGCAACACGAACCCAAGAAACCTGCACGATACCTCGTCACGTCCAGGACAGGTATCACATTGCCCCAATACCACGCAACATGGACCCTAACCTACACTCCGGAAGGAGGAAAGCAAGGGTCCAATACATAGAGAAAACATTCAGGTTCGATACCACGGCCCGTTGTACGGACGCCGCTATGTACGGAACGAAGAAAAAGGGCGCAGGGGCAGTGGTTTGCGAGCGCCGAGGCCACGTCACCTTCAGTGCATCGACCCGCCCCTGCACGATCACGGAAGCGGAAGAACTGGCCATCGCGTTAGCCATCCGCGAAGGCCAACACGCAAGCAAACCACTGACGATCCTCGCGGACTCCCAGCAGGCCTGCCGCAACTTCCTACAGGGTAGAATCGCAAGACCTGCGGCACAAGTCCTAGCCCAAATACCCAAGGAGGACACTGACGACAACACCATCATAACCATCATTTGGATACCGGGTCACGCTGCCATCACGGGTAACCTGTATGCCGACAGAGCAGCTCGAGAATTTGCACATAACCGAGCACTCATCACGCCGACTGCAGATGACCCTGACCCAGTTGACCCCGAGTATTCAGCAATCCTGAACTACCACAGAGGGAGTCGCTTGCTCTATCCCCCACCCCATCGAATACTAAATACGGAGGATGCCGCTGCCTGGCGTAGGCTCCAGACAGGCACTTACACGAACCTACACATATTACATCGCCTGCACCCCACAGCCTACAGGGACGAATACCCGTGGTGTGGGGCCACACCAACCCTATATCACATTACGTGGGAGTGCACGCTACACAACGTAGAACACCATGACACGAACACCACGAGGGAGCAATGGGAGGCACTGCTGTCCAGCTCGGCCCTCGACGACCAGCTCAAGCTGATCCAGAGAGCAGAGAAGATGGCAAGAGCCAGCGGAGTTCTGGACCAGGGGCCCCGACCATTAGCGATGCCCCATTGGGGCAAGACAAAACTATCTTTGAATTAAAGTTTATCTATCTATCTGTCCCTTCGCCACCTTTGCAAGGGTTATGGCCAGTTTTCAGAAAGTCAGGCAAAGGTCAAGCGCAGCTTCGGCTTGGCGCGGCAGAGAAGAGCTTGGCGCAGCTAGGTAAAGCTATACGTGGCTGCACTGGAGCGGGCACAAGTGTTTCGTAGCGACTTCATCGCTAGGCGCGGCTAGGCGGCGGCGATGCGTGACGTCGCAACAACTGCGCCCGGTTGCCATGGCGATGCACTCATCGCTCGGCGAGGGTGTTTTTTAGATTCAGCAGACAGATTCATCATCATTCATCATCATCACACATTCATCATCATTCAACTCAGCAGACACATTTATTTATTTCTTTATTGATGTATTTAGGACAATATAAGAATTGTCCTAGGGGGCACAGCTAAAAGCAAAAACGTTGCCTGACTGGGCCGTGCCACCCATACAGCAGCAGCAGCAGCAGCATGACAGTACAGAACATTTTAAAGACATGTGAAAATGAAATATTATACTTATAATAAACAGATTGATCGCACAATTTAAAAAAATGAGAAGAAAAAAAATGAAAGTCAAGTACGACTTTGTACATCTTATAAGCACTTGAAGTGGAAAAATAACATGAGAAGAATGACACACAGCAGTAAATCAAGATCAAGCAAAAAGTTAGGTAAGCAAAGCAATATTACGCAATCAGCAAACACTTGTAGGCCAAAACGATAAAAAAATGGTTTCGAAGGAATATACATGATAGCCTAACTTTAGTTTTCTTCTTCTGCAAATAATAATTTTCTCATCTGTTTTCTAAAAGTTTGCTTGGAGGTTGCAGAATTTAAGAGATCTTTGGCCAGAGGATAGTCGTTTAAGAGATGAGGAATTTGCACGGCGAGTTTTTGTTCTACTGCGTGGTGTAACTACAAGACTATTTCTGAAATTATATCCTGTTGTTCTTACGTGGAATATTTTTTTGGAAAGAGGATATGTCTATCTGAAATTGCCGGAAAATTTCAAGGAATAGTTTATTATAAGTGCAAAGTTTTGATGTTGGCAACATTTTGTATTTGCTATAGAATGGTTAGGTGTTTTCCATACGTCCTAAGTTTCCTATTGCACGTAGTGCACAGTTTTGCAGTGTTTGAAGTGATGATAAATTATATTTTGTATTGGTGGACTAAACTAAGAGGCAATATGTTATTCGAGAATGTATGAGGGCATTGTAAATGTTGTTTCACGCTTGTCGGTAACAGATATCTCAACCTGTATCGCGCACCTACAGCATACTATTTCTGAGAGAATCTACATGCGGCGACCACGACATGTCTTCCTGGAATATGACCCCTAGGAATTTGGCTGTTTTTGCCTGTTCGATCTTTACTTTTTGCAATTGCAGCTGAAAATGCGAGTGAGTCATCGTTCCCTTTGATTTGAAAAGTAAATACTTAGTTTTACCAATGCTTAGCTGTAGCTTGTTTGCATTGAGGCACATATCTAATTGTTGTAAGCAGATGTTAGCCTGTTCAAAAAGGTTTTGTATAACCATTCCTGAGAAAAAAGACGGTGTCATCGGCGTATAGCATAATATTGGAATAGTCTTGAACATTTACAATGTCATTGATATACAATAAAAATAATACGGGCCCTAAGACGGAGCCTTGCGGTACGCCGTATTTAATGGTGCGAACTTCTGAACTAACGCCATTTGTTGTTGTGTATTGGGTTCTTCCGGTTAAATAGCTTTTTATTAAAGATAATGGAACACCACGAATTCCGTAAAGCGGTAGTTTTTCAAAAATAACGTCATGTTGAACGCAGTCAAACGCCTTTCGAAAGTCCAGAAATATACCGAGAGTTAATATTCGCTTTTCTATGTTGTCAAGGATTTGCTCGTTTATTTTAAGTAAAGCAGTTTCTGAAGATTTTTCCTTACAGAAACCATATTCCATGTGCTATTAATTGTTGCGCGATTAAAAACCCACTGAGTCTTTTGTTTATTACGTGCTCAGCAATTTTAGCGAATACAATGTACGGAGATTGGCGTATAGTTATTCGTATCATTTACTGAACCACCCTTATGAATAACAGTCACCCGTGCCAGCTTCATTTTATTGCGATAGCAATTATATGGACACTCAAAAGCAGATTTCTGCCGTCGGCGTCGCCGTAGCCGTGAGGTTCCGTATGACGTCAATGGAGATGAAAACGTTGCCGCGCGCCGCCGAACGCTGTATGTGCGAGTGAAAGGGCGCGAGGGGCGCGCGCTTTCACGGGGAGTGAACGCACGGCGGAGAACAAACGCGCGTTCTGCGCCGTGCTCCCTTAAGGGCTGCAGAATAGGCGTCTCTTTCCTCCTTTACAATCACCATATTGACACGTACACATGTTTATCTTTCACCGGTAGCCGCTTTCAACATTGGCTGACAAATGTTAAACGTTATCGCTCGGCGCAGATCGCGCCTGCATCGGAAGCTTCCCGAACGTTATCGATGCTTCTGTCCGTCGTCTGTGGTCACCGACGCTCATGTAATCTGATTGTATGAGCGACGCGAATTGTCTAGAACTTTCTGGAAGACACGCGGGCCCCAGGGATTAATCTGGAACCTTCGATGACTCAGGTATAAAAGCCGACGCGTTTCGCCGCTGATCAGATTTTCGACGATCGCCGACTGTGTTCGCCGCTATCGTTGTGCTTTGAGTGTAGCTTGCTTTTGTGGGCACAGGTTCGCCCAATAAACAACCAGTTTCGTCATACACAGTTTTGTGACTGTTTTCTCTACCGTCACTACTACGTGACATCTGGTGGAGGTGCTAGTTCGTTCATGCACCGAACGCCCCCGCAAAGCCGCGACCCAAGCCCGAAACCGGAGAACGAGACCAACGTCGCCAAGGACCAGCGAGCTAGCCGTAGGCAGCAAGGACTTGTGCCGGAGTTCGGACTTCTTCCCGAAAAGACCACTGCAATCAAGGCCAAGTCAACGACCAAAATGGCAGCACCAGCGTCCCCCATCCTGCTGCAGCAACCTCGGGAGCCACCGACTTTTCGTGGATCATCGGCTGAAGACCCTGAAACCTGGCTGGAGACATACGAGAGGACCGCGACGTTCAACAAATGGAGCGACGACGACAAGCTGCGCCATGTGTATTTTTCATTAGATGATGCTGCTCGGACCTGGTTTGAGAACAGAGAGACCACCCTGGTGACGTGGGACCTATTTCGTGAGAACTTCATGAGGACTTTCACGAATGTCGTGCGAAAAGAAAGGGCCGAAGTTTTATTAGAAACCAGAGTGCAATTGCCGAACGAGAACATCGCAATCTTCACGGAGGAGATGACTCGCCTCTTCCGCCACGCCGACCCCAATATGTCAGAGGAAAAGAAAGTTCGGTTCTTGATGCGGGGCGTCAAAGAGCATCTATTCACTGGATTGATGCGCAACCCGCCCAAGACTGTGGCAGAATTTGTTTCGGAGGCCACAACCATCGAGAAGACCCTTGAAATGCGAGCCAGGCAATACAACCGCCGTGCACTGACAAACTACGCCGAAGCTCAAGCTCTAGGCGCCGACGACCTGCACGAGACGATCAGAGCGGTTGTACGGGAAGAACTACAGAAATTATTCCCAAGATCGCATCCTCAGGTGACTTCAATCGCTGACATAGTTAAAGAAGAGGTTCAGCGATCACTAGAAGTGCCAGAAGTTCCGGTATCGCCTCAACCACAGCCGCAAGCGATGACCTACGCCGCCGTCGCCCGTCGTCAAGGCCCCCCTCCGCGCTCGCGCCAGGGCCCCGTAACGCCGCAGTTCCGTCGTCCACCGCCGCCGCCGCCAGCACGCCCGCCCGTCGCCCAGCGCAGCTCCCAGCGGAAGACGGACATTTGGCGCGCCCCCGACCACCGCCCGCTCTGCTATCACTGCGGGGAAGCCGGCCATGTCTACCGCCGATGCCCATACCGCGAGATGGGCCTACGAGGGTTCGCCGTCAACGCGCCACGTCCACAGCTTGGCGAGCGACCACGTGACATCGCCGACTACCTTGCCGGAGCCCAGTGGCAACCCCGACGGCCCTCACGCTCGCCGTCACCAGGCCGCTACATCTCGCCGCATCGCCGCCTGTATACCGGCCCAACCCGGGGCCGATCTCCCAGCCCATACCCGGGAAACTAAAAGCAGCAACCGATGGAGGTGCGGTTGCTGTACGACGCAATGCCGAAGATCCTCCGCCGCCGACGACGACGACGATTCGCGAATCATCACGACGAGATATCAGCACGCCGCCTAGCAACAGCCTTGACAGCACATCGCCGCCGAACGAAGACCTTCCGACGCGACGTAGCAGCAGCAGAGCAAGCCGACGCAGCCGTGATCCGACGCCACGAATTAACCGCAACGCCAGACGCCGGTCTACCGATCTAGACGTGCTCATCGATGGTCATAACGTCACCGCTCTCGTCGACACTGGCGCCGACTATTCAGTTTTCAGTGGCGCGTTCGCCGCCAAGTTAAAGAAGGTGCAGACGGCCTGGCAAGGACCCGATATACGGACAGCGGGAGGTCACCTAATAACGCCGGCTGGAATCTGCACAGCGCGAGTCACGGTAAACAACCGCACTTACCCGGCGAGCTTCGTAATCCTGCAGCACTGCTCCAGGGACGTCATCCTAGGCATGGACTTTCTACACCAACATGGTGCAGTCATCGACTTAAGGTCCAAGTCGATAACGCTTTCAACACACAAAGCGATACCGCCGGATACATGCATCAGTTACCATGCCTTGAATGTGCTTGAAGAACAAGTCACCGTTCCGCCTCACTCCAGCGTAATGATTTCCGTCGGTACGGAAGTGCCTGCAGACATGGAGGGCGTCATCGAGGGCGATCATCACTTACTGCTGTACCGTGAAATTTGCGTCGCTAGAGGCATAGCTGAGCTACGTGCAGGGAAAGCAACGGTGATGCTCACGAACTTCAGCCCCGAATACAAGCACATTAACAAAGGCACCACGGTTGCCTACATCGACGAAATAGTACAAGCCAGCAGTGCTTTCGCCTTCACGGATTCCAGTGCACCCGCAACGACGACTATAATACCTGAAGCAACTTTCAACGTTAATCAGAACCTTCCCAGGCATAAGAAAGAACAACTAAAAGCTCTGCTCCTGCAATACAAGGATTGCTTCTCGTCGTCGTCAAAAGTTCGACAAACCCCTGTCGCCAAGCACCGAATCATAACCGACGAAAATGTCCGCCCACTGCGTCAGAGCCCGTACCGAGTTTCGGCACGCGAACGCGAGGCCATAAGGCAACAAGTCGACGAAATGCTACGCGACGACATCATCCAGCCGTCCAAGAGTCCGTGGGCGTCCCCCGTGGTGTTAGTGAAGAAGAAGGATGGAACCCTACGTTTCTGCGTCGATTATCGTCGCCTCAACAAGGTCACGAAGAAGGACGTATACCCCCTTCCACGGATTGACGACGCCTTGGATCGACTATACAACGCAAAGTATTTTTCGTCGATGGACCTCAAAACCGGCTACTGGCAAATCGAAGTCGACGAGAGGGACCGGGAGAAGACGGCCTTTATAACACCAGACGGACTGTTCGAGTTCAAGGTCATGCCGTTTGGTCTTTGCTCGGCACCTGCGACTTTCCAACGCGTCATGGATACAGTACTGGCAGGCTTGAAGTGGCAGACTTGCCTCGTCTATTTGGACGACGTCGTTGTGTTTGCCTCAAGCTTCGAAGAACACCTGCGGCGCCTTGAAACAGTTCTTCAAGCAATCAAAACCTCCGGACTCACGTTAAAGCCAGAAAAGTGCCGCTTCGCATATGAGGAGCTCTTGTTTTTGGGCCACGTCATCAACAAGTCTGGAGTGCGCCCCGACCCTCAGAAAACTGCGGCCATCTCCAACTTTCCTCTGCCCGCTGACAAGAAGGCAGTGCGTAGATTTCTGGGACTGTGCGCCTATTACAGGCGCTTCGTCAAGGATTTTTCACGGATCGCCGAGCCACTGACGTACCTCACGAAGGCCGACGTCGAGTTCAAGTGGGAGATGCCGCAAATCGAAGCATTTGAAGAACTGAAGCGACGCCTACAATCGCCGCCCATCCTTGCGCATTTCGACGAAAATGCCGATACCGAAGTCCACACCGACGCAAGCGGCGTAGGACTCGGCGCCGTGCTTGTGCAGAGGACTGATGGACTAGAAAGGGTTGTAAGTTACGCTAGCCGGTCGCTATCGAAGGCGGAAGCAAATTATTCCACAACAGAAAAGGAGTGCCTCGCCATCATCTGGGCTACATCAAAGTTTCGCCCCTACCTCTATGGCAGGCCCTTTAAAGTTGTGAGCGACCACCACGCCTTGTGTTGGCTAGCTAACTTGAAGGATCCTTCAGGTCGCCTCGCACGATGGAGTCTGAGACTTCAAGAATTCGACATCACCGTCGTTTACAAGTCCGGGCGAAAGCACTCTGACGCCGACTGCTTGTCTCGCGCCCCCGTCGAACCGCCGCCACAGGATGACCAGGATGACGACACTTTCTTGGGACCCATCAGTGCCGACGAATTCGCCGAACAACAGCGAGCCGACCCGGAACTAAGGAACCTTGTAGATTACCTGGAAGGCAAGACCGTCACTGTGCCGAAGGTGTTCAGGCGAGGATTGGCGTCGTTTTTCTTGCAAAACGACATTCTCCTAAAGAAGAACTTCTCGCCTCTCCGAGCCAACTACCTCCTCGTGGTACCCTCAGCATTGCGTCCAGAGGTTCTGCAAGCTCTCCATGACGACCCAACGGCTGGACACCTCGGTTTTTCCCGCACGCTCGCAAGGATACAAGAAAAATACTACTGGCCTCGCCTCTCTGCCGACGTCGCCCATTACGTAAGGACATGCCGAGACTGTCAGCGACGCAAAACACCGCCGACAAGGCCAGCCGGACTTCTACAGCCGATCGAGCCACCTCGCCGACCGTTCCAGCAGATTGGGATGGACTTACTGGGGCCTTTTCCGACGTCGACGTCCGGGAATAAATGGATCGTCGTAGCTACGGACTACCTCACCCGCTACGCCGAAACAAAAGCCTTGCCCAAAGGCAGTGCTGCCGAGGTAGCTCGATTCTTCGTTGAGAACATCCTCCTGCGTCACGGTGCCCCAGAAGTCCTCATCACCGACAGAGGTACTGCCTTTACGGCAGAACTAACTCAAGCCATCCTGCGATACAGCCACACAAGCCATCGCCGGACCACCGCCTACCACCCGCAGACGAATGGCCTCACCGAGCGCCTAAATAAGACCATCGCCGACATGCTGGCAATGTACGTCGACGTCGAACACAAGACGTGGGATGCCATCCTTCCGTACGTGACCTTCGCATACAACACGGCCGTGCAAGAAACGACGCACATGGCGCCGTTCAACCTGGTCTACGGAAGGAACCCGGCAACGACGCTTGACGCCATGCTACCGGACGTCACCGACGAAGAAAATCTCGACGTTGCCACCTATTTGCAGCGTGCCGAAGAAGGTCGACAGCTCGCCCGCCTGCGCATCAAGAACCAGCAGAGGACCGACAGCCGACACTACAACCTTCGACGACGCTACGTCGAGTACCAGCCCGGTGACCGTGTTTGGGTCTGGACTCCGATACGCCGACGAGGACTTAGCGAGAAGCTGTTACGTCGCTATTTTGGACCATATAAGATCACCCGACGTATTGGCGCACTGGACTATGAGGTCGTGCCAGACGGCATTTCGCAATCACAGCGGCGCCGGGCACGACCTGAAGTCATCCACGTGGTGCGTCTTAAGCCTTTCTACGCCCGCTGACAAACTTAGGTACTTTGTTACTTTGTTATTGTTTTTTGTTATTTTGTTTATTACGCATGGTTTTGCTTTCGCTTTCGTGTTTGTTTGTAGCATCGGGACGATGCTTTTTAAGGGGAGGGTATTGACACGTACACATGTTTATCTTTCACCGGTAGCCGCTTTCAACATTGGCTGACAAATGTTAAACGTTATCGCTCGGCGCAGATCGCGCCTGCATCGGAAGCTTCCCGAACGTTATCGATGCTTCTGTCCGTCGTCTGTGGTCACCGACGCTCATGTAATCTGATTGTATGAGCGACGCGAATTGTCTAGAACTTTCTGGAAGACACGCGGGCCCCAGGGATTAATCTGGAACCTTCGATGACTCAGGTATAAAAGCCGACGCGTTTCGCCGCTGATCAGATTTTCGACGATCGCCGACTGTGTTCGCCGCTATCGTTGTGCTTTGAGTGTAGCTTGCTTTTGTGGGCACAGGTTCGCCCAATAAACAACCAGTTTCGTCATACACAGTTTTGTGACTGTTTTCTCTACCGTCACTACTACGTGACAATATATGTAGAGCAAACGCGCCTTCTTCCGACCCGGGGGGGGGGGGGGGGAGGGAGGCGACGTTTAGCTGCGGCACCAAGTGCCTATTTATATCAGAGGTTCCGGGAACAGTCACCAACGCCGCACGCATTTTGAGCGAACGCGGGCAAAACGCCGACGGCGTCGACAACAGTTCTGCGTGTTGCCGGTGCTGCTGCATGTCCAAGTTTATACAGCTGATAAAGCTAATATCACTACTCCGTATAGCTCTCTACGAATTTGCTATCGCAATTGATGCTTCGCCTTAAAGGTGAAACTGCGACAGCTTTTTTTTATACGTAGATGATTACCTTGTGTGGCGTTAGAGGGGGAATGGAAAGCCTTACGGTCAAACCTGTGCTTGATAAGTTCAAGGCAATTTGCAGCGGGTTTAAGTTCACGCATGAACTTCCACTGAATGGGGAATTGTAGTTTCTGGACTTGCGCCTCTTCTTTGGAAATGATGGTGAATGCTGGAGATATCAGCCGAGATCAAAAAAGTGATGGTTGAATCATGATTCGGTCCACTCAAAACTTGTTAAGTTATCGCATTGAACAGTATCAGATACGCCCTCAATCGATCATGCGAGCATAAAAAAGTTCAGAGCCTCAGCAGCCAATTTAAGAGGCTCCAGCAGGCGGCGGGTTGTCCTGGTGAAGCCATCGCTTCTGTTGTTGAAAGCCTTATTGGTAAAGTAAGGTCTGGCGTGCGGAGCAGGGTAACCGGCAAAGAACGGCCAAGTAAGCCGGTGGTGGTGCCTTATTTGCATAAGTTATCTCACCGCTTGAAGAAAGTGGCCAGGAAGAGCGGCATTTTCATAGTCTTCTCTGCCCCGGGAAAACTGGCGCGAATGTGACGTGCAGTGAACAGTGCAAGTACTTCACAAAAGTGCGCAAAAAGCATGTTAAGGGCTTCGTACGCTTCCAGACGGAGGTGGTTTACCCATTCCGCTCTCCTGTGGCAGGTGTTATGTCGGTCAAACTAGTAGATGCGTTCTAATGACCGCTGCTACAGAGGTCTTCCAGATAAGAAAGAATCCGGGGTAGGATTTCTAGTGCATAACAACGTAGCGGGCAACATTGATGAATTCTACAGCATTAATGAAAGGGTAGCAGTCGTCATAATAAAGCTGAATAGGAGGTACAAAATGAAGGTAGTACAAGCCTATGCCCCAACCTCTAGTCACGACGATGAAGAAATAGAACAGTTTTATGAAGATGTTGAACTAGCAATGAGAAAGGTGCAAACTCAGTATACTTTAGTCATGGGCGACTTCAATGCAAAAGTGGGGAAAAAGCAGGTTGGTGAGCAAGCCATTGGCAACTACGGCATCGATTCTAGGAATGCAAGAGGAGAGATGTTAGTAGAATTCGCGGAAAGGAATAGGCTCCGAATAATGAATACCTTCTTCAGGAAGCGCAGCAACAGGAAGTGGACCTGGAAAAGCCCTAATGGAGAAACAAGGAATGAAATAGATTTCATACTCTCTGCCGATCCAAGCATAGTGCAGGATGTAGAAGTGTTAGGTAAGGTTAAGTGCAGTGACCATAGGTTAGTGAGGTCTAGGATTTCTCTCAATTTGAAAAGAGAGAGAGTGAAATTAGTCAAGAGGAAACAGGCCAACCTAGAGGCAGTAAGGGTAAAAGCAGACCAATTCAGGCTGGTGCTCGCAAACAAATATGCAGCTTTAGAACAGGAAGATGAAGATAACATAGAGCTAATGAATGAAACCGTAACTAGGCTGATCTCAGAAGCAGCAATTGAAGTGGGAGGTAAGGCACCAAAGCAACCTGTAGGGAAGCTCTCCCAAGAAACAAAGCACCTAATAAAGAAACGACAAAACATGAAAGTGTCCAACTCAAGAGATCAGATAGAATTCGCTGAACTGTCAAAACTGATCAACAAGAAGAAAGTAAGGAATATTCGAAATTATAACGTGGGAAAAATTGAGGAAGCCGTAAAATATGGACGCAGCATGAAATCAGTAAGAAGAAAACTAGGCATAGGACAAGGCAAGATGTATGCACTGAAAGATAAGCATGGTAATATCATCAGCAATTTCGATGACATAGTAAAAGCAGCAGAAGAATTCTATACTGACCTGTACAGTAGCCAAAACAGCCAAGCTTCTTCCATTCGAAATAGTGATGAACCGGATACAGAAGCTCCTTCTATAACTAGCGATGAAGTTAGAAGGGCCTTGAAAGACATGACCAGGGGAAAAGCGCCTGGAGAAGATGGAATAACAGTAGATTTAATCAAAGATGGAGGAGATATCATGCTTGAAAAGCTTGCGGCCCTTTATACGCAATGCCTCACAACTTCAAGTGTACCAGAGAGCTGGAAGAACGCCAACATTATACTTATCCATAAGAAGGGAGACGTTAAAGAATTGAAGAATTACAGACCCATTAGCTTGCTTTCAGTATTGTATAAAATATTCACCAAGATAATTTCCAATAAAATCAGGACAACACTTGACTTCAGTCAACCAAGAGAACAGGCTGGCTTCAGGAAGGGATATTCTACGATGGACCATATCCATGCCATCAATCAGATAATCGAGAAATCTGCGGAGTACAATCAACCTCTCTATATGGCTTTCATAGATTATGAAAAGGCATTCGATTCAGTAGAGATATCAGCAGTCATAGAGGCATTGCGTAATCAAGGAGTGGAGGAGGCATACGTGAATATCTTGGCAAATATCTACAAGGATTCCACAGCTACCTTGGTTCTCCACAAGAAAAGTAGAAAGATACCTATCAAGAAAGGGGTCAGGCAAGGAGACACAATCTCTCCAATGCTATTCACTGCATGCTTAGAAGAAGTATTCAAGCTCTTAGAATGGGAAGGATTAGGAGTGAGGATCGATGGCGAATATCTCAGCAACCTTCGGTTTGCAGATGACATTGTCCTATTGAGCAACAAGGGAGAGGAATTACAACAAATGATTGAGGACCTTCATCGAGAAAGTGCAAGAATTGGGTTGAATATGAATATGCAGAAGACAAAGATAATGTTCAATAGCCTGGCAAGGGAACAAGAATTCAGGATCGCCAGTCAGCCTCTAGAATCTGTAAAGGAATATGTTTATCTAGGTCAATTACTCACAGGGGACCCTGATCATGAGAAAGAAGTTTACAGAAGAATAAAATTGGGTTGGAGTGCATACGGCAGGCATTTCCAAATCCTGACTGGGAGCTTACCACTGTCGTTGAAAAGAAAAGTGTACAATCATTTCATTCTACCGGTGCTAACATATGGGGCAGAAACTTGGAGGTTAACAAAGAAGCTCGAGAACAAGTTAAGGACCGCACAAAGAGCAATGGAACGAAAAATCTTAGGAGTACTGTTAAGAGACAGGAAGAGAGCGGTGTGGATCAGAGAACAAACGGGGGTAGACGATATTCTAGTTGACATTAAGCGGAAGAAATGGAGCTGGGCAGGCCATGTAATGCGTAGGATGGATAATCGGTGGACCATTAGGGTTACAGAATGGATACCAAGAGAAGGGAAGCGCAGTCGAGGACGGCAGAAAGTCAGGTGGGATGATGAGGTTAGGAAATTCGCAGGCGCAAGTTGGAATACGCTAGCGCAAGACAGGGGTAATCGGAGATCGCAGGGAGAGGCCTTCGTCCTGCAGTGGACATAAATATAGGCTGATGATGATGATGAATGACCGTTTAAGGGAGCATAGAGCATTCATGCAGGCTTTCGTAGCGGGAGGTCACTTGGCTGACCATTGCAAAACGTGTCCTCGCACTCCAGTGTACGACGACACTTGTATACTTGAAAGTTTAATGGATCAGAAAGAAGGAGCATTGTTTGAGGCATTTCACATAAAAAAAGCAAGGAGAAGATTGCATTAGCACCGCGTCACTTAATTCGTCAAAACACAGAAGAGATATATTTGCAAAAAAAGTTTCGAAATTCGCGGGCTTGAAGAGCGTAAATTGATCTTATAGCGTGGTGTAAAAATGTGTCTTTAATTCTGCGCAGATCAGGAAGTTCAACAGTGTAGTAATGTGTGCCGTGGCGGTGTTTTTTTCAATGTTTCTGCGCAGCAACTGCTGCCTGTGTAATTTTTCTGCAGTAAACCTCAGTTGAAGTTCTGCGATTGTCCTATGTGCATTCTATACGGTGTCCCGTCGTCACACGCGCCGTTATAGAATGTTCCATCGTATCCAGCGGCCCATGTTTGCTCGGCAAGAAGGATCCAGCCCATACGTGTTAGCCGAAGCTTTTTTTTTATTCCTTGAATTTTTTTTTGTGACTGCTTTTTCTCTTCCCTATTCTTTCCGCCTTTCATTTCCCCTTCCCCAAGCGCAGGGTAGCAAACCAGAATCTTTTGGGGTTAACCTTCCTGCCTTTCCCACCACGTTTCTCTCTCTCTCTGTAGAAAACTTGGGTCGTTGGTTGAAACAGAGAGATACAATCTTTAATGATGTGCTGGTGATATTAGTCTGGCTGATCGCCTCGCATGGAACTCCAGGGGTGGCTCAGAGAAATGATGCCTGCCTCGAGATAAACTTAATAGAGAAAAGCACGAAAAGGTGAGACTCGTTTACGATAAGATAAAAGTAAATGATGAACTCTTTGCATGCGATGAAGAATCAGGCGAGAAAGTACCAGTAAAAAAGTGTTTCCTCAAATAGCCGAACGGCAACCTGCTAAGTTAAGAAAAAAAACTTACTATTCTGAATATCAACGCCAGGAGTATCGTTAATAAGGCGGTAGAACTTGAGGCCTTCTTTCTTGAACCTGAACCTGATATCATAACTATTGGTGGAACTTGGCTGTAATCATGTATCTTGACCCACAATATATTCCCTCCAGGCTATATATAGTTCTTCGTGAGGATAGATGTACACGTCGCGGTGGCGTGGCGATTTTAGTAAAAGACGACATTCAGACCACACCCCTACCTAACATTACCGGCACAGAAGCGCTGTTTAGAAGAATCACGATCGGCGTATACTTTCTTTATGTTGGTAAAATGTAGAGCACCGAATTCTAGCCCGGAGCCATTACATATATTATCTGGTTACATGCAGGGTCACCTTCGAGGGGACGAAAAGGTTGTCCTTACGGGGGATTACAATCTACCAGGTATAAAGTGGGAATGGTACGATGCTGGTGTTATTGACAAGTACAGCGATGAGGCGATACTTGATATGGCCTTCAATAGGGGTTTAAAGCAAATCATTCAGCAACATCGTCGAGCAGCACAATTCTTGATCTAACCTTCGTGAGCGAAAACATTCCTGTAGAGAGCATATCATGTGAAATTATTGACACAATTTCGGACCATAAGGCAAGCAAATGCCGTCGTCAGCACGCTCAGAAAAATTAATCACATGAATATATGATTGGAAAAACGCAGATGATGTCAGTATTCTTGGCCTTTTTGATTATCACTGCCCCCATTTTTATTTTATTTATTTATTTATTTATTTAAGTACCCTAAAGGCCCGTTAGGGCATTACATAGGGGGGGGGGATGAAAAAGGTCAAATGAACGTGCACTGTGTAGAATATAAATAATATGGCAAGCTGTGAGGTACAGTAAAATTATCAAAGCGTGCAACAGATATAAAGAAACGAAAACAACAACGAAAACAATGTTTATACAATATATGGTAGCGTAAAAAAAAACGCAAGAGAACTGAAAACGCGAAGAGGACTACAGATATAGACAAGATGTTTCGCAAGTACACATCAGATGAAATGGAAAAAATTATACGATACTAAGAACATAAAAACATGTTCAAGTAAATATTCAAGCGTAATACGTGGGTTATGACAGGTTGACACACTCTAAGAAGGTTAGTAGTGCTGCATGAAATGATGATTCCGTAAGCGAGACAATGTTTGAAGGGAGTGAGTTCCATTCGGCAATAGATAAAACTAGAGGCGAATTTTGATAAAGATTAGTCCTGGCAAATATAGGTTTTACTTTATGAATATGGTCTGTGCGCGTCGATATGTGAGCAGCGGGAAGAATATGAGCTCGGGCAAATGGAATGTTGCTGTGGAAAAGGCTATGGAAGAACGACAACCGTGTTAATTTCCTGCGCATGTCAAGAGAAGAGAGATTTAGTGATTTCTTTAAGGCTGACACACTTTGATAGCGAGAGTATGAAGACGAGATGAACCGCGCAGCTTTATTTTGAACTGATTCAAGTAGGTTCGTGAGATTTGAATGTTGGGGGTGCCAAATTATGGACGCATATTCTAAAGAGGGCCTGATAAGAGAACTGCATGCGCGAAGCCTGGTATCTGTGTTCGCAAGGTATAAGTGCCGTTTTAGGTAACCAAGTTTTTTACATGCTTTTGTGGTAATGTGTTCAATGTGTGTATTCCAGCTTAGATTGGAAGTAAGCAAGACACCCAAGTATTTGATTGAAGATGCTGTTTCAATAGTTATACCACGTATTTTAAACTGGACAGAGGTAACTCGAGTAAACGGAGCAAATTTTACGTGTTTAGTTTTGGCTATGTTGATTTCCATCTGCCATATGTCACACCATTCGGTAAGTTTTTTTAAATCAGACTGCAGCACAGTGATGTCGGCCGGGCAGTTTATTTCATTATACAAGACGCAGTCATCTGCAAAGAGACGTATTTGTGAAGTAACATTAGTTGCGATGTCATTTATGTAAATTAAAAATAGTAGCGGACCAAGAACAGATCCTTGAGGAACTCCCGAAGTCACGTGAGTGCGGTTAGAAAAACAGTTGTTCAAAGAGATTACTTGAAATCGATTGGTTAGGAATTCCTCAATCCATCGCGTCGTGTTAGAGTCAAGCTGTAGGTTCCGAACTTTCAGTTTTAGACGATTATGAGGCACCCGGTCAAAAGCTTTAGAAAAGTCAATGAAAATGGCGTCTGTGCAAACCAATTTGTGTAAAGAAATGTGAATATCGGTTATAAGTTCGTATAGCTGCGTCTGACACGAGCGATTTTGACGAAAGCCATGTTGGTTATTGAGCAGCAGACTATTTTCGTTAAGATAGGCTATAATGTGAGTGTACAGGATGTGTTCCAGTAATTTGCAACAAATTGATGTCAGTGATATAGGCCTGTAATTATTAGGATCTGTTGCGTCACCAGATTTAAATACCGGTATTACTAATGCTGATTTCCAATCTTGCGGCAGGCATCCGGTATCTAAGGATTGCTGAAAAATTAGAGATAACAAGACAGAAGAGTAGTGCGACGTTAATTTTAGAAGCTTAGCACTTATACCGTCAGGACCTGGGCCGGTTTTATGAGGAAGCCTGTCAATTGAACGAGAGACACCATGTTCCGATACCAAGATGGAAGAAAAAGCGAATTGAATTGAGGGTTGTTCAAGTATGTGAGTATTATCAAGCGGCAGTTCGTTAGTGAAAGCTGCTGAGAAGCATTTACTAAATTGCTCGGCGCTATCTCTCGAGTCAAGCATGGCTCCGTTTTCGGAAATTAGTAAGGGAGCAGGGCTATTTGGTTTTGGGTTAACTATTTGCCAAAACTTTTTCGGGTCAGTTTTAATCATATTGGGAAGGGTGCAATTAAAAAATTTTTCTTTAGCTTCGAGAATTGCAGTTTCTGTATGGCGCGCTATGGCTTTGTAATTTTGCCAGTCTTCTGGAGCATTTGTTCGGGTAGCTTTTCTGAAAGCTCTTTTTTTCTTGTTTATGCATTTCTTAACTTCGCGGTTAAACCACGGATCACTCTGCCTTGAGCTAATCGTTATCTTTGGCACACAAATAGATTCAACTTCTTTGAGTTTATCGCGGAATAAGCACCAGTTGTCGTTTACCGATCTGTTTTGAAAAGTGTTTGCAAAGTCGGCTGTAAATGAGGCTAACATAGCAATAATTCTTCCAGTGTCAGCGCGTGCGTAGTTGAGAATGCATTTTTTTACTTTATTTTGCTCGACAGCTTTCAATGCAAAGGAAACTTGCACCACCCTATGATCACTTATTGGTTCTAGTACATGCGTCGCAGCAAGATCTGGATGATTTGTTAACAGAATGTCTAGTACGTGGTCACCTCGTGTCGGTTCGTGCACGAGCTGAGTTAACTGATGATAATGCAAGGTTTGTAGAAAATGAAGACATTCCGATCTGTTGCTGTTTGTTTTCAAGGTCGACGTTGACCACTCGATACCTGGATAATTAAAGTCACCCCCTAATATCAATATGCATTTTGGGAAGTGGGATATAATCTGTTCTACAGCATCATTGAAAAAATGAACAAATTCCGAACGGCTATCTGGTGGACGATAGCATGCGCCAATAACACATTGCGCATGCCCAATGCGCGCAGAGACGCAGACTATTTCAAGTGGAGAGTCGACTTTCACGAGGCATGGTTGATATACCTTTTTAATGACTATAATGACTCCGCCTCCTCTAGAGCCTTCCCTGTCCTTACGAAAGATTAAAAACGATGGGTCAAGTGCAAGTTCGCTGCTTGTGATGTCACTGGAAAGCCACGTTTCCGTACCTATTACAATATCTGTGGTGCAAGAATGCATGAGTGTTTTTAGTGCGTCAATTTTGTAATAAAGGCTGCGGAAGTTTGCCAAGAGCAACGAGACTGCATGTGCGGACGTAAACTTACGCCGCTTCTTGCCTTTTCCATGACAGTTCTGTGTCAGTATATGTATAATGGGAGAAATTGAAGACCTATGTACAGCACTGTTTATCAACCTTTGTACCCATGAAAAAAAAAAGAAAGTGCGCAAAAGAAACCCTTGGATTACAAGGAATATAATACACATAAAACGTCAGATGTCAAGGCTGATGAAACTTAAGAATAAGACATCAATCTCCTGCTACTCTGAGAAAATTAGCAAATTGGCACATGTGTTGAGAGCAGCGATAAAACAAGCAAAACATACCGACATGAACGTCACACTTAGTAACTTTATCAAGACAGCTCCACAAAAATTTTGGAGATATTTTAACGCGAACACGCATAAGCCAATCAATTTGCCGTCTAAGGATGCTTTCCAAAAAGCGAATCAGTTCAATTAGTATTTTAAATCCGTTTTTACACAAGACAACGGAACTTCACCAGATTTAAGCCATCAGCTGAAGGGAACCGGCGACATACTTGGTGATCTAGAGCTAGCGGAATCGTGTATACTTTCACTGCAGCTTAACATTGACTTTAAAAAATCTTGCAACCCAGATGGAATTCCAAATACTTTTCTCAAGAGATACGCAGAATGGGTCTCGAAATACCTCTTACTTACCTTTAAAAATCTCTAGAATCGTCTGAACTGCCTAAAGACAGGAAAATAGCAAAGATTGCCCCGATCATCAGGTGATGCAACATGCCCGTCAATTTATCTACCGATCGCGCTAACTTGCACATCTTGCAAAATTCTCGAACACCTCTTACGAAAACACATCGGATCCTTTGCAGAAGATAACAACTTGCTTAGCAACAACCAACATGGTTTCAGAAAAGGACTGTCTACCGTTGCGAAACTGATACAAACTGTGTATGATCTCGCTCTAACAACTGACAACCGCGGGCAGACTGATATAATATTTTTAGATCTATCAAAGGCCTTCGACCGGGTATCCCATCCTAAACTCATGGGCAAACTGCACCGCATTTTCGGATCTGGTAGCATAATAAACTGGATAAAAGGTAATCTTGCAGGTAGACAGCATACGTAGAAATCGAAAATCAGCAATCTGAGTAGAGGTGTCATCCGGAGTACCACAAGTAAAAGTCTTAGCACCAATTCTCTTTTTACTATACATCATGACAGATAGATAGCATGAAACCAACAATGCACATGTTTGCAGATGATTACACTATATATAGGGAGATTAGGAACCATAATGATCAAGTAACACTAAATCACGAGCTTGGGCAAATAGCAAATTCGTGTCAGGCATGGAAAATGAAGATTAATTTAGAAAAGACTGTTTTTAGGAGAGTAAGCCGAAAAAAAGACCCACTAGAATTCACCTACACGATCGAACAGCAAAAATTAAAAATAGTCGATGATGAAAAATACTTGCGCATTGCCCTATAATCTGATAAGAAATGGGACAAACATGCGGCACACATATCTTCTAAGGCATTTTCAACACTTTGTTCACACAAACTCTTAAAATCTGCCTCACCAGACACTAAGATGCTAATCTACACCTCATTCGTTAGTCCTGTACTAGAATATGGCATTAGCTGTTGGTTCCCCCATACCAAACACTGCATACAATGCTTAGAAGCAATACAGGGAAAAGCCATCAGATTCATTTAAAATAGGTACAACCGTAACGATTCGCCAACACAACTCCTTGATAAAGCTTGCCTTTCGACTATTTGCAAGCGTGCTGAATTCTTACGCCTGAAGTTTCTATTCCACCTACTTAATGGGGGCTACAAATTAAACAGCGGTGCATATGTATGTTTCTCTGAACACCGAAACACTAGAACTCAGCATCCTAAACATTTTTTTTTCATTTTTTTTTCATTTTCGTTTATTGAACATTTTTTTCACACATGATATGTTAAAAATACAATGATGCAATGATACAATGATTTATTTGAATACAGGTTCCACACTGAGACATTCCGGTATTCTTTCTTTCCTTAGACAATCGGAGATTGGAATTCATTGCCTAGTGATATTATAATTTGCTCACCTGATAATTTTATTCCTATGCTTGAAAAATATGTCTATGAGTATGCATCTCGATTGATAGTTATCGCCTACAGACACCGCATTTCGTTTCAAATTGGTTTTGGTGTACTTTTTGTTGTTCATCTTGTGCTTCGTATTTCTGTTCATTAACCTTTAAGGGCTGGCTCAGGAAGGCCACACCATCTTATTGTATTGCTCAACTACGTCTTCTTGTAAACTACATATTAACAAGTGTATAAGTTTGTCATTCATATTTTGATGCAATGTATTTTCCCATGTCCTGCAACAGACTCCAAATGGAGGCTAGCAGTATGTATGAAATAAAATGAAATAAATAAAGCCGCGGCCGCACACGCTTGGCGTCTACAGCGATCCCTCTGGAGATATGCATGCCATAAGTACCGACCCCTATACGAAATTGACCCAATTTGTGAGTTTTATATGCCACGAGGCCTCAATAGGCGAAAACATACATGACTTTACCGCATCAGTCTTAACGTGCCCTACATTCAAATCAAATCAGTTTAGTATTATTATTACATCGTATGTTAATGACAGGATATAAAATATACAGACGAGGGTCCCAAAGTACAAGACTGCAACGGGACCCTCGATGAAGGTTACAAATAAATAATACAAGGGTTAGCAGCAGTGTGAACCAATGGAACAAATATATGAAGTAAAAAATAACATTAGGCATAAAGGAATAGAAAACATCAAAATGCATGAACGCAAAAAAAGAGGAAATTGAGAAATAAATACTGTATATAAAAACACAAATCCAGTACAACTTAACAAGCATCAACATCAAAAATTCAACAAATAATCTTTTAATGAATTCTTGAATGAAATTAAAGAAACTTTGGATTTAACGGACATGGGTAAATGATTCCACAATGTGATCGCACAGAAGGATGAAGATGATTTACCGTAATTGGCAGAAACCTTTGGTAACAAAAAATTATTGTTAGCAGCAAACCTAGTACAGTTGTAATTTACTAAAAGATCTGAACCAATGAAATTGATGGCAACTTGATTTGTTAATTGTTTATATAACAACAACATTAGACTAAACCGAAACAAATTATCAATAGATAAGATGTTGTTGCAACGAAGAAGAGCAGTGGCGCTGACGTCGCGAAGACAGTGACAAGTAATGCGAATGGCTCGATTTTGTAAATGCTGAAGGGATGAAAGACGATACTCACAAGTATGTCCCCACGATGCGATGCCATAAGTGGTATGAGAATGAATAAAAGGTAAGTAAAGACAAAGCAGGGTCTGATGGGAGAAATATGAGCGTGCTTCAGGCAATGCGCGAATGCCGAATGCTGCTACTTTCTAATGTGAGCAATATGGTTAACGAACTTAAAGTTAGTATCGAGTTGAACGCCAAGGAATGATGCACTATCACTGACACTTATGAAATGCGAGTCAATTCTGATGCCTGGCAATGAGGTTAACTTACGATGAGGTGACTTAAAAATAAGAAATTTAGATTTATTTGGATTATTAAGTAAATAATTTTCGTGGCACCACTTGGACACGCTACATAGGACATCATTTAATTTGGCAGCGACAGCATTATTACATGTATCACCAAAGGAAATAGTGGTATCGTCGGCATATAAAACGTAGTGAGCCATGTGTATGCTGTCAGGAAGATCATTGATGTAAAGTAAAAAAAGTAATGGACCAAGTAATGAGCCTTGAGGCACCCCTTGGTGAATTCTTTTAGTAGCGGAGAAACAGCTCGATATGTATACCTTGTGCTTTCTGTTCAGTAAATAACGTTTTAAGAACTTGAGGGCCGGACCTGAAATACCGTATGCTTCGAGTTTGTTAGACAGGACGAGATGATTAATGGTGTCAAATGCCTTTGTGAAGTTCAAGAAATCTGAGCCAACTACGCATCCTGAATCAATAGAGCGCTTGATATAGTCAGTCAGCGAAAGCAGGGCAAGGTTAGTGGAACTTCCTTCTCGAAAAACCGAATTGGCATGGCTTCAGTAGATTAAATTTTTGCAGGTATTTGCTTAGGCGAATTATAATTTTTCGACAACTTTACTAAGGGATGAAAGAATACAGATGGGATGGTAGTTGGAAACTGACAGTCGGTCACCCTTTTTATACACCGGAATAACTTTAGCTACTTTTAGCGAGTTAGGAAATATTCCATTCTTGAACGCAAGATTTATAATTACAGAAAGTGGTTCACAAATAACATCAACTACAAGTTTTAAGTGCCGGGCTGAAATTTGATCTATACCGCGGCTGGTCTCTTTAAGATTTACGATTGCTGTAGACACATCAGCAGGTGTCACGGGAAAAAGAAAGAAGGCGTGGTCAGAACGAATTAGGTTACGATGCGAAGTGCTATGTTCTTGACTGAAAATTGTGAAAAAGTAGTTACTAAACGCGTCAGCAACACTGTCAGGGCTGTCATGTGTAATGCCATTATATATTACTTTCTGAAAAAGGTGAACTATGTGGTTATCGATTTAAGAAGTCGTTCAAGAGCTGCCATTGTTTCTTAGAACTGTTTGTTTCATTATATAATTGAGTTTCGTAATATTTTTTCTTCGCAGATTTTAGCAGGCATGAAAGAGTGTTGGAATACCTCTGATAGCACGAAGCTAAAGCAGCGTTAAATGGTTGCCTTTTAACTGTTCTGTAAGGTTATCTTTCTTCCGCATACTTTTTAGCAATCCCTGCGATAACCAAGGATTATGGGGATATTTGTATGTTCTTTTACATTTTATCGTTGTTGTACACTCGTGCACGGCTTTGAGAAAAAGAGAAGAAAACTTGTTGAAGGCTTGATCTGCATCAAATAACGATGTAACGATAGACCAATCAGTTGAAGTTATCGAATTAAGGAATGATTCCTGGTCAAATATGGAAGTAACATCAGTAAGTGTTCTAAAGGGCTTGACCACGTTGAATGCAAGAAATATTAAAGCGAAGCTTTGTACCTCTACCAGCCAAGGGTTCTGTCGTGTCCGTCGTTGTAATCAAAAAACAATCCCGACGAACCGCTAGCAATTGCAGGTATAGCAGTATAGCTTACTTGAATTCAGGCATTCAGCGTACAACTAAGCACTCGTTTTCGCAAGAAAAACCACGAAAACAAGCTTCAAAGTGATGAGCCAACATGATGGATGATAAGAGCTGCGGGCAAACAACGGAAACAGGCTCGGCGCGGTCCATCAGATTAGATTGCAGCTGTTGCAAAGCTTATGCCGCTGCTTGGAAGAGGGTTGACGTCATTCGAAACCCTTCCAGCCTAGTAACTGCTTCGGTTCATTTTCTAGACTACCCCACTATGGAGTAGTCTAGTAGTGTATATCACACCGATCATAAAGCAGTCGTGAACATTGTTGTGAAGTAAATAATAATAAAGGCCGTGGTTAAAGTTACGTTGTAGTGTGTGAAATATCAAGTGCGCCGCAGTAACCGTGAGGGTGGCGTAAAAAGCTTCGCTTTCCAACCACCTTCACAGGGTGGATTGGCGGGCAATTTTTTGGATAGTGATCAGTAATGTTGACATCTATTACTCCAGCATAGGGAGAAGGCGAGAAATTACAAAGTACATGATCCAGCAGTGAAGCACAACCAAGAAGAGGACATATGAGAGACTCAAAACCATAGCCACTGAAACAATCCGAATATTCTGTGTATGCGGTATTTTCGATATAAAGCAAGTTAATGTTGATGTCTCCAATTAAGAGAACACGCTTGTTTTCTGATGATAACTTATGCAGAATGGTGTCCAGGTCAGAAATGAAATCCCTCACGTTCGAGGAAGGAGAGCGGTAAATGCACCCAGGATAACGTTGTTATTATCATTAAAAAAGAATGATCTAATTCAATCCACACGGATTCACAATGTATGACGTCAAACAAAATATCTTGTGTAGGGTATATCAGAGTCAAGAAAAATTGCTGAGCCACCATAACTACCTGATGAACGGTGACAGTACTCAGCTTCGTACGATGACAGGCCGAAAAGGTTTCTGTCGTACGTGCAGAGCCAAGTTTCAGAGACGCAAACAATATCGAAGGAATGAGCAAGTGAACTTATGAAGTTATAGATATTATCTGAATTTTTGCGGAGGCTTCGTGCATTAAAATGAACCAAGGAACGATTACATTCAGTTAGTATGTGCTTAGCCTCTTCAGGAGATAGCAGGGCCATGATGAAAGGAAGGAAGTGGAAAATAAGTGCTAGGAACAAAGAAAGAACACAGAATCTAGTGGCTAAGCAAAGATGCTTAGGTCACTTTCTTTGACAATACGATATACCCTACTTTCACTAGATTTGCGAGCCTTGATATTGCAATTTTCGGTCCACAGAAATTGCCATTTGTGCGTTTTTTTTTCAGTGTAAGGGCCCTAGCAAACAACCTTTTGCTCTCGGGCGACAGGTGATCATTCACATAAATTGCCCTATCAGGGCTACCAGAGAAGCCAACATCAGAAGTGCTCGGACGGACCTTACGCGCTTTACGGACAAAGTCGTTTTTCTTGTCCCGGCAACACAACCTCGCGACAATGTTCTTTTCATCTGTTTTAGTTGAGACGCGATGAATTGTATCAAAGTCGCTGGGCGTGACAGGACATTGAATAGCTTCACCCAAGCGCTTCACGATGGCCGCACAGTCCTCTCCCTGAGTGACTGGTACGCCCTTAATTTCAAGATTATTTAGCCGCGAGTACTGCTCGAGTTCCGCAACTCTTCTGGTTAGCACCTCATTTCGCGCAACAAGTTCCTTGTTGGCTAGTGTCAATTCATCCTGTTTCACCTTAATAGAGTCAAAACTGTCACATAGAAATCGCACACTCTATCTTAGGGACGCATGCTCCCAGAGCCCTTCGTGAGCCAACTTCTCCTTAATTTTGACTGTTAAATCATTAGCGAGAGTGTCAAGACTAGAGCGAAGCAGTGACTCAAGTAATTCAATTTTTTTCGCCAGCTCTGCATTGGACGGCATGGTTAGCAAAGGTAGCAAAAACACGCACGAAAAAAGAAACGTACTAGGAGGCAGCAGTCACGGCAAGAAGCAATACAACAATCGCGTGTAGAAAACAAAGACACCAACCTGCAGAGCAAGTATGAATCAGTCAGCACAGGTTCTAGTTGCCGCAACCGCTGCCTCAAAAATGATGTGTGTCGCCGGGTAGCGTCCTTATAAATCCTCGTTGGTGGCGTCAAGTTTAACAGGCGCCCTCTTCTGGATGCTGACGTCACAGTCGTAGCCGGTGCTATGGCCGCTTTACTTGACAGTTGCTGCGCCACAAACGTGCCTTGAGGACAGCTGCACCCAGGTAATCTGCAGAGCAAGTATGAATCAGTCAGCACAGGTTCTAGTTGCCGCAGCCGCTGCCTCAAAAAAAAAAAAAAGAAAAAGAAATGTACTAGAAGTACACGATTCAACGGGAGGATTCGCCAATGTGCGTAACACCTCCGGAGACTCGCAACATGTTGTGTGCGACTGCTGCCGCTACTTGTCAGGGAAGGCGGAAGAGGGTAGATACAGAGACACACCGCAAAGTTCGCGAAGTATGCTAATGGCTAGATTTAGCAGCCACGCGGCTAAGTTATCAACAACGGCTCCCGTCGCTCTGTGCCAACGAAGATGCCAACATCTGAGGTGCCAACTGAGCAGTCATCGTGGAACTGGGCTACTCAGGCGCCTGGCAACGCTGGTGCAAGTACAAGGCCGCGACGCGTGTCTCGGCCCCGTTTGTGTTTCAACAGTGTTGACACGCGGCGGGAGAGCGGGGAGAAAGCGCAGCCCAGTTGCCTCCTTCGCCGGCTGCTCTGATTTGCAGCGGCGGCGGCCACCCTTTCCACGTTTCGCTTTCGCGAGACCGAGGCGGGCACCGGTTTCACTTGCAAGCGGGCCTCCGTCGCCGCTGCCTACTCGACCAGCCTCCGCTGCGACTCCGCACAGCAGCAGCGTGCGTGTGTGTGTGTGTGGTGTGAGTGTGGTGGGATACCATGGCCTGGATTACTGCCCAGCCGCTGCTCCTTGTGGTCCTCGCATGCGTCGCAGCGCCGGAACACGCGGGTGAGTCTGGCGACGAGCTGCACTTCCCTACCGTCCAGGAATACTTCGCAGTCTCGTTATCCGCGTGCGGTGGCCGCCGCTGTTGACAGGGGTTGATGCGGAAGGTGCAACGGGGTTGGCAGGGCTGCTCGTCCGCGCAGGCTTCTCGAGACGAAACTTTTTTTTTTACGGACAGGGCGCTCGGGTTAGCCCTGGAAGCCGCGTGAGGGCCGCGCTTCATCCATTTACGAAGCGAATGCGCGTCTGGTCTGTGTGTGCCGATAAAGTCTTGATAGTAGCGGAACATAATTCCGAGCTACCCGAACAGAATTATCTCAGGAAAGCAGATCCTAATTGCTCACATTGCCGATATCCTCTTCGAAAGGTCCGTGTTGAGAAGAGCTGCTTCAGAGGCTTGAGTTGGTACATATTCTGCAATATACAACGCTGTTTAGAGGACAATCACTACAGCATATGGAACCAAACTTGTGTGTTTGTTTTTCGCCTTGTGGTTTTTGTCTTTTTGTCTTCTGCTGACCAAGTTCCTCGTAGCGGGCAGTGGTTGAATCGTGCATTACACCGCTGGTTTGTGCAAACGGGCATGCATGGGACGTGTGCGCGTCAACATGCACTCGAAACAGTCCCGCCGGTGTATTCATTCATTTCGAACCATAAATTTAAGCCACCAGAACAAAGCCTTCCATATAAGTTTAAGAATAATGCACATACAACCTGGGTAAAGAACGGGTAAGCTGGGAAAGTATTCATTGTCAGCCCTAAAGGTTTTTTTTTTTTTCATGAACATATATCCCTCGTTAGCACTGTATGCTGGCTCATTTATTTAATTCCTTTAGTATTGGTAGTTCTTTATGGTTTCAATATGATAACCTAAAGCCCGAGAAATATGCACGGGAGTCCTGTTTTGTACTTTGTGCACCTAATTTCTACATTAAAGGAATCAGCGAGGTGTTAACACGAGGCGCATTCTGGTTTGATGTTTTGTCATCAGAAGGGGATTCCATGGTACTTTTCATTCTCGATCAGGGGACGTTTAACCCAGGGCCCAGTTACAACATTTTCTTTTTTTAGAAAAATAACATACTCGATCTGAGGCATGAAGCGCTGAAAACGGCTACGAACAAAAGCGCGCAGGCATCAAAACGCAGTTGACAAACCTTGTATCGGGAATGTAGGTGACTTCCCTAGTCTGGGGAATTTCATGACGCATTAACAAATTATAGGGTGAACTTTGTGCAGCAGCTAGCAGCCTATGATCTATGATCAGCCTATGAGCAGCCTATGATCACATGACTGTGGTCTTTAAAATCATACGCGATAGGGGAACCGCGCAAAAAAAAAAAAACAGTATGTAGTGACTTCAGTATGTACCGACTAGCCCAAGCGTCTGCGGTCTTGCAATTTAAAATCGCACTTCGCAAGGTTGGATCGATCCTAGTTTATTGGCTTGGTTAGCGCAATAATAAAGCGAAAACGCATTTTCACGACAACGCACCGCAGTTTTGTCACATAATAACCTGCAGAGGAAGTAAGCTGAACGCCAACTGTCTTGCAAAATGCACCAAACACAAGGGGTTCTGAAGCAACCAACGAGCTGAGCATCGCTGTGCCTTCGTGCTTCCTCTCTACACACACGGGTGGGTTGTGGGCCGTACAATAATAAGTCGTTGCAAATGATCGAACGCCAAAACGATAAAGAAGCTTTAGAACCTACATGGAAAGCATCTGAGTTGTACAAAGGACTCAAAGTACCGGAACAGATATTTCTGGCTTTTAATTAGGTCCTTTTATTATTTTAGTATACCAGTGCTCTAATGCCTCATGACGCAGCCACAACTGAGCGTCAGATTGGAGCTCACGTTACGTCAGCGTGCGGCTCTTGGTGAACGAACCCTTTTAGAGGACAAGCCGCCGCACTTTCGGCAAAAAAGCAGTTTTTGAAGACAAGGTTTCCTTGGTGAATTCACATGAGCTTGGCGTACGTGGGATCTGGGCCGGCCATATCGTAGCGAGTCGCAGAAGGTATCAAAATGTAGGTCTCAACCAGTCAAGAAGCGAGATTTAGTCGCAGAGGAGGTAAAATTAACGCAGCGGGCGTAATTCGTGCCAATGTAGTAAGTAATTAAAGAAATTGCACCACAGACCGCATAATGGCCCAGCTGGCCTCTTGGTGAAGAAAGAAAGAAAGACGTGTTAACCAAAGTCGACGCGAAAAAGACAGCGCTAACGTATATGCGCGCAATAGAGAAGTTAATGTCATGAAGAAAAGAAATAGGGGGTCTGAAAAAATGTAAGGTCTTGCCATGGGGGGGGGGGGGGGGGGGAATGCAAAAGTTTTTTCTTGGGTTTTACGAGCCAGAACCACGATCTGATTATGAGGCACGCGTGACTCCCGATTAATTTTGACCACCTGGTGTTCTTTAACGTGCCCCCAATGCACACGACACTGGCGCTCTTGCTTTTCGCCCCCATCGAGATGCGGCCGTCGCGGCTGCCATTTTTTATCCTGCGACCTCGTGCTTGGCAGCGCGAAGTTAATAGTACAAATAAAGCCAAACTATCATGCAATTCGGCATCGTATGTAATGCCCACAAATTCAGTACGTATATATACGTATTACCGTGTACGTCGAACTCGTCTTCCTGTGCGTCGATTTTGTTCCCAGGCCTCTGTTTAATGTGGCGACAGCATTTATATAGGCACTTCGAGCAGATTTTCCATATTTGCTGCGTGCTATTCGAAGAAGATGATGTTGATACTTCGATGTAGTGGGACGTACCCATAACCGGTCTCTGGCTGATCTGAAGACGACGGCGTGCTGCGTTTGATGTTGGCTGGCTTCCATGTTGGCCAGTGCTTGTAAATAGTTTCCCTACTGTGCTTCCACGTAACATTTATTTGGTGGAGGTGCTGCGTACTTCTTCTGCCGACGGATCTTCGAAGCGGACGCCATCTCGAATCTACCTCTTCGAAGAGGCGAGCCAACGGAGGGCATGGTAGTCGGAAACTACTGTGCACGGTCGGCCAAATAGATAAGGGCCAAATTTTGCAACTGCCCATACAAGAGCGAGGCACTCACCTTCTGTAACTGAGTAATTTCGCTCCGGTGCGGACAGCAGCCTGCTGGCATAAGCGATGACGCAGTTCGCTTCGACGTTGACGTTGGGCCAACACAGCGCCTAACCCGTTACTACTCGCGTCAGTGCGGACTTCGGTTTGAGCGGATTTCTCGAAGTGGGCCAAAATGGGAGGCGTTGTGAGGAGTGTGGTTAACTCAGAGAAAGCCGCGGCTTGTGCAGGATCCCAGGTTCGTTTGAGACCTGTAAGCGGCTTCACAACCACTGGAAGATTCTTCACGAACCGGCGAATATAGGAGCCGAGCCCCACAAAGCTGCAAACATCTTTGGCAGACTTTGGCACAGGGAAGTCTTTCACAGCTCGAATTTTCTCTGGGTCAGGTTGTACGCCGGCAGCGTCCACAATATGGCCAGGGATTGTAATGTGGCGACGGTCAAACCGGCACTTCGATGAATTCAGCGGAAGTCCGGCACGGTGGAAGACGTCAAGAATCGCTGAGAGGCGTTCGAGGTGTGCATCGAACATAGGCGAAAACAGAATCACGTCGTCTAAATAACACAAGCATGTACACCACTGGAACCCATGGAGTCGAGAGTGCATCAATCGCCCAAATGTGGCTGACAGACCGAAAGGCATGACCTTGAACTGGTAAAGCCCATCAGGAGTTACAAAAGCGGTATTCTCTCGGTACATTGGGTCCACAGCAATCTGCCAATAGCCAGATCGAAGGTCGATAGGATACAAGTAAGCGGCACCATACAGACAATCAAGGGCATCATCAATTCGTGGTAACGGGTAAGCGTCTTTCTTCGTAATGTTGTTGAGGTGACGATAGTCCACGCAGAAGTACCACGACCCATCCTTGTTTTTAACTAAACAACAGGGGCTGCCAGGGGCTAGAGGACGGCGCAGTAATGTCCTTCGAAAGCACCATGTTGACATCCTGCTAGATGCTCAGTCGCAGATACTCGATACGGGATCCGGTGAACAGGGCTGGCATCACCTGTCCGTTGTCCTGTAGACAACGGACGTCTGGCCCAAAGGCCGATTACAGAAGTCCAAAATATCGCGTTACGACTCGAGAATACGTCTGAGGGCTTCCGTATGCTCAGGCGGAAGGTTATTGGCGATCACGCTGCGCATTCCACTGCTGCCACAAGTTGTCGACATCGAAGTGCTTGACGGAAGACGTGTAGCATCCAGCGCAAAAGCTTGGAGCTGAAATTCTGGCAGGGGACAAAGGTGGGCCACGGAAAGCCCCTGTGGTAGGACTTGCTTGATGAAGCCAAAATTCACAAGTGCAAGGCAGGTTCTGCTAGCCGTAATGCTCAGGACCGTGTAGTGTGCAGCGACGCCGTGCGTGAGCAGGACGTCAGTAAGAGGCGTCACGTAGTAGTCGCCATCTGGAACAGCCGGTTAGCATTACAATTCGACATAGGTCATGGTTTTGGATGGTAGGCGAACAAAATCTCTGAAATGTAAGCGAGACGGAGGAGGTGGGTCACTGGGTTCACAGAGGCGTAACAGTTCAAGGCGCAGGACATCGGTGGAGCAATCAATTAGAGCGGAATGGGCAGAAAGAAAATCAAGTCCAAGTATGAGGTCGTGAGGGCACGGCACAAGGACCGTAAAAATGAAAACCACCTGGTTGCCAGCAACGGTCACCCGAGGTAACGATTCATTTCTGTACTCTATGCCACGTGTGAGCCACATTTTCGTGTTCTTTTTCTTTTTTTAGTTCATATCGAGTGGTTTGCATTACAATGCTTAGAAAATAAAAATTGATCTCTGTGCTGTGTGCTACGTGGGTACTGTGCTGCCACGCCTGCTTATATTACTTGATTAGTTCAGGCCGGAGCATGTCTGGATATAGTGTAGCTGCGTAGTGTATCTTTTTTTTTCTTTGTCACATGCAATTTGACTGCACTGTCACGAGTACTGAATCTATGTCAAATTTCCTATCACTTACATTATGATAAACTTCGCCGGTGTTATCGCTATTTTTACGTTTTATTGTCATTGTCATTTATTGTGCACAACACTATCTCATGTATAGTGTGTTTATAAGGAAACCCTATGGCATGTACTTGTTACTCTGACGAAGGCTGGTGCACCAGCCGAAACGTTAGCAAAATATACTGCGCAAAGCCAACGTACGTCCTACTCTCTTCTTTATACTTCCCGGGCCAGCGTGATGTGCTTAGCCACAACTATATATATATATATATATATATATATATATATATATATATATATAAATCTATGCATCGATGAGATGCCAACAACGAATCTCGAGAAGAGAAGCCCGACACTCTAAACATGAGGCCACTAACCCTCTTTTTCTGCTTTATTGCATGGAAATATCAGCAATGTAATGAGAAAATGTTTAATTACCACGCGCGCACGCACGCACGCACGCACACACACACACACACACACACACACACACACACACCACACACACACACACACTCTCACACACACTCACACTCTCACACACACTCACACTCACTCTCACACACACACACACGATAAACCAGCGCTCATAGTTCAATGAAAGTACAAAAGTCGGGCACCCGTCCAGACTCGAAAGCCACTAAGGAACGCTTGCCTGAGCAGGCGGGAATCATGAATCCCGTGTGCAAGTGTCGTAGCTGCCATGGCGCTGTTCCCTCTGCAGCAGCGGAGGAGTTGCTCCACCCGCGTGTAGTGTGAACACCGTTCGAGGAATCGCGTTTGTTATCCATCCGAATCGTGGCTCATACCAACTACGGGAGTGGGCTGATCATTGCACGCTATAACCGCAAATAAACTCTGAGGAATGCTACAGAGTAATTGCTGTGTAAAGGCGGAATAACGTGTTAAAATGGAAGCAAATGTATTAGGAAGAACGAATAATTACTATTTGAGAAGCACACATTTAATGCGGCTTTCGGTTGGACTCGACAAGAAATTCTTCCACTACCGAGCAAACATTAAAGAATCCACTGACGATTACAATATACTCACTAATGCGAAATTTGAGCGCCGCTCTATAGGTGTTTTCACTTGGTGATATATTCTCGTGCGGTACGTCGCAAACGGAGCTAAGTGTGGCACTACTGCCTCGCTCATCGGGAGATCGCGAGAGGCAGCGCGTGGGTGACGCGTGGGCGCGATTCACAGCAGCCGCCGCAGACCGCGCTTTGTTTCCATACAGATGACGCGCGCCATCTCGTAGCCATCGTTGCCGCAGATCCCATCTTACGCGGCACTATGCTTTTCTTTTCACGCTTTCGCCTCCGCTCCACCCTCCTCCCCCGCTTCGCTCCCTGCGCGTTCATCATTCGCTCGGTTACGAGGCACAACGCCGACGCAGGACTGCGCTCTCAGAAAGCACCGAATAAAAGAGAACCTGGCTATACTTCGGCTTTCTGGAAATACTTTTTTTTTACCTATACAAATTTCGCATTAGTGAGTATATCGTACTTCGCTTTATTTTACGTCGCATACTCTAAACTAAGTTGAAAGAAAAAGCGTCAGGGCTGAAGCTGCAACTGAAATATGTTCTCTCGTTCAAAATTAAAAGTTTAGGGGCGTCGCGGAGCTACTGTGCCGTTGCCTTTTTTTTTTTTTACCGCATAGCCCAACTGCCAAATCCTCTATGTGGGTTTATGCTGAGAACTCTGCTGTGTCGACATTTTTACTCGTCGCGTCTACGTAATATGAGGCCTGTTGCTCCATTCGGAGGATTCTTGGGTTGTCATATTGAATAATGGTATCCTCTAGGCAGTGAAACTGAAATATACTATAAACTTATGAAGCGCAGTAGCGGCAGGAAAATGACCACAATAACGGTCAGAAGGGCTGTTTCGTGGTACGTATCTTCCGGATAGAAATTATTCCAAGCAAGGTGTATGAAACCATTACACAAATATGTATTATGAAAAAATTTACAAAAACTTGTTTGCATCACTTTTTCCGAATTTAGATCAAGCGCCTCGTTGACAAGCATCAGAAAGCTAATGGTAGGCAAATAGGGTAGAAAAAATCCGTTTCTGCCCTTGAACCGTAAACATGTCAAACATTAAATGAGCGAATAACGAGGGAGCATCTTACGGAATCATTACCTCCTAATTATGCTGGAAATAAGAGGCTTTATTAGTAGTTTATTCGATGTCCAATCACAGACCGCTATAGGTATCTCTAACACGTTTACCTCGAGCACGCCGATCCTTGAGGAACATTCTGAGTTTGAGAATGATCGCTTGCTAGTTTATATTGGGCTTATCTGCATTTAAAAACAAAACAAAAAGAAACAAAACAAGAACAAGAAATTCCCCTGCTTTCCCCTTATCCTGCTTCCGCTCATGCCGAGTTGCGCTAGGAAACGTCACGTCAGTCCCTTGTAAGAGAAGAAAAAAAGTCACGCTGCCCAAATGAGCGTCTTGTTCCCCCGTACGAGGATGCAGCGTGCCAGGTGCGTGCGGGAAGCGCCTCGCGGAAGTCGGCGGCCCGGAAAAGGAAAGCGCGACAATGTCGCGCCAGTCTGAATGGCACGACTGGGTTGGCACTGGAGAGAATCCGGACATCGTCATGCAGAACAAAGGCGATGCAGAACGTACGTGAAGGGGTAACGGAACTTGGAACTTGTTCCGATTTGAACAGTCTTTCGATATGGTCCTTCTCGACGCTGCTGAAAGCTCGTTGCGTTCGAACACGGTAGCCAGACTCTGTGTATTTGAGCGTGAAGATATCCCGTACTGAGCTTTCGTTTTGCCGTCGTCTTATTTCATATGTCGTTCAAATTGAAGAATGCCCGGCGCATAGAATTTATCCTACACTTGACATTGTGAGAAAGTGATGCGATAGTATTTGTGCACGAGTGACTTGATTCACGGCAAGACTCCCCCGAGGTGTTTAATAAATGACGGGACTCACGAAGACACCTCGTCTCAATACGTGTCGATGGGAAAGGCAACCGAGGAACTTTTGGTTCGACATCAAGCAGCCAACGGAGCCGCAGAAAGAAAATTATTTGTTGCTTTAACCGAATTGCATAATTACTCAGCAAAGTGAAATGAAAGTGGACGAAAAAACCGTTTGTCCTTGATGCGAGCCGAACCCGCATTACGCGTGCGACGCTCCTCACCAATTGAGCCACGGCGTGGGAGTGCAGCACCTGACCGTGGCGTGCGTCCGCAGGAGTCACACCCGCCGCGGTGGCTCAGTGGCAAGGCATCGAATTCATTTCGATGGAGGCGAAATGCAAAAACGCCCGTGTGCTTGCGTTGTAGTGCACGTTAAAGAACCCCAGGTGGTCAACGTTTATCCTGAGCCCTCCACTACGGTGTGCCTCATAATCAGAACTGGTTTTGGCACGTAAAACCCCAGAAAGAAGGGGTATGCGTTAACTTAGGAAGTGGCCCTAGTGTGGCACATGCGGCTGCCAGACCAGTGCCGGGAAGCAATTTTCATTCAATACTAATTTTCAGCAAAAGGAATTTATTGGCTGATGATAAACCGAGGGACATTGAGAATGACAACTAGTTCTCTGGTGAAAATTATGAAAGGGATGCTTGAGTGAATCAATTTGTAAACAAGGATTGCTATATTCAATTTGAAATGTTTATGAATTGTCAGAATGGGATGCTCTTGCAAATAGTTGCAGTGAGGTGTTTCTGGGTCACAAGATAAAGATGGGGATAGCCTGGTTTGGAACGTATTGCAACGGAGCTGTAGATGGATTGGATATGTATTACCCCTTGACGCAATGCACTAATTGAAACTATTGTCAGTGAACATATGGTAACGAGAAAGCAATGTTTCCTGAAATATAGTTTTATCAGTTTTAAACTCCAATGGCCTGAAATATAGACGAGATTTTCTGAGTATGAGGATATGATATGTATTTTCTTGTTTTATTGCGATAGCCCGCGAGATCGCCGAGAGACTCAACCTCCCGGTTCCATCGTGGGTACGGCCCGCAGACGACGCCCCCTAACGGGGACACTCATCGTCTTCTCAGGACCAAAATAAAAGTTCTTTGTCTGTCTGTCTGTCCGCGATAGGAATTATATAGACACTCAAAGAGGATTTCTGCCGTCGGCGTCGTCGTCGCCGTCCCCGTGAGGTTCCGTATGACGTCAACGGCGATGAAATCGTGGCCGCGCGCCGGACGCTGTATGTGCGAGTGAAAGCGTACGAGGGACGCGCACTCTGACGGGGAGCGAACGCACGGCGGAGAACAAACGCGCATTCTGCGCCGTGCTCCCCGAAGGGCTGCAGAATTAAGCGTCTCTTTCCTCCTTTACAATCACCTCACTATATATATATATATATATATATATATATATATATAGAGAGAGAGAGATAGATAGAGAGAGAGAGAGAGAGCAAACGCGACTTCTTCCGTCGCGCGAAAGGTTGTGGGGGGGACGGGAGGGAGGGAGGGGAGGCGACTTTTAGCCGCGGTACAGTGTCTAGAATATACTTATTCTAGGCACTGTAGCTGCGACACCAAATGCGTATTTATATAAAAACGTTGCGAGGCGAGAAGGTGGTAAAGACTTACGACGCTTCTCGACGAGTTCCCCGTTCTAATCTCGTCGAAAACCTCCGAGCCGCCCTCAGAGGCCCTGGCAACAGTCACCAACGCCGCGCGCGTTCGGTGCGAACGCGGGCAAAACGGCGACGGCGTCGGCAACAGTTCTGCGCGTTGCTAGTGCTGCTGCATGTCCAAGTTTATACAGCTGATAAAACTACTACCCTTACTGCGTATAGCTCTCTACTAAGTTGCTATCGCAATTGATGCTTCGCCTTTCGGGTGAAACTGCGACATTCTTTTTTTCTTGAGATGTGAGAAATGGCATCATGGATTACATTTCTGAAATGTGGACGAGATTTTCCGAGTATGCGGATAAGATATGTATTTTCTTGTTTTGTTTTAGATGTGAGAAATAGCATCATGGGTTATATTTCTGAAATGGGGACGAGATTTTATGAGTATGCCGATATGATATGTTCTTTCTTGTTTTCTTTAAGATGTGTGATATGGCATCATGCATTATATTTTTTCTTCTTGATTTCTACTATCCTACTTCATTATGATTCATGTGTATGAACTGTTGCCGATACGCTGTTTTGTTGGTGTTTTGATTTTGTCACCTTCAGCTTTCCGCCGCTCAACTGTATTCGGAGCAACGAACGTCGTCAGACTATTGCTTTGCTGCTCCGTTTTCTGGTCTAAAGATATAAACGCTTCAATTCAATCCAATTGAATAATGCATCAGATATGCACCCTGCATCATCCCTTCCTGCTACATCTCACCACCCGCACGCAAGGGTGGGCGAGGAAGTGTATTTCGTGTACGCCGTCACTGATCCCCTTTTCAAGTGTGTGCTGTGGCCTGGCTTCTTGGTCCGCACGCTTGGAAATTGTGTTTTTCGAGTGCGCGTGGTGCGTGACCGCGGCGTTGTTGACGAACCTCGTTTTCGTGCTGGTATCATCTGTGAAAGAATTGCGCATTGAAGTACGGTGGAATAAAGGGCATCGCGCCCTTTTACGCGAAGTACCTTCTGAATGATTCAACCTTGTCACTGGTGCAAACATGACTCATCTTGATTACGTCACGCGTGCAAGAAGCGCGATGGGGCTCGACCTTTTGCTGGTCGCAAGCACAGCAGATAATGAAGCTAGAGAAAGCACAGAGGCTGTTATGTTTATGGAAGGGTAGAAATAATGAGGAAAAGAGAAATAAATTCCACAATTTGCCCCTGGTGGGGTGTCGAACACGCATCTTCTGAAAATTGTGTACATAGGTGCCATATCGTTGAAGAATAGGCGTCGTAGCTGCGTATGGTGTGGTACTGCGACACCACAAGCCTCGTCCAAATTGCTGTGCTCCGGGGTCCGCCTGTTCGTTCAGCGCGTCTACCTTGCGCGCCGACGGGTAGGAGGGGAGTGCGTTTCGGGGGTTGTAACTCCCCCCCCCCCCCCCCCCGACGCGTCCAGCCCCACCAGTCCAACGTGTACCTTCAGTCACATTGTCATTACAATGCAGAAGGTGGCTTGAGGTCAAATTTGCCCGAATAACAAACACACTTTATCACTGTCTCGTATTTATTCATTCACTCCTAAATTACTTTGCGTAAAACGCTGAAGAAATAAACATCGTCATCATCTTTGGTGTAAATATTATTATAATTATTAGGCATTTTATTTGCTGCTGGTTTCCTCTGGCTAAAGCAAGGAAATTGCATATTATGCAAAGTGCTCTCCCCCCCCCCCCCCCCCCCCCCGGCAGAGATCCAGGGTGCGCTACTGCCTTGTTGGTTGGTTTCCTCTGGATAAAGCAAGGAAATTGCATATTATGCAAAGTGCTTTCTCCCCCCCCCCCCCCCGGCAGAGATCCAGGGTGCGCTACTGCCTTGTGGCACTTTCTTCTTTCTTAAACGGGTTCTTCTGGCAAAGAAGTACGTTTACCAAATAAATACCTCATGCGCGACGCCGACCCGCCAGACTCACTTAGGTTGTCATGCGAGCGAACTGCAAATGACATTTCATGAATTAGGCCAAGGTAACATCCTTACGAAACAAAAAGGAACAGAAATTTGCCGTTCACGCAATTGCAACCAGACAAGCACTGCTTAATTTCAAGATTCCAAAACTCGGCGTTCCGTAAAAGTTAGTCCAGTGCCGCCGTCTATGTTCAGTTGCCTCTGGGCCTCAACTAACGATCCTGTGTAGCTGAAAACACGGGAGAAAGTCACTAGCATTTGCTATTCAACTAAACGATAAAACACAGATGAGAAATGAATTTGCGATGTATAATAAGAATAAAGGAAAAATGCCAATTTGCCGCCTCAGGGAGCCAAGCCCACAACCGCTGCGTGACGAATCTCCATACTACTGCGGCTGCAACCACTTTTCCGGATATTTACGCGCATACGGCCTCATTATCTTGATCATGATAATCATTTATTGGCATTGCCTTTGAAACCGTGCTGGGTGGCGAGACCTTGTCGCGTAGCCTACTTGAGTGTGCCTTGAATAATATGATGATGATGATAATTTATTGGCATCTCTTTTAAAATGGGGCGGTGATCAACTATAGCCTGCTTGAATTAATCAGGTATGCTATACATGATCTTCATTCCAGCATTTTCGCATACACCTCCTTAAGCTTTTTTCTCTTCTTCACAACTTCTCTACATACCTTGTACCTATGCCTGTAGTAGATCCGGCCTCATAAATATCTTCTCTGCTCTTCTTTCACCAATACGTTGAACATCTCTTACTTATCTCGACTACTAACCGGTTGATGCTTCCGCCCACTCTAAATCCAAGCGCTTCTGGAAGGTGCACGTTACCTACGGGTCTCACTGGGTCGCCCTTCAAATGCCATTAAGAAATGCTAAGTGGTCTCCGGATTTTAGGTGCGAAGCACCTTATGCGCGCGGGCTGTCGGCGTCTCCTGTCGTAATCTCGCGCTCGTGCCACTGTTCCCGCGTTCGTCGTCTTCTTCCAAAGCTGGCTGCGTTACCGCTCATTATTCCAGCGTCGAATTTCACTTCTGTCGTCGTAAATGGGGAGGCCGCGTTTACGGGGTTATGAGCTTAAGGCAGCATGAGCCCATTCGCGGTGCATCATTGCATGCCTCGCACCTCACTACGTTTCACCTTAGGCGAGCTGCATTTCGCTCAATTCGAGCACCGAGTTTTTTCTGCAGTATAGACATGACTCATCTTGCTGCGAATACTTGCTCCGGTATGTTTTCGTCCTTAAGCAACCAGCTCGAGCCTCAAATAGCAAGGCTTTGTGTTATCGTACAGACTTTCCCTTCTAATTTCTTTCTTCTCATTCATGTAAATCGCCATGGTCCTTTCCTTTCCATTCTTTGCATCCAATTCACTGTGTCCGCCTCTCTCAATTTCTTTCTGATGACTCCTGGTAGTCTATTTGCAGTTTCGATTATCCTGTACTTGGTTGCCAACATTCTTCACATCTTCCGCCATTCTGTTTCCACGCTTTTTAAGTACACGTACTTGTGCACTTTAGCCGCCCATTTATTTTCATTCATGTTCCTGAGTCTTTCTTCAAAACTAATTTTGCTCTGTGCTTCCCTGACTTCAAAACAAGCCCAACCCATGTCACCTTGCACTGCCTCATTTGTGGTTTCACCGTGGGCTCCCAAAGCCAACCGGTGTACTAATCTTTGGTTAACTTCCCACCCCGATACGATACCCGATTTTAAGCATAGAATGGCATTTGCGAACGTTAGCGCTGGCACCGTTACTCCTTTCCAGATTCCACGCACAACCTCATAGTTATTGTGGTCCCACAGTGCTCTGTTTCATTATTGCTGCATTCCGCTTCCCATTTATTTTCAGATTATTTTGGTAGCTTCTAGAGTAAGTCTCTCCTTCGTTTATGTATACGCCTAGGTGGTTCTATTGCTTGACTATGGGTATACCCTGCTGTTGAACGTAATTACTCGTCTCTTCATTAAAGACCATAATTCCCGATTTCTCTGTGCTAAACTTAAGGCCTAGATTTGTCGCTGCGTTGCCACAGACATTCGCAAGTGCCAGCAAATCTATTGTATTGCCAGCTAGTGCCACTATGTCGTCCGCATGCATCAGTCCCGGGACCTTCTGTTGCACGATTTGTCTAATACGCATGTAGACGTCTTTCTATGCCCTCAACATAAAGCATGAACAACAATGGAGAGACGGCGTCCTTGCTTAAGTCCTTGGTGAATTCCCACACAACTTGTACACGCTTGTCTCTATATATCCCCCTGGGCAGCTCTACGAAATCGTCAGGTATGCCTTCGTTCTTAAGAATATCCTATAACAATTCTCTACTGCGTTGCCATAGGCTCCCTTGATATCTCGGAATTCTATCGATAAAGGTCGATTCTGAGCTACTGAAATTTTTATGCACTGCGTTTTTACAAACATATTATCCTTTAAGCGTCTTGTCACATTCTGTAGTTCCCCCCAGGACATCATTTTTTCTCCGCCCACTTGGACAGTTGTCATTTTATTGCTTGCATTGCAATTCCGTATATCACCGACGTTACTGTAACTCGCCTGTACGAGCTCCTCTTATCATCTTTGCCTTTGTAGATGATGTTCATTTTGCTTTCACGCCATTCAACCGGAATTTTCTTCGTTATAATCACTTGCTGTATGGCATTAGTCAGTAGTGTCTTGCTCTTTGGACTATCTGAAAGCGTGCAGCGCCACTCGCGGCCACAGCTTGCGATGTAAGCCATTTAGTCAACACCAGCCTTCACGCAGTTCTTTGGAACTGGCCAATAAAGCCTCTTGTTTTTCGTGCGACAAGCGGCACATTTGACCTTTGTTTCACATTATTCTTCTATTTTCTTTATTTAGGAGCATAAAAAGTTCGGCAGCATGTTACACTCCTGTAACACGTGAAGGCGAAAGCCTGCTGCCCACTCGGTAATGCGCCGTCTCGCATCGTCGCGTTGCTGCTTTCGCAGTTCGGCTTCGTCAGCTCGTTTTCGACGCTTAGCTGCGGTTTCGCACGCTCCTATAGCGGGGTCAGACTCGTGGCAACGACGTTTCTCTTCGACTTTAATTTGAATCCTGTCTGTAGGGGATTGAAACGCACGCTCTTCTGTTTGTTGTATGGATGATTTCAATGAGAGTATGCGCTGTTGACTTCACTTTGCTGAGCGCTTGTAGCCTCAGCCTTGCGGGGATATGAACCATTGGATTTATTTGTTTGCTTACGGGCGTATGAGCCACTGAGGAGGTCGCGTGTCTTTTTTTTTTTTTGTGCCACTCGACTAGACGCCGCGTTTCTGTACGTTGTCTGCGTGATTCCAATGAATGTATGCACTGTTCGCTTCACTTGGCTGAGTGATTGTAGCCTCTGCATTACGAGAGGAATGCGACATTACATTTTTGATTACTTAGGTGGGTATGAGCCATTGCTGATGATGACAAATTTTGTACCACTGAACCGCACGACGCGTTTTTTCCAGGGCCATCGGAGGTATGAGACACTTAAGGCTTTCACCCTAAAATTGAGCGCTAAAATCACATTTAGACGCATTTAGTTCCATAGTCCAATGAGAGAAAGCAGTTAGTTCCCCGGCGCTTTCCTTGGCTTCATTGTCTAACAGTTAATAACGGCGGAGCTTCACCTTGAACCCGAGACAATGTGTAATCGGCGCTGACAACATTGAATGCTTGAAAAAAATCGCATCAACGAAGCCAGCCGCAATGTCGCCCGGATAGTGTGCGAGCTGCCCTGCGCCGGTAACATTGAATAATTTCGTTCACAGGCTGATGCTGGTCGCCGCACTAGTTGCCTTTCTTTTTTGGTGGAATTAAGCGTCAAGAAAAACAGCCATCATAGAAATAATAATAATCAATTTCTACCAGCAAGTTTGGCGGCATGATGCCATGCCGAAGCAGTGAATGGACGCGAATGTTAAAAAAAAACTTATTCCATGGCCGCCACAAATACTTAAATACCGTGAAACAGCTGTGGTCCTAAGGCCATGACTACTTTGAAGCCTCGCAATAAGCGTCTTTGGAACCTCACAATAAACCCCAGCATACTCCAAGACGAAGAACAACCAAAGAATGCAGCTGCCTAACCCAAAAGACGGTCTCATGATGGGAACATAAAAAAAGTCACCCGAAAGGCGAAGCATCGATCGCTATAGAAAATTAATGCACAGCTATACGAATTAAGGATAGTAGTTTTAGTGGTCATATAAAAATTATAAACATAGACATAATAACTAAATTAACAAGCATGGTGTCACGCGCGCACAGACAAACATGAACGCATCTTACTCAATGACCGCGCAAACTCGCTGTCAAAATACTGGAGTGAGTAAGCGCGGCAGCCGCAGCGAGCGAATTGACATTCGTGCTGCCCCTCGCATCAACGAGAGCCAGGGAGGACTCTGTCCTCGCCGCAGATGGCTTTCAAGATAAAGCGGCCCGGGTGGGCGCGCGCGTCGTAGAACGAACCCCCTTTCCACGCCCTACCTTCCTCCAGGAGCCTTGCGCGCGACTGAAGACGGCGCGTTTTCTTCCCGCTTCCCTTTCTTGGGTGCGCGAGATTGAGCCGCGATCGCCAGCTCGCACGCTTTGACTCGCTCATACAGCACACAGCGCGCGGCGACGAACTTATCGTCCTCGGGCTTTATACGCAACCTCACGGCGACGGCGACGGTAGAAATGCGCCTGGAGTGTCCGCATACTTGCTATCGCAATAAAATAAAAGCTCAATCGCACAATAAATTATGAGGCCATTTTACCCCCTTGTGACGCTCAGAGCGTAGTTCGAGCGTTCTTCGGCGGGGGTCGAGTTGGCGGTGCGTGGGAATCCCGCAGCTGTCCCTGCGTGTCATCGCTCTCTTCTGGGCCAGCTGGCGTTGAAGTGTGCCCCAACTGCACGTTCTGGGGTGGCGCTGGGAAAAACTTATCTTCGAGTTCTCCGGCCACTGCAATCATACTTATTTATTTTCATTACAGATTCTACAGTGCTAGAATGCATTATTGCTGCGAGAGATGAAAAAAAAATATTTTTTTCTTAGGCTTAAAGGAAAGCAAGAAAATGTGCCATCAATGCGACACAAAATATGACACGAAAATACTAATGGAACATTACGGACAAAAAATTTACACCATCTTCCCGTAGGGGAACCCTGAGTAGTATGCGAAGCAGCCATGGGGTCGACTCAAGGTAGTTTTATCAGCTGTATAAACTTGGACATGCAGCAGCACCAGCAACGCGCAGAACTGTTGTGAACGCCATCGGCGTTTTGCCCGCGTTCGCACCGAACGCGCGCGACGTTGGTGACTGTTGCCGGTGCCTCTGGGGCGCCTACCGTCGCGCCTCTAACCTAAGCTGCTTCGAGCCGCAGGTGTTGCCATTCGTTGCGCAATCCGGAGAGGAGAGGAGCGTCGGAGAGGAGGAATGCCGAGAGGAGAGGAGGGGGAGGAGGATGCGCATGAATACCGAGAGGAGATGAGACAAGGAGAGGAGGGGGAGGAGGATGCGCATGCGCAGTGCGGATGTGGACGCCGCGCGGTGGAGGGAGGGAGGGAGTGACATAGCCCCGAGCATAAGATGCTTCGCATCCAAAGAGGAGGGCAACGACGCGCCACAAATGTAATCACACAACAGAAAAGAATCACATATAGGCGCAAACTAAATGTCCACGTCAAACATGTGATAAATATCGACCTTCTGTGGGGCACTCAATGACGCGAGCTGGCAGCGTGTTCCACTCTACCAGTGGAAATAATTAGGTTTTATACAGATCTTGCATATCTTCCACTCAAGGCGTCTCGATATTTCAAGATCAAATCCCGGCTTCAAAAACCGTGCGTTCTGCCTCACCAAGCGGTTGTGTCTTGCGGAGTGAGAATTTTATCCCTCCCTTTCCTATTTTCGCTACTTGCAGGTTCGCGCAGCAAAAACAGACTGCTTCGCTAAAATCGGCGACTTCACGCATATACTACAGAAACGCCTCAGCTTCACTGCGTTTGTAAGATCTGCTTGCCGTGGTAGTTTTAATGCTTCTGCATTTTGTTTATTCATTTACATGGTATATAAATAAATGGTCTCGTCATCACAGTTGCTGTCGGAATAGCTGTTTACCGGTAGCTCCCAAATTACCCCTACATCTGCCGCTGTGCGATTACCCGTTGCACCAAACGCATGTGCTCACAAACTGCACTAGGCATGCTTGGGCTTATATTGTTCTTCCGATAGATAACCTGTTCTACGGATTTGCTACACCTTCCTACTGGTTTCATACATTTTCAATGCGCACTCATCTCTTTCATTCTATTAAAGTCATCGTAGGCTTCCTATCGGTGTTCTGGAGTTCTTTCATTGTCTGAAGCAGTGATGCGGCGTACGCACACCGCTTAGCATGATGTATGTATATGTGTAGTCGCCCATCTCTGTGAGTATTTCACTTTTGGGCAGCAGTGTAGGCAGCAGTGAAACTGCAGCAACAAACACGAAATACGCGTATACTGAACTCTCGACTCAACACTAGACTGCAGTCAGCCATATGCACCCATCATGGCAAAGCGTTTCAGAAATATTTCGAAATATTTTGAGAAATAACTGGTTCAAACGACAATACTATACTGCAATTCGACCTTGATCCTGTGTCCCTTTGGTCTAAAACTTGGTGTATGGAACTCAAGACTAATAAATTAAAGTAATGCGCGTGACTCTATCCGCAAATCCATCGAATGCATGCTACCTTGGCAACTCTCCCTTGGAAGTAGTAACCTCATTCAGATGTCTCGACGGCAGTATATTGTCTAAACTTACGCGGAATGGCCACATTGAATCCGTAATCGGCAACGCCAACAAAACGCTTGGATGTCTTCGTTGCGACTTTTCGTGCGCTTCTCAAGCTCTTAAACTATTGCTTTATAAAACACTAATTTGTTCCAAGCTGGAATATGCCGCCCCAGTATAGCAACGACAATCTGATTCACTCACTCGAAATAGACCCGAATAACTCGGCGTGTTTTATGTCTAACTACGCTCGAGCTGCAAGTGTCAGTTATATGAAATCCCGCCTTCAACTACAACCACTCGCACCTTTCCATTTGAGCCTGTTTCATTGCATATTTCATCATTGTTCACTGCACCACAAATTCATTTCTCCTCGCCTGTATCATGCATTAACCACAGATATAAGGTTGCGGTCCTTTTTTGTAGTACTTCCACTTTCCGCAACTCATTCTTTCCAAGGGAGTTCTGAAAAGTGGAACCACATTCTTGCGTTCACTGCACTGACCAAGGTCGATCCACATAGGTCGCGAAGCTTCGGGCGAAAAGCGGTTAAGAACCAATTGTCACCAACATCAGCCAGGGTGGTTATGGGAGCAGCGATTGAAGCGCGACTATGTTTGGAGAGAATAAACACTGGGAAAGAAAAATGCGTTGTTTCATTAAAGCGACACGCAGGTAGATTAATTCAACGAAAATATAATTCCTAATCCATTTTATATACCCATGGCGAGAAGATAACTCTATTTGAAAGGCGCGTTCGTAAAGTTCACCTGTTACAATACGCCCCCCCCCCCCCCCCCCTTCACAAGTTGTGTTGTTTTGCATGTCAACGTGTGTCTAAATTCGGTGACGCGGGTGGTTTTATTGTTTCTTAACCTGTGCAGTCATAAGTAGTGAGTTGTGACTGTCAGATACTTGTTTACTTTAGTTGTTTTCGTGAGACAGCGCTCGCCGACGGGCTTGGCGTCCGACGAAAGGACGAGCACTCTACGCAATCTACGCCCAAAGCGTTCCTCGGCCTCCAGAGAAAGTATGTTCTGTGCAGCGATGCGATTTCCACACCCGTACGGCTGACCTTTTCCTGCATCACTTTCCACGCTGAAAGCCCCGAACGCCCATCAAGTCGAATGGCAGGGCATTTGAATATACAGCTCTAATGGCAGGCCTCGGAAAACAAACTTCGCGCCTATCAGAACAAAATGACGTCACTTCAGTTTTTAACGGATTTGACTTCAAATTATTTTTTGTTCCGCCGGAAGTGTTCCCTCCTCACACAGATGGCGCTAAGCTCCATGAACCGCCGATAAGTCGCCATGTTTTGAACGTATGGGCTTCTATGGAAGCTTCGCTACCAGCTGTATTTACCTTGCACTGACCACAAACTTTTCAAATGCACTTTAGCTAGCAACAACTAATGTTAACACTTTTTTTATTGGTTCTCTGTTGTTCTATCTTGTATTTGTATTTGCTTGTGGTATTCTTTTTCAAATTTGTATTATTGTCTTAGTGGTTGTGTTTTCCAATATTTAATGTGTTATATTCAGATATTGTTCTTTTTTACGTATTATTTGTAACCACTGCTCTCTGCAATTCTTCGGCCCTGATCATGGCCCTGATTTTACAATAGATGGAATGAAAGCACCACAGGAAAAACAAAGAAGAAAAACAGCATCTCGCTTATGAAAAGTGACGCAGACATGTTGATAATGCTTATTTACGTTTCCAATGATCTTTATAATGTTCATTTTGTGAAGACATTCCCTCATGCGTCGCCATAAACACGTCCTCCACCGACCTATTTGTCGGAGAGCTCCATACAACACCGGTTGAGGACAACACGTGTACGGCGCGGATTGCTTATTTTGGAACGCACAAGGGCCGTGGAGGCAGGAAGTTCGAGTCGACCACCGGCCACCTGACGAGTACTGAAAAGACAACGGAATATCATGCCGGCTCGCAAACGTATTCGCTTAATGGAGCACTGTGTGGATGTCGGGCACCATGTGAGATTCGGGCAGAAATGGTCTTGCTTACTCTGAAGAAAATTTTGCCCATCCATGTACCCGCCGTAGTTATGATAGTGCTATCACTTTCACAAATATCATGTTAGTTGTAGTCTAGAACGCAGTCTGGAGCACAGAGTTGAATAGGCCGCGCTGGTTACTGCAAAGGTGCAACCATACGTGCAAGAATTGATTGCTGTCTCAACGACCTTCTCTGTTGGCGTAGCCGGGTGACTACGGCCCCTTCCACCGGTGCTGCAGCGTTTCAGTCGCGATTCTCCGTCGTCCGCCCTAGTCCTGAGGCGCCGCTCATAAGGCCCAACCACACGGGTCTCGATAAGCGTATACGTGAGCGTACGCGTCTCTGAGTCCGTACGCGGGTGACGAACTAGGCACCCGTTCCTGCGTCGAGCGTCGGCGTAACCGAGCGAACGAGCACAGCGAAGGATGAAAGAGCGAACGCGGGGGACGGAAGATGGTGATAGCGAAGAGTGCGCGAGGAGGAGGACGCAGCGGAAGAAGAGGGTATGGCGAAAGCGTGAGATGAAAGGCGTAGTGCCGCGCAAGATGCGTCCACGATGCATACGTGGTAGCTAGCCAGAGTAGCGTGCGTCGTCTTTTCACCGGTGACACCAACGATAAGGCATGCGTCCACTGATAGAATATATGGAAACAAAGCGCTGCATGAGCGGGGGCCTTTCTGCGGCGGCTGCTGTGAATTGCGCCCTCTCGTGATCTCCCGATTACGAGGCAGTCGAGCCACACTTCGCTCCGTTTGCAACGTGCCGCACGAGACAAATTGTCCGCGACAGACAATATATCGCGAAATGAAAAAACGTGTAGAGCTGCGCTCAAATTTCGCATGAGCTCCAGTATCGTAATCGTTGGTGAATGTTTTCTGCTATAGATGCCATTTTAATGACTTTTAAAATCTTTCATGGCCTACCTAAACGCGAAAAACTTTGCCAGTCTGTCACTCGGTTCAACCGCTCGGCCAAAACCAAGCATGAGGAGAGGAGGTGCAGAGAGAGAAAGAAAGAGAGGCAGACAGTGAGCGAGAGTAATAAATGAATAAACTTTTTTGGCGATGCGGGATTCGAGCCCGGGTACTCACCGTCCGAAGGCGAGCGCCATAACCACTAGGCTATACACCCAAGCTTCTAGAACATGCGTTAATGGGAACCATATTGTTGCGTCTGTACAGCCGTAGTTGGCTGCCGACGATTTATTACACTACCGGAAACAGGAACATAATAGTAGACAGTAGTCCAGGCGTCGGAGCAAACACTGGCGAGGCATTCGTTCTATGTGGCGCACTCGTGCCAGAGCGCCAGCGCCTTCGCACGCGCACTTCATCGTTGTCGTCTCCTGGCGACATATCACATATGATTGTGTTGTACCAACGATTGTAACAGAACTTGCTATGGTCGAGAAAGAGAATGAGAGCGAGAGAGAGACCTTTAAAGAAAGTGAGAGAGATGGACCGAAAGAAAGCGAGAAGGAGAGGCGGGATTTGAGCCGGGATACTCCCGGTCGGAAGGCGAGCGTTCACGCACTCGTGTCCGCTAGGGCCACAAGTTTTAACTAAGGGTGTGTTCCAATACTCGCCTTAGAGGGCTAAATAGACAGCTAAGCGGACGACAGCCATCTTAAGTCTCGTTCGAGTTCTCACAAAGATGTCAAAGTAGACAGCATCGCTAAGACAGCATCTAAGTGAAGAACGATGCAGGCAATTTTCCTGTCTAAACAAGATGGCGACTGAGCTGGACGTAGAAACTCAACGGGAAGGTTGTCTGGGCACACAAAAACGTAGAGACACTTTTGTATACCCTAAATGTAAGTCACATCATGTTTTTCATAGGTTCGCAGGCGAAAATAGCTAAAATACAGAACTATAATGTGTGCTTTTGTCAACTTTTTTTTTGTCGCCGCGAGGTGGCGTCACGTCGCAGAAGCGTCTTCCAGACGGCTCGAAACGCGTTCCATTACTTGGCCTCGGAGCTGTCTTGGCTGTCTTCGTAGACGTCAAAGTAGACTGTCTACGATGATGGAAAGAATTGGAACACAGCCTAAGTCTAAATTTTTTGATAGTCTGTGAAATACGAAATCGACAACTGCTTTAAGGAATGCGGCTGTTACCAGGCTTCGGAAGAAACGCTGCTAAAGAAAAAATCAATGCGTTAGAAATGGTGTCGAAAAGAAGCTACGCCTTACAAACAAGCCGACTGAAGCCGCGGCTCTGTAGCCGGCTTTAAGGCAACAGTAATAAAGGGTCCCAACAGATGGCGCGAGAGCAGGGCGAACGCGGGAAATTTGAATTCAGCAAAACCTCCATTGCATCCATCATGGGAGGAGTGAGAGGAGAGGGGAAGAGCGTGAGGGGTGGAGATCAGGGGTGGTACGTATCAGGGGCGGCAGAAGAATATCGTCTTCGACGTCATTTGCAGCGAAGCAGACAGATATGCGGGCAATTTTTTACACAACGTCTTAGTTGTTGCTTTTCAGCGAGTTGCTGCACAGTCGCCTCGATTGTGCGTCAGTGCACCTGCAGTGGTAGAATGCGGTCGAAGCCGCGTACATCTCGTTCGCTATGTACGGGAACCCACAAATTTTGCCGTTTGTGAGTGCTGCTCCGCTGACCGACGAACAAGCATCAGTGCCTCATTGTTATGGCCCCGAAAATAGCTCACGCGTTATTCTCTCTGTCCCGGGCAACATGCAAACATTATTCTGTATATGCTTACTTTTCGCACAGCATTAGATAAACATGCTTCTCGGCGAAAGTAGATTAGAATAATGTAACTAGCTTACCGCGCACTTTGCTGCGCGCATGAATGCGCAGCTATTGTGTGCACAACTTGAGAAATGGAGACGTTGCTCCTTTATTCCTCGAGTGCATTTTGGCACATCCGAACAATTTATAACCTGAGTAAATATACCTATGAATTGTCAGGAGGCGCTGTTTTGCTCTCCAGTGGTAGAAAAAACGTTTCCCAGTAAAACAAACCAAGCATAAGCACAGCCTCAATAACATTCAGGAATGCGATTTGAAGACCCAATATACCAACGTGGCCACAATATTTCCGGAAACTATCTACCCGGGCTTCGTCCCGTGTAGGACCAAGAAACGACGTCAGAAAGCTCTGGAAGCGCTGGACTCCCCGCCCTCCTCCCTAGCATTTATTCATTTGAGGTCCCCCAGTAATTACTGAAGCGGAAAAAGTAACTCTTCCGCGTTGAAGAAGAACAGCAATTACGACACTGGGTGTTTGAAGGCAATATTTCCATTCTATCGTATTTTCCCCCCATTCTTATAAACGCTCGCGCATATCGAGTTCTATGCTTTCGCGCTGGGGATCGATGGTCCCTGACCTGTAGCGCCCCCATAGCGAGAGAGAGGCGGAAACGAAGAAAGGTCGCCCTGCCGGGGCTCACTCGCCCACCGTGGTTGCGAAGGGTCCGTCGCTCTAGACGCAGCCCAGCGGCGTCCTTGGAGCGCCATGTGACAGCGTCGCCTTGCGTGCACAGCTGTTCGCAACGTGTGCGCGTCGCCGCGTCTTGGCTCCTGTTCAGGCGCTGGCAATCGTGCTCAAATGACACGCCACGAATGCGGGTATACTGTGGCGCGCGTAATTGAGCGCCTAACTGTGGTGGCGATGATGACGCAATTTTAAACTGAGCAGATCAGCAGACGGCTAGGCGAGTTGATACCAATTCATACACGGATTGCACTTAAGTGGGTTCCCAGTGATACACCAACATCACTGGCAATGCGCCAGCAGACCGATTGACCAAATGTGTACGCCAACATGGCGCAGACTACAACAAGTTCAGCAATGAAGCTATAAAGATATCATGAAAACGCAACATTTTTCTGCGGCATGTCTTTATAAAGAGCCCTAAAGATAAATTTTCTTTACCGTAGACTCTTAGATGAAATTCAGTGTATATGGAAAGATAGCGCTTGCGCCTTGGTGTGGCATACACTTTCTTTGTAAGATTCACCGTGCAAACTCCGCGTAATGTTTGTGTGCAGCCGCGGACGAGAACATAGCCCACGTGCTGCGGAACGGCCAATCATGCGCCCAGCAAACGCAACTTAAAATTACACAATGGTGTTTTACGTGTCAAAACCACCATCTGATCATGAGGCACGCCGTGGTGGGGGTCGTTGGATTCATTTTGGACACCGGGGGTTCTTTAACGTGCACCCAAATCTAAGTACACCGGTGTTTTGCATTATCGCCCCCATCGAAATGCGGCTGCCGTGTGCGTGATGTAGCAAAGGATGCGCTTTAAACTTGGTGCTCTGGTAAATTGGCAGAATACTTGGACCATGGCCAGTTAATGACCGGGAAAGAACAGCTTTCAGTGCAATAAAATGCTTTTTTTTTGTAAGTACGGCCATGTGGGCGATGTACTAGGGACGATTTTGAGCAGTGACTCACATTTCATTAAAAAAAAAGGCAGTTAAACCTTTCTGCGTTTTATAAACCGCTGAACAGTTTCAAGACCTTAAACACCACGTGTTAAAAATTATACATCTAGTTAGTTAAACACCCAATACACAACAGAGAAATAGTTGTTGTTTTGTTTGTTCTTTTCGCTCTTGTAAATGTAAGTGTCTGTGCGTACTAAAGTGTTCGTTTGATTTCTTATTGTCCGTTTTTGATTTTAAACCAAATTGTTTTTTTCGTATATAAGTAAAATGGAGTGCTGCTTGCAACCTCTTCAGTTAAACCTTTCTGCCTTTTATAAACCGCTGAACAGTTTCAAGACCTTAAAGACCTCATGTAAAAAAAATATACATCTAGTTAGTTAAACACCCAATACACAACAGAGAAATAATTGTTGTGGCGTTTCATGCAACGTTCGGAGCACGTATATGTGCTCCCAGCGGTGGACGCCATCTTGTGTGGCAATACTCACAGGCAGGAATTGTGCGAAGTGTAGCCAGCCTGAATGTAGGCCCAAATGACGGCGTTACATCACTGATAGAATATGTTTGCATGGAGTGTCCGACATCAGTTGTTGCATGTCGGTCGCTATGTTGCTGCGCGATCAATTCAGTTCAGTTTATTTCCCTAAAGACCCCTTTCTCAGGGGTGTTACGTAAGGGGTGGGGTACATCATGCAGCGAATAATTCAACATGGGATCGATATTTCAAAAATGTTAGGTACACTGTGCAAACAAACACACGCGATAAATGATGAATTTCTATAAATAATTATTTTGGCAAAACAGAATAGACATCGGAAATGGGCAATTCAGCGTAACAACTAATGGAACATTAAAAAAAAGACGTAGATACATTGTATACAATGAAAAGCACACGTTAAATGATGATATTCTACAAAAAGGGTAATTAATCTGGCAAAACAGAAGAAACATCAGCCATGGAAATACGGATACTACTTGTAGATACAACATCGAGAGGAAGGGCATTCCAATCTGTCGCTGTTCGACAAAACAAATGAAGCAGAGAAGGTCGTTGTGTGTGAGCGTGGTTTTAAATCTTGGAGCGGATGATCAGTGCGTTGTGATATTCTTGCGGGCGGGGTGATGTACGGCATACGATTGAGTGCACTGTAGAAGAACTTGTGGAAAAGACCAACGCTGGCTATCTTACGGCGGTGCGAGAGCGACTATAATAATAATAATAATAATGATCTTTATTCGTGGATTTACAGGGTACAAAATACGGGCCTGCCCAAGCCGACAATGGCTTGTGGGGCAGTGTCCGGCAGCAGGGCACAAAAACGGAGCATGCGCCACTGTCAATTCATATCTGTTCATTTATGAAGTGAAAAGGAAAAAAAAAACAGGGAAAAAGCAAGAAAAAAAAATAGGTAGGAAGGTAAAAAAAAAAGAAATTAAGCATACAAATCAAATATAACAGACTTCACGTCTTTCCGACTGCGTAACGAGAAAACATAGGTTGGGAGGTCATTTAGAGCACTTGGCACATAAAAAGCACGAACACGTTCACCGTACCTAGTGCGCACTCTAGGCAAAATGAAATGGCCACGTGGGCGCAGTGTACGAACAGGGACGTATGGGAGGCAGAATTCATTATTCCATAGATACATAAGAATGACGCTTTCTTTAAATAACAATCTGAAGGAAGGCATGCGTGATGACAAAAAGAGATTGGACTGTAACTCAGATTTCTCTTTTAAGGTTGATATGCTTACGTCATATGAGTAGGATGAATGAATGTATCTTACAGCACGATTCCGAAAGGACTCAAGTGCTTTCACGAGATAACTTTGGTATGGGTCTCAGGCTGGTGACGCATATTCGACTTTAGGCCTGATAAGAGATTTTTACGCCAGAAGTCTGACATCCGGAGGAGCATGACGCAAGTGGCGCCTCAAAGAGCCGAGTGTTTTGTTCGCCGATTATACCATGGTTATGGCGCGAGTGGATGTGTGTCCCAGTTAATATCACAGGATATTAGGACGCCTAAGTACTTGACTGATTTTACTGTTTCTACGGGTTTGTTGACTATTGTGTATGAAGTCAAGAAGGGTTTACGCCTACAGGTAAATGACATATGTTTACATTTACTCGGATAAAGAGTCATTTGCCAACTGCACCAAGACTGCACATGGTGAAGATTTTGTTGCAAAGTATCTTCGTCAGTGACATTGTTAATGGTATGATGAATCGCGAGTCATCAGCGAACATCCGAATTTTGCAAGTTACGTGAAGGGGTAAGTCATATTAAAAAAAGAAGTGCACCACGAACAGATCCTTGAGGGAAGTACCGGAAGAAGGACGGAAGACTGCTCGTTGATAGCAACGAATTGCGCACGGTTAGTGAGGAATGGTTCTAGCCATTTTAATACATCGATGTTTAAATTCAAGAAAGAAAGTTTACCCGCCGTGGTTGCTCAGTGGCTAGGGTGTTGGGCTGCTGGGCACGAGGTCACGGGATCGAATCCCGGCCACGGCGGCCGCATTTCGATGGGGGCGAAATGCGAAAACACCCGTGTGCTTAGATTTAGGTGCACGTTAAAGAACCGCAGGTGTTCCAAATTTCCGGAGTCCCTCACTACGGCGTGCCTCATAATCAGATAGTCGTTTTGGCACGTAAAACCCCCTAATTTAATTAAGAAAGAAAGTTTATGTAGCAAACGACGGTGAGTAGCTTTATCAAAAGCTTTTTCGTAGTCTAGAAAAGTAGCGTCAGTTTGTTGATTGCAGTCAAGATTCGCATGAAGGTCGTGAATGGTTTGGTTTTGCAAGAGAGGCCCTTACGAAATCCATGCTGTGCAGGATGAAATAAATGGTTGGCGTCTAAATGGTCCATGATGAGTGAGTAAATGACGTGTTCCATTATCTTACATGAAAGGCTCGTTAAGAAGATGGGGCGATAATTTAGTGGGTTGTACCTGTTGCCTGCTTTGTACATGGGAATGACCTTTCCTACTTTCCAGTCATCAGGTATGCAGCCTGCTGAAAGCGACTGAGAAAACAAAAGACACAAAAATGCAGCTGAGATATCTTTAGTATTTTTTAAGTTTTGAGTTAATACCATCCATACCGGCGGAGGACGAGAGCTTGAGGTTATCAATTACATTGGAGATGTCATCTGCGCAGAACGTGATGGCCGGCATTACAGAGACTATGTTGCTAGACAGTAATGGTAGAGGGGCACTAGTATATTTTGTAAAAACTGAGGCGAAGTCATTGTTGAAAGAATTGGCACAGTCAGTATTAGTCATGATGTCTCCCGAATCGTCAGCAAGAGTTATGGCGCCAGGTTGAGTGGGATTTATTACGTCCCAGAATTTCTTGGGGTTTTTTCTGAGTATTTTTGGTAAATCGTTGTTAAAAAAGGTATGCTTGGCACTACAAACAGCAGATAAGTACGTTTTTTTCGGCAGAATGATACTTTTCCCGTGTGTTGGCATTCGTACTCTGCTTGGAAGCTCGAAAAAGTCTTTTTTTTTTCTTATTTTCTAGTCGATTTACCCCCTGTTTTCTAACCTTGGCCAGCCAATGAAAACACGGATAATTTATTTCATCAATCAGCATTGTTCGTGCCATCAGTGCTTGTACATGCTCAAGTATTTTTTGTAGTACAGACGTGGTGTAGGTATACAAAAATGTAGAAATACTTGCAAGTAATCAAGCACAAGGTTCAAACGCTCTTACCTCGAGATGTTCGCGGTATTCAATAGTCGCGTTATTTGTTTTGAATGCGTTCTCATAAAGCACTGAAAGCACGAATGAATCAAAGTGCTTTCCCGCTAATACGACGAAGCAAATCATGCAATGGTAAACTCGGCGGTAATGCAGTTTCATTCAACGTGAAAGCTAGGGCAAGCGCGGAGCAGTGATTCGCCGGTGTTTCCCTTGCGTTTCCCTTGTGTTTATCTTGTTTTATCCTGTGTTTATCTTGTGTTTACCAATCCATCATCCGTTTTGACACCTGTGCGCAACTGGTGGGAAAGTGCCACACACACCACGCACATGGAGCCAAAGCCTTTGCTGGTGATACTTAGAAGCGATTTTAACGAATTTCTGTTAATTAATGCCCTTAGAGCCTGATTATTCCTGTCTTTTAAATTATTATGAATTATGTTAGTTTATTTTGAACCAGTTTTGATCAATTCTGCACTTGTTTTGACTCTGTTTTGAGCACTTGTTTTTGAGCGTGATCACGCGACAGACGCCGACAGCCCCGGCACTTAAAGTGCTTCGCACTTAAAAGGGAGTGTGAATCCGCACACGGCAAAATCGCAACGAAAACTTGCTCGGCTACGGACTCGGCCTGTTTCTACTCGCGTCCGCTGCTTTGAGTGACTGCTTATTCGCAACCTTGTAAAGCGCTCATGTATGGTGGTTTTAATAGCGGAGATGTTTAAGCCGGCCGTTAGTCGTCCGTCGCGGTTAAAAAAACTCGCCGAGCGATGATTCACTGCGTTGCCTAGCAACCACCTCGCGGAGCGGCGTGTGCTTCGCCTCCTCTCCGTGCCGTGCACATGTTGCCTTGACATGGGACGTTAAAGAGAGGGAAAGAGAGCGTGCGCGCTGTGCCAACACCACCTAAACAAGAGGTGGTGTTGGCTACGCTCGGGAGAGAGAGAGAGAAAGAACGAGAGAGAGAGAGAGAAATTGTAGCAGCACCAACGAGGCAACGCGCAGAGCTGCTGTCGATGCCGTTCGTGTTTCCCAGCTTTCTCGCATTCGCACCGAACCCGCGCGGTGTCCGTGACTGCAGCAGGCGCCTCTAGCGGCGGCTCGTGAGGTTTCGACCAGCTACGCCCCGGCAAGTGTGGAGGCGCAGCTTGGCCGTGACGTCACCGGGGAGATAAAGCTCGGAGCCGCCGCGACGGCGGCAGAACTCTCGTTGACTCTGTGGGGAGACATGGGACGGCCAAAGCAGATCCGGACACCCAAAGAAGAAGCCGCTCATCTTGAAGCGCGTCGCGCGACCAAGCGAGAATTTGCGTGTCGGCGTCGAGCCGATCCGGAATACCGTGCCTAGCAGCACTTAGCATTTCCCCACACAGCAGAGTCTTGCAAGGCGACTACCTTGAAATGCAGAAACTGCAAAGGAGTTCATGATGCCTCTTCAAAAAACTGCCCACTAATCAAGAAGGAGAAGATAATCTTGAGACAAATGGTGAAGGACGGCTCATAACGGAAGGAAGCGATAACGACTGTTAAAGGACGACGTTCTCGTCGACGGCGCTGCATCCAAGAAAGAAAAAGTGCTGTTTTACCTCCAGAGCGTTCCGTTACGCTGCCGCCACCGCCACCACCGTCAAGCACCATACGCCTACATGGAGAGAATAATACCGAGGCTCAGAGAAGAGCATCTGATGCTGCTTGGCCTGCATTACCACAGGCACACTTCCCCGCGGAGCGACAGCATCGACTACCGCCAAGCGCTACGTCGACAACAGATAAACAAGCTGCGCAAGATTTCCAAGTCATTGCATTGCTGAGGTCGTTGGTGAGTGTTATCCGCACACTCCTGAATAACATGCAAACGCCATCCGCTAAATGCGCACTGCAAGTGCTGGATTCCCTTGAAGCAGTACTTGCAGGTCTACAGTATAAAGATGGCTTGCCATCCACAACCACTGCGGCCATTCCGGGAGCAAGTCAAGTGCACTTCCATACTTCAATGGAACACCAGAGGTCTGCAGTCACGGATTTCAGAATTTCGTCAATTTGTTTTTGAGAACAAGTTCCCCATTCTCATAATTTGTGAACCTCATTTTTCAAAGACAATTCGACTGTCGGGCTACGAATCATTTGTTTCTTCGCCATGCAGTGAACGTAGTCAAGTTGCTGTTTATATCCGCAAGGAGCTCACGTTTGTTCTCCAAATAGTGCAGTTTCACGACAACTATCAATACGTGTGTCTCCGTGTTAAAAAGAAGAAAGTTTCATTTACACTCATAGGCGCCTACATATTCCCATCACGTCGACTTGATCAAGAGAGACTAAAGGACATGCTCACGAACACTCCAGGCCCTTGGATAATCATGGGTGACTTTAACGCCCACCATCCACTCTGGGGAAGCTTCAGGACAAATCAACGAGGCACGAGTCTAGTGGATCTCGCTGCCGAGCATAGGACTGATTGTTTTGAACGATGGCATCCCAACATATCTCCGAGGAGCAGCTGTTTGGACTTGACATTAGTGTCGCATAGCTTAAGTTCAAAGGTTTAATGGTTCACAGACATAGAAATTCACGGCAGCGACTATATTCCTACGTACATGACTATCAGAGGCCTTGACAACTCTATCTTCCCTGTGCTCTCAAGACAGATAGACTGGCAAGCGTACCATATTTCGATCGAGGACAAGTGCAGACATAAGCATCCCGAGCCCCTTGAAGACACGATAATACAAACGCTACAGGCTTCTACGCGGACGTATACAAGATCTACAAGACCCACAGATTTCGATCAAGAATAGAACAGACTTCGGGCGATCCGCCGGCGGGCCGAGAGACGATATTTATTTATTTATTATTTATTCAAAATACCCCTAAAGGCCCTCGCGCAGGAGGGTATTACATAGGGGGTGTTCAATACAAAAAAAAAATGTTATAAAGTGGGATTATTCAAACGTGGAAAGAACAAAGCATGAGCGAACACAAATATCACAAAGTAATATTTGTTCCAAATAACACACAGATAGACATGGAAGAAGCAACAACAAACAAAGAGAGAACAATGTGTCGGAAGTTCTACAATAAAAATAGCGATAGTTTTATTTTCACTACACAACATCCGTCATTATTAGTTCATGAAATTTAACAGAATCAATGACGGTGGCTATGTGTGATGGCAGTGCGTTCCAGTCAACGATTGTACGTGGAATGAATGATTGTGAATAGTTAAAGGTATGACACGCAAAACGCTTCACTTTGAAAGGATGGTCACGCCTGGGAAGGATGGCAACTGGTGAAGAAAAGAAGTCGTCATGAAGCAATGGGTGATGATAAAGCTTGTGAAACAATGATAACCGTGAAGCTGTGCGTCGTTGAAACAAGTCTGGCAGTTCTGCACGAATTTTCAATGCTGAGACACTCGAATGACGGGAGTAGTCTGTAAAGATGAAGCGAACTGCGCGGTTTTGAAGTGATTCGATGTTGTTGATTAAGCAAGCTTGGTAATGGTCCCAAATGGCACATGCATACACGATTTTAGGCCGTATTATGGTGATGTAAGCAAGTTTACATAGGTGCTATGGAGCATGCTTCAAGTAATGTTTTAAGCGACCTAGTGAGCGGTTAGCAGATGCGAGTTTGACGTTGATGTGATAATTCCAGGATAAGTCTGAACTAAGGTAAACACGAAGGTATTTGTAAGTAGTAGTAAGTTCAACTGCAGTATTAATTAAAGAGTACGAGGTGGAAATGCGATAAGGGCGTTTAGTGAAGGACATAAGCTTAGTTTTAGAAGTATTAAGGCACATTAACCGTTTAGAGCACCAAGAGGTTACGCAGTCCAGGTCAGCCTGGAGTGCCCGTTCATCATCTTTACATAAAATTTTGCGATAGATCACGCAATCGTCCGCGAAGAGCCCGATTTGGGAGAAAACTGTGTTAGGGCAAATCATTAATAAAGATTTTTAAAAAGCCAGGGGCCCAGGACGCTGCCCTGAGGAACGCCTCAGTACACTTTCCCAAGGGATGAGGAACTGTTATTGACGGATGTGAATTGGACTCTTCTTGAAAGGAAATCTTTAATCCATGCGAGTACAAGTGGATGAATATTAACCTGTGTTAATTTGATTAGCAACCTGTGATGAGGCACACGGTCAAATGCTTTGGAAAAATCAAGAAAAATTGCGTCAGTTTGTATGCCAGCGTCAACGAAAGAATGTAAATCATGAACGAACCCAGCAAGTTGAGTGTCGCACGAGTAGCCCTTTCGAAAGCCGTGTTGGTATTTGAAAATGATGTTATGCTCTTCCAGATAGTTAATTACCTGCGAGTGAATTTCGGGAAGTTTGCAAATGGTGCTAGTTAATGATATTGGCCTTTAATTAAGTGGGGATGAACGATGTCCAGATTTAAAGATGGGTGTTATTTTAGCGATTCTCCAGTCTTCAGGGATTAAACCAGATGACAATCACTGAGTAAAGAGAGCAGATAAGATGCGATGAATGCCCTGAGCAACATTTTTTAGTATCTTGTTATTGAATCCAAGGTGATCAGATGCTGAAGTCGTTTTAAGTTTGCTGAGTAAGGAAAAGATACCGGCTTCGTCAATAACTATTTCGGGCATTGAGTTAACGGAAAAAGGGATTACAGTTGGCGATGTCGTAACGTCCTCTCGAGTAAACACTGACAAAAAGAAATTATTTAGGACCTGCGCGCACTCGTCCTCGGGAATCGCGTCACCGGTAGCATTTGAAAGGGTGATGTCGGGATGATTACAAGGGTTTATTGTGCGCCAAAACTTTCTTGGGTTGTTGGTTAACATTGATGGCAGATCGTGAGTGAAAAAGTTACGGCGGGTTGATTTTAGCAGCGATTGGTACTGACTGTCACAAAATTTGTACCGGGACCAGGAAGCCGATTCTTTATTTTTATTAGCTTGCCTGTAAAGGCGTTCCTTTTTGTTATTAAGTCGCCGAAGCTGGTTATTAAACCAAGGAACTGTGTTAGTACATGGAATTGTTATGACGGGTACAAATTTGTTATGAAGTCGGCAAATTTAGTTTTAAACAAACTCCAGTTTTCATCTACCGATCGGGTTTCATGATCGTCGAGAAACACTCCTGCGAAAGTAGACAATTCGTCGTTGATACGATCGTAGTTAGCTCTACCGTAACACCTAATTTGCTTTTTAGTAACGCTTTTTGAAATGGGTGAAAAGTTCAGGTTTCCTGTGATAATGGCGTGATCGGAAAGACCATCATGATGTACAATATCAGAACAAAGATTGGGATGGTTTGTTAAAATTAGGTCAAGGATGTTAGCCGGGGAGGTTGAAGAACGTCATGTGGGCTGACTGATTAATTGAAACAATGAGAAATCAAGGCAGATGCCCAGGAAATCACGAGGCTCCGATTCCAAGGAAGCTTCAGACAAGGTAGACCAATCGATAGTGGGAAAATTAAAATCACCAAATTTGACTAGCGTTGGATTAGAAAATTTCGGTGATATGTCGACCAATACTCTGAGAAATTCGACTGTGAACATATTCATATCAGGGGGACGATAAACAGTAGCAATAATTATGTTGGTAGCACCATTCTTCAAAAGACACCCATGTAGACTCGAGATATGTATGAATGAAAATGGGAATAGCAATAAGGTCTTTACTAAGGGCAAGAAGAACACCCCCACCTCGGTGGTTTTCACGGTCGCAGCGATACAACTTAAATTCAGAGTCAGTGAGAAGGATGGAATTATTGGGAATGCTGTCATTTAGCCATGTTTCCGTTAGTGCGACGACCGATGCAGAGCATGAATCGATCAGCGAGGAAACAGGCACGCTTTTGGGCACTACACTTCGGATATTAGTAAACAAAAAAACTCGTAGTCGTAGTCGTAGTCATGTTCGTATTAAGACGTACACGTGAGCAAAAATGCTGATTAGCCCTTGTAGTTGGGCGAAAGACTGCAGAGTGTCAATGGCTGTCGCTATTGCACGGTTTTGAAACAGGCTGAGAAGCACGTACAGCGCATTCAGCTTCAGTGTCCCAGAAATACGTGTCATTGTTAACAGTAAGTTTGTTAATGTTAAGGCGCACGCGGTCACCATCTTTCTTTACCGTTTTAGAGAACTGCCACAGCTTACGTCGGATATCGCGAACAGCTTCTGAGTAGTCACGGGAAACGCTGAATGTCGTGTTTTTCAGCTTGAAGCCGTTGGCCATGACTGTTTCAACTTCCTTTTCGTTGAACAGCTTAGCAATGATAGGCCTTCGTTTATCAGGTGAAAAACGGCCTATGCGGTGCGCCCTAGCTATGGTGGATACGTATATGCCAAGTTTGTTAGTGCAAAATTCACGGGCGAGACGCTCGGAGACGTCCCATGCTTCAGATTTGATCGTATCGCTAATACCGTAAAAGAGAACATTAGAGCGGCGTGAGTGGTTTTCCAGGTCGTCTATTTTTTCTTGCATTTTTGAAATGTCAGGTTGAAAGGAAGTAGAAGCCCCGGGTGATGCTGTCGCCTGGCTTTTTGACTCTAGTTCTACGACACGTTTAGTTAGAGCCTGTAAATCACTCTGCAGTGAAAGATGAATCTGTAAAATTTTGTTAACGCTTTCAAGTAGGTTATTATATTTCGTTACCTAAACCAAATCTCGCAGCGAGTCGGATACACATGCTTTTTAATGCTGGCAGTGCTTATTTTAGAGAAAATTTCTTTTGCGAAGAAACGCACAAAGAAAGGAGACTGCAAGACACTTTTAGTGAGTCTCAATTGACGGCTGCATTGCGGTCACTAAGAGGTATACGTAAATCTCATGTAGTGTATGGGGCCTGCTTTTTTGTGTCCTGTCCTATGTGTTTCGTGAAATGCTAACCAAATAAATTCATGTTGTTTTCCATCGCAAGAGAACACACATGGGCGCGCCGTAATTCGGGGCTCCTGAATTATTTCGTACACACCGGGTTTTTACCGTCCGCCCAACTAGAGTAGAGTTAGGCGGACGGGCATTCCGCCACCAACGCTGCGACCTGTGTCTCGTCTTTTTTTTTTTCGCTCATGCAAATGTGAGCCAAATTGTTCTGAATGGTCTACTCTTGCGTGCACTCATCATACCACGAATCTAAATATGAGCTCACGATTACGGGAGTCGCTCTACGTTTGAGAACGATTGAGCCAAACGAGACCTGTACTCTCAAAGGCGTTCTTAAAGCCAGAAATGTATGGAACAGGACATACCAGTCATTCGGCAAGCAGGCCACATTTTTTAACCAAAGGCGGCCGGCGAATTCGAAACAGCACTTACGAAAGAAGAAGTTTGTGAATTTGGTCGCTGGTTCTGATTCATGATTGAGTCAACCATGTTATAGGTGTGATATTGGTGAGCTCTTCCTTGGCGCCTAGTCTAGTCGCAGCCCAGTTAGCGAGAAAGAGTTGCATTGTTTCTGCGCTCCGTTTTTGCCTGAGCGAGCTCTAAGCTAAAACTGAGATTGAAGGTCAACGTTTACCCTGTCCCACTATGCTTCTCTGATGTCAGTCAACTGATCATATGCGAGACTTTTCGCACGTATGCTTACAGGTCTCCCCTGATCACCTCAGTGAACCAGCGCTTGCACGAAGCACACAGAAAAGAGTGACATACACAATGCGCTGCCATCCTGATCACCTCCGTCGGGAGCGGCTCACTAAGAACTGAAAGTTGTCTTACCGCACACACACTGCCTACCCACACTAAATATAATTTACCATATACGCGAGAAAGGCGACAAACACGACGGGATTGGCCACATAGTGGATGTGCAGCCCGATGCGTACTTAATTACGACACTATGGCGCAAAATTCCAGTAGAACCCATCTCAAGACGACTGTCGACATTATGCCACTAGCATTGACGCAATCTAGCGACAGACCATACTGTGCAAAACAAGGTTCTTTAGAACGCTGAGATTTTTATTCGTTCGGCTAACGTGACATGCACTGCCTACGGGATCGGCTTATATTTTGCTAAGGCACTCGCTTGCCAGGGCATGGCGTCATAACAACGACTGTATTGCGACGACGCAGTGATGACAATGAAATGACGAAGGCGATAAGACGATTACGTCATGACGGCAATGTCATGACAATTCTGATGAATCGTGATGATTTACAGCGTGACGATGACGGCATGACGAAAGTCAGAAGCTGCATTGTCGACGATGGAACGACCACAAATGCTTCACGACTACGTGGCCCGAGCTAGTACACGGACGGACTGGTGCCTACAAGTCGTCTTCACGACCCCTATACTCCGTTTCATACATAAGGTGCAACTCTATGGAAGCTACGCAAGAAGTACGTTCAGCAAAATTTATCACTCCGCGCGTTCCGTCTATGCTTCGATGCGCGTCAGCGGCGTACGCTCGCGCCAGCGTGCACGTGAGGTTGCCTCGACGGGCTGCAAATGAAAAACGAAAAGCAAATTGATTTAAAACGTCGTGTTAGCAGCCGTGTGACTGCATGGTTTCTTTGAAAGGGTAAATTCTATTTTTCATTCGGAACTGTGCTTGTATAAAGAACATTTTCACAAAGATCGGTCGAAAAACACTGAACTATATCTGAGTGCGAACGCAGCAACTGCAAAAAGTACTTCTAGCGTCACGGAGTATAGGCTCACCGGAACACCCCCATCGTCTTTTATCACCCAGTAGCACCAGACAAAGCGCTGAAAGTTACCTAAGTAATTATTCTGCCTCTGGTGCTTGCATCTTGTGGTTAAGAACAACATGTTGCTGGGCTCGTGGCCGCAATGCCAGTCATTAGAACCAGACAACCCCAAAAGGGAAATCGCGCATGTCCCACTGAGTGTGCGACGCTGTGTTATGCGAAACACTTTGCAGGTCCAACATTATTTGGGGTTACGAAAAACCATACTAGGAGGACAAACGTGTCCCTGTAAATTGAGCGGTTGAGTGCGTGCGGGCGACGACGGCAGCATGTCGGCACAACCACGTTGTAGACGACGTGTTCGACGCGAACCTGGCTTCTACTGTGCAGGGTGTTTCATTTTAACTGCACCACATTTTTAAAAATTGCCTGTGGCAGATTGCACAATTATAATCCTTGATCTAAACTACTTCATGAGACTTCAAAACGCCTAATTAAATAATTAACATAATTACGCGAATTAACTTTTTAATTTATTTATTTTATGGCACATCTTTCGATCTACGAATTACAGCCGCTGAGTTCGCAAGGCGTATACACTTGGAACGAATTGTCAGGACTCAATCAGTTTCGACATATTAATTTTCAAAGGGTCCGACGAAATACATGGGCGTTCCAGTTAACTGTGCTTCAATGCATAAAACAGCGTTTTCCTCAAAATGTTAAAGGGAACGCCCATGCATTTTCAATCAATCAAGTTTATTTTCAATCTGTAAAAGATACAGAAAGAAGGACTGTGACAAAAAGCTGTTTGTCAGAACAGCTTGACTAGGCCCCACAGAAAAATTTCGGAGCGGTATCAGTACTACCGTAAAATGAATGAAAGAAAAATTGACACTTAACAGACAGCGAAGTACATTAGGGCACACACTAACGTATGGAAATGTAAAGTTAATACAGAAAAGTTTAAGCAGCTATTACAATCGTCATAAAAATAGATACAAAACAGTTTCTTAGAGAAAATGAATGTCTGAAATGCGATCAAAATACAAATATCTAGCATATATACACTGAAAATACAAGGGGAAAAAAGACAGTATAGAAATCAATTTGTTACAAACAGATGAAACAATTCGATACGATTATGGTTATGTTAAATGAGACAAGGTTTGTAATAAAACATGTGTTAAGTAGTAGAAATTTCAGAGCTATACATCAATGTATATAACTTGCGGATATCCTGATATGAACAATTAAACAAGTCAAAATTGTTAAGGTCATAGTGATTCAGAAGGGAGCGAAGAGTGTAAGATAAGAGCTCTTTTCCGGAGTTTAATCGTATTGTGTACCTCCCAATTTTCTCCATGACGCGTGGGATAATTTAAATGCCTAATTCTTGAATCAAATTAATATCTCGAATCAGCCTGTGTTTATGTCCTCTGCATACACTGCTTCGCATAGACTGTACAAGAGAACAGGTAGCTGCCCACCTGTCTCTTGCGGTTCGCGCAAGAATCGTCTTCTTTACTGGCATCTTGTCGTTTTCGTCCATCTATTAACGGGATAGCGTTAGGGCCCCGTGTCGCAGAAAATCAGGTGTCCGGCACCGTAGCCGGCGTCCTGCGAGCGAAAAATACGCCACTAAAATACTTCTTCTACCGCAAAAGTTGCTCACACTTTGCCTTACGTCCTTTACAAAGAATGAGAGCCCACGAACAAATGTCATGAAACAAAACACCAACCAAGCATGCTTTGTATAATAACTACTCTCGGGCTCGAATATTAAAAGTGCGAAACAATAACAGAAGATCGGTCCACGCAAGAGGCTGCGTTTCTACCCGAAAGCCCACCATCGTGCATAGCGTTAGCCGCCAGCGTTTCCCGACAAACATTAGGTTGCCGGTGGGAAGCAGTTAGGAACCTTTCAATGCTATCGCTTTCCACTCTTAAAGGCGAAGCTTCAGCGTCCTCCAAATTTTTGTCGTTTCATAGTGCCTTGCTGGATGACACTTGAGTTAAAGAGCAGAAATCACATGTAATATTGTCTAATTCTCTCCTCGTGGTCATTTCTGTGTCTCGTTGTAATGATAAGCTTTCTACTCAATCAACGCAACTGGAGCACACCGTAAAGCGATCTGAGATTTTTCGCCTGAATGATACCTTTCCGCGTTGGAGGACTCCGTAAGTGACATAGATGCCTTTTTGAGTACCAAACCGCTGACTACTTAAACACATCATTTAGGTCGGTGATGCTACTTTGCGTGTGAAACTCGTGGCGTGTGAATTCCGTCGCAAATATAGTGCGACAAGGCATGTGCCGTGCCAGCATCGCCGAGGCTGCACAGCCCGCGTCTGGTCACGTGACTCATTCCGACAGAACCTATCACCGCCAAGTTTAGGCACGTCCCGGGCTGTGCCGCACCACTCGGCAAACGCGAAAGGAACATCTGCAGCAAATACTTAAGCGCCAAGCAAAAGAGGCTCTCGATTTGATGAGCCCTGTCGGTGCTGTGATCCATTCCTGAGACCAGCTCTCGATCCTCCATCAACCCTCGTGATCAACGTCTTTCCGCTGCCCCAAAGCGACCGACGAGTTTTCTCGGCAGATCGGCAGGCAGATAGCTTTGGCATCAGCATAACCGGCCGTCCTTTGAAGCAGAGGTCGTGCCCTGCTGGCGCCAAGAGCGACAAGGATGGCGATGTGCGTCACAGTTGCACTGGCCGCCTTCGACGTTATTTCTTGCGCCCACTCCTGCGTGCGGTCGAGACATCGTCGGGAGTCTTGCCTCGGAGCGAACCCGTTCGTTCCGAGCCGTGCGAGAGAGCACGTCGAGACATTCACTGGCCCCGATTGGAGCTAATTTGCAAACGGCAGGGCATAGAAAATGGCACTGAGAAGAAACCTCTATGCACAAAGCGATCAGTGGTACAACAAACTTGAATAAACCTGCTTTCTTTCATTACTATGACCTGCGTAGTTACCTCGGCTGTTGCAGAAAGTTCTGCTCTGCCGTAATACCACATTGCTCGTCTTTCAGCTTCCAGAAACTAGTCTTCAAGCGCGCGCTGCTGATACTTGCGTGTACTTGGCGAGATCCGTGGAGGGAGGTGGTTTTTCCTTTTATTTTCTTCTAATTGTCAATAAGCACGGAGAGGAATGACTTCGCCGGCCGCGGTAGCTATGGTGTTGCGCTGCTAGGCACGAGGTCGCGGGATCAAATTGCGGCCGCATTTATTCGATGAGGGCGAATTGGGAAAACGCCTGTGTCGTTGGGGGCACTGTAAAGATCACCTGGTGGTCAAAATTAATCCGGAGTCTTCTACCACGGCGTGCCTCATAACCAAAAGGGGGGTTTGGCACGTAAAACCCCAGAATTCAATTGAATTCAAATTTAACTGGGGTCATCCTTCAGGTAAAACTTCCATTAAGACGTTGCCCCCTAGATCGTTATCTAAAGATTGGTCCGAATAATGGAAGTGATACCAAGAAAGTATGCATTCTTTGATGCAACAACGGTAATTCTAGATCCGAGCATAACGCAACCACTGCGGCAACAGAGTCGTTTTCCATTTTCTGCCGGCAAAGTTATTGGGGCATCTGCGGAGGTCGCGTTGCTGTCGAGTCTCGAAAGCAGTCACCTCAAATGGTCACGTAACAAAACACGCGAGGCTTCTTCTTTGTAGCATTATCCTGGTCCAGCGAACACGTCATGACGTGATTAGGCAAGAAACTGAACGTCTTGAAGGCACGCAGACGTGGCTCATGTGACGCCGCATCTGCCATTTCGTCTTTTCAGCGCCGCATTAAGCCCGTTTCACATGGTGCGATTTTGTCTGCGAATTCGCACGTGCGAATTCGCAGCTGCGGAAAACAGGCCGCCGGACCCTTAGTGCGTGCGTTTTTTCGATTTTCGGCGTGCTGAACTTCTCTACGAGAAACGCAGATGCGGTGGTAGCCACTGTAGCGGTGGAAACAGACGACCAATAGGAGGCGGCTCGCTCATGCGTCATCGCCAGTCAGAATGCTTAACGAGTATGCGAAAAACGCAGCTGCCGTAGATCCATGTGAAACGGGGATTTCGAATTTCGCATCTGCAGAAGTCGTAGCTGCGAAAAACGCACTGCAAAATCGCAGTATGTGAAACGGGCTTAATACTGCGCCGCACTATGTCGAGGGCGCACCCCTTCCAAAGAATTCTCCCGAGACGAGAAGGAACGCGACGCGGGTGACGTCAGCACCCGCCCCGCCTTCCCGACGACGGCAGAAAGCTTGTTCGACGAGAGAGCGCGCTCTACATGTGCGCGGTTTACTGCACATCTTTGCACGCACACATTGTACGAAGCTTTTCCTCTTCGCCTGCTTCGAGAGTTCGTCTCTCGCCCTTCACCCATAGCAATCAAAAGTGAGTTCGTTCAGCTTTCCGTTCTACTCGCGAAGGTAGGAATATTAGCGAAACATTTTCTTGGGCTAGCTTGTTTTAATCCACGGACGATCGGGCGCGCAATTCTTCACATGAACCGCAAAGAGAATACAAACGGCCATGAAAAAGTTTGTCCATTCCTATACGCTGCTTCAGTCGAGGACGGCAGAAAACTAGGTGAGGTGACGAAGTTAGGAAATTTGCAGGCGCAAGTTCGAATCAGCTAGCGCAAGACAGGGGTGATTGGAGATCGCCTTAGTCCCGCAGTTTACATAAATATAGACTGATGATGATACGCTGCTTCAACCAGTTACCTTCAAAAAGCGGCAACGCGGATCCCTGTGCGTACGGGAGCTGAGGCATGACAGTCAGGGTGGGGATACTCTTTAGTATACATCTATTTGCCTAAACTTGGTCCTTCTGGCTTCGAACGTCTTTGTGATTTTCATAATTGATCGGTTTCAGCAACATACAGCGGTCATAATGCCACAAGTCGTTATCACTACGGATGGGTGAAGAAAATGCTTGCCTTTCTGTGTTTAGAAAGAAGTGAGTGCTTGAAAATGTAGGAACGTAAAGTGAAATAAATAATGTCGCAAGATTGGTTCAAGTCACGAGCTGGAAGATTGAACGAATTCATGATAAACGATAGTCGCCCCACGGCTTAAACCACGCATAACATCTGCGATCAGGTTTCTTGTTTAATTTATTTACAGAATAACACATGCCAACGAGTGGCCCTGGCAGGCGCGGATTATTTTTTCTACAGTTGCGATGATTAATACAATGACATTCTAAAGAAGCACGGGACTGTGTATGCATTGTAGAAAAAGCTAAGGAAACATGTCCGCGGAAAGAAGAAAATATCTGCAAAGAGCAATTTGTCATCTATGAAATAAAGAAGCTGTACCAAACTTAACGCAGTGAGAGCATGGGCAGAGTTGATCCTTTTACATGCCGGCACACACGCACAAAAAAATACATTGCCTCAAACGCATTTTTTCCAAGCACAATGGTACATTATCGGACACGAATACATCGGCAGACAGGGCATTTCATCCAACAATTGTTCTGGCGGAAGAACGAAAACTTTACGCTATTTGTGCGCGCTAAAATTGAACTTATCTTGTCGGGGTGCCTATAGTTTTGTCTACCTGGCAGTCCAAGATGCGCAGCTATGGTCGCGGGACGCATGTTGGCGTGAAGGAGGATCGTTGAGGAGCGGCACGTTGCTTTCCAACCCAGAGCAGCCAAAATCGGCAGCTGACTGTGCAGGTTGGCGGGATAATGCATGGCCCCTGGAAAGTGCGTCAAGTACTCTAGCGCATTAAAAAGAGGCTGATACGGCATAACCTCCCACATGCCTACGGAGTACTTTTCTACTTTCTGATCCCAGGGAAGGTCGTGCAGTTAGCAATTTTAAACTGGCATCGGGGCCCAGAAGAGCACCAGAGACAAAGGTGATACATTTGTGAGTTGTTTTAGAATTATTTGTCCTTCAGCGACCAAGAAGTTTGCTCCAGGAGCTGTGTTTAGCACCTCCGGGGTCTGTGAAGAGAAGCAGAGGTCTACAACGTATTTAGTTTGAGGGCAGATACTACGCTTGTGAGAGGGCCAGATAAGAACTGAGTGAACCAATGTGGTGGTTCCTAAGCACACCCTAAGTAATTAAATACTGAAATAACGTAACAAATACCTTTTATTTCTATTGGTATAGCTTGGGTATTTTTGACAGTGCCTGTCCCAACATTCCTCAGTTTCGTTATGAATGCTTCGAAAAAAAAATGAAACATCTTGAACAATATTCGTGTGGCCTGTTCGGTCAATGCAAAACGGCGCTGTCCAAAACTCGGCTCATGTCGGTTCTTTTCTACATGAAATGTCCTTGTGACATCTCTGAAGCTAAGAAAAATTATAGATTCTTGAAACCTGAAGACCGCTGAGGCACATAATCGCTATTCAAAAAACCCATTTTCTTTTGTTCAGTTCCACCGGTACGATGCTTAAGGCAGTATCTCCATGTACGTGGAAAAAAAAAACAGACCATTTGCGCATCGCTGTTATTGTAAAAAACGTTTTTATTGGCGTCAACACAGAAGCGGTAACACTGCATGATTCGCTAGCATGTTGATGCCGTATTGTGGACGCGGCATCAATAACCGCACCTTACGGTTATCTTTTGTCGCCGGTGAATACACAGTGGTTTCGCTTGAATTATTTAAGATTTTCTCCAATACTGACGCTAAGAATACAATTAAACCCCATCCATGCTGTGCTGTATGCATAACATGACTTTTTATCCGTCATGAACATTTCACCTAATGCCTCGCGAGTTTATTTGAAAAAGGATATAATGTACGGTGCAATATAATACTTAAGGGGTATCACGAAGGAATATATTTAAGGAAAATGTTTAACTAATTTCCTGCAACCGAGTCACCAAAATTCAGTGTTATAGACGACGTGCACAATCTCAGATTCAACCCATTTAAATATTTTCCGGAGCCGGTTCGGAGAATATTTTCCAGAGCCCATTCCAAGTGATGTAATTCGCAGCCGAAACAACAGGCTCTCTACACGAGACTTGTCTGCGTAATTTGATCAGAGTGAATTACTCAGTAGTGCACAAAGATGGCTTGCGAAAAAAGGGCCAGCGTCAGCGGATTCGGCGATTTCCCCACTCAGACATCGTTTTACCGCAGGCATGTTTACTTCCACCATGAATGGTCACACAGTTCGGTTTCTCTACTCTCGGTATTATCTTATTTGATAATTTTGTATTTACTTAGAGATGTGCTCCCGTTTGCATGCGTGCGATATTTGTCCAAGTGTGCCCGCCTCATCTGCGAGAACTTCGGGCAGGTCTGCTCAGCGATCCGTGGAGTTCTGTTGCCTGAATTCTGTACGAGAGAAGCTTACTTTCGTGGCCATCGGAACCGTGTCTCAAACCGTGTCTCGTTTTGGAAGCAACCGAGAGAATTTTCAAAATGGCAGCTTTCCATAAATTATAATTTGCCCTGTCAGTTTTAATCCGGAGCCCTCCACTACGGCGTGCCTTATAATCAGAACTGGTTTTGTCACGTAAAACCTCGGAAAAAGAATGATTATGTGAGGAACCGTCGAGTCACAATGTGTAGATAGCTAATTACGCGAATTCTGCTCATTACAATTTCGAAGTTTTGGAGTATGGTATATTGCAACAGAGGAACTGACGACAGGCAGAAGTGCAGCCCCATCTAAATAGCAGAAATTCTGAGACTAGTGCCACCTTATGGACATTAAGCGTCAACGGTAGTTGAGAGAACTGCAGAATGAGACTGAATGGAACGCGACTGCAGCATATTTTGGGACACGTGTGTAATTGCTGCAAAACGTTGTTTCACGCTCGTAGATATAGGTGGTGTCCAAATGCACGCGCCAGCGACGGCGCCGTCGATTAAGAAAAACCGATCTCAAAGGCCATGCTACTGCTTTCTGCATGCGCCGGAAACGATCCCAGAGCCGGAACACGTCACAGAGTCAATGTTTTAAACATCGCCCGTTGCCTTTTTCATTGCGAGGAACCAAGACGGCCAGAGGTGTTGGTCGGCGTCTGGGAATGCCAGAGACCCGGGCCCGTGAGTCTCACGGTGCGGCGCGCTGTTCCGGGCGACCTTGCCTGCAACCAGTTTGTAGCCGCTGCCGGATAACGGGACTGGGCCGCATTCCTCGCGGCGGCCGCGCCGACGAGAGAGGAGGTCGTCGCAAATAGGCCAGCGCCACTCCTCGATCAGATGCTAGGCGCCGCGTGTACAGGGGCGCTTGCATTTTATTTCTCGTTCTTTAAACTCTTGCTACCAGCAAGCTTCGTGGCAGTTGCTGCTTTTCCGCCAAGGCGCATTTGACCCGAGGGGCGCACGGCGCGGAAGGAGCCTTATTTTCTGCCACTTATTATTTTCTCTCACTTATCGCAGTGCGTATGCAGAAGGCACCGTTATCAGCTTGTAATCAATTTCCATGCCTTACAACAATAAAGCTCTAGATATACTTGTGGTCTGGAGGAAGGACGGCGCAGCACGTTATACCTGTCAGCCAAGCGCGTCAGTTGCGTTGCTGTCGGAGTGAGCGTAAGTGAAAACTTTATTGAAAAGGTCCGTCGTTTTCGCGGGATGGGGCCACAAGCACCCCAGCCTCGAATCCTTGGATACGTGCGGCTTCCTCGGCGTGCCGGACGGCCCACAGGTGATCGGCTGTCGGAGCGCGAAAATTTTTTTGCGGGCCAACAACAGAAGCTCCTCTTATGATATGTAATGTAGATGGTTCACTCTGAATTCTTTTTTTAACAGCGGAGCTGTTTAAGGTCGAGGCTGATCTCTACCGAGCGATGGTGTTCGCAGTGTCGAGAGAAATGGAGAGAATGTGAAATGAGGAGAGGGAGGTGCATGCTGAGAGACAGACAGAGAGCGGATTAAACAAATAAATAAATAAATAAATAAATAAATAAATAAATAAATAAATTTTCTTGGCGAGCCGGGATTCGAGCCCGGGTACCCACGGTCCGAAGGCGAGCGTCTTACGCTATACACCCACGCTTGCAGAGTTCCGCTGTTTCATCGCAAGCGTGGCTTAATTTTTATTTCCTGTTCGCGAGTGCATTTTTTCAGTGCAATGCGTTAAATTCATGCGCGGTATGCATACGCGCTTGTCTTTAGGTACTTCTCTGTTTGTGCTGCAGTTGTTTACTCGAACATGTAACATCAACACAGTGGAATGCCTCTATAGCGAGCTCCTATATACAGTGACATGACCTCCATAACGAAGGATTGATTATGCCCCGGCTGAATTCATATCTTTCACGTGGATTGCAAACAAAGAAGGTCTCTAAAGCAAATATGCCGGTACGACGAAGAAATGTAGGTTTCCCCGAGCGCCGATTTGTTGCTTTACTGGCGCCGCCCTGCTGCACTGCTACACGAATCTCGCTTGCTAAAGAGAGTGCGACGGCTGACCGATCCGTCGCAGTTGATGACGACGTCATCGCGACCGATGACGTCTGCGAAACCAGCTAGGGCGGAAGCTCCGCGACCAAGGCAACAGTGATGAAGATGCTGTAAGCGAACCGATAATTTCGACGGAAAGGAAGACGATAGCGGCATTCGGTGATCTACAGATATACTTTGCATAGATTTCGCTGCGGATCACGCAAGGTTATCCGGCGAAATAAGGTTGACTGCAGTCGCACATTCTATCAGATTAACTGTGCACAAAAAAAAATAATAATTGCAGCTTATCTCAGTAGGTGTCGTTTGAATGCATGTTAAATAAAGGTTTTCTTTTGTTGATCGCGATTAGTCTGCTCTAGTGTGGGTGGTACGGTGCGCGACATTTACAACGAAGTGACGTGTATAAGAAAGAATTTTGGAGGTCTCGAGCACTTTGTTGTAAAGGCGTTTGAATGTAGGCACAATAAGACCTTCCAAGTGAGGAAAGTGAAGCGCCTTTGCCGAAACCCGTGTTTCTTTCCACATCGTCGCATCTTTCCTGACTAATGAGAATGGCACTTGGCGAGATGCGGCCGCTCCATCACCAGGAAGACACAGCGGCGGGAAGGCGGCATTGTTTGAAACTGGAAGCTTTATTTGATCGCCTGCGCAAAGAAAAAAGCTGGCGTCCGCTCCACAGGAAGAAGAATCCAAGTATTTTCGACATGAAATTCTGTAAAATGTCATCCACCCGAGTGTAGCCCAAAGCTACAAAGGATACGCGTTTCTCAAAAAGAATGCTTGGCAGTCGAACCCGGGACCAACATATTTCCGGGTCCTACGAAAGCTTTCCCCTTCGTGAACCTTCGTCAACCTTGCATTAATCCGCCAGAAATGTTTTGAAAGTGTCGAGCTAAAGGCTGTGAGAAAAGCCCCGCTACAACAGCCCTGGTCCTGCCAAGTTTTGGTCAAAGGCGGCGGAAGTGCGACACCCTTCCCTGGAGCGGTAGGGCGACGCCCTGTCGCGCCCTAATTAAGCGCTCGGCCTTTCTTATCCTGCTTGTCGGCTTTGCTGGCGGCGACGCTGGTCCGGCGCGCCCTAAAGCAAAATTGTGAACGCTTGCTGACATATGCCGCCATCCGCATATAATACTCGGCCAAATAGGCTGAAAGGAGGTCCTCCTCGTGAATAAAATTCGGGTTACTTGCGTGACAGGCAGCCCAGTGGCGCAGAGCGATTGGAGCAATGTGTGTTTCCTGCAAATTGTAACGTGTCGTTGTAGCGGACGCATGGATAGAGGACAGTATTCCGATATTTAGCCTCTAATTTTAATCTTCTGTTCATAATTGTTATAGATAAATTTTGACGCGCTAGACTGCGTCGAACCTCTCTTGTCTCGAACATAGAGACATCACTGAGCTTGCGATTAGTTCACGTACATGTCCCGTCCAATCATTTTCAAGTTGCTTTTTCTCGCATGGTAAACGAACAAAAAGCGTTCTTGGTTCGTTCACGATTACGACGCGTTGAGTTTTATACCGGCAAAAACTTACAAACAAGGGAGAGAGAGAAGTTTAATGATGCAGAGAGGTCGGCCTGAGGTAAATTCCTCTAGCCTCGGCGTTGGGGGAAGGGGGAAAGGCGCATGATGGGTAACGAGAGGAGGAGGATGTGAAACATATGGCAAGCAATTTGGCATGCTCAAAGTCCAGGCCCGTACTTTTTAAAAAGTTCAGTAACGCCTGGATGGCCTTGAAACTCGATTGAGCGTCTGGCCAAGGGCCTAAAATAACGTCCTCCGAGGAAACAGAGAGACAGAGGGACTTTGTAACTTGGAAATTTTTTGACATTGTAAAACGCAGCGCAACGTAATCATGAATGTGCAGCATGACTAGCGTCTCTCATTGCTTTACTTAAGGTTCATTCATGTCAGGGTCCTGATAAACTAGGAGGCGAATGGCGATCAGTTCCTGAATATAATTTCTTGGTCCTATTTTTGTTGCGTCACGCCTTCTTTCTTATTTGTGTTTTGCGTTTTTCCTTAGCTTATTACGCTATGAATGCTGTGTCACACGATCCCCATGTTCTGGTCTTGCTGCCATTGTTTTTTTAAGTAGCGCCGCTGTTACAATTAGATTGCTTGTATTCATAACAACCTGCTTCACGTCGCAGAGCATCTGTATCGTGCGTATTGCATGTTTCACCCGCCGTTGTGCTGCTAAGCCCGAGGACGCGCGATAAAACCCCGGCCTCATTAAGATGGGGGCGAAATGCAAGAACGATCGTGCGCCCTCGGGGATCTTTTAAGGACCCAGCTCATCAACATACTCCGAAGTGGATATGAGGCGCGGCGTGCCTCGTAGTCTTATTGGGGTTTTGGCACGTAAAACCCTAGAATTTAATTTATTTATTGCTTGATAACCATTTTCTCTTTGCTGTTAGGCATGAACAGTACTATCGAAGTCTGGTACAAAGTGTGGAGGAAAGCGGTATTTTTCTTATAATGGGCATCGCAAGTTTTCTCCGTCGATCGCAATTCCGTATAATCTAACGCTTTTTAGTAATCTTGTTGCATAACTTGTTAACAGTGAAATCAAGACAGCAATTATTGCCTATGCCAAAGGAATGTATCATGTTTTACATTAAGTTGGCATTGCATGGTCACGTTAGGTCAGTCGTGTTGCTGACGTTAGCAGGCGACCGACTACTCTCGCTTACCGAGAAAAAGAAAGAAAGGAACAAAACGGAGCATAAGTGTCAAAATTCCTCAGCTTCTATGAAACACGTTATAAGTAATGTGGGTCACTGTTTCACGTGTTTTGGGGAAGTTTAGTCACGAAGTCTCTTTTTCTCTTCCGTGTTATTTGTAAATTTAAAGTAAAGACACTCAATTAAGTATTTATTTATTTATTTATTTATTTATTTATTTATTTATTTATTTATTTATTTCGCATGAAATATCAGGGGGCCGAGGGTAAAATCTACGAGCTTGACAAGCCCAAGGCCCCAACATATACATTGACAACAAGGAAAGTGCGCATTAATAAATTTAATTGAATTTATTCTTCTTGATCAAATGTACAAGGCAGGAGTAACAACAGAAAGCTACTGAGATCAGTAGCTGGACGAGGTGGCTGCCCCTTTACACAGCAGCAGCGGTTTACAAACACTTTCATACAAATGACTACTTTGCACACACGTGCAGACAATGACTGCACAAAGAAACAAGCATTTTGCAAAATACAGACGAGAGCTTCACATTAATGAGCAGATGCAAGAAAATAAATTAACAAATACAAAATATTTCACAGAAACTGATCTCGGATTGATTTTATTGCGGTAGCAATTATATGGACACTCAAAAGCAGATTTCTGCCGTCGGCGTCGCCGTCGCCGTCGCCGTGAGGTTCCGTATGACGTCAATGGAGATGAAATCGTCGCCGCGCGCCGCCGAACGCTGTATGTGCGAGTGAAAGGGTGCGAGGGGCGCGCGCTTTCACGGGGAGTGAACGCACGGCGGAGAACAAACGCGCGTTCTGCGCCGTGCTCGCTTAAGGGCTGCAGAAGTAGGCGTCTCTTTTCTCCTTTACAATCACCATATATGTAGAGCAAACGCGTCTTCTTCCAACGCGCGAGAGGCCGTGGGGGAGGGGGGGGGAGAGGCGTCGTTTAGCTGCGGCACCAAGTGCCTATTATTGCGATAGCAATTATATGGACACTCAAAAGCAGATTTCTGCCGTCGGCGTCGCCGTCGCCGTCGCCGTGAGGTTCCGTATGACGTCATTTGGAGATGAAATCGTCGCCGCGCGCCGCCGAACGCTGTATGTGCGAGTGAAAGGGCGCGAGGGACGCGCTCTTTCACGGCGAGTGAACGCACGGCGGAGAACGAACGCGCGTTCTGCGCCGTGCTTCCTTAAGGGCTGCAGAAGTAGGCGTCTCTTTCCTCCTTTACAATCATCATATATGTAGAGCAAACGCGCCTTCTTTCGACGCGCGAGAGGCCGTGGGGGAGGGGGGGAGGGGGAGGGAAGGGAGACGACGTTTAGCTGCGGCACCAAATGCCTATTTATATCAGAGGCTCCGGCAACAGTCACCAACGCCGCAGGAATTTTGAGCGAACGCGGGAAAAACGCCGACGGCGTCGACAACAGTTCTGCGCGTTGCCGGTGCTGCTGCATGTCCAAATTTATACAGCTGATAAAGCTAATATCATTACTCCGTATAGCTCTCTACAAATTTGCTATCGCAATTGATGCTTCGCCTTTCAGGTGAAACTGCGACAACTTTTTTTTTACAACTGTGACACATCTACAGATTTGTTGGCAAGATTATTGAGGAAAGCTGGAAGAGTAAAAGCGATTGATTGTTTCGCATAGTTCTTTTGAGGAGTAGGTATGCGCGAAATATTGGAGTGACGCGTAGTGCATACGGCAATAATTTTTCTTAATTCTCGAGATTTTTCTTAATCTCGGGGCAAGAAGAATTGTTCTAATAACAATGGTAACTGAGCAATCACATGTAACAAAGCAGTTGCCTGTAAACAACAACAATAATAACAACGCTACAATATATTTACAGAAACAAGCGAAAACTGAAAACAAATATATGCTGGGATACAGAACACGTAGATCTATTTTACGTATACGAAATATAGACAGTATTTATCAGTTGAAGTATTATAAAAACGACGAGTGCAAAGAAATATTTTAAATCAAGCAATGTGAGCCAGTCCTGCAGTGGACATAGACGGGTGATGATGTGAGCCAGTGCAACATTGCAAACAATGCAAACCACAAAAAAGCAGTTCACGCAACGCTTGTGCCAGGCAGGTAGTGCATTGAGGATAGCGGCTTGCCATAGTTTGTTTGGACGAGTACCAGAAATAGTATTGTTCCTAGCCAGGGTTGGGTTCGTACTGGACGTATTAAGCTTTTTTTATTCGCGAGATATAAGCTGAAAATGGTACACTACAAATAGAGCAGCTATGTAGGCAATGCGAGAAACCTCTCTCGAGCTTAGATTTAATCTAAATTCCAACGCCGATCTGACGGATCTTTATTGCAAGGTGTACATTTCCTAGAGGTTGCTTTTAGAAGTTGAGCCCCAAACACGGTGGCAGTAAATCACATTCAAGCCAAAACAGGGAATTTTATAGTGACCTTTTTTTATCTCAAGAGAAAGTATAGTTCTATAGCGATATAATTTAACGCGTGAAAATTTTCCCAGAGTAGAGTAGAGATAATTCTACAGAATCGTTTCGTGGAACTTGACACAGAGATTAAAATGAATCAACAATTTCCATTTCATCAGAAGTGATTTTCAGCGTTTTTGTTACGTGTACAAATTCAACATTTGGACGGAAGAAAGTCGAGGAGGCTTTACTTTTGTGAGCACTTCTTCGAATCCCGTTGAGCTGCGTCCGCGTGTACGGCTTCGTGAGAGTTGCGCTGGCTATTTCTATCAACTTTTCACAATTGGTCGCTTTGAAGTCTGCGTTGATGAAGAACGCAACATTGTCGCCTATATTTAATATATCGTTACGGTTGATGTTGAACAATGGCGGGGCTTGTGAGCACCCCCGAGGCACACAACAGGTGACGCTTCTAACCTTCTAATCAAAGCCGTCGTACATTTCGCCATTTCAGATATATGATCTGAAATGGTGTAGCGCCAGTCCTCTTATGGCACCTCATTAGATTTTTTATTAATCAGGCGTGCTTTAAACAATCAGAAACTTTGTACAAGTCCACAAAAACACGCTGTATCACATTTTTGCTTTCGAAGCTGCTAAGAAAATTATCTTTTCATGAAGAATGGCTGAGACACGTGGAATGCACGCATTGTGCACATTCAGAATGCTCTTCCAGATCGCAGAAACTCACTTCATTGAGTGGAGAGTCAATTGCAAGCATCAAACACGGTGGAATGGGACACAGAAAAAAAAAAACATGCGCCATATGTGCGGACTGCCTTTTTTCTCCCGTCTTGTTTCACAGCTCGGGTGATTGTTCGGGATGAAAGCTCCTAGAGTTTCTCAGGCTGCCCGCTGAGCCACGCAACCGACCGAACCGCATCGTTGAGAAGCCGTGCCAAACCAGACCAGACATCCTCCCGGTCTCATTAAAGATTGCCGGCGGTGGTCCAAAACACAGCTAGTGAGAATCGGCGCTGCAGACGCGTTGCCATTGGCATTAGGCGCACGTCGATCGAGGAGCGGTTCTCATGGCCGGTTCCGTTAGGGCCAGTGTCCACGCTTTTCCGGCTGAAGCTGCGCCAAGCGAGCGTTTAAGGATGTTTGCCTCGCTTTATTTTCCTCAAGTGATTTGGCAAGGTGGAAGAATTTCGAGAGTGAGGTGCAAAGAGAATGAAGGCACCGCGCTCGCAACGATTTTGTCGCGTCCCGAAATTTAAAATCCGTACAGCGGACTACTGAAGCGCTTTACGGAGTGGATGAATTTTGACCAGAATTTTGACCAGACGCGTAACTTTGAATGCCCCTTGCGAACTCTTCCCTCAAGAGAAAGCAGCAGTTCATAAATTTCCGCGATATCTGCGTGACGCATACGCACCAGTTTAGCTCTGATACGTACGCACTTTCATTAATACTGATACGCCTTTGGTTTAATGGTGCTCCGCGTAAGCGTTCTCCACGAACGATCATAGTAAAATGACAACTAAGACTAATTGCTGCATGTTACAGGGCTCTTTGTATAAGGCTACCGCGAGAAACTAGGTGGACAGATTAAACGGTCGCTAATTTCTTGCTAACAAACTTTTGTGCTATGAGTAGGAACAATGATTGTAGTGTGCCCGACTCCTTTGGTGGATACTAATTGTTATGAACTGCGTCATCGCAGTAGCTTCGGTCGAGGCTAGGCACTGCTTCACGCAAGAGCTACCACAAGGCTCTAATATCCGCGTATACACGCATGCGACAGAAGCGCATCACTAACTTTCAGATGTATCGCATCTCACGTAAACTAGGTAATTTGCTAACAAAGCGTATTGCTTTAAATGCGCCAAATAGAGGCTGACTGGGATGAAAAATTATGATGTTGGATGCAGTGTGGGAATCGATGTAAGCGAAGCTTGCTGCGCTGTTTGCGTTCATTGACGATATGTTGACGGCCTGCGAGTCGTGATGTGATCTTAATGTTACCTAGCGTGCACCACTTGCGCTTGTCGACGTAGTACACAGAACACATAGGGAGACGTGCTTGCTCGGGGCGTTGTTCTGCGCCATTGTTCGTAGCCCGCGAGAAAGTTAGCACTGACATTCCCTCGCACGGGCGCCTCGCATCGTGGCTGAAGTGTTGATTTACTGGACAACCGCTTAAGCGTTGTCGTCTTGACGCTGCGGTGCTTCAGAGCGGTTTTGCGTCTGCACGCCCTGCGTCAGTTATCTGCACTGACAAAGTTGCACACTGTTTATTTTTCAGAAATAGCAGGAATGTGCCGTATCATACCTTCAATTAAAAATTTACCTGCTGTCCGCAGCTGTTGCCATGTTTATTAGTAACATTGTTTATTGAAAAAATAAATATACAAGAAATATTTAAAAACTACTCCGAACGAAGCATGCCATGCCTTCTGACGGCGCCTGTCCCTTCTCCCGCGATCAGCCCATGTATGCTAGCGGCCACAAGCGAAGAGTGGCTATTATTCACCGTTTCGTCAGGGCTCGGGCTTTACGCATTCTCTCTCTTCTCTTTCTACCATACTATCTCCCCTGTTGGCTGTTGCACGTCAGTACAAAAGTAAACGCTGCAGCTTCTGCAACCGTCCAGAGAGCATTGGGTCGATGGCCAGCGTGTTCCAGAGGGCATTAGGGTGCCTCGATAGCCTCCTCGCTCACCGCTCCGGAGCTAAGGTGCATTGAGGCACCCTAGAGGGCATTGCGGGGACTCCCGCGAAGTTCTCGGTGGAAAGACCTGCTTCCCTACCATCTATATTGCACACGCCCTCAGCCACCTCCCGACGCGGCGTGCAAGACAGCGCAGCAGCAGTGCAAATGTCGAGCGAAGAAAGCTTCGCTTGAAAAACGCGCATCACAGCGGCGCATGTGAAGAGAAGCATACTGTATTACGCGGCATGGCCACCACGTCAGAATAAACGTTGCGGCGGCTGCAGGTCGCGCGCAATATCATCCCACTCATGAGCAATTGCTTTGGTCTTGGCTTCGTCTACGCGTGATGAACCGTTTTGATAGGTGAACATACTCACGAGTTGCTTGATTGGGTGGCGTCAGCGTAACGTAGGCCACTTTCACAGATACAAGGCGCGGTGGCCGCACTTGGCTATCCACTGGACGTGGTAAATGATTGATTAACACCTCTTCATTTTCGTTAGGATACTACTACTACTACTATTATATTTTTATTTATTTATTTGGTACTATTGGTGCAACCCAGGACCAAGATAGGAGTGGCGGGATGCATATTACATATAATTCACTCACAAATAACATGGCAACTAATTAATAAGTAGTGCAGACATAAAGGATAACTCCCTATTTAGGTGCTACAATCGAAATAAATAACAATCCATCACACAATTACAACAAATATACATTCAACATATCAATGCATATCGCTCACAATAGGCAAGAAACATGTTAACAATGCCTGCTTGTTTAGGTACTACGAACACCATTATACTTCAATGGCATAGCTAAACTATCTCTATGAAAATGCACTAGTTATGTTGGGGTCCATATAAAGCGTGTATGGTAAATAATTACTGAATTATTAGTTTGCATTAATACAAGAATCAAGCAGAAAAGCATACAGCTTCCACGCCGTGACTACGTGCTCTGAAAGTCTGTTCCAGACACGTGCCGATCTGAGAGAAAGAAATTTCAACCTAAAGCAGTGTTTCGAAAATGTGTTCCTCTGCACATTTGAATTGTTTAGTTCTTTTAAAGTTTGATTACGATTCGCTTATATATTGTCGCGATGCAGAAGAACAGGACAAGCAGACAAGAGACGATGTATAGTCGCCATCAGGAAGGAACATGTGATCGAGCGTACAGTAGTAGCGGCTTGAGGCGGCAATCGCGATAATTCGGCAGCACACAGGCACGGAGGTTGTGCATCAGAAACGAAGTTGCTGTCAGAAGGAAGGTCCAAGTGCACGACACCGGTAAGGCAGAATGGGTCATGCGGACAGCCCCAAATCAGACGTAATAAATAAGGCGGTGGCCGGCAATCGTCACTCGTGCTGTACACGTGCCGACAACCGGTGGTGTACTGTCGTCGGCAACGCGTACTGTGCGCGGTACGGCAGGCGGCACTCATTACAGACATCTGCGCGCACCGGTGTCGACGAGGGACTTGACTGGGACGCCATCCACCTCGACGTCTTCCACGGGTAGGCAATGTTATCAGAGGATTTAAAGGCCGGGTCGTTGATGCAGCGTCACCTCCGGGAGCTGCACCGACTAGTTTTGCGGCGGCATGAACGCAGGGGAAGAAGAGCCTTGGGCGAACGAGACCGACCACTTTGAGGCGATGGTGACCGGCTGGTACAGAAGGTCGTCGGTACGTTGTCAGTATTCGTAGCAGGCGGACGCACAGAGAAACGGCGAGAACCTTGATCTGAAAGGTTGGACGGGAAGCTCCACCTAGGGGGCGATGGCCAACGACTGCGGCAATGACGAGCGATATGTTCAACAATTGAAACAAATCGGCCTATCGTTTGGTGTTCTCCAGACGGCCGGAGGGCAGCTGAACAATATGTGATACAACAACGCGAAGCTCAGAAAATAAGAATGACAGCGATTTGTGAAAAAATATCAACATCATGAAAGTGGGCGTTATAAAGACTGTATTCTGTGGACGGTTGAGTGTTGGTGATGACAGGCAGGAACATGGAAAGGTCTAAGTTTTCTGGTTATCTTGCGCAGAATACGAAACCTGATACAACTGAGGAGTTCGGGGCACATAAGGATACCGTGAAGGAGTTTGAAAAGAAACGGAAGGTCAGCGCGATTACGTCGGCAGCGAAGTAAGGGCAATGACAAAATAATCCAGCAGTGCTAGAAGAAGGTCCGGTATGCCTGTTAGAAAAGTGGTATGATATATGCTTATATAAAAGTTTCCTGGACCCGATCTATAATGTCCTTGTTGGATCTACAAATGCCGTTCCAGACGACGGACGCGTATTCGACTTGAGGAAGACAGATTTTTGTGTACAACTTGCGGAACGGTGTAGCAGAATTGAATTCTCTCGATATAGTCTCCAAACAGAGACAAGAGTCCGCATACCCCGCATTGTAACGCGTTTAGTCTGGGCTGAAAAGAATAAGGTTGTATCAAAAATTACACCGAGATCATTGATCTCACGTACCTTGCACAATGATACCGAATAAGAAATAGAAATGATTGCTGTTTTGCGGGTGAAATCATGACTTCGGTCTTAGCAACATTCAAAGTGAGGTTATTATCTCCGCACCATTTAGAAAAAAAAAACAACAACAAAAAAACAGGGGCGCTATAACGTAAAATAATTCCAAATTCTTTTGATTCCAATTTCTGCAATCAGCCTCCACGATTGGTCAAAACATTTTCGGACCACTCCCAACTTCGCCTGTCAGTCACGCGACGTCACGAACACCGCAATAGCTCCCCATCTGACATGACGTGTACACACTGATTATGCATGATTGAACCGCAAAAAAATAATCAGTCCTGATACGACGCCTCTTCACCATTCGCCCTGTGCTATTGGTCCAATGTTTTCTGGCTACGCCCACTTCGCCTGTCTGTCACGCGACGTCACAAGACCGTGAAACCGACGACCGTGAAGACCGACGCCTCTTCACCATTAGCTCTGTGCTATTGGTCCAATGTTTTCTGGCTACGCCCACTTCGCCTGTCTGTCACGCGACGTCACAAGACCGTGAAAACTCACCACGTAAAAGTGACGTGTACACGAAAAAAATGCATTAATATGCCGAACAAAACTGAAATTTTTTCTGAATAGCCACAGACTGCCCCGTTCCGAAAGGAATAGAAGATGGCTGCCCGCTGATCGCTCAGGCCAATGTTCGCTACTCGCACCTGCTGGTGAGCATGTATTTATTTGCGCGTGATAAACCATTTTGCGGGGCAGTAAAACGTTATCGAGCCCTTTCGGCATGCATACGACATCGCTCTGCCAACTCTTCCTTGCTGAGGATCCGTTTTAGCGGCATTCTTATCCTGCCGTTGCACGCCGCCGCGATTTTCGACCAGCCACCGCAAGCTCAGTAAGGCAACCGGACCAATCGGAGAAGCCGGCACCATCCTCTTCATGCGGTTATCTATTTTCACTGTGCTGGCTGGGCCCCATGGAAACCCGCTCCACTAGAGCGTGCTCCTGGCCTCTTGTCAGCCAATTAGATAAGAAAAACAGCTGAGTGTAAACAATGTTATTGGTTTTGAAAGCGAACAAAGGTGACCTCCTATAAACGAGGAGAGTGTTTGATTGGGTTGTTCAGACAACGCTGTGGGTCACCGCCCGATGCTTGCGTCGGTGGTTACGTAAATTTGACGTCAGGAGTTTTGAATCAAAGCAGTTTGGAATCATTTTACGTTATAGCGCGCCAGGTCAGACTACAAGTTGCGACAGTTATGAACAGAATGAATTTCCTTAAAAAATCTTGATGTCATCGGCATATAGAGGGAATGAAGAATTCCGAATGGCGGAAAGAACGTCAGTAATAAAAATTAAAATAAAGGGGTGGTCCTAATACTGATCCTTGTGGGACGCCGCTAATTGCCATGTAAGAAGAACGCGTTTGCCCATTGACGTTAACATAAAGTGTTCTATCGATAAGATCCCTCTGCAAGAGATTTATATAATAATAATAATAATAATAATAATAATAATAATAATAATAATAATAATAATAATAATAATAATAATAATAATAACGAATGGATCAATTGATAGTTATTTGACGTGCTCGGAACAACAAGACGCCCGAGTTCCGGTGCACAGACAAAAAAAAAAAGGTTAATAAGCTGCAACTTATGGCTGCCAAGGTATGGGGTAAAAATAGAATGAAAAAAAAAAAATAGCGGCGTAAGCAGGTACATAGCGAGCAAAGAATTCTGCAGTAACACAAAGTTAGGTGACACGATGAATAAAGACGCTTGAACACCAGTGGATGGCCAGAAGGGCACCTTTGAGGAGGAAGGAGAGAGAAACTACGAGGGCACAAGAAAGAGAGAAGTTGGAAAGGGTGAAGGAATGGGTGCAGCGCGATAACTGTCGCTCAATAGAGGACACCTCAACAGGGGGACTGAAAGAGGAGGGGTCGCAGGGAGCTAGAAAGAAGACGACGCGTTTTGAAAGAGGAAAGGACTGCATTCTGTGGGGAGGCGAGTGTCCGCTGAAAGAGGCGTTGAAGGGTTCCTTGGTAGTCTTCTGCGGAACCCGCAGTGAAACACGTTAGTATAATAATGTTGAGACTACTACTAGTAATAATAATAATAATACCAGTAATACTAATATGTTGCAAATAAAGCTGTCAAAGCCACATTGGGCTGGACGGGCAGGGCAGCATTCAACCATGCCCAGTAGACAAAAACGGAACAGCTTTATTTCTTGTGTTAGGTCCTGTGTGAGGAAATTCAAGTTGACATGGTGAGCATCAGCTTGAGCAGGCTGGTGACATGGTTAATTAGGAACTGCTTTTTCTTTTGTCGCCAATAGCCACTTTGACGGATGGTGCATACCATCTTCCTCCGGTTAGTGTACGATTTCAGGTAGCATTGAGAGCAAGGAGAAGGAAGTTGAGGGTGCGCCCTACATTCGTTGTCTGTGAGATTCAGCAAGGTAGAAAGGGGGCCAACGTTGTGCTCGCGTTTGGCAATCAGCTGGGAAAGTGAGGCGCCGCCCTGCAGAGCTCGCCAGGGCCCATAAACATGGCATGTTATCGAAACGAAGCTTTTAGCACACAAAAATATGTCCGTTGCCAAAGATTCGAGTAGAATGCATCTTAGCTGACAAGAAATGATTGGCTTCACAGCGCAAGAAATGTACTTCGCGAGGACTGACCGTTGGTGCGATGATGCAACGACGGCGTGCATGTGCAGCAATGCGCACACGTGTCGGTGGGTGGCATTGCTGCCCGTCCTGTGTGCACGTCATTAATTTCTGTACACCGTGATTGTAGCGCAAGGAAGGCGCGAAGGACAAGCTTGTTCTTTGTTCCCGAAGAGAGCACTTTTTCTCACGCAAACACAAAAACATAAAAGCAAAAGTACTCACAACGCGTGCGCGTTGCGAAACCAAAAATAAAATTATGGGGTTTTGCGTGCCAAAACCACGATCTCATTATGAGGCACGCCGTAGTGGCGGGACTCCTGAATAATTTGAACCACCTGGAGTATTTTGACGTGTACCTAAATCTAAGTACACTGGTGTTTTCGTATTTCGCCCCCATCGAAATGCGGCCGCCGTGGTCGAGATTTGATCCCGGGACCTCGAGGTAAGCAACTACGGCGGGTGATCCCGTGACCACAGCCACTCAGCAACCACGGCGGGTGCGCTTTGAGAATACCAAACATCACAACATTATTCATCACACCACTGCGCGCTCATAAAAAAAAAAACTAACAAAAAAAAGAAAAAGGAAATACAGAAAACAAAGGTCGAACGTCACGACAAAAACACGCCACAGTTTATGCGCCTACAACAAAGGCATAAACACTACGAAGTTGATACTGCAGAAGGCTCTTTTTGATGATTTCCAGTTAGCAGTCCCGTAATGTTTATCAAGTATAGCGCATTCCTCAAAAATAGTCGTTATTATAGTCTCAACTTGATACTGTCTATATGCCAATGTTGCAGATGACCTGTGGCATGTTTTTTTTTTTTTTGGAAGATATTAAATTTTATTGTGTATTGTGTTGCTGTGTGAGGTCGCAGCGGTGCGATAAATAATGTTTAGACGTTTGGTACTCTCAGGGTGCACGCGCCATCAACTGTCCCACTTTTGAGTGAATTCTGGAGTTTTACGCGCCGAAACCACGATTTCATTATGAGGCACGGCATAGTGGGGGACTGCGGATTAATTTTTACTACCGGCAGATTTCTAACGCGCCGCCAATGCACGTTCTTGCATTTCGGCCCCATCGAAATGCGGCCGGGATTTGAACCCGCGACCTGAGCGCCGCAACATCCTAGCCGCTAAGGCACCACGGCGGGCTTTCGAGTGCTTCTTGTCGGGGGGTTTTAGTGTCACGTGAGTGCTTCTCCTGTGTCATCGTCTTCCTTGCTCTGCTAGGGTATCGAGCGCAGCAGCGCCGTGTGCCGCGTCGGCGCTGACGCGGGATCCCCGCTCCGCCGCAGTCTGTGCATTTAGAGGAGCCCGTGGGTGGGCGCATAGAGTGTGCATCAAAAGCGGCACAATTTGTCCCCCTACTGCTGCTGCTGGGGATCATCATGGTGATGATGATAATGATCATGATGTGTCAACAAGGGCACAAATCCACTGTTGGGACAGCTCAGGAACCGAGTGATAATAACAAGAATATCGAGCAAGCCAATAATAAATCAAATAAACCATGCAGTCAGCTTCGCACAAACAAGCCATAAGGATAAATAATAAAATAATTAAGGTAAAACAACAAATGAAGGTAACGGGTAATTCAAAGATGCTAAAATCAATTTTTCTAGATTTATCTTTTTCGAAATTGTAAATTTTAGTTTGATGAATGAGAACCAAATCGGTGTAATTATTACAGAGAGTCAGTAAAATGGGGAAATATTAACGAGCAAATTTTTCTGCTTTGTGGAGCCAATCATATACGAGGCGGCAAACGTTCCTGTGGCTGTAGCATAGCATGGATGGTCCAAGTAATTGTAAGCGAGCATAGTAGGCTTAAACTCGTTAACTGGAAAGCCGCCAGCAGGATAGCAAATAATTCCAAATATGTTGCAGCTCATTTCAGATGTAGCACAGTGATAAAGTCGCATCAGACCGGCTCTGAGCAAATAAAAATTAAATGGTGGGATGCGACATGCAGCCTTATGAATGAAAATTTCAATCATCGGTTATAGGACACAACTGCCGGTTCCAAGGATAATGTGGACGCAGAAATTCTGCGGGTATTGCGAGGCCTTTCTTGTCGTCCGCCAAAGGGAACGACTTATGCCTAGCTGCAGTGACATAGTCGGAAGCACTGAACCATTCAAAGAAGCGTGTGCGTTAGGATGAGTTCCTTGGTGGCCTGCTGCCCATATTAAATGAAGCAATCGTGAGTGAGCTGCAGCTAACGAATGAGATGCTTCGAAAGGGGAGACGCATTAAATACGCTGCAAAAGAAAGGCAACATTCTGTCACAATCTAACGGGTAACTTTCGTAAAGCTATTGACATTAGTTGTGCATGAAAAATATATGTGCAATCTATAAAAGATGAATTGAAAATACCAATCACGGGGCTTTCCGTTTGCCGCTGCGGATGCAATTGACGGGTCTGGCGATCGAAGCGCCGGCTCGATCACCGGCCGTGCTGTAGTCGAGGCTTTCCCTATGCTGCTGCATTCCAACGGGAACGGAACTTGGTAATGCATGTGCGCAGAAGCAACACATATAAAGACCAGGAGAGACATGCGTGTTCAAAAATGCCAAAATCGCCTCCAAATATAACACATGCGTGGAGCTGATTTCCTTGTTTAGTCGCGTGTGCCAGTGACTCAGTCACTTTTCTTATATCCTCTCTTATTGTTTACTGCCACACAGCGCGTGTGTGAAGACTTGCTTGAATGGGCGACTTCTGACCCAAAAGAGTGCTCTCTATGTTGCTCTGTATTTATTCTTAAGCCTAATACGCAAAGTAGCTCTACAATGAGTTAGGCACAGCCCAACACTATCGGAGCTGCTGAAATTTGGATTGCAGCTTCGCATTTGAGTGGTTGATGGTACGAGGCCACAAATGTCAAACACCAAAATTTATTTTCATTGATATTTCTAGAGCATTCTGCCAAGAAGAATCCCGCAGGTATTTATTTTTTCCATATACCCTCAAACGGAAAACCATTGTAAAGGGGAGGGGACTACAATTTATATAACAACAGCAACCAAGTTATGCGACAAAAATATAGGTCAGAGCAAGATGATCCATGCAAAAGTTCTTAAAAGGTGAAATACGACAAGAAAAAAATCAACGAATCGTATACATATATATATATATATATATATATATATACAAACGCCTGTGCTCCGTTGAAAACAACATAATGTGTGCAATGTTCTTTCGCTTGGCTCTGCATAACTTCAGTATAGATTGCGTCGAATGCTGTCATTTTTTGTTTTTGTCTGTGCTAACGGCAGCGTCCGCGTCACTTGCCTCCTTTTTAGCTCACATGCCAGCCATATGTGCAACCTGATGCCTTTGAACAGGGAATCACTCGCGTGAGCAAATCAAGGAAGATTCAGTGGCTGAGTAGCGCATGAGACGAAACGTCGCTTCAAAGAATCAGAGTAGATATGTTGAGTGTCCGAGCAGTTTATGACTGTGCGCGCATCGGCCACATTGCGGAAACATGCAGCTTGTCTCCAGATGTGACAGTTCTTTTGGCGCCCTCTCTCTGTGCATGCCAGAATCGCACTTTTTCAGAAGCGCATTTTTACACGAGCCGCGCGTGTCGTCGCGAGAGGTGTCTCTGGGCCAGCAGCGGCGGCCCGTTGGGGGGTCCCTGCGCCCACCACTTCCTACTCGCCTAATGGCCGCTGTCGCCGGCGTGCTTGTTTGTAATGGACGAGCGGGCGCGATTGTTTTCGTCCTGTGCACAGTTCGCGCACAAAAGACGATTGTGCACGCGGCTGACGGAAGTGGGCCCCACCGCAATGGCGCCGACACGGTGCAGCAGCCACTCGTCACGCTCGTCCTTGCCTCAAACACGAGCGGCCCTTTTCCACTGCACCGTCACGAAGCTTTTCTTCATGGCGGCATTTCTCATGGGCCCGTGTTGCGCCCGATGTTGACAAGCACAAGTGACGACCACGGTGTACGATTTAGGTGGGGACACCGCGCAACGAATGCTTCCTCCCCCCCACAATGCCCCTTCGCGCCGCGCTTAAATGGTCACATGGTGTAGAGTCGTGGTGGGCCGGCCCGAATGCCTTGTCAACTCGCGGGTTGCGTTTGAATGGCGCCACCTTTTAGAGGGCGTTTCCTTGGTAAAGTTCAGTTACGAATGCATTGGTCGATGCCGCTATGGTGCTAACACCGCGGTACAAACCACACAGTAGTGATTGGTAACACCGTGGCGTGGTGGTGACAGGGTAGATACAATTACCATAATTCGCGCTGGCTGAATCGCCCTGCTCGCAGCTGCCGCAGACAATAGCGCCACAGTTCCCTCTAGTAATTATTGTATGCAACCGTGTGCTTGAAGCGGTAAAATCATCAACTACTTCTTCGCGGCGCCGTTCCTAGATAGCGCCGCCATCCCGTTAAACGCATTCGGCGTTAGAGGCCCCTACGTACGAAAAAGTGCCTCCAACTAAGCAAGAAAGCTTTGCTGTCATATAAACAGGTTTTCGTGGGCTCTCTTTCCCTGCTTTTTTAATACGATAGAAATTAATTTGGACACTAGAGGCGTGTGCGTTGGCAGAGCGGTGTCGTAGTGGATGCAAGAACCGGTTAGCATTCGAGATAAGCTGGAGACGTTTAGAGTATTAACGAACAAAAAAAATTCATCGACGATTACGATACTCCCTAATGCGAAATTTGAGTGCAGCTCTATACGTATTTCCATATCGCAATATATTGGATGGCGCGGACAATCTGTCTCGTGCGGCACGTTGCAAGCAGAGCGAAGTGTGTCGCGACTGCCTCGCCAATCCGGAGATCGCGAGAGGCAGCGCGTGGGTGCGATTCACAGCAGCCGCCGCGCAGACCCCCGCTCATGCAGCGCTTTGTTTCCATACGTTTGACGAGCGCTTCTCTGGCGCCATCTCGCATGGCCCCGTCTTGCTGTTCTTGTCGCGCTTTCGCCATGCCCTCCTCCTCCGCTTTCCTCCTCGCGTTCTCTTTGCTATCGCCGTCTTTCATCCTTCGCTCGGTTGCGAAGGAGGCCGACGCTCGCTGCAGGAACGGGTGCTCTAAAAAGCAGGGAAGACCGGATCTGTTACAGGCATACGCAGCGGTACAAGGTAGATAGAGAAGCTTTGGTGGAAAAGCATAATTAGGATATATATACATATATATATACAAAATTGCTAGAAGGAAAAACATGTATAGCATACCTGATTAAATCAAGCAGGCCAGGGGTGCTATAACGTAAAATGATTCCAAACTGCTTTGATTCCAAACTCCTGACGTCAAATTTACGTAACCACCGACGCAAGCATCGGGCGGTGACCCACAGTTGTACGGTTAAAAGAAGTAACCGCTTCTTGTGGAAAGAATGGATTGGAATTGGCGCTACGTGCGTATGCGCATGTTGACTCTGATGCGTTCAAGGCGTCCGTTGTACTCCCTATAGTCGGGTACAACTTTAGAAGACAGGAGGAGGCCCCGCCCAGTTAACCGAAGCGCAGCAGCCAATTCCTCCGCGACTCAAGAAATAGTCCCGCTCAAAAAATGGTGACTGCTTCTAAAATGCGTAGTTGTCGGTATAAATAAGATTTGTGTATCTTGACGAGTGGTTTGGTAAAACTATCATGAGGGAAATGCTACCGCACATGCCGGATCGCGAGAGAAAAATAACTCGGTGCCTTCTGCAACGCTGTGCGTCGTCTGCTACGGAGCAAGATCGACGGCACCGGGAGTAGTAGTCGCTGGCTTAATAGCATAATATTCATATATACTTTTTGTGTGTTTGCACAACCTTACTTTTTTAATGTGTTGGGCTTATTTTTAATTAATATTTTTTTCTTTTTTTTTCGTGGTTGCGAACCTGCGATCTCGTGAGTTCGCGCACGATCGCGCGCGGCATTCCGTGCCATGTTTTCAGCCATGGAGCCCAGCGAGGTGACATCGGAACGCGATCCTTTGTTGCCGAACGAGCCTTGTGTCGCCTCGATGACCGCACCACCAAGGAGCCTCGGCAAGAACAAGAGCGGCCACATCCTGAACGCAACATGATCTTCCACTGCTACACGTTTTGGCGTAACAGGGAGCCTGAACGCAGCGTGGAGGACACGAGCAAGTTTGTCGCCGACATGCTCGGTGTCAGCGAAACAATTCGAATTCACTCTGACGAAGGGAGACGCACAGAGCTGACGCGACTCGGCCCAGTTCGAAGCGAGGGCGGCCATGTTAGGCATGTTCTCCGTCGGTGGGGACACCGGCCGTCCGGCTCATGACGTCACCTGAAGTGCGCGCCTATTGGTGTCGGCTCGTGTGCATCCGCCTTTGAGGGGCAAATGCCGCTGTCTTCTAAAGTTGTATCCGACTATAGTAGTCACCAACTCTTCTTAACAAAAGGCTCGGTATAATTTGTGTGCGCCCACGCTTGTTTGTGTGATTGCGTGCGAGCGTGCACTCACGGTTCGACTCTTTATGCACTCACACAAACTTTCGCTGTAGATCGCACGTGGCTTAAAACTCGTTGGATCTGCTGCAATCTTTTTAAAATCCTATGCACTTTTTTGCCAAGTCGGAGCCAAGGGCAAACGCGAGGACTTTCAAGATCACAGAATTTCCCGCCTATGCGCGCTGGGTCCACAATACTAACAACACTTGACTACGCTCTCATCCTTTGCCGTCTGTTCTCGTCAGACAACGGAAACAAGATTTAAAGCATACAGAAGACTGTTCGTTTTATCTATAATAATTTCGGTCAAACTTAAGTAAGCGCTCTAATAGCGAGAACAAACGCACCGTTTGTAACTGAAATAAATAGTTCTTCGTCTGAAATTTTCATATCAGATTATCAATGGACACTATAAGGTAGGTCATTTCATATGTTTTGCCTGAGGTTACGCGATGAGACAACCCCAAACACCCTTTCGAACGCGCAACGATGGCTGTAGGCACTCATTTTTTGGAACAAACTGAGTACTGACGTTGTTCCGCAACCACCTTTCGAAATGTTTGTCTCGTGTCACTGAGAATTTCCTGCGTCGTGTTTTAGCTTTCCAGATCTTTTTTTATCTGGTGTTGGATGGTATACGTATGTTTGTAGCATCTATTTTTTGCTCCTTTGTTTGATCCGTGTACAGCTTTGTGTATACGTTTTACTAGCTTTTTATTTCCTTTAGTCATTCATTTTTTCTTGCGCTAAGTACAGTAAGACGCCACAGGGATGAAGCGGACACGAAGTGACACACGGGAGCGCTCCCGGGTGTCACTTCGTGTCGGCTTCATATTAGCGTTGGTAATATCGTCGAACGATTAATAGAATAATCGATTAAAAGTACCCCGCAACACGATTAATCTTCATCGATGTCCACCTTTCATTTAATCGACCTAATCGATTAGATATAGTCGATTAATCATTTTCGAGAGGAGTTGCGCGAAAATTTTGAAATCGTACTACAATGGCGGAGCACAAGCAGTGACTGTGCGGCTGTGTCGACTGTTTCTCCGAGTCCCGAGTGATGCCGAGCCGAATGCTTCCCCTTTCAATGCCCACACCGCACACGCCACTTGAAGCCGAAGGCCGAAATTCCCTCGCAATTCAAGGCATACTATAGCAACCCAGTCGTTGATCGTCGTGTCACTCCCATTCCACTAAAGACGTGGCACAGCATGCCCGCCGGTTTGGAGCACGTATTTGAGATAACGATGAAGTTCATGTCGATTCCAGCAAATCTGCAGCTTCCGAGCGTCTATTCTCGCATGCTGGTTGTGTGGCCATTCAAAGAAGGTGTTGGTTTCACCCGAACATCCCAGCCAATTGATATTCCTTCGCTCTCTAGAAAAGAGCACGTGGCTTAAAAATCTTAAATCATGGTTTTTGGGGTGGTGGTGGTGTTGCAGGAGGCGGGGTTAGCCTGGCATACATAGCCGGTCCCGCCCGATCCTCCTATGAGTTGAGGTCGGGGGTGTGTCACCAGGTGTCCGTGAGCCCCGTGTCTCACAGGAAGGAAATCAGCACTCGTTGCACTCTTTGATGATTCTCGCGGGCCCTCCGGGGAAAACGACGTCCTCAAAGGTCCTGTGCGAAAGAACACTCTTTTGCGGGATGTCAACCATCGCGTTTCTTTGTGTGTCAAACTGTGGGCATATCCAAACAAAATGTTCAATGTCGCCGATATGACCACAAAAGGCATAAAGCGGGGAAGCGCAACGTTCAGCGCTAGGCGTGCAAGATCATCAGCTTTTTCGTTTCCTTCAATTCGTATGTGGGATGGGATCCCTTGGAATTTTACGTTAAATTCCTTGCTCATTAGATCTTTGATCAGCACTAGAGATTGCCTTGTAAACTTCTCTCGAGGTTGGCCAAGATGTAATCGTTGTAATGCTGACTTTACGATATCTCGTGCAAATAGGCCCGTAGTTTTCGCAAGGCCGTGGTAATTGCGGCGCTTTGTACTGTTGTGGACGAAACTACGCGATCCAGGCGGCCAGACCACGATACATCAAGGAAGGGCATGCCGCTGCGCAGCTGTCTGTTTGGCACACACCGACCCGCCTGTGTACGCTTGTAGGTGTGGCTTTGATACGCTGTGCTCAAGTGGTCCAGTACAAGAAACTTGGGCAGTTCGAATGGTCCGTTTCGCTGGTAGCCGGGGTACATTAAGGCTTCAGGTGCAGACCATGGCGGGTCGAGACGACTCGTTTTAGACCATTCCAATCCTGAAAATCGGAAGGTGTTCAGCGCCCCATAGAAATGGGAGCGAGTTCTTGCTCTAAGCCACCGGTGAAGCACCGTGTCTGCAGGGGACTCGCCGAGCCTATTTTAATAGCAGCGAGTGAAGAAGGCCTGCGATCCCAAGAGGTGGAATGGAAGAGACTCTGCTTCACTACTAACCTTCTTGTTTGAAGCTGCCCGAGGAACTCCCATCGCCAAGCGAAGTCCTTTCTATAAACTGCCTCAAAGCGCTCGAATTGACTCGGTGATGGTTATATATACAGTATATATGAGCTTCAACTCATAAACAATGCGGCTTGTTGTCAGTGCAGTGTAAGCATGCACATTGGATTGTTTCCCCAATGTACACCTGCCAAGCGCTGTCTATTTGCACTGATGCAGCGACAACACTTCCAACCACGCTTCGCCACAGTATCTCGCTATGCTGACGCCCAGGAAACAAACACTAGTTGCACTACGAATTGGATGGCCTCTGATATCCAGTGTCAGAAGTGTTCACTTCCGCCTCACTCCCGTAATTATTTTCCCCTGTGAATATTGCATTATAGTTCGACTTCACCTTCTGCCATTTTTCTCATTTCTTGCTTAACTGTAATCTGCAGGAGTTCACTAGTGCTACTTATCTTGTTTAACGGTGCTCTAAGTGCCATATTATAGCATATAGTGTTTATATTTTCACAGGTCACTAGTGCCAACTCTATTTAGGTTTTAACAAATTACAGATTAAACTTTATACACTTGTATTTCTAACTTGGTTCAGCTCTTAATCATTAAAATAGAGTTCTAGAAACGTAGGTAACTGTGTCTCAACCTTTTTAACGTGTCCGGCAAAAATTTCGATTAATCGATTAATCGATGAAATACCCTGCATCGAAAGCGATTGATCGATTAAAGGCTAAAATGATGAACGATTATTCGGTAATCAAATAAAAAAAATAATCGACCTTCCCTACTTAATATCCAGTGTCCGTTTCATCCCTGTGGCATCTTACTGTACTTAGCGCAAAAAAAAAAAAAAAATGCACACCAACTAGCCCAATTCATAGCTTTCCTTTAGTCATTGTTTTCCTGCCAATATTCTGTACCACTCTTGATTGTATTATTCCACCCTGTCAAAATTGCTTCCTGGGATTGCAGTATCTAGAAGTCGATAAAAAATTTTAAAAATCGTAAAAGCTTTTTCTGAATACGTATTAAGACTGGGCTAGTTGGTTATTCATACTGGCACAGCGCGAGAACAAACACGGGAACGAATAGCAGACAAGCGCTTGCCCGTGTCTGCTATTCGTTCTCACGCTGTTTATTGCTATTATGAATACGGCCAGGTTCCAAACAATTTTCAACAATGAATTCGTGTGCACAAAGGAAAATCTTGCGATCCCCTCTCCGAATGCAAATACGCAGTAAATAAAAAGAACCACGACTATAAGTAGGTTAATAGAAGAGTAAATTTCGATAACACAGTAGATAAATAGACAAGTATAGATAAGTAAATTTCTCGTCTCATTTCCCTCTCAAAGCACAGTTTCCAGCTACCAAGTTCTCTATTTTCTAGACACAGCACTAGGACGAGCCTTGCAGAATATTTTAACCTCCACTGCAAGAATTCGGACCAAATGAAATTTAAAGAGATGACTTGTTGCTGTCTTAAACGGTGCTTTTTTTTTCGCACGTCAGTGTAGCCCTTAAAATGGTAGCACAAAAGGAATCCTTTATGCGTCTAGATATATACAATGGAGAATACAGCTGAGCATGAAGGCCGACGCTGATGCATTGCTGGACGGCGTGGGCGTTCACAACCTCGCGGCTGAAGGACAGCTTGTCGTTTTTCAATGCCTGAGAGCCATGCTCGCCGCAGGGGTCTTTGTAGTTGTGCCGCGATGGCTCTAAAAGGAAAAAACAAACTGCACAAGCTGCCGGGATGGATTTTTTGAGGCGAAATAAAGTGGTGCTCAGGTTAAGGCTGGGACATTGCGCATATTATGGACTTGCTGAAGCTACGTAGCGATATCCCCCACAGTGAGTTAAGCACCCTGCAATTGTTTCGCAGCGCGAAAACTTTCGAAATGGCCATATTGTATCGTACCGCTGTAAGTAAAAACTCCTCCTGGCAGCTCCCATCATCAAGATCTGTCAGTTTCTATTGGTGACCGTGCGGAAACTGCAAAAGCGGTTATCTGCAGGTGGCCTTTCCTCAGGAGTGTCACTTTTTACTGATGTTCAACACTTGTGTCAATGAGTCCGTCATAATGAGGTATTTAAGTGCGAAGCCATGTAATGAAGTGAATGTTAAAATTTGACGCTTTGATTAGCTCTGTATTTGAACCACGCATTTGTCAATTTTGCCTGTCTAGAAGCATTTATTTATTTATTTATTTATTTATTTATTTATTTATTTATTTATTTATTTATTTATTTATTTATTTATTTATTCATTTATTTATTCGTTTGTGAGACTCTCAAGGTACATAGTGGTACATTGCAGAGGGGAGGGGCGAGAATACAATGCAACAGTAAAAAAATACAGGAATAATTCTGAGAATTCACAGTTCAGAACTAAAACATTGAAAAAAAGAGGTAATATTTACATAACAACCGGAAAAATAAAACACTCACACAATACGAAGTAATTAAGTACACAAAGAATACACTTTGCCAAACAGGCCATGTCCCCGAATAAGTATGTAATTATACTGTTTGGTACCATACATTGCTTCATGTTAATTAGTGCGTTCTTAAAACGAGTGGGGTCACTGGTGCTTACTAATGATGCAGGTCCATTCAATCAAAGCCCTAGGAAGGAACGATTGTGAGTAAGCGACGGAGTACGTTAACTTTATGCACATGATCACGACGAGATGAATAATAAGGCGCTGGTTGGATACAAAGGGAGCGAAGAGATGCGTTGTGGTAGTAGATTTTATGAAAACGTGAAATGCGTGATTCCTTTCTGTGATGGGACAATAACGGGATTTGAAGGGTTCTCTTCAATAATGTCACACTAGTAGTGCGATGGTAGTTAGCTAGGATGAAACGAACAGAGCGATTTTGTACTGATTAAATTTCGTTAATTAATGTGACCTGATGATGATCCCAGACAGATGAGGCATATTGATTGATTGATTGAATGAACTTTATTTCTCGTGCAAACGAGGGGAGACTGGGACTAAAGGCACAGAGGCCTGACAGAGGTCCCAGCCCCCACACTTACAACAGCGGTGATAACATACATTTCTTCGTTGTATTCAGTAAACCAAAAAAAAAAGCATTAGCACAAATGGTACCTATATGAACATTTTATGTCGTACATGCATACGTACAGATGTGAAAGAAACCAAATATCAATAACTAGTGAAAGCAATATCTTCGGCGAGTAATAATGCACTAAGCTCTTTTTTGAACGAGCTTTCACAAGCGCTAAAATTTAACAGTTCTCCTACCTTGTTCAATATTTCTGTCGATTTATATAAGAATGTTTGTTTTCCATAATTTGTTCTTGTTTTTGGAATGTGCCTGGTTTTCCGGCGTAGAGGGTAACGAGATATTTCATCATTGTCCGTTTTGGTGAATAATTTTTGTTTATGTATGGTGACCAGAAGCTTTTTATGGTATATTCTCTCTGCTCGAAGAAGGGAGTAGCGCTGAAATAATGGAGCTGTTTCAAGGTCTACGAAACGGCCATGGTGATTGCAGTACATACGAAGGATTCGTTTCTGTAAAAGAATTAATTTGTTGTAGTTTGTTTTTGAAGTTGTACCCCATACCAAGACTCCGTAGCAGAGTTTAGAGTAAAAAAGAGCATTGTATAACTGTTGTTTGAGCCAAAGCGGAATTAGATGTTTTATTCTATTAATGATACCGACATATTTAGACAGGTCATTGCAAAGCATCCTTATATGTGAACCCCAGGATAAATGTGCATCAAACCATACGCCTAAGAATTTTTGTTCCTGGACATGGTTAATAGCCGTTTCATTGAAATAAATGTTAATCTCATTGGGTATGTTCTTGTTACGAGCTCTGAATAAAATGTATGTTGTCTTTGCAGTATTTAATTCTAGACTATTCTCTCTCAGCCAAACTGACAAGCGATTTAGATACGCGTTAACAATATTAGTAAGTTCGGAAGTGTCATTGGATGTAAAAAATACGTTGGTATCATCGGCATACATTGCCAAGTCGGGTAAGTCAGGTATTCGCACAATATAGTTTACATAAATTAAGAACAATAGTGGGCCCTGTTTCGAGCCCTGAGGTACACCCTGCTTTATAGGTAAAATGTCAGAGGCAACAGAATTTATCTGAACAAATTGGTTTCGATTTGTTAAATAACTTCTTATTAAATCATTAGCGATGCCACGTACCCCGTAGATTTCTAATTTATTTAATAATATTTTATGATCAATCGAGTCGAAAGCCTTCCGAAAATCTAAAAAAAGACCAAGTGTAACCTTCTGTTTTTCAATATTCTCAATTATTTTATCTTTGATATCGTGAAGGGCTTGCTCTGCTGACTTATTTTTTTTTTTTTGGAAACCATATTGGTACTTAGAGATTACGTTATGTTTGGTCAAGAAAGACCACAACCTGTCGAACACGACACTTTCAAAAAGTTTTGAAAATATATTTAAGACCGATATTGGCCGGTAATTTGAGACTTGATCTTTCGCACCACCTTTATGGATTGGTGTTATTCGAGCGGTTTTTAGCGCATCAGGGAAAATTCCTGAAGATATTGACAAATTGACAATATAAGCTAGAACGACACTTATTTCGCTCGAAACATACTTAATCGGCTGCGGCAGAATTCCGTCCGGTCCTGCCGAGGCTGTACACTTCATTTTGTCTATCAGAATTTGTATCTCAACACTATCTGTGGGTTGCAGAAAGATAGAGCTGGTCACCGGCGGGATATCGCGATTACACGAACCATGCTTCTTTCGCCTCCTCTCGAGGCACGTGACCCAGCTTGTAGAAAATGTTCGTTCATTTGACTTTTGTTCAGCAGTTGTATCTGTGACGTGCAACCTGACTTTCTACTCGTTATTTTATTCACAGCGTTCCATATCCGTTTTGGTTCGTAGCGTATGCCAGAAAACAATTGTTGGTAGTAATCTTGTTTGGCTTTCTTCAGTTTGCTTTGTAGGTGATTCCTGAACTTTTTGAATGCCGCGAACTGTTCTTGATCACGTGTTTTTATAAAAAGGTGGTACATCGCATTTTTCGTTTTTATGTCGTTATATAAATGACGGTTTATCGAAGGTTTTCGTACTTTCTTATTTCTGTTTCGTTCATATCGTAGCGGGAAAGCCGATTCATAAGAACTTTGTATGTTTAAAAGAAAGATGTTAAAAGCTGTGTTAACATCACTTTCATTGTAGACCGCCTGCCAGTCTATAGCTACAATTAATTCCCGAAAGTGTTCTAAAGAAAAATTGTTTATTATTCGGCGATAACAAGGCGCATGGGTAGAGCGATTGTTGTTAGTGAAATTGGTAAAGGAAAATAGGGGTAAATGGGGGTCACTTATGTCACTTGCAAGAACGCCGGCAAATACTTCATCTTCATTTACGTTTGTAACACAGATGTACAATTAAAGTGGCACTATTCGCTGTAACTCTGGTTGGTAACTTAATATGATTTGTGCAGGCGTGGCAAGCAAGAAGTGATTTCAGTTCTCGTGCCCACGTGTCATGGGAGCTCATGTCTATATTGATGTCTCCCATGATTATCACAGGCTCATTGCTAGAACAGGCATGTGATAGCAACATGTCTAAAAAATTGCAAAACTTTTCTTTGTCGCCAGTAGGAGGTCTATATATCACCGATGCCGAGGCCTTTCCTTAATGTACAGTAAGACATTCTACGTCTTCGGTAACTACAGAGAATTTTTCCACTACTGTAAAACGTATCGTTTCATTTATGTACATAGCTACACCACCTCCCCTTTGATTGATTCTAGTTATGTGCTGCGAGCGATACCCTTCAAAGAAAGGTATGTGATCGTTTGGTGATAACCAAGTTTCGGTAAAACATAAAACATCAAATTTATTTTCTATTGACGACATCAGATTGTCAATTTCGTCTACTTTGTTCCTTATACTCCTGGCATTAATATGTATAGTTGAAAAATGTTTTAAACCTGTGGCTTCTCTGTTGAGACGAAGGACGTCATAATAAGTCTGACTGATCGATCCAAATCCCATCTTAAAAGAATTTTCGAGGTAATGTAGGCGGGCCTGACAATCTATTCGCCCTCTGACGTCATTTTTTCGAGGTCATTTTGGGAGGCTGTGCGGATGACCCTTGAAGTCTCATTTTTCCGTGCCAACACCCGTCCTTTGGATGTCCAAACGAACTGCCAGTTCACCTCGGATTTCTCTTTGCGCGCGGATGCGAGCAGTTCCTTGTTTTTTTGTGTCAGGTGTTCATTTACATACACAGAGTTTTTAGATTCCAGACCAAGATCTTTACATGTCAGCCACTTCTTTCTGGCCTTGGCGAGAAATTCATCGCGCTTCCTTCGATGCAATTGGGGGTGGACGTAAGTTGGGTACAACAGCCATTTTAATGAAACTGGTGCAAGCAAAAAATTTCTCTTCAGGTATCCTAAGGAGCGGTTAGCTTTAGATATTATGTATTGTATATGCTGCTTCCAAGAAAGATCGTTAGTTATATGAACGCCAAGATAATTAACGCTAGCATGTAACGGATTGAAGGGGGCTGTCATTGAGGACGTAGATAGGGCAAGTTGCGTTAGAACGAGAAATGCGCATAGATTTGCATTTATTATGCTCTATGCACCAAGTGAGGCATGTATGTTATTTAAATCACATTGAAGGGTTGTTATATCGGAAGCATTATTTCTACAGTTTCACGTGTCACTCCGGTAATTTGTAACGTTATTTACCTTTAGTTTGTACAGACTTCTCCTGGTCTACGTATGTACTTCTTCTGCTGGCGTTAAAGTGAAGATGTTCTAGTTGCTTCTGCAAACATCCTGTTGATGACATTTATGTAAGTGGAATGTTTTCAGCTTTCCAAAAATGAAAACAAGATGACGCAACTAGCAATTGATAATGGTGTCGAAGTTTGTTGGCTATGGTAAATGAGTAGCTTCGAATGAAGGAAGCTACTCATTTACCACAGCCAACTTCGAATGAAGGACATCTTTCTATTCCCTCTTTCCCGTCCCCCAGAGTAGGGTAGCCAACCAGACGCATTTCTGGTTAACATCCCTGCCTTCTCTTCCTCTCATCCTCCTCCTCCTCCTCGAATGAAGGAATGCGATCCCAAATAATGCTACAGTTTTCTTAAAGTCGCATTCACAAATCCAAGTGCGTGCCTGCCGGTCCTGTCCTCTTCTACGCGTGTGCGTTTATTGCCGGCCAAATTTGTCAACAAAAACACTCTGAGAAGTGCCAACCTTGTGTAGCGCTGTGTACAGATTGTGCGCGCCAGATTCGTAAGCTGAGTGCAGCTAGCTCTGCGAACAATGTTAGTGGTTACAGATGCCTGGCGCACACAAAGGCTGCTGCGTGTGTTCACCGTGCATGGAAAGCGAATATGGCCAAAGTAATTAATAGGAACTCGGAACTCCACGAAGGCTTGCGCGCTCGTGTGTGTGCATTTCGGGCAAGGACGACCCTGGAAGGGTGTGCGATGTTTACGAGATGGAACGCTCCTTAATGGATAAATCGTGCGAACTGACAATTAAAAGTAACGCTAAATATGGCTTGCCATTGCACAATCCGTGGCCACGGAGTATCTTAGCAACGATTCACGAAGCCTCTAAGAATTTATTAGGAAATGAGGGAATTATCTCTCTGAGTTGCACGTCACTGTATACTTTCAAGTATACTTTCCGGACGACATATTGTCACTTTTATCGGATTCGCTCAACTTAACCCAGTAGGTATCTATCCATGCAACTGCAGCTATTTTGAATTGCATGTATCGTGAAGCTCGGCTTCAATAAACCAGATTGTATTTAGCGTATGAGCTTCGTTTTAGATTTCTTCCGTTGTTTTTGTTCTATTACGACCATTTCGCGCTGTTAGTGTTAAAAGTAAATGCGGACTGAAACATACCCTGCACTAAATAGCACCGGATTCCAAAGGTTCGCTCGTTCCACGTGTAGAGCACCGATCGCAATAATCCCCAACAGGATGTTTGCAGAAGCAACTAGACCATCTTCACTTTAACGCCAGCAGAAGAAGTACATACGTAGACCAGGAGAAGTCGACTTCAGGAAATGTATGTCAGCACTGACACATCGCATTAACATGTATAATGAGCCAAAAGATGTGATGAGGCACAGGCGCAAACACGTGGATTTTTGACCACCATTTTTGACAAAATATAGCTCACCACCGCCGTCATCACGGCCGACATGGAATGTCGCGCCACTTGACTGATGACTAACGCACACATTCCTTTCCTTTCTTCTTCAAAGCATACGAGCACGTCGCGACGACTTGAGTACTGATGACCAGTCGGTGGATTGCTTTCGCGAGTCTTTCTCAGCACTGTTGAAACAAGCATCAACGAATCTACAAACGCGCGGTACCAAACACTGTTCCGACATTTAGTGTAGCCTTGCTAAAGAATGTCGCCAAAAATCTTGGCAGTATACATGACTCAATATCGAAATAATTTGCTGTATGAGGGTGTCACCATGTTATTCGATATGGCTGAAAAGGAGCAATTCCGCAAACAAATCTTCCGCTACAGCCGAGGTTTCCTATCTAGGAAACCTCGGCTGATTGCACAAAAATGGCCTCGAAGCACCTTCTCGAAACTCGCGGTGCGGTGCGGTGCCTTTCAAGGAATGTATTCGTGATTAGAATGAGTGGTGCTGGCTAACACTCCCTGGGCTAAGTGCACACGACGACATCGGTGGTTGGTCAAAGCATCGCCCAACATAATGTCCGGCTCCAATTTTTTTTGGCCAGCTTTAGCTCCCTCGTTATTTCGAAATTTCAAATGAACAGAAATAATGTCCCGTGTTTTATCCTCCATGCCCTCACTAGCTGTCATGTTGTTCTTGCTAGGTTCACACGCCACGCATAACTATAAAAACTGGCTGAGATGTTCACAGCATCAGCAGAATGCGTTTAATCTAGTGCTTCTTGTTGATGTGTGCCCGCTTTGTCGCTTGCAAGCTGTTATTTATTACGCGCCATTAGGAGTGTCAGTCTGCAGTACTTGTCAGTCTACTTGACAGTCAGTCTACTTGTTGCAGGACTTCGTCGTTAACGATGCATGGGACGGAAATATGGGCAGCTATAAAGTATTCCTTCTGATTGTATTTAGAAGTAGGGGCGCTATAACGCAAAGTTTTTCCAAACTGTTTATATTCCATTTCTGCAATCAGTCCTCCACGATTGGTCAAATATTTTTCAAGCACTTCGCCTGCCTGTCACGCGACGTTGCTAAAACCGCGAACCCTCCGCATCTGATATGACCTGTACACACCTACTATGCATGATTAAACCGAACAAAATAAAAAGAAAACACACATTTCTTTCTTGTTCTGCGCCTTTCTCACCATTAGCCTTCCGCGATTGGTCAATATGTTTTCGGGATGCGCCCACTGCGCCTGTCACAAAACCGTGAAAACTCGCCACGTCAAAGTGACGTGTACGCATTAAAGATGCCTTCATTTGCGGAGCAAAACGGGGGCCGAATTCACTAAGCTTTACTGACGCAAGTATACTCTCTGCCATTTGCCAACCGCCTTTGCTAATAATATGTTCAGCATCATGATTGCTTGAAATTCTCTCTTACGAACAATTTTAGCGTAAGAAGGCTTTGTAAAAGGACTGTTAAGGGCTGGCTTCCCTCAGTAAATTCTGTTAATTGAGTTCCTGCTGCAAACGTTGAAAGCCTCCACTGCCAATGTGAAGGCGCACTCGAAGGAAAGGGAGCGTGTTAAGCCAGAGATAGTCCCGTATGTTCACCGTTTGAGCCATAACCTCAAGAAGGTGGCTACCAGATATGGCATTCCCGTTGTTTTTTCGCCTCCCAACAAATTGGCTCAATTATGCCCTCGTATCACACGCGATGGGTCGCCGGGGCTGCCAGAAGCAGCACACGAACCCTGTCAGGAGCTGTATTGAAGGGGTGGTCTATGAAATAACCCTAGACTGCGGTAGGTCCTACATTGGACAAACGGGACGTTGCATTAATGACAGCCTGAGGGAGCATGCTAATAGTATTGGTAAGTGTGACAATGCGCATCTTCCTGCGCACTGTAAGCCCTGTCATTGTGAGCCACGCTTTAAGCAAGTGTCGATTCTGGGCAAAAGTGGCGACAAAACTTCGAGAGAGTTGTTGGAAGCTTTCTTTATTAAAAAAGAAAGGGTCTGATTGCGTTAGTGACACATCCATCACATTGTATTCTGCAGAAATGTGCTTTCTTGAAAAAAAGTTGCAGTGGCTTAGCTCGGCTATGCCAGGATATACGTAGCGTTAGCAAAGGTTCAGCTGATTATTCTTAGCTTATTCTTAAGATTATTCTTAAGATAAGATTATTCTTATGAGTCAAGCTTCTCCGTTCTTATGCGCTGTTGAGCAGCATTTGCGCTCTCCTTCTCCATGGCTATACCACACTGGCAAACGCCAGTCAGAAGCGCAGCGGCTCGAGCGCAGTGTCAGACGGCGACTGCACAGCGAGCACGCGCCGGCGCCAGGGCGTCTACCACGGCTACGACGTCACTCCTCTGGAATGCGCAGACCGGCGGCGGTGAGTCGCGCGCGGCGGCGGCGGAGTGCGCGAGAGGTGCCGGCTCCGGTGCGCAAGCCGTGTAACATCACTGATCCTTGCGCATGCGCAGCACGGCTCTTAATGTGCCGCGCGAAACGGGCTTGGCTAGGCCAGTGTAGCTAACGCTACAAAAATCTTATCATGACCATGTAGTTCCATGTCATACCTTGGCTCTCCGCGCACGCGCGGAAGTTAACTTTCTTTCTGTATGTTCTGACGCTGTCATTAAACAGTTGGTAGTTTGGCGCTTCACTGTCTCCTCTCTTGTGTCCCCTTTTCACAAAATGCATTTCGCGCCACAGACAAGTTTACCTAGAAAAAAGGCTTTGTAATTTCGGGCCCTGACATTTCTGTGGAATAGCTGGAGACTTCCCTGATCCGAAAGGAATATAGGAAGCCCACCGTCCGATCGCTCTGGCACTGGCTACTTCGAGCTGCCCTGGAGAATGAATCTTATTGGGGTATAATAAAACTTTTTGTGTACCAATATAACGTTGTCTAGTCCTTTCGGCACGTGTGCGGCATCGCTCTGCCAACTGTTGTTCGCCGATGATCCGTTCTAGCGGCATTTTTAACTTTCCGTCGCATGCCGCCTCGATTTGCAAGCCGACACCGCAAGCTAAGCAAGGGAAAGAGGAGCGATTGCAGACGCAGGCATCAGGTGATCCACTTTCGCTGCGCAAGCTCGGCTTCACCGAAACTGTCTCCACTTGTGCGTATTCCCCGCCTCTTGTCAGCCAATTAGATAAAAAAACCTGTCAAGGCAGGCAATTCTATTCGCTTTGAAAGCAAAAAAAAAAAAAAAAAAGTGACCTCTTATAAATGATGAGAGCGTTTCACTGGGAGGTTCAAACAGAAATGGCGGTCACCGCCCGATCCTTGCGTTGGCGGTTGCGTAAATAAGCTATCAGGAGATTGGAATAAAAGAATTCATAGCCCTTACTCTATTGTGAAGATGGAAGCCAGCGAAGCTGTGTCTATGGTGCGTCTGCTATAGTAATTTTTAACAGCGAAGCTGTTTCAGCCAGCCGTAATTTGTGGTTCGTATCAGGAAACTATGAAGAAATAAAAGAAAACAAACTTTCTTGACGAGGCGGGATAATTCGAACCTGCCTCGGCTATGCAGCCACGCTTGTAGAACATGTATTTATGCGGACCATATGATTGCGTTCGATCGCCATCGTCTTCGTCCACGGCTGGCGCGTTCGCACGCTCGTGCACTGCGAGGTGAAGAGGTTTTGCCCGCTATTAGAGCGAGAGAGAGAGACGCATTCACGGAGCGGGTCTGCTGGAAAGCGTGGTCGGCATTGGAACGCGGTGTCGGTGTTGCAAGCTGTGCTATGCAACGTGCAGTGACGGCCGTAAGTCCGAGACGCATGAGAAGAAATTATTATCACCATGAGCAATAATACGAAAAGTTCGCGCGCACTTCCGGAAAATGCTGGGCTACGATCACCCAACTTCGCTGTTTCAAGCGTTGCGCGGCCGAATGCAAGGTTATGCGTTTTTCTTGCATTACCATTCTTGACTATATTGAGCGTCTTCGGCATGTTCGTCAAAGAGCAAGGACACCGGCGCCTTGTTTTCGCCGGGTGGGCGCGATGGCCAAGTAGTACGTTTGCTGCGCCTAGTGCGCCCGCGACGCCGACGAGATCTCTCCCGCTCCTGCTCTCGGCGGCTCATATCCACCTATCCAACGCGGGTATGAGCCAGACGTGATTTCTTTCTTACCTTCCTTCTTTCTTTCTTCCTTCCTTCCTTCCTTTCTTTCTTTCTTGTGCCTGGCTCATACCCGCATATCTCTGGCTCATACTCGCATATCCAATGTGGGCATGCGCCACACGTGATTTTATTATCGTTAATTGTGACGTAACTGACGAGCATGTGAGGTTATTGATATCATGACCTATCAGTCATGTTAGTCACACATTCCTACCCTTCCATGCCAATTTTAGTATATACCAAGGGAAAGAGACGCCACAAGGTTGTCGCCTACTTCCGGTGTACACGGACGCGATCTCCTGGAGCCTAGCCCTTAATAGCTTCGCTGTAGAACAGATGCAAATAGTTACGGGGCTTCACTTTGCTCAATAACACAGAGGTGCTCGCAAGCGGGCATGTCTTCTTGTAGGTCGCGTCCAACCATGCCTAACACGTTCAGATACCTTATTTTCTCCAGCATGCAACAAAAATGAGATATTGCGGCGACGTCCTTCACACAGACGTAAAAACGAAACGAAATAACATTGCACAAGTGAGCACTTGTGGCCTAAAGGTGTCCGCTGGTTGACACTGCGTTTAGCTATGTACACACCAATGACGCGGCAGACTAATGTAAGGCGAGCTGTGATACCTGATATATTTTCGCAGTAGTTCTCGATGTAGACAGCACAGAATGATACAGTAAACGGCATTCGAAAAAATTGATGTGATATTTCTCCCGTTTACAATTGAGGGCGCGTTTGCATTCTGAAATAAAGTACATTGTGGCTAATGTGGATGCTCACTCTAGAGGCTAGTACGTTAATGAACATTTGTAGACTAATACGAGGTGGTGCAAGTAAAAATCTCGAGTAAAAGTCTTCTACCACAAATGCTATTAACATTATTTAAACGTACACTTTCGTATTGTCAAAATAAATGACGATATATTTAATCAATGTGTACTCTAAAACGAGAATTTCGTGAATTTTCTACTTCATGGAAGGGGATTAAAAGTGTCATAGTGTAGGCGAAAGTAAGGTGACAACGTGTCCTTGGGTTTCGGTAAGCGCAGTTATGGGCGAACACGATAAAAGCACGTTAGACAAGCTTGGTGGGCATTTACGTAGAATGTAACGAATCCGTAAACGTCACGAATCTAATTAAAGAACCCAATCTACGCTGTGGCTTGGCTTGCTCATGATATTAAATGCCGAGAAATGACATGTGATGATCTTGCTTTCATTAGGCGTTGTTTATGATCAGAACACTGCTTCAATATGCTGGGTCTGTATTAGGTATACATAGCCTTCGAGGCGCTTAATGATTTGAAGGTCATGCTGCTTGTGGTGAACAGGTCGCTCGTCCTAAGACGGAAAAAGCATACTTCGTTTTACCGATGCGACGCAGTCCAGCAGCTAACTCCACAAGTAGCGCAGCTTACGTGAGTGGGTGGGAATGGTACAGGATAACAAGACAGCGAGTGCCAGTAGCAATGATGACATCACGGCCGCCATTGGTCGGGCACCACAATTTACTTTCCTTGTTTGGCGCCCTAGCAGAAGAACTGACAGCTGGCATCAACTGCGGGTTGCGGACGTGTCGGCCATTCCTTCCTCCTCGTCCGTGTGGCTCGTGCGCGTACTTGGAACCATATTTGAATATATCGCCTCCTCTCGTCCTATTCAGTTGAAGCAAAGGGTTTAAAATGCGCTACTCTGAACGACATGTTCGAGTGAGCCCGCATCAGGCTGCATCCAAAACGCTGCTTCACATCGTCGTCCTTTTTACGGGACCCAAATGCTCTCTCTCCTTCGCGGCGGTGCTCACCGAGGCGTGCGAAGGCCTCACGGCTCTTCTTCCTCGTTGCTCCACATTTCCTGGCCGCCGCGGCCGTATCGCATGGAACGCTTTCGTTTGCAGCGTCGTCCGCTCAGATGTGAGGGCGAAATTCATCAGTGGGACTTGTTGGTGAAAAAGCAGCGGGGAGGACATTTTGACGTAACGCGAGAAGACAAGCGAGGAGGTACTGAAGCGTGCACTCGGTGCGCCCTTTGATGCCGAAGGCTATCACATTTCGTGACGACCAATGAACGGGTGACGGTGATGGTACGGGCAACCCGGCAGGCTGGGCCACAATTGGCTCCGTGAGCATGTCATAAATATCGCACAAAGGTCAGTAAAATGGGCGACATTTCCTTGCACACTCACCGCACTTCTTCTTGGTGAGTAAACCGTCATCTCCCGCTGTTCAGAAACCTCTTCTTTCGCAATAATTTTGCCGGACGCTGGTTATCTCCCGCTTTCTTGCACACAGTGCAAGATGGCGAGACCGACCTCAAATGCTGGAGGGAAAGCCGATCTCGTTCTTTCTTTGTGCAGAAGGGTGGCTTCTGCGCAGGCCTTTACAACGTAGGTCTTATAGGCCGACTTCTTTTTTTAATGGTTGGCGATTCATCGGGGCTCTCACTGTTGGTTAGTTCGCAAGTGCTGGACTTGACAAGCTGTTGGGCTCTTTTGTTACCAGTGAAAGCGACGATTCCACTGGACCGTTATCGTATTGCGAGATTAGTTGTTTTCACCTTCTACGCACACACGTGTCGCGCGATGTCCTCGTCGTCCTTCTTTCATCATCCAGCAGCGACAATTTACCGCAGACGGGAGTCGCCATCATACTAGACGTGGCCGATGAATTTTAGACGTTGGCATCTTCAAAGCAATCACTTTTTCCACGTGATATTTTGTAAAAATTATCGGCTTTGATGTGCCGAAACCACGATATGATTATGAGGCAGTGGGGGGCGCCGGAATAATTTTGAACACCTGGGGTTCTTTAATGGCCACCTAAATCTTTTGCATTTTGCCCCCATTGAAATGCGGCAGTCGTGGCCGGGATTTATGGTGTTGGGCTGAGCAGCCCAATATCATAGCCACTAATCAACCACGGTGGTTTAAACCCAAAAGAAGAACATAGAAATCAAAGAGACGCAAATGAAGTGCCACTCGAGCAAATACAATTTCCTCCTCAACAATCCGCAAACTTTCGTTTTCTTGTTCGCGTTGGTACAGGATGTGCCACGCGTCCGACTATTCTCTTCAAAGAGCTCGTTGTTGATACTGAGCAGTGCTGTTCACTTTTCTAGCACGAACTTGACATGTTTAATCAGCGAATCTAATGAAATGAATATGGCTGAAAACTTGCTCTTGCCACTCGGCAACGCGAACGAAAGAAATATTGAGGCGTTTTGCATTTACGGCGAAGCTAACAGCTGTGTTAGCGCTAAGTCGTTAGCGTTGTCTTTTTCAATGTGACTTCGGTATATATAAAACAAAGAGAGCTAGCGCAAGGCATGCACGCAGAGAGCGCTGCATACTAGTAAGCAGCGAATGCATTTAGGCAATAAAATGCGAGATGATTGAATGCTCATCTATACAGCACTCATCTGTTCCAGTGTCCGCTTGTATACGCAGTGTTCCACCGAGGGCAGCTGGTTCTCGACCCCCGAGGATTTGCACCCTCTGAGCCGAGTCTGCTTCTAGAAGGCTGACATAATGTACATATTTGCGCAATAGCGCGCTTTCCTGCGTGCCCTGTGGTGCTTCCATTTACGAATTCTTGGTTGTGTGGATTTTAATGCACAAGACACCTTCACATTGCTGAGCTAGTTGTGCGCTGACGCAGTCTGCCATCGGAGCTCCACCGTCAGAGACTCAGCACCCGTCGATGGCGGGCTGTCGGCCTTGCGACAGACTTATCGTCCGAGAAATAAGTGCGGTTCAGTTATTGGTAGCGTCTCGTAAGGAGTTTGTGTTGTGAAACAACTTTACTGGGTCGCATGTTCGGCGGGGGCGTCGCATTTACCAACGCCTATTCGTTCCTAATAGGGATGGCCAGCAGTGCGACGTGCAATTTGTGCGGGTGCGACGAGACTCTCGATCACCTTCTGTGTCACATTTAACGACGTACTCTCCAAGCTAAACTCAACCTGTTAGATTACAGAACGGTCGCGGAAGATCCTTGGGCCTTGGCCTACGCGTTCTTGCATGCAAAAGGCCACAAAAGCCCTTCTGCAGTTCGTGAAGAATACTGGATTGTACGAACGCTTGTGACAGCGGAGATTCTTCTGTGACTTTCTCTGCGAATGACTGACTCTATTATTTTTATTTTCTCTCCTTATCTATTCTTCTACATTCCCCCTTCCCAATTGTAGGGTAGCCAACCGGGCACGTCCTTGGTTAACCTCTCTACCTTTCCTTCTTCGTTTCTCTCTCTTAAGATAAATAAATTGATCGGCCGTTTGCAAGAGCTCCGAAAGAATGACTCTTGACCAGGTAGCTCTCCCTGCTGCGAAACTTGACTTTATCACGAGACGCGCAGCGTAATCTCCAACATTCAACCTAAGGGTCGTAAACACTGCTGCACAGCTGTGCAAACACTGCCCATTATCCGAATGCAGGAAAATCCCTGCCGCGCCTGCAACTGAAGGTCAGCACTGTGGTGGTCGCAGTGAATGGCCGTCAGTTCTAAATGCATGGTACGAGTCCAGTTAACTGTGCTTCAATACATAAAACAGCGTTTTCCTCAAAAAGTTGTCGCAGTTTCACCTGAAAGGCGAAGCATCAATTGCGATAGCAAATTTGTAGAGAGCTATACGGAGTAATGATATTAGCTTTATCAGCTGTATAAACTTGGACATGCAGCAGCACCGGCAACACGCAGAACTGTTGTCGACGCCGTCGGCGTTTTGCCCGCGTTCGCTCAAAATGCGTGGGGCGTTGGTGACTGTTGCCGGAGCCTCTGATATAAATAGGCACTTGGTGCCGCAGCTAAACGTCGCCTCCCTTCCCTTCTCCTCCCCCCCTCCCCCACGGCCTCTTGCGCGTCATAAGAAGGCGCGTTTGCTCTACATATATGGTGATTGTAAAGGAGGAAAGAGACGCCTACTTCTGCAGCCCTTAAAGGGACACTAAAGAGAAACAGGAAGTTCAGCTGGAATAAAAGAGGGACCTTCAGGAATGCATGCCGTTTTTGTTGGGTGCAAAAATATGAGTTATTAGCGGAGAAATTCGTAAACAAAGACCAAATATCTCTTCCTCAATTTCTCTCACCCCAGATTTGGCGCTGAAGCAGTGTCGTCACAGATTGCATTGCTCTCAGCGAATCAGAATGCGCCATGATACGTCACCGCTTGCGTAAACGGCCGAGGCGCTGGGCTGGATGCATCATGGCTGCATGCATGGTCGCTGCGTTTGCGTTCGCCGCGATGGATACCGTAGCTGCCGCTGAACCTTGCAACGAAGAGCACGCCAGGAAAGCAGGACTGCATTTCATCGATATTCAGTGAAACGGAGCGCGAAATGATCCTCTGTGTTCGAGCGGTAGGTGTTTCCGCGTGCGATGGCGGTGAGCCGCCGGCCGCGCCGGCGGAATGCAGAGCTTCGTTTTCGTCGACGGGAGGCGAAGCGTCCGGTCCGCCAGGCGACGATGTTCCCGACAGAACAAGCGTAGAAAGTTGTGCACGTACTCGGTATGGTTATTTCGTGGCTTTATTTAATGACATTCAGCACTCACCAAGCCGCCAGTTTGCTGCTGCAGGGGCACCGGTAGGAGGTTTGATGAAGGCCGCATTGAGGGAACAGCTGCTCGAGAAAGGACTGGCCTCTGAGGCACGCCAAGATACTTTCCGAGGGCAAGATTATACACATAATGCGAGGGCGAGAAATGCAGAGAGCACACCATCGGTTTCTCTGGCTCTTTTGCCGTTTTATCATCGGCAGAGCACTGAGCCATTGCGAACGCCGTAGAGCCGGGGCTCTCCGAGCGACGCCACACGAAAGGACACAATCGAGTCAACACTGCCGCTGCCCCTGATCAAGTGCCTTGGGCCATTTATACAGCCCTCAACACTACACACACGAGGCATTTTCTGGCTGTTTCCCGCGAAGTCAACGTTTTTCGAGCCATGCAACACGCAACCAAACACCGTAGAACGGAACAGGCGCGCGCGACGATGCATTGACCAAAAACGAAACTACGAAACTATCACGGCCGCATGTATCACCAAGCCTTCTTATTTATTTAATTTTGTGCTAAACTTGTACTTCCTCGCTTGAAACGATTTAAAAAGTTGGCAAATGCTGTTTATGTACGTTTAAGGTGTATTTCATTCTGCATTTTATTAACAGCCATAAATCGCTCTCGACCAATCGCGACCGGCCTGCGTTTGTAATCTCCGACGTCACGACACGTAGTGCGGGAATTTCGAAGGGGCGTCAGCACCTATTCTCCAGTTTTTCGCCATTTTCTCGCTTATTAAACATCTGTTTGCAGTAAGAATGGTATGGCTGTGATCGTGAAAGGATAATCTACCATTTAAGCTCAACTTCCGGTTTCTCTTTAGTGTCCCTTTAAGCGATCACGGCGCAGAACGCGCGTTTGTTCTCCGCCGTGCGTTCACTCCCCGTGAAAGCGCGCGCCCCTCGCGCCCTTTCACTCGCACATACAGCGTTCGGCGCGCGGCGACGATTTCATCTTCATTGACGTCATAGGAACCTCACGGCGACGGCGACGCCGACGGCAGAAATCTGCTTTTGAGTGTCCATATAATTGCTATCGCAATAAAAGTTAACTGGAACGCCCATGCATTTCGTTGGACACTTTCTGGCTGTATGTGGTTTTCAACGGTCATGCACTAGCGAAAATACCGTATAGCTCTTAAGGCTTCCCTGTTTGCTGCCGCAAGTTTCACTTGACGAGCAATACGTAAAAGAAATGCTGTACTGTGATGCTTCTCGAACGATTGCGATGAATCACGAAAGCTGTCTACACGCGTGATGTTCTGAGCAAGTCAGACACGTTTACTTACGTGTGAAGGGAAATGCCAGAGCCCTTTGGAGCTTTATTAGTCTTGCACAAAAGGCACGAAGGTGCCATCGCGTCAACCGATGTCGTCGCGCGATCACATGTCAGAGCTACACTGTACCAAACTATACCAAACGAAACCACAGAACACCCATAACGAAACTACCGCGCATCCGAAAACACAAATAAAAAATACCTGAAACCGAAACTCGCGTTATTGAAGGAATGAGTGCATCGTGAATTGCATAAATTACGTTAGCAAGCGCTTCCTGTAAGCTTAATATTCACACATCACCTTCATAAAGCCATCAGGTATTCGTTTTTTATGACACAGCATAAGGCGACCTATACTTGTTTCCATCTCTCAAAAATAATTGCGCTGGCCACATTGACGAGTTACAAAATGGCGCCGACAAGATGGCGGCGCCCTAGCTACGGTGGCTAGATGGGTAGGTGCACGGTGTAAAAAAGGAAGGTGATCCGGCGGCGGTGCGAGGCGCGGCCACTTAGTGTGAATCTATGCACGCCGCTGCCGCAAGGGGCAGCACCTGTTCTGGAGGCCACTTTTTCGCTCACTTTGCTGGCGCTTTTACGGGCACGTGCGGCAGAAGTGCTTTATTTCGATGAATATATGTCGTTCGCCTGCTTAAAACGACTCTACTTGGTTGGAGGAACATGCCTTTATATTTCTGCCGACATTCCGATTGACTCCGACGCGGCGAGCAGCGGTAAGCGCAGCGCGCCGTCTGCTCGAGCAGACGACGCGTCTCTCTCGTGTTCGAAATGACGGTATTTTGACTGTAAGTGGCATGAAACCTTCTACCTGCTCAGGATTTGGCGTCTAAATAACGAAAAATTGCATATATTGGGTATGGGTGTTTAAATGCTGACGGAGGGCGTAAATTATCCACTGTTATGCCGCTTCTCCAAGGCCTCCTGAACACGTGCTGCCCCTAGCGGCGGCGCTCACTTCCGGTCACACACAGTGGCCGCTCTCTCGCCCCAGCGCGGGCGTGCCGTCGGAACACATACCTACTTACACCGTGGGTAGGTGTGCCGACCTAGCGTAGTTCACCACTTCTCCGCATCATGACGCAGAAGTGGCGCTGCGGACAGTATAACGGCTGAGCTGCGCGCAACGTCGGCTGCGCTGTGTAGACGAGCAGCGTGTTTGATAGCATCGCTGCCTCTGCTCTAGCTTTGAAGTACGCGCTATACAATGCCGTTTTGAGCAGTGTAGGCAAAGCCAGAATGGGGAATTTGTTACTGTCGCCTAGTCAGAAGACACATATGCTAAAGTGAATTTTATAGCTTGGCGATTTGTCACATTTATTGGTATAGACGCGGCGCTCCAGCCCATTGCAATAGATACGTAGATGCATTTTTTTTCATGCATAAAACAATACTGCAGTGGTTTTATACGGTATGTGGAAACGTGTTTTCGTGATATTTAGTGAGTTCTAATGTTTCAATTTTGAGAAATCCAGCTATTGTGTTTATTGCTGCCTCAGTTACGGTATTTAAATTGTTACGAGACGAATTGTATCAGTAAGTGCAATTTTCGTGTTCAGTGTTTGGTTGCAATACAATAAAGCAATACGTCTTGGGCTAGATTAATAAATATATTTAAAATACAAAATGCGCTCTCATAACTTCAGTCAGCAGACGCACCAACATAAATAGCCTAGCACTAGCAAGGTCGCAACGTTGGTCCACCACATCATAACATTATTCACAGCACACGCCTCCGCTTCAGGTGATTCATCTTCTCCCTGGTTCTTTCGCGCGCCACGTTCTTGCCCTTGACAAGAAAGTAAAGGCCTGTAATTGAATAGAACTTCACAACATCATTTGTGAGCTATTTCTTGTGCCGCTCACAGCCGCTCAAATTCGAAGGATTCAGCTGCAGAAAGGATGCAAAGTCGACGATACTCTTCCTTCGTAACTCATTTAAACTGAAGCACAGCGTGAAGGTGTCTTCGAGCGATGCTACCAGTTTTTTTTTAGGGCTGCAGAAGGGAGCAACAGTCCTCACCTACTCATTATTATTGAATTCAGTAATGTCCCTGAGCAATCGCCGCACTTGGTTCTTTGCTGGAACTTTCTTGCTACATAGCCTGCTATATAGAATATAAGCCTAGAGTCACTTTTCTTTTCCCTGTAGCAGCGTAGCCGTGCTCGATGTCGCAGGTGCTGAGCACCTCATGTGCGGCTTGCAAATTTCCAATGTCGAGGCAGCTCATCGACATACGCTTTTCGGTATACGGCTTGCTCATTAACGTCACCGATACTGAGCAGCCCGGGGCGAACATTTCCACTGTCAGACAGCGGAACATTTCCGCTGTCTCACAAATTTAGAGCCCGGCTTGCAGTTCGGAGCGAAGCAGTAAGTCTCTTTGGTGGTCTTCTTTGGTGGAGCAATGCCGCCGCTAATCTCGCCGGTCATTTTTCCGACTTGGAACATTCCACATCGCTTAGGAACTTGCAAACAGTACGAGAGACATGGAGCTCTTCACCTTTGAAACTGACACGAACAGATGCCATACAACTATTCCAATACGGGCTTTATTTTTATTTTTTTGCTCGCCGCCAGCCCCCTGTAGCAGACGACGCGCGCTGAGGAACCGTTCTACTGACCGCAGCGCCAATTTTGCGTCATGACGCGGAGAAGCGGTGAACTACGCTCCAGACGCGCCGGTCGGCACACCTGCCCATCTATCCGCCGTACCCTAGCTGTCCCCCCTTTTTCGGCCCAGCTTTGCCTCTAGAGTCAGGTATATTAACTCTATGCCAGCCAGGAACCAGCTAGGTCTTTAGGCTTGCTCCACTAGTGCAAGCTACCCCGATTTTTTTGTCTTGATTTTCTGTCATTTTGTTTATTCACAATGCGCCTCCCGTTTGATCTCTCTCTTGTTCTTCACTCGCTGTTGTCTTTTTTTTTTTCAATGTACCTTTTCTCTTCTAGAGCTGGCAGGCGTTGTGCAGTTGCCAGCTAATTGTGATTACTTGATGCGTGAAACCAAATAATAGTAGTACGATGCACAAAACTCGAAAGCAAGCAGTAACGCTGCGCACCATATTAAATTCAATATGGAAATCAAAATTTCGTCTTTTCACGTAGCTGAAAAGTTCGAAACAACGATTCAGTGCATGCACATATGATGGCCAGCTATAGGAAAAATCAGCTAATCCTTGGCTCTGTGGGAATACGGTAAATTCTTTTTTATTTGGCACTGAAGTGACGATGATGGTATAACGACGGCGATGTGACGGCATGACGGTGACGAAGGAAACGATGATGATGTGAAGTTACGACGACGACTAGACTACAACAAAAGGATGATTATAAAATGATTGACGACAACGATATGATGGCGTGTCTACAATAAGACCACGAAGAAGGAATTACGACGATACGGCCATGACGAGAGCGCTATGAAGACGATACCACGACGGCGAGTCTGTAACAACTGCGCAATGGCATGATGAGGATGGAATGCTCACAACGGAAGGCTCGTAGACGGGGGAGTGATGACGACGATATGACAGAGTGAAAACGGCAGAAGAGTGACAAGGAATGAATGACGGCGGTCACGTGCATCACCCGTCGCTGCGGGCCACTTTCATCCGCGCTTTTGATGCTTGTTTCTACCGTGTCCGGCCGATCGGTATGCTTTGTTTTGCGCTATATCCGGTTTGCATTGGTCTGGTACAAGCGAATCGCGCAAGCCAGCAGGTATGCCAGTGGCGCACGCATTGGGCAAGAGCTATTCGGCGAGGCAAGGAAGACGCTTGCATTCTGAGCCGAGCGCGATTAACAGCGGCAGAATGTCGCCAAGGAACTTTCTCGTTCGAGAGCGGATCGGCACGTCGTCCGGGCCCCTTCCGCAAAAAGAACCTACAATGACACGTCAACCGGCTTCCTCACATTCCTCCACCGACGTTCAGTAGCGCGTCAACTTTCTTTTCAATTGTACACCCCCTCCGCTAGCACGACCTCGCTCGTTACCCACCCTTTAGAAGAACCGTGCCTATGTGCCGAGGAGAGCATACGTCGCCTTGTAGAAGACAGGTCTGCTTGTCGAAACGCTGGTCTTGTTCTCGTGTTGCTCATCGTCAAGGACGTAATGCATGGCTGGTTTTGTTCCTCGTCCTTACGATATATGCGAACGACAGCCTCAAGTCTAACAGAGAGTGCAGCGTGAGTAATTTCAGCTGTTTGAAGAGAGGTGCAGTATGAGCATCTGCTGCAGTATTACAGATAGTACGAATTATCCTTTTTTAAGCAGGAATAATCGATAAATGTTGGTAGTAGACGTCGTACTTCACACCAGACACCAGTAGTGTATGCGACTCGGGAAGAGAGCATTGTACAAGAGAAGTTTAACAGTATTCCAGCGACTTGCGCAAGTTTTCCTGAAAGGAAGTCTATGTGACCAGTGCATGAGATATGACAATCAAAAAACACACCTAGCGTTTTCGCAGTCCGCACAAGCTCAATTCTCGAAGAACCTAATAGACGGCTCTCGCACATCTAGACGTCTGCATAATCATCTCAGTTTTCAACGCATCTTCGGCCACACCAATGCATTCAACTGCTCAGCTTTGCCACGTGCCATTGCGCTGTGGAATGGTCTTCCTGATAACATCGCTGACATTAATGACCCAGTAATCTTCAGACAAAAAATCAGTGCAATATTTGGCTAGTACTTCACTAAAAATCAGTGTCGGTTTTAGTTTTGTTGTTCTTAACTTCATTGTTGTATATTTATGTAAGCATTTGTGCTAAGATTGTTTGCTGTACTGCATACAGGATAGCTAACAGCTGTTAGTTCACCTTCCTTTCTTCTCGTTTTTATTTTATTTTGCGTTCTTTGTTTATTATTTGATTCTCGTTGTGTTCTTATATGTGTAACCGTATAACATGTTCTTGCTCCACAATTGTTATTTGTTATCTGTACCGCCCCCCTCACGCAATACTCCTTCTGGAGCCTGTGAGGTATATGAAATAATAATAATAATAATAATAATAATAATAATAATAATAATAATAATAATAATAATAATAATAATAATAATAATAATGTCGGTCTCTAAGTTCAGATATTTATTTTTGGCTCGAAATAAAATAGCTTTCGTTTGGTCAGTGTTAATTTTTAAGCCATTGTCCTGTGACCATCAATGTCAATGGCAATGTCAAGCAAGGGCAGAGTTGGCGGTTGAAATTAGGCTTGCAATGTAGCGCGACGAAAAGAGCACGGTTGTATCATCTGCGTAGATTATATATTTTGGTTCACTATGGATAGGAACAGGATCATTTACGTATTTAAGGAAAAAAAGTATCGGTTATTGACGTGATGCTGAAATGCTGTTTCATTTTTGATGAAATATGAAAGCGGTATGGAAGAGGAGATGGCTGTGTTCTTTTACAAATAAAGCGCCCGTACGTTTTCGTGCTTCGTTTAGTCGCAGCTACCTCGCAATTGGACGTCGATAGATTTGTGGTTCTGCGAACGACGACGCTGGCCACTAAGAGCCTAGAGACGACGGACAGCCTTGGACACACACACACACACACACACACCACACGCACACGCACACGCGCACGCACACGCACACACGCACGCACACGCACACGCACACGCACACGCACACGCGCACGCACACGCGCACGCACACGCGCACGCGCACACGCGCACGCGCACGCGCACGCGCACGCACACACGCACGCACACACGCACACACGCACACACGCACACACGCACACACATACATACATCATGAACAATCTGCTGTAATGCCCTACGGGGCGATGCATGTAACCAATAAATAAATAAAATAAATAAATCTTGACTATATTGCTGGACTCTGTAAATCGTTCGTGCATATATCTTGGCTTATATCTCTATCTGTAACATGACGGCATAAGAGTACGGCTATTTATTAGTGCCAACTAAAATCTTTATTTTTATATCTATTTTGAAACAATATGCACATTTCAAGGCATCCAGGGTGTTATTACACGCATATGGCTGACTTAAAGGACCCGAATATAGCTTTCACAATGGAATTCGGTGGCGTGCCTCCAACACTATTTAACGTGGTTTGTTCCAGAGCGATAAATCAATTTTATTTGTTGGTGTTCTATTGAAAATTTATTTTCTTTTTCTCCGCGAAATAAGGTTGTGCAAGTGAATGCCCGCGCTTGGCGCAAACGCATGTGTACGGTCAAGTCACAGCACTCACGCAGGGTGTCCGTTCTCAGAAATCTGCTCGGCGTGGAGGTCACGCCGCGCTGTCAAGCCGGAACCGAACAGCGAAAGCAGGAAAAAGCGTTTTCCTCGATGCGGTTATCGCGATTCGGAGGAGAAAGGCGGCTGGTGCAGAGCGCCGCTTTCTGGGTCGCCACTGGCATCGGTGAGGTGCGCGACATCGGCTGCTTTCATCGCGACACTGCTGGGGGTGCTCCTGGTTCACAGGCGTAGAACGAAAAGCAAGCGAGGCCGTCTGGTCGGTCACGTGAGCGAGTGTGTCTCGAGAAGGGTATTTCTGCAGCCTCGACATGTTGGCTGAGCTTGCTTTGTGCAAACCACTGTTACATAAACAATTTTCGCACGCCGATACCAAAAATTTTAAAGTCAAGTCGAGGGCAACTCACAACCCCCGCATTACGCGGGACTCCAGATTAAGTTTGACCGCCTGGGGTTCTTGAACGTGCGCCCAATGCGCACTGCATGGCCGTTCGCTAATTTCGCGCCAATCGAAATGCGGCCGCGATCTCGTGCAGTGCAATGCCAAAACCACTAAGCAACCACGGTGGGTTATGGCGCATTTTGCGCCACATATGTTCCAGTGGGAATTGAAACGTGCGTTATTCAACACCACCGCGAATTACTCACCGGCGAACGTTGTCTTTTATTTCACTTTCATTTGCATTTTCTTTGCATATATATATCATAAGAAGCCAACAAACATTAACACCAAGGACAACATAGGGGAAATTACATGTACTTACTAATTGAATTAAAGAAATGATAAATTATAGGAAATGAAAATGGATGAAAAAACAACTGTCTGCAGGTGGGGAAGGAACCCACGTCTTCGCATTACGCGTGCGATGCTCTCACCATTGAGCTACAGCGGGACCGTTTTCCCATCCACTTTGTGGGGTATTTACGTTTTTTACAACTGCAACTAAACTTGGGAGTGTTAGCCATCGCCACCACTCACAAACCTTGGGGCGGATGTGGAACATCCTTTCTGCCGCAGGCGTCACGAGCACGTGATCTTTTTTGGGTGTTGGCAACTGGTCAATAAACCCCATATGCTACCTGAAGGCATCAATGTTGCCAGATTTGAGCCCTCGTTATGTAATGCAAACTCCGCCGGGATGCACCGGCAAAACGTGGCCCCCTTCGGCTCTCGCTCGTGAGGTGGCGCTTCCGACGTCATTGGCCCGGTCGCATCATAGTAACGGATCCTGCGCGCAGCGTTAAGCGCAATTTACGCAGTGAATTCTGTGTAAGGGGATTTATTTCCGAGATTGTGAGCAAACGTTATTTCGAGTGTGCAACTAGAGTATCGCCTGAGCCACTAGAGTGATGCCGCACGGCAGAGATGTGACTGAGATGCCTCAATCTAGCTAGTGCTATGCGGAACTCCTATTCATTCAGTTGTGAAGATGATACGGGTTCCAGTTATTTTTCATTCAGTTCTATATAAGATCACGTGTTTACGGTGAGCCACGTAACATAGGTATCTGATGCTGCCGAAAAAAAAAACATTGAACCTGCCGAAAAAAAGCCTAGAACCACTCGTTTGTTCGACAACACTCAATGCTAGGATACGCGTTTTTTAAAAGCAAGATACCGAAGTACTTCAGTGAAAGATAAGGCTATAAGCGCGAAAAACGACGAGAACAGGAAAAGACGAATTGAAAACAATTTGTTAAGGCCTTATATGGGCCGAAAAATCCAACATTCGTCGTTATGACATTAAACTTCATGGTGCCACCAACAAATGTCGTGGTTTCGAGTGCGTTAATTAACTCTACCTTAATTAATATATAGTTAATTACGGCACTTGAACCCACCACTTTTGGTGTTACTGAAAGCGAGGGCACTCGAACCCTTTGTGGTCTTCATTAGGACATCTCTAATTAATATCGTTAATTAGGGCACTCGAAACCATGACCTTCCATGTTTATTTATTTATTTAAGATGCCCTCAGGGCCATATTGCATTAAAGAGGGGAGTGGTTACAGAGTAGTAAAGAAAGACAAATCAAACGAACCAGTGCAGTGAGTTCTGGTAATTCAATGATTCTCCTGATCATCCAATGTTAGCTAATGTTTCGCGAAAAAGTTTGTTATCGGTGATGGCTAAGATACTTGAGGGAAGGTGGTTTTATTCCTGCGATGTACGGGGGATGAAAGACTGAAAGAAAGACTTCGTGTGACATGAATCAATTCCCACCTTACTGCGATGATCGACGCGGTTTGAAATGTACTGAGGCCGCAATATGAAGTCGTCGTGAAGCGTGGTGTGATGGAAAATTTTATGAAATAGCGAAAGACGGGGGACTTTGCGGCGGTTAGCTAATGGAATAAGTGCTAGGTTAGTTTTCATTGAGGTTATACTCGCGGTACGGTTATAATTAGCAAGAATGAAACGGGTAGAGTTATCTTGTACTAGTTCAAGTGAGGTAATGAGATTAACGTGACTGGGATCCCATATTGCAGATGCATATTCAAGTTTTGAGCATATTCAAGTTTCTTGTAAAGCTGTAGTTTTAAAGTAGGCGGTGTTTTCGAAAAGTTGCGCCGTAAGTACCCGAGCATGCGATTAGCATTGTTAATGACGTACTCTATATGAATGGTCCAACTTAAGTTATTCGTAATGTGTACACCGAGATATTTATATGACATGGCGAAATCTAAGGTAACGTTGTTAAGATGATAGGTGGTAGGAGTAGAATTAGATCTGGATACGCGCATTATTTTACATTTCTTAATATTTAATTTCATTAACCACTTCCCGCACCAGTCAGCTACATTATCCAGATGAGATTGGAGTGTTAAAGTATCATCAGAGCTGTTAATTTCCCGGAAGATCACACAATCATCTGCGAACAGATGTATGTTAGAGGATATTGTAACAGTTAGGTCATGAATATCGATAAGAAATAATAGTGGTTCCAGCACAGACAATTGTGGTACACCTGATTGTACTTCAGTAAGTAGAGAGTTATGACCGTTAGCAGTGACGAATTGGAAACGGTTTGTAGAGAAATGCTCTGTTCACTTTTGAAGGTTAGGGTCGATATTTAGTAAGCTCAGTTTAAAAAGTAGTAGATTATGGCACACTTTATCAAATGCTTTACTAAAATCCAAGAAGACACAGTCAGCGGAGGATGAGCGATCCAGGATACGATGCAGCTGATGGGTGAAGCATACTAGTTGAGTTTCGCAGGAATATGATTTTCGAAAGCCATGCTGTGCTGTAGTGAAGTAAGAGTTAAACTCTAGAAAGTTTGCCAGATTGGTGAAAATTACGTGCTCTAACAGCTTACAACTACTGCTTGTAAGGGATATGGGTCGATAATTAAGAGGTGAGTTTCTGGGGCCGGATTTAAAGATTGGAACCACCTTCCCAATTTTCCGTTCCTTTGGAAGCTTACATGAGTTCAGGGATTGTTGGAAAATTTTTGCCAGTGTCATGTAGCTAAAGAGGCTAGTGCTTTTAAGGAATTTATTGTTAATGCAATCGAATCCAGGTGATGAATGACACGGTAAGCTATCTATTAGCTTGTTAATTCCAGGTACTGCAACAATTACAGGATGCATTGGTAAGTACTTGTACTGGTATGCGTTAGGAGGTTCAACATTGCCAGTTTTCGAAAACTGACTTGTAAATGAATCGTTTAGTACGGTCACACATCTGTTCTCGGAAACAGCATTTCCAGATGAATGTTCTCATGAAATAGCATTATTAGTGGTTGGGTTTATTGCTTGCCAAAACTTTTTGAGATTTGTTTTTAGTATTTATGGTAGTGTATTAGACAAGTAGTTGTCTTTGGCAGTTTTTAGAGCTGCTATATAGATATCTGAAGCGGATTTATAAGCTGCCCAGCGCGCATCGGAGGGGGATGATTTCGCTAAGTGATAGAAGCGCTTTTTCCGGTTCGATAAGCGCTTTAGATTACTGGAATACCATGGCGCTTGCGCATTTGAAATGATTGTGCGGTTAGGAATGTATTTCTCAGTTAATCTGTCAACTGTACTTGCAAACAAATCCCAGTTAGATTGGACTGAACGATCATCTAAGTGTTTAACGAAATAGTCATAGAAATGAGACAGTTCATTATTTATTGCTACGAAGTTAGCTTTCCGATATTCGCGTATAGTTTTCCAGTGTTTGGACTTATTAGGGATAGGAGCGTTAATTATAAAGTTGAGCGAGAGGTGGTCACTAATTCCTGGTAAGTATGTGATACGAGAAGCGAGGTTGTAAGTATACCGAGTCGAGGGTGTTAGCTACGTTATTTGTGGCCTGAGTGACTAACTGTGCGAGAGAAAAAACGGAGCATAAATTAAGAAAGTCCTCAGCTTGTTGCGAGAATGGCGAAAGACGTAATAGTTCCACATTATGTTTGGATAAAACAAAGGTTGGGAAGGAAAACGAGAAGATACTATGTTGATAGTGTCATGCAGTTCGTTAATAAATGTGGGCGGTGGCCGATAACAAGTGCCAAGAATCAGTTTAGAATTACCTATAGAGTTATTATAACCCATGTTATTTCTAGAGCGCTGTTAATTTGGATAGGTGATGAAGGGATGTCTTTTGAAACGGCAAGCTGGGCCGGTATTTTGTGGCGATGCCTTTAAAGTAATAATGCCTTTTCGCGCTTATCGCGCTTTGTCAGTGGGCAGAGCGACGGTCCCCTCGCGTTATCAACGTTGATATTGTGAGCGGACCGTCGCTCTGACCACTGACAAAGCGCGATAAGCGCGAAAAGGCATTATTACTTTAAAGGCATCGCTACAAAATAGCGGCCCAGCACACCTCCTGCTCTACGTTCAGTGCGGTCACAGCGATAAATTGTAAACTGGTGCGCATCATGAAATATCTCCGAGTGAAGCACATGCGCGGGCATCAGGTTGAGGCGATTATTTTCGCACCGCATGTATCTATCGTGGAAGAGAGAGCGTTACGTTTACTAAGAACACTTCTGGCGTTAGTGAAGAGTACCGATACTTCGGATAATTTCGACTGCGATGATATGCCCCTCTGCCTTTCCTAAGGTGAAACACGCGGCGCCGTAGTGTCTCGGTGACTGGCCCCAAAGCCACGCGTATCCATTTCTTAAATTCGGTCCAAGTCAAGGCTGTAGCTGAAGCATTTGTTGTGCATGAACAATCTATTATGGCGCAATCTGAACTGAGGGGAATCCGGTTGACTCTTAGCAAAATTGATTAGTTTTTTTTTTTCGAGAGATACGGGTGCGGGGGGAAAAGTCCTCGCTCACTGAAATGTTGTGTTATTTCAGCTGGTTGCGAAGTGAAATAATTTTTTGTTTGGCTTTTAAGCTCGTAAATTTTGCTATAATGGGACGGCATTTCGTAGGTGAAAACGGACCAAGACGGTGCGCGCGATCAATCAAGTCGTTGCTGAAGGATTCAAACACTCCTTTTATCGCGGTTGACAATTTATTTTCTCTTTCGCTCCAGGTTTCTTTAGCGCCAGTAAGACCATGGAAGATTAAGTTGTTACGCCTCGATCTATCTTCCAATTCATCAAGGCGTGCTTGAAAGGAATTACTGCATGCGGTCTGTTAAAGTGGCCAAATACGTTGTGAATTTCTTTTAATTCTTTTCCAAGTTGATCGAAATTCTGCGATTTCTCTTGAAGTTCGAACAGTCTTTTTTTTGTATTCCGGGGATTTATGTTTCTATGTTCTTTTGCCCATTTCTAATAGCCTTCACGTCAGCAGCCAGTTCAGTTTGCGCTTTTGAACTTTGGAGGGAACGAGCGTGTACATATTTTAGTAATTCCAACAGTACTTTCATCTGTTCTGCGGGATTTTCCGGTAACGATTCTATTTCAGTTAAAGTCTCGGAACGCGTGCTAGGTCCAGGGTTAGCTTCAACATCACCACATTGTAAAAGCAATAGAAGTATAGAACAACAGTCACATGCTATTTCGCACAACACTTGTGGGCATGGAAACAGCATTAAGTATGGGTCGTTAGACCTTTTAGCGTAAAGGGTAGACTCAACACACACCTGCATGGCGAAAATACGGTGATTAGAAGCTGTGCGAAGCGCACTGTTTCCATGCCCACTGAAAGGCAGGTCAACGCGGCCACTTGCTTAAATGGACGTCAGGCACTGTTGGCGAAGTCGATGCGGATGGAAGCCCGAAGACGAGCCTTGTAGTCGCAGCCACACAAAGTTCTTGGTCATGTCCGTAATCCGGGATTTGCATTGGCGGCAACGTCATGGGAACACGTGATGCATAACCGTGCGCACATTTCTAAGGCACATTTCAGTAAGATATAGTTAATTAAGGCACTCAAACCCACGACTTTTGGTGGTAATTAGAGAGTTCGTTAAGGCACAATTAATGTAAAGTTAATTAAGGCACTCGAACCCACGACGTGGAGGAAAGAACCATAGGAAGCAACCGCACGTTAAAGGTTGTCAAAATTACCCCTAATTCCCCCACTACGACGCGTCTCATTACCATATCGCGATTTTGGCACATAAAACGCCAGACTCTCATTCAATTTTCTTTTCATTAACAACGCATTTTAATGAGAATGTCAAGGAATTTCATTAATTTCTCGTGAGCGCGCTCGCTTTCGCATTCATTCTCTTTAGCGTATGCTAAAGTGACTGTCAACTTTTTGAACAATGCAACAAACATCAACTGGGAATCACTTTTGAAGAGACAGTTACAAAAGACGTGCTTTTTTATTGCTACAGCCATCTTGTCTTTGCTTTCTTATCGGTGGTTAAAATCTTGGGAGAAAAAGTGCATTCTTGTCACAAGTTGCAGCCGGAGCACAGGCCGCACGAGCTGCGTCGATATATCTCGCTGGGACTCACAGGGATTGCGCTCACTGCGCGCAACACAGTTGAAGGCAATGTTACTAAATTTGGTGGAGGCAACCAAGAAACACCCGGCACAAAACCACGCCTGTGTTGACTTCGCCAGTGTGGGGTCCGAGAAGCCGGAGGAATCACCGGTACCGCCGTCAGACCGGTCAAACGTAAAGTCCCTTGATGTAGGGGTTTAGTCAAACGGCGACGAACGCGCCCCCGCTCGGCGGTACAGGCAAGGGTGACATCCGCTGCGCCGGAGTTTGCAAACAGAAAGAGGTAATCTAGTAACGTGGCGTTCCCCCATGCTGCCGCTCCTATGCTGGACTGGTGTCTCCCTCCGTGTCGCCGGTGAGGTTGTGCGCGCCACAAGTGGCTTGGTTGCGCCACGCTGCGCCTCGACTTGCAGCTGCAACAGTGCACCCTCGAAAGTATCAAGCGGAAGCGTGCACAGATTGTGCAAAGGTAGGCGACGAGTACCGAATCGTCGAGGCGTAGTGACGGGCCGACGAGATACACGTGGCCGAAGAACAGCAGCACGCTTTGTCTAAGACGAGTTTGTTGCGGTATGTAACGTCTGCGACCGCACCGGCAGCGGTGGCTTAGCGGCTATGGTGATGCGCTGCTAAGCACGAGGCCGCGGGATCAAATCCCGGCCGTTGCGGCCGCATTTAGATCAGGGCGAGATGCAAAACCCGAGCATTGGGGGCAAAGATGGTAATCAAAATTAATCCGGAGGCCCCCACTACGGCGTGCCTCATTATCAAATGGTGTTTTTGTGCACGTGTAACCCCACAATTGCGTGATGGCCTCTGGCTCAGATCACAGGGCATCGCGGCCCGTGCTTGTGCCGGTCCCCGGGAGGACGTTGGGACATTGCGCCACGATTGAAATGTTTCGCATTGATCAAGGACGGTTTCAGCAGAGTAACTACCTCTTCTTTTACCGGAGGGCCCAGAACTAAAACCTACAGTGAAAGTCCCGACACTCTTTTACATGGTGGCAGAGAGTAGTGCAGGAAACAAAAACAACAATAAAGGGGCAAGCATGTGTTGACATATATCAATGCAAGAATTGCGCACTATGCACGAAGTACAGAATGCACGAAAACTGAAATAAAATGAAGCGATAAACGTTGGCGGTAGTGCGCTTCGAACCTACGAGCCCGCGCTCAGAAGCAGAGTGGCTTACCCACTCAGCTAAACCAGCGCTAGTTTTCTCTTTATTGCCGACTTTGACATTATACACCAACAAAAACACAAAACACTAACGATAAAACGTGTCAGTAATTTTTTTACTGGCACGACATATTAATAGAGAGTATCTGTGAGGCCGCGGCGGTAGTTGAAACCTTTTGCAAATGCATCGGGGCGCGAATAAACTGGGCGAAGATTTATGGGTTCTGGCATGGCGAATGGGATGAAACGCTACACTACTTCTCTCGACCTCAGTGGCCAACCATAGCAACAACCTATTTTGGCGTGCGACTTGACTCTTATCGTGACCCGGTGCTGTACTGGAATGAACGAGCGGCGGCAGAAAAGGAAAATGCTAATGCGTGTCAATGGCGACAATTATCAATGCTCTCGCGCGCCATAGTCTGTAACCTATTTTTAACCTCCAAGATATGGTACGTCATGAATGTGCTGTTTGCTTCGCGGATTAACATTCAAAACATTCACCGTGTCGTCGCTGTTTTCATATGGGCATCGACTTGGGAAAGAACCAGTCGTACAAACTTGTTCTTGCACGTAAAGAAAGGTCATCTTGGTGTGGCACATTTATTTGTGCGACAAGTTGTATCGCGCTTTTTCGCGATCAGAACGATCGGTTCCTTCGCACAGTCATGCAAGTGAGCCTTCATCTTCCCGGATTTGTTGTATGCTCGTTTGAAGCAATGCGTGGTGCCGTTAATTAAAGGTAATCTACGAGAAGTCCTCTTGGCGTGCAGATGTGTGGGCTAATCTAGATAGCTAGCCATTGAACTTTGCTTTATGACATGATGCCACTTGGAACGAAATTTCCATTGCCAAGCCCGGCGTGGCGGAAGCGATGACTTGAAAATCACCGCAGTTTACTCGGGAGCGTCGCCATTAGATTCCGTGGCAGTCGGGCACGGTAGCATGACGTCACGGATCCAAGCGCACCTGCCTTGGATCCGCTACGTAGGAGGCATTGGCCAAGCGTCACGACGCGCTCGCTTGTCCGCGAGGAGCTGATCCCTCGAAGGACCGCTCAGCGGCGTTCAATTGGACATTAATACTTTCGCGTTCACTGCTAATAAGAAGTGCTTACGTGTCCTCTGATTTTTACAGCGAAGCTGTATATGGCTAGGATCTCGGGATTTCTTTGTCTCCGCACTCAAAAACTCAACCAATCTCAGCGGGAGGCGCGCGTCTCGTGCACCGCTGCGTTCCTTGCAGCACCACCAGAGGGCGATTCCTCCGCGCATCCGACACGGCAAAACAATTGTTGGCTTGGAAAGATGAGACCACGTAAGTGGTGGAACTAGGGAGGCAAGCTATAGAAGAGCAGGCGTCTAGGGATCATAGAGAAGCCTGCAAAGTTGGGATTACAAGAGGTGCTCCTTAGATGGAACAAATACCGAGAAAAGAAAAGGGTGGCGAGTGAGCTCGCACAAGAGAAAATTAAATGCGTAAGTGAACGTTGGACACAAAGGCGCCCCAAAAAGATTCTGGATCCATATACTCGTAGCTCGAACTAAAAATTAGCATACGACTATAAGGGATGAAGACGTTAACATCTACGAAGGAGACGATGCGCTGCGGTACACCCCAGACGTTATTAGGGATAAATTTGGCACGAAAGAAAGCGTAGTTGAGACTCAAACAGATCCAACAACAACAAATCAGTCTGAGAGACCAAAATTTTTGGTGGAGCTGCTTGATTTGATTTGAACTGCTTGAAATGATTTGGTGGAGCTGCTGAGGGAGCTATATAGAGACAACCAAGTACAAGTGGTATGGGAATGTCGAAAAGGAAATGAAATGGTGGGACTTCAACAAGGATTGATGCAAGAATGTCATATGCCTCCATTATTGTTCACGCTTTATGTTAAGGGCATAGAGAGACGTCTGGAAAACAGCCAACTAGGATTTGATTTATCCTACATGCGTAATGGACAAATGATGCAACAGAAGGCCCCTGGACTGATGTATGCAGACGACTTAGTGCTATTAGCGGATAATACGAGAAATTCGAAAACATTTGCGAATATTCGTGGCAACGCAGCGACAAATCTAGGCCTTTAGTTTAGCACAGAGAAATTCGGAATTACGATCTTTAAGGAAGAGGAGTAATTACGTAGTGTCAATTCAACAGCAAGTCATACCCATAGTCAAGCAATATTTTATTTTATTTATTTATTTGTATTACCCTCAAAGCCAGGGGGCATTGCAGAGTGGAGTGGTATGGACAGTTTCAAAAGGTTACAAGAATGCAGTAGGTTACAATAAAAAGAAGAAGTAATCATTGCTGATTTATACAATGTTAGGTAAGGTACAAATGAAATGACCATAAAGTCAAGTTGGGAAAACTAGACAGTTGGGAGAGTACAAAATAGCTGCTACTTATGCAATATTAGCTAGTGCTGGTTTAAAGGCATTGTTATCAGTAATAGTAACGTTGTCTGGAGGAAGATAGTTCCATTCCCGAGATGTTCGCGGAAGAAATGACTGAAAAACACTTTTGGTGTGGCACGATACTATACCTACTTTGAGATAATGATAAATGCGATGAGAAACATACATTGGTTGCGTATAATTAAATCATTTCGTAGCACACGGTGACAGTATAATTTATGAAACAGAGCTAGACGGGATATTTTTCGGCGAGAAGCTAATGGCGGTGTGTTGAGGTTACTTTTCATAGTGCTTATGCTGCAGTTCTATTACAGATGGAAAGAATGAAGCGTACCGAATTATTTTGAACAAGTATATTGAATAAGTACCTCGGCGTATACATAAACGAAGGGAAGACTTACTCAAGCACCTACAGAGATAATCTGAAACAAAAGGGGAACTAGAATGCAGCAATAATGATGCACAGAACACTTTAGGGCCAAAATAAGTATAAGTGCATGGTGCGTGAAATCTGGAAAGGAGTAATGGTGCCAGCGCTAACGTTTGAAAATGTCATGCTATGCTTCAAATCGGATATCTTGTCGGGGTTCAAAGTTAACCAAAGATCGGTGGGCCGGTTGGCTTTGGGAGCCGACGGAAAAACCAGAAACGAGGCAGTGCAGGATGACATGGGTTAGGCCTCTTTTGAAGTCAGAGAAGCGCAGAGCAAAATTAGTTTTGAAGAAACACTCAGGAACATATATGAAAAGAAATGGGCGGCTAAAGTTCACAAGTATCTGTACCTGAAAAGCGTGGCTCCTTTATGATCTATAAACGCTATCGATAAAAGTCTATTCTGAGCTACTGAAATCACTATGCACTGAGTTGCACTGACCACAACGCCTGCCGATTCTTCAGAAAGGAGGAGATAGAAACATAGAAATGAAAGATAGGAAGGAGGAAAGAGGAAAGAAAGAGCGAGATGACAAATCTCAAAGAAGGAAGTACAACATACAGTAGGGCCCGTCCCTGCAGGTCACGCTACTAAAGAATGTAAGATAAAAGGAATAGTTGCAGGGTTACAAACGTGCCCCCAAGTTCGTGTTGCTTCTAGGAAAGTAAGAAGAGCGCGATGAGCTTGATCGCGTCGAGACGCACTAGAGCACTGCACGGGCCGATTTTTGCGGCCCGGGCCCAGCCCAGGCCCGTTTTCACATTGGGCGGGTCCGCCCGAGCCCGATCAAAACTTTTATGGCGAGACCCGGGCCCTGCCCGGGCACGGAAATAATCTACGTTACCCGCCCGGCCCGGCCCGCCACCCCTTTACCTTAAGCCCGAGCCCGGCCCGAGCCCGACTCGAAACCGGCCCGAACCCGGCCCGAGACCGAAAAATACATGTTTTTCAGAGTTGAGAAGCCCGAGAATAACTCGCAGAAAGCCCGAGCCCGGCCCGGGCCCGAGTCAAAAAGCACACGCCGTGCCCGAGCCCGGCCCGAGCCCGTGAAAAAACTCCTCTACCCGGCCCGGCCCGGCCCACGGGCCGGGCCGGCCCCGGTCTTTCGGGTAAGCCCGAGAACGTGCATGGCTCTAAGACGCACAACCACTGGGGTACAAACATTCGTCTAGTGTCGTGCACCGCAGGCCAAGGAGATGATACAGTTAAGCATACAAAAGAGACACATTCAGAACGACTATTGCTTCAATTAAAACGAACAACAGTCAATGAAGCCAAACAAAGCAAAACATCCCACGTGGAGCTCCACCCATTCAGCTGCAAGTGTAACCCTCCCACGGTGTTGGTTGTGTGGTTAGTCTTGTTTTTATACGTGTCAACTATTCGTGACAATATTAACAAACTGTCTGTGCAACTATGGCTGAAACATTTTCACAACCATGCAGTTAGAGTTTGATATTAGGGACGAACATCCACATCCTCTCATGACTTCCTTTTTTATACCTCTTCTGAACTAATCTTACTATTCAGTTTAGGCCGGATGGTTGAAACTGCGGAATTGAAGCCGATCAGTGGAGAAGTGATGCTTGTTTAGCGGAAATCTTAAATCGAGCACCACTTTCGAGATGATGATGGTGATGATCGATCATTAATAGCATCGTCATTGTCAATCTATTTATGTCTACTGATGAACGAGGGTCTCTCCACAGCGATCTCATTGCCCCTATCTTTCGCCAGGTGACGCCATCGAGACGTTTGAGATATCCAGGCCTTCATTCAAATCTGCAATGAAATTTATGGGCGTTCCAGCTTATAGCTTCGCGAATGCGTGCATAAAATGGTTTAGGATCAATTGAACTGTAACGCCAATGCCTCTTTTAGCAGATTTTGGAGACGGAGGCCTCGAAAGTGCTGCTAGAGTTACAACTCCTACTACAGAGCAATGACTTGATAACGTGGCCTCAATTTCGGAATTGGAACATATGCCCCAAAGAAAATGATTATGAAGTTATTTAGGAAATCGCTTTAATTAGCAACCTGGACATTGCGATTTGTCCCTCAAGTAAAGCTCAATTCTTCAGGTAATCCAAATCAATACGCCGAATTGGGCCATATGCTCCATGCGCTTTTCTTTTTATTTTCCCAGCAAAAAAAAAAAAAAAAAAGCGAAGAACACATGGTATATCCGATGCATAAATGTGAAGCCATGGCTTTTCTGCAACTGAAATATAAGAATGCAAGTGAAGTTTACCCGCCGGGGTGGCTCACTCAGCTAAGGCGTTGTGCTGCTGAGCACGAGATTGCGGGATCGAATCCCGGCCGCGGCGGCCGCATTTCGATGGAGGCTAAATGCGAAAACGCCCGTGTGCTTGTGTTGTAATGCACGTTAAAGAACCCCAGGTGGTCAAAATTATTCCAGAGCCCTCCACTACGGCGTGCCTCATAATCAGAACTGGTTTCGGCACGTAAAGCACCAGAAAGAAGTGAAGTTTGCTTCCCCGCAATGAAGGCTAGGTGCGCGCAATACATGCAGCAGTCGACAAGAAGCCAGGCATGACCGGATTCCCGGCGTCAGGGCGGCTTTGCGACGCGCGGCCATGCTGGGTGCATACACGCTCCGCAGAGTGCGTAAACGTGCTTTCACCGTTTGGAGGGAGAGTCTACCACAAAAGCTCGTACACTCTAGGAACGTCTGTGCTATCGTCGCGTTTTCTTTACCGCTTCTATCAGCGCTGAAAATTCCGCGCAGGCGCACAGGGCATGAAACACAAAACTATATTCACCGTGACCACCTTGTAATCCGAGCTCTCGTGTGTCGTCTGCAGTAACGTTGAACAGCAGAAACGAAAAAAAAGTGAACGAGATATTTACAGCATTTCGCAATTTTACAGCATTTCACGACCCTTGGAGTGCACCTTACCTACGTCGCAAACAAATCAAACTTGAGATATTATTGCAATTATATGGACACTCGAGGTGCATTTCTGCCGTCGGTGTCGCCGCGATGTTCCGTGTGAAGTCCCAGGTCGATAACATCCTCGCTGCGCGCCGTAACTTGTATGGACAAGTGAAAGTGTGCGAGGGGGGGGGGGGGAGCTCGCGCAATGGAGGAAGCGCGCCTTCGTCCGTCGCACGCAAGGCACTGGGGCGTTACACTGCGGCGCCGGCCCTATCTTGCAAGCGATTTGCGCCGGGGACAGAGTGCGCCGAGTGCTGATCGCTTCGTGTGCGGTGGGTTCTCGCCGCTCAGTTTGCGTTGAAACGAGCGGCGGGACAAAGGTCGCTCGCTGCTGCCGCCGCGCTTTCTCGCTCCAGCGTTCATACAGCGAGCGTGAGCGCTCATCGAGTGAGATGCATTCATGTTTCGTTGTGCGCGCGTGAAACCATGCTTGTTAAATTAGTTAGTAAGCGAAAGCGAAAGTCTAGAAGCTTATACGGCTGATAAAACTACTATCCTTACTTCGTATAGGTGTCTACTAAATTGCTATCGCAATCGATGCTTCACCTTTCGGCCGAAACCGTGACCTTCTTTTGTAACAATATCAAGTGATATGGCACAATGTAGAAAATAGTTCCGATAATGCAAAGCAGTGGACATATTACGCTAAATGTATAGTATCAGTTAAGTGAAATTGACACATGCTGCATTTTTACCTTCTTACAAAAAGTTTAGCTGCAGCCCAATTTATGCAAATATTTGTCCATTTATTTCTAACCTTCTGCGGTCCGTCATCCATACATTTAGTTATTCTTGGTAGGAGTCAGGAAGTGAGGCCAGTATGAGAGCAATTATTGGGGGCCACGAGCGTGACCGCTGCATAACTTCGCTGCTTCAGCACTGGGTTTTTAAAATGTGTACATTGCGCAGCAAGCCTCGCAGTCCAGTGTTCCCGCTATTTTCAAAATGAAACGGCGTAGTCAGTGGCCAGACAAAATCATTGTTTGACGTTAGCGCACTAAAACACTCTAACCGCTGCTAACGAAGCAATAAAGTCAGCACTGGAATCCGCGTGCCCTTATATTCGGCGGGTTCATGTGTCAGCATTCAAACAAATAAAATAAAATATTCCACAACAGAAAAAAGTCGCACTTTCCGGTTACTTCAAGAAACTAAACAACTGATCGTAGCTAAGAGATAATGTCCCGGACGGAGCTTTGTTGTTGAGAACTCACGCACCCTTTTTTTTTTTCTCGAAGCCACAGCAAAAAGAAACCTTTCGAAAAGGCGACAGTGAGACATTCGTCAAGCACACTGGCCAGACCTTACGCGTGCTGTAACGAAGAACTAGAGCTCAATTTAAGAACCAAATCTCACGTTGTCTCACAAAGCGCAACGTACGCTGAAATGTGGGGACACGTAGTTGCTAAATTTTGTCACCTTTGTCAAATTTTGTCTGTCTGTCCACCTGAACTTTCTTTGCGGGAATAATGGTCTTGTTCTATGTCATGAACCAGCGGAAAGTATCGGTTTAAAAATTATGTCGTGCACTCTTTGTAATGTACTTGAAAAAAAGACCACTCACAGATTGGCGAAAGAAGAAACGGAGCAGTGCAGACACTTGAAGGGCAGCCATCTTGTATATGCCGCGGGGCACCACAGCCGTCCCGCAGACAGCTGGTCGTGCGTGATGTACGCAAAAAACACTGCGTGTGAAACTTTAAAATGTTTTTTTTGTAGTTTTTTCTGCAGCTACAATAAGTTAAAACGGCTATATTTTAGTGTTGACTCGATTTATAGGCTGGAGATCAAGAACACAGAATTTCAGTTTTTTTTCTTTTAACATGGTTCTGTCATAGCGCATTCACAGAAAATTTCTTTTATGGTAGAGAAAATATCTGTGAATTTTTTTTAAGTTTACAGATTTTTTTGAGCGATAGCTCTGCTACTCCAGGTACAAACTCCAAAAGCGTCTGGGGCGCTATAACGTAAAGGTATTCCAAACTTTTCTATTCCAGTTCTGAAATCAGCCTACCACGATTGGTGAAAACATTTTCGGGCCACTCCCAACTTCGCCTGTCTGTCTCGCGACAATACAAAAACTGCTATAGCTCCCCATCTGATATAACGTGTGCACACTGATTATGCATGATTAAAATGCACAAAGAAAAACAATCATTCCTGATTCGACGCCTTTTCACCATTAGCCCTCTGCTATTGGTCCAATGGTTTCGGGCTGCGCCCACTTCGCCTGTCTGTCACGTTACCTCACCAAACCGCGAAAACTCACCGCGTCATAGTGACGTGTACGCGAAAAAAAATGGATTAATATGCCGAACAAAACTGACAATTTTTCTGAATAGCCAGAGACTGCCCCCTTCCGAAACGAATAGAAGATGGCTGCCCGCCGATCGCTCAGGCCCTCGGTACTCGCACCTGCCGGTGAGCATGTATTTATTTGCGCATCATAAACCTTCTTGCGCGGCAGTAAAACGTTATCGAGCCCTTTCGGCACGTATAAGACATCGCTCTGCCAATTCTTCCTTGCCGAGGATCCGTTTTAGTGGCATTCTTATCCTTCCGTTGCCCGCCGCCGCGAATTTAGACCAGCCACCACAAGCTAAGTAAGGCAAAGCGGATCAATGGGAGAAGCCGGCACTACCCTCTTCATGCGGTTATCTATTTTCACTGTGCTGGCTCGGCCCCATCGAAACCCTCTCCACTAGAGCGTGCTCCTCGCCTCGTGTCAGCCAATTAGATAACAAACACCTCTCAATGCAGACAATGTTATTGGTTTTGCTAGCGAACAAAGGTGATCTATAAACGAGGAGACTGATTGGTTTGTGCAGACAACGCTGCGAGTCACCGCCCGATGCTTGCATCGGTGGTTACGTAAATTTGACGTCTGGAGATTGGAATAAAAACAGTTTGGAATAGCTTTACGTTATAGCGCCCCTGGTTTCGTAAATCTGACCTCCAACTGGGACTCAGCCTGCCAATACCGGCGGCTGCTGCGTACTCCGCGTGGGCGCCCATATCTTGAAAGCTATCTGCGATGTGGACAAAGTGCGTGGTCGCGCGGGCCCCATCTTCAAAGCGATCTGCAAGGTGTACAAAGTCGCCGAGTGTTGGTAGATTCGTATGCGCTGTGATTCCGACGCTTAGTTTGCGTTAAAGCGAGACGCAGCAGGAAGGTCAATTCGCTCGCTGCTGCTGCCGCGCCGAGCAGCGTGTGTGTGTTGTCGTGCAATTGTAGATGCGGCAGCTTCTGACGGTGCCGAGCAGCATCTGTGTCCTTTCCTAAAGCGAGCAAAACGGTGCAGTCCGCTCGAAAAAGTTGGTTTAACCGCGTTCATGCACGGCAAATTGTTTTTTAGAGTGTGGCCACGTGAGTGTTTTCGCCTTCCTGCATTCAGGAAACCCTGGTGGACAATTAACCCGGGCTCTGCAGGACAACTCGAACACCGCGGCTGGTGCTTGGTGTGTCGATGAAATGGTGCCATTGGTTCACAAAGTGAACACTCGTATTGTTATCAAACACAGAAATTTGGGCTAGTTGGTGATAACAGAACTTGAACATCGTAAGAAACGCTGGTGAACGCGAACACAAAGAGGTGGGCACTAGCACCCATCCAGTCTCTTCTTGGTGTTCGCGTTCCTTAGCGCTTGTTACGATGTCCAAATTCGTACTATGATGCAGCAATGTAAATCTGCAAGTAATCCTAATTTGTTTTCCATGCAGGTGAGTCATCCCTGGACACCTATTAGGTTCCTCTCCGCACAAGGGCTGATTTACTCGCGGTTCGTGACTCATTATTTGAATGAAGGTACCGTAAACGTATTTTGATTCTTCTGCATCTCAGCCGACCTGCTCAGACCCCCCGGACTGAGCGACGTTGATTCTTTCCACAATTAAACGGGAAATGGTATATTCTGGCCTAACATGAAGCTACATTCAGGCGACACTAGATGGCACAGGTGTAATATTTCTTTTTCTTCGGTTCTCGAAGTAAATTGATAAATTGTAGGATAAGTACCACTGCATCGCAACCGATGACGAGAAAGATGAATGTGAAGTTCATATGTCATGTGTCACCAAATGATGCATAAATCTATAGGGTGAAAGGTAAACACGGGGTGTGGGATGTTGAATTCTGTTCGGGCGGGGGTGGTACGTCACCGACCTTGCGGAAACCTTGCGGAAACCAAGCAATATTTATTCAGTGAATTTGGAACTCTACAAACGGTTCAAGGCAAGCGTTCAAGCACATCGGCAGCTGTCGTGTACTTGGGCGTAGCACACGCGCTTGCTGCGCTGGCCTCAGTTTATGGAAGCCACGCTTGCGCCACAGTGCGCAGACCGTCATATCAGCGCAGCGCGGTGCCCGATGCTGCTAATCGGCGTTCCCGACAATGTGTTCATGCAAAGAAAAACGTCTTCACTCAGCAAGGAAACGTGGCTGTTTGTCTACACGGGCTCACGTGCCCGTGCTATCTGATCAAGAAAGTAATTTTTCAGCCTGCTGATTGACAAGAACTGAAATCTGTTCCTAGGCTTTTGTTGAGTCAATGAAGCGCAATTATTTTTTATATGGAGCCTTTCTTAAATCGGAAACGTGGCAACTGCTACGTGGTTTTCACAATGAATGTCAAAGATGCCTCTTAGCTTTACGGGAAAAGCAAATGATTTTGCAGTTAGTCTGAGAGGCCCATTGCGTCAAATGAATGTGAAAATGGCCGAGAAATGCAACGCGCAATATCTCGACTGATTGAGAGTGTGAGTGAGTGAAAAAACATTTCTTGTGTCTATGTACAAAGAGAGACTTTGGGACGAGCCAGAAGGGCCCGCCCTGTACAAAGTCTAGGAGGGGTTCCTATTCCGGGACCCCTGTGGCTTTTGCGGCAGCCCGGGCTCGGTCCACCAGGGCACGTTCGTCCTGTATGGTCAAGCAGCGGAGCAGTGCAGCCTCCCAGCTCTCTCGGGAAGGATGGGGTAGGCCGGGTTGTTGGGTGGTGTGGGCCACACCATGTGGGCTGTCACTTGACAAAGTATCAATATGGAGGAATTGTGATCGCAGCAACTTGCATACAAGTGTCGCCGGTTCCAAGAACGTCTTTTGACGAACTTCGGAGGTGCCGCAGATGGAAGAGGTACTCGCAGTTACGTCACGCTGTTTGGAAACAGGGAAAGGTCTGTTATCCATAACTGCACAGCCAATCTCAAAAGCCTTTGCGTTAAATTAATTTATCTCAATTAGACCTTTGGGGTATCAATCTCGGCGTAGTGTACGTCATACGTTGGTCATTACGTGGAGTACAGCTTCGGCATAAAATAACGCTGAAATTATCGGATTTGCCAGTGGTCCTCGCAGTGGACCATCAGTGAGAATGTTTCTGCCTGACACACCGATTTAAATGCGATGATAACATGTGGAGAGAAATAGTGTGCCCAATAAAGGCGATGTGACGCCCTTGGTAGTCAAGTGTTGCGAGGGCAGTGGTGCTTTCGGTTGGTGCACGCGTGCCGGTTCATCTCGACGCAGCTCGCGGCGCGTTCCCCGGCGGCTCATGACTCGAAGGCGCCCGGCGAGGCCTTCCCGGTGGCGCGCGTGGCATAGAAATCGGCGAGACGTGTGCGAATCATTTCGGCCGCTGGTGAATCGTGTGAGCGAGCGACCCGCTTTTTACCCTTGGCGGTCTTATTAGGCCCGCCGACCCACTTGGCAGACAATGCGCGGCCGCTCGATAATGGACAGCGCGCGTATGAGCAGCTTCGAGGAGCGCCAAACGTGGCCTCGATGCAGCCGGGTGTGACGCGCGTCTCTCGTAGGAGCCATCCGTCTTTCGTTTGGCCGCACGAGATGTGATCCGCATATATGGTCGCCGAGGGCTGGCTGCGTTTGGCAGTGCTGACTTGCCCAGCTAAGTTTATAAAAAACAGTAGCGCCAAAGACAAGGACGAGACACATACAGGCGCTTGCTTACAACTGACATTTATTCATGAAATTTGACATTTATAAGAACAGCACGAGACCAGCACCGGTTATCATATTCGTGATAAAGCAACCAAATCTCAGGATCGCCAGGACACTCTAGAAGAACGACATCATAGCCATGCACAGTGACAGAACCATCCGGCCCAAGAGGTGGTGACAATCGAGACGACAGCACACCACGACATTTTATTTATTTATTTATTTATTTATTTATTTATTTATTTATTTATTTATTTATTTATTTATTTATTTATTTATTTATTTATTACTTTCAACGGCCGGAGGCGTTGCAGAAGGGAGTGGGAAAAAAAGAAATTACATGATTGTTGTGATTGTTAGCAACTAGTATATACAATAATATTCGTCGACAGCGGATTTAAATGCAGAAGCACTTGGAATGGTGACGACGAAGGTGGGCAGGTGCTTCCATTCCCTCGATGTCTTTGGCAAGAATGAATATGTTAGTAAGGCAAAAACTGACTACAACTTTATTACGGTGATTAGTACGACAAGAAAATCAAGATGGCTCGTTAAGAAGTTCATTTTTCAGATGTGGATTATGAGAAATCTTATGAAATAAGGATAAATAAAACATTTTTCCGCGCAGAGAATGGTTACGAAGTTTCAAAGTGTGTTTCATCGATGATATACTTGAAAAGCGGGTATAATTTGGCGGAATACAACGCGCACTACAGTGTTGTACTGATTCTCATTTTAGTAAGAAATTCTTTACTAGGATCCCACAAAGCACAAGCATAATCACTCTTAGACTTCACAAGTGTTTTGTATAATGTTAATGTAAGAGAAGATGGTGCCCTTGGAAAGTTGCGGCGTAAGAAACCTAGCGTGCGATTACCATTGTTAACGATGCAGTTAACATGATTTTGCCAAGAAAGGTTAGTATGTAGGTGAACTCCTCGTCTAGTACAAAGCCATCAATATGTTACAGATGAGGGTTACAAGAAGAAGGTTTTCGAGAGATTCCCATTACACTTTCTAACGTTCCAATGCATTTGCCATGCGTTGCACGAGTTAGTTATAGTGTTGAGGTCAGAGTGAAGTGCTGCAAGGTCAGTGTCAGATGATATTATGCGATAAATTACGCAGTCATTAGCGTATAGCCTGATGGATGATTGAACTACACTGGCCATGTAGACTAAAAATAAAAGTGGGCCGAGGACAGAAGTCTGCTGTACACCGGAAGTACAGGAAAAGGTATTGTTAGCTGTCACAATTTGCGTTCTATTAGAAAGAAAGTTTTCAGTGAATTAGGCAGAAATATTGGGGTCGATGTTTAATCTGCTTAGCTTAAAACGAAGTAGAAGGTGAGATGCAAGGTGAAACGCTTTCTGAAAATCCAAGAATATACAGTCGACGAAACACCCGTTATCAAGAGCTGCGAAAACTTCATTGGTTAAGCTTCGTCTTACGCAAAGATAAATTACGAAACCCATGCTGCTTCGTCGTAAAGAATGCAGTATACTCGAGGAAGTTAACTAAACATGAGTAAATATTATGTTCTAATAGTTTGCAAGGAATGCTAGTTAATGATATAGGTCTGTAATTACATGGTGAATGAACGTCACCAGACGTGAAAAGCGGTGCCAGTTTGCCCACCTTCCAATCGAAAGGTAACAGGCCAGAAACGATGGACTGTGAAAAAAGTTCTGTTAATATAATAGACGTGTACGTTGCAGTGTTCTTCAAAAAATTTGAGTTGATACCGCCCGTTTCGCATGACGAAGACAATTTTGAAGTTTTTCATTGTGTGCAACACACCAAAAGAATGTCTGAGCCAGCACTCATCGGTGGGTAATGCATTTTACAATAGTCAGATGACACTTGGGAGACAGCTGACACTTGGGAAAAGGACATGGCGAACGTGAATTTACCACAGAACAACATCGAGAAAGTGGAATAGGGACACCGTCACCGAATAGGACACTGAGCAGGGACACCGTTTTTTGAGATTGTACTGCCTTTACAACCACCAATTACGGTCCAAAGCTTTTTAATATTTTTGGTAAGTAATGATGGGAGAGGAGGAGGAGGAGGAGGAGGAATGAACGTTTATTGCTAGAAACAGCGAGAAAGTGTTCTTTCTTCGCCCTAGGTGGGCGGCTCTCTCAGTCCAGAAAGCCGTTGGCTAATGCCGCAGCCCGGGCCCGGTCCACCAGACTTCGCTGATTCTCCAGGCTCTGTGCCGTTAACATTGCCTCCCACGTTTCTTCGGTGGCTTGTATCGTTTCTGAGGCATCGTCTTGACTGTTTTTCTCGCGGTGTGGGCACACCAACACCATGTGTTGTAGGGTGTCTGGTACATCACAATATCGGCATAGGTATGAGAATTTAGTGGGATGCATCCGGTGCATGATAATTCCATGGACATACGTATTTGTTTGTAGTCTGCTGAGGGCGGTGGCTTCTTCCTTGCTTAATTTTGAATGTGGTAAAGGATATTCTCTTCTTTCGAGTCGGTAATGCTGCAGTATTACGGCTTAGTTGATGGGAATGTCCTCCACCCTCGTCGATTTCCGGATCAGATTTATTGAAAAAAAAAGTTCTTCGCTTCACATGCTGTTCTTTTTAAATGCTAAAAATGCAAGATTGTACTTATTCCACAACTCATAGTTTTTAGACTGCTTAGCTTTGCGAAACTTGCGCTTTTTTTTGAGAAGGCGTTTTAAAGAACTATTGAACCACGCCGATCGATGTCCGCAAGGCATTATACGCAATGACCACAAATTTATTAATCAGATTCTTCACTTTATTTTTAAACAAAGACCAATTAGACTGAATGGTTTGTTCAGAAAAATTAGGCATGCAGTCATCAATAAAATGTGATAGTTCTTCGTTAATAGAAAGAAAATAATCTTTGAATAATTCCATATATATTTCTGTTTCTTGGGAACTCGCTTGATGTTCTCCTCTAGCCTAAAGCTTATGAAATAATGGTCACTTAGGCCAGGAAACATGTTCAGGGAGGTAACAACATCGGGGGAATTAGTGAGGGCGAGGTCAAGTATGTTAGCAGTTGTAGACGTTATTCGGGTTGGCTCAGTTATTAGTTGCGCAAAATTAAACTCATTACATTGATTCACAAGATCCTCTGCTAAACCAGAAGTACCAAAGGGTATTGGAAACATGCCACATCACATTATCTTAGGGAGATTGCAATCGACCATTAAAAATATTGGTGAGTGAGGGTACCAGAGTATAATGCTATTCAATACGTCATCAAGCTCAGAACAAAAAGAAGGCCCGGTTAGTGGGCGGTAACAGGCCCAAAAGATCATGTCACGCTGACTGATGCGAATACACGTGCACACTAATTCTAAAGTGCTGACGATATGAATTTGAAAGCAGTGAAAGTTATCAGACACAGTGATTAGGACGCCACCTCCTGTTCTGCCGCCGCTGTCACAACCTAAAAATTCAAATTATTTTCACATTCAAATATTTCAGCATTGCATAGCTTTGAAGATAACCAGCTTTCCGTTAGTATGATAACATCAGCATTGCACGTGTCAATAAATGATGGAAGATCATTACGCTTATTGAAAACCTACGTATGTTGGAAAAAGAAATGACATTTCGCCAGACGAAGAAATGGTTTCCGGTGATTGTTGTGATGGAGAGGAACTATGACCAGGGGAGGCGCTTTCACGGGTGTGAAAAGATGGAACTACACGAACATCAACTTCGCAAACACGTGCATTTATTGTTCATATAAAGCTTATTGTATTGACGCTGGTGGTGGTGAAAACTTTTATTGAACAAAGAGAGAGGTGAAGCCCGTGAGCCCCATCAAACTAGGTGTCGTCCTTAGTCCGGGACGTCAATGGTCCAAGCCGCCACTCTAGCCCGTTGGACCAGAGCTCGTTGTTCCTCTAGTGAGGAGCAGCTGAGCACGGTCGCCTCCCAGTCCTCTCGAGTTGGGTGGGGAACAGGGGATAGTTTGGGAGTAGTGTTTTCTGTTAGCCTTCCCGAATTCTGACAGCATTTTTCGAGATGTACGAGTGGAGATGCTATGATCCCCCGAAACACTGATGTCGGCTGCCTTTAGTTTTGACCTGGCCGTGAAAATTGGATGATTGACCTTAAAAATAAAAAACCTGGCGATACTGGGGGTGGCGTTTGTTTGGCACATATTTCTCTAACCTGTGATCACGAGAAATAGCTTCATCTGTGAGCTGAAGTTGAAGCGTTCACATTACGCAAGATTACCTCTGCCACTTGCCTCTATAAATAAATACGCGAAGGTAGGTGCGCCTACCAGCCAACTAATAAAAGACCGAAAAAACAAGAGTTTGAAAGCAAACGCTTCGCAGGCAATCAAAACCAGGAAGGAAATTGTCGCTTCTAATATATTCTTTGTTTTAGCATTATTAGCTCACACGGTGTGGCAACATGTGTCTGTGAAATTTCTGTTCTCACTCACGGTATGGAGAAAACTTTATGATGGTGATGAAGTTGCTTTGCTGCATCTGTCCGAAGCGCAGCACGAAGCATAGGCTCATTCTGAAAAATGAGGCCCTATAGGGAACATTGCTTGTCACCGACAGACCTGCCTGTCCCATCAACGCGTTTGTACAAAGCAAATAAAAAACTTCTTGCAGGGGCTCTTCAAATAGCGCTATCATTTTATTCAAATGTATAGTGTATTAATTTTTGTAGAACACTTTCGAGCAGTAGGATGACCTAAAAAAAGGCATTGCGACCTGCCTCTTGAGTTGTAAACCAAATCATACTGCAAATTCCTTTACTAATATTGTTGTAACGCACGCTTTAGTCAACTATATATTCTCTGCTTCGTCAATCGGTACTCAATCCTGCTAAGTTTTGCCATGTAAAAAGGCGGCATTATGGAAATAAATATTTAAGAACAGGTCACTAGTATGCGATAGCAATACTGCCATTTTAACTATGACTGGAGATTTGCATGTGAATTTTGAATGATAGTTAGACAATCAAATGTTCTGAAAAAGCTGCCCACAATAGTTCCTAACAGTTCAAATACCACCAAATAAATCAGATAAAAAATAAAAACAAATGATAAAAAAATAGGAGACTGGTGAAGCCGTAATCATTTTTCCGCACTAGAGAGCCGTGACGTTATGGATATTTAAACATCTACTTTGGTCTGTTAAACTGTTTCGGGTACGTTGGGGTCTTAAGAAACCAAGGAATCAGCTTGAAAGCTTCAAGAACTTCTCCTAGGTCCAACCAATCCAAATACGTTGAAATATATTTCGTCACACCAAAATAGAGAAACTGAGATTTCGGGTGCAAAATTAAAAAAAAAAGAATTTTGGCTTTCACTTTGTTCATTATAAAGCGCTGAGATAAATGGATGAAGAGAGTTTGAACGAGTACTGTCTGTATATCTGTCTGTCTTCAATGTACCTTTATTGCGTGAGATTGGTCTGAAACATTGAAATGTAGGGAAGTTAACAGACTAGCGGGCTATGTGATGCGCTCTTTCAGAATGCATAGTTGACTCATTCCTAAGCGGCGGTGAACAGAAATAGTACACACAGCAAGCACTAGAAACGCCCTTGAGCTTTAGAAGCCAACAAGCAATAACACCAAGGACAACATAGGGGAAATTACTTGTACTTACTAATTGAATTAAAGAAATTATAAATTAATGGGAATGCAAATGGATGAAAAAAACTACTGGTCGCAGGTGGGGAACGATCCCACGTCTTCGCATTACGCGTGCGATGCTCTTACCATTGAGCTACCGCGGCGCCATTTTTCCATCCACTTTCTGGGGTATTTTTGTTTTACAACAAGAACTAACCCTGTGAGTGTTAGCCAGTGCCACCGCTCACAAACCTAGACGGCGGATGTGGAACATCCTTTCTGCCGCAGGCGTCACGTGTACCTAATCTTTTTGGGTGAAGGCAACTGGTCAATAAAACCACATATGCTACCTGAAGGCATCAATGAACCGAAGGGCATTGTTTGTTGGCTTCTTATGATATGATTAATAAAAAATGGGCCCCTCGGTACCATTTCTTCTTGAGCTTTAGAGGCGGTTAAACCTGGGCACTGCAACAGCAAACTTGGCGCCGTGAACATAATAATCACCCCGGAGATGGGGTGGTATCGGCCGTGGTGCCGTCTGTTTTTCCAAATGTTCACAAGGACGAAAAATCTCTACGCATTGCTGATTGTGCTTTGGACAGGATTTGCACTTACAATGTGCGAATTCTAGCAAAGTGTTTCTCCCTATCAGTTTCTTGTACATGGTGGTAAATAAACGCATTTCATTTCATAACCGGGCAGCACGTATTACGGAGTATCTCGTTGATTACTTACATCTTCGAAGATGCGGTGGCTAATCCAGAAGGACAAGATGGTAGTGCTTAAAAATTTCCGGCCACTCCCAGGAAAAGCCGACATGATAAAGTAGGAAGTGATGAACAGTAGTTAAACTAGGGACCAGATTTTAAGATGTGGTTGGAACAGGGCTAATAATATGGCTTGTAAAAACTACTTTCCTCACAAGCCATGTTTCATAGTTTTCACTTGTTATTTGCATTACCACTGTGGGCGTGTATTGAAAAGAAACTCTTACGCTAAAATTGTTCGTAAAAGAAAACCGCAGCCAATCCCGAGGCTGGACATAGCGAAGGCGGCCGGCAAATTGGAAATGAATGCGCCACTTCGTGAATTCGCTCGTTTTTTTTTTAATATATGCTGGGTGAATGGCTCAATTTTTCTATCTTTTCCTACTTTCAACAAAATATCTACTGCTCTCATTTCCCATTTTCACTTTTTTTGATTGAGGCCACCTGGTTTATTTATTTTCTTTACGAATACTGCTGTTCCAGATCTGAGACATAGCAGAAGTGAGTAAGTACATCATTACAACATGTTGATTACTTACATCTTCGAAGATGCGGTGGCTAATCCAGAAGGACAAGATGGTAGTGCTTAAAAATTTCCGGCCGCTCAACATGTAATCAAGATGTCAGATGTAAAGAACTTTCCTTTACAAAACGCTCATGTGGCCATTCTCGGAGATAAGTACGTAATTTATTCCACAATTCAATGGTAAATGGCAAAAGAGAAGATTTGAAGCTATCTAAGTAAGATTGGAAGGGAACAATATTAAAAGGATTTACTCTACGCGTTCTACTCGCTGAGGAGCTAAATGGCACAGGTACATCGACGATAACAGAAGCGTGTACAATTTTGTGCAACATATAATCCTTTAACACATCCGTCTATGGCCAACAGCTCAAGTGATAGCAGGCCAGCATTCAGAGAAGGGTAGAAATTGCGATCATATTGATTACAAATGAATCTAACAGCTTTCTTCTGCACAGCCTCAAGCTTTGATACGGCAGATACGCAGTGAGGCGAGCGGACATGCAACAGATGTATATTCTAGAACGGGGATCACGAGGGATTTGTAAGCTGCTAGTTTGCATTTCTTGGTTGCTATTCTTAGCGTTCTTTTTAAATATACAAGTCGATTTAGGACCCTGGAATAAATGAAATCGACGTGCTTCTGCAAAAGGCATTGAACGTGTTATTCAGCATCTCCTGGTCATTCACGCTGGTAAAGTTAGAGTACAAGATACTGTCGTCTGCTACAAATGGAGTTTAATAGCAGTGTTAGTACCAACGTTCACGGCATCATTAATATGAATAATGAATAAAAGTGGTCCTTATACGGAGTCCTGTGGGACGCCGAAGGAAATACCGACTGAAGATGAATGCTCTTGATGAAATGAAACAACCTGAGACCGCAGAGGTAGTCTCCTATCCAGGCAAGCAATTGATTGCCGTGTATACGTCTGAAAATAGTGCCAAGCTTCATACGCAGCTTAGTATTACATACCTTGTCGAATGGTTTGGAGTAGGTAACAAAAATAGCGTCAATCTGACCACGAATATTAAGTGTAGTGGCAACGTCGTACACGTGATTGAATTGAATTAGTTGCGTAACCGTGGTGAAACGAGATCTAAAACCATGCTGATAAAGTGAAAGGATGTTGTTATCATTGAGGTACTGTACAATACGCTTTTGAATTACGTGTTGTAGTAGTTTACAACAGGTAGATAATAACAAAGTGGTCTATAATTGGAAATTGTTTGCCTATTGCTAGGTTGGTGTATCGGTACAACTTGAGCAACCTTCCAGACGCGAGGAACAGTTTGTGAATCGATAGATTTTTGAAAGATGATAGTCAGATAACGCCCATAGTATTAAGAGTATCTCTTTAGGAACATGTTTGGAATGTTAACTCGTCATGCACTTTTTCCAGTATCAATATTTAACAAAAGGTTGTGAACTCCGTTAAACATTGTTATCTGAAGTTTTGGGAAATATGCCGAAGCACTAGAGCAATGAAAAGTAGGGATAATGCCGTTATATTCGATAAAAACTGTTTTAAAATAAGTATTGCACGCTTCAGAGATCATGACAGCATTATAACACGACTGTCTGTTAACGAACATGGAAGTTGAGTTGGACACCAGGAGGAACAACTGTTTTCCAGAATTCAGATGGGTTTTCTTTTAGGAATGTCGTCAAAGTCAAACTTGAAACTTGAACTTGAAACTTGAAAGTGTTCTTATAGTTGTAGTCTCTAGCATTCTGCATTTTAGTCTTAAGAATATTTGTAAGTGATGTTAGCAGTGAGTTTTGTGGGACTTTCTGACTGCGAGAGCTAAGGCGAAAGCGCTTTATCCGGCGAATCACCTGTATTCTAGTATACCATGGGTGCTTCGGGTTTCGTTTTACACACTTTTTGGGTACGAGCGTAGCTATACACTCTTTGACAACGACGTGAAACATTACAACTAACAAGTCAACACTTATTGCATCACTAGAAAACAAACTCATCGAAATATGATGCAAGCGAGGCGACGATCGAATTGTCGTCAGCTCGAGAAAAGTCATGGACACTACTGTATGTTGGTTTATTGGGCTCTAGTGCAACATCTAAACGGCCAATTACCGCCTTGTGATCGGAGATGCCTTCGACAACGTCACATTCACTGTACAGGAACTCATCACTCAGAAAGACCAAATACAAAATTGCAGATTCAAGGGTGTACGAGCTAAGGACCTGTGCTAAATCATATGACATAGCGAGATTGATTGGAGCGCCACAGATGGCTCGATCTATGCAACGCTAGTCTGTGCAACGGGCATTAAAATCGCCACATATTAATAATTTAGTATTCTGTAGCCTGTTTACTGCCATATAATCGGTGACAGCGTGGATTGAATTGACATAATTTGGCGGACGGTATACAGCGCCAATCACAATAGTAGAGCCACCAAAGTGTTTATTATATTTAGAAATAAAAAGCGCTATGCCACCACCGCGACCAACACTCCTGTCATTTCTCAATACCGAGTTACCCGGGGGCAAAAATTCACTCTCAGAAATGGTGTCATTTAACCAAGCCTCAGTAACAGATATTACTGATCGTTTGTGACATCCTACAAGCCAGTTGAAGCAAACATTTATTAACCAAGCTGCGCGCATTAAAGGTCGGAAGTGTCAGCGTCCTTTTATGTGGAAGTCAGTTGGAATTCCTGGGAGCAATATTATCAGACGCCTTAACAACGCACTTTCTGACGTCGCTCCACTCGTACTGAAAACTGTCGATAATCAGGTGCTCTTGTTGTAACCGTAATTTCTTGGCGACTTTTCTGAATTCAGCAGAATTCTTCCACAGCGATCTGCGCACCTGCCGCAAGTATGCAGAAAAGTCTTCACTAATATATAAATTTTTGAATCTCTCAGTTTTCGTGCGTTATATAAGATATCTGATTTAGTTCGAAAATCCAGCAGTTTCATGATGACAGGGCTATCTTTCCCTGTCCTTTTTCGCCCAAGCCTGTGACAACGCTCGATGTTATCACACGTGACGTCAAGCTTTGACGTCAGCATGCGTAGTATTGAAGTAAGAAGTGCGTCAGTTGTCTCTTTGGGTGTTTTAGATAATCCGTGAATTCCCAAGTTATTCCGTCGCGATCGATTTTCAAGGTCGTCGTTCTTGCGCTCCACCTTTCGTGTGACATCCGAGAGACTAGAAACAGTGTTGGCGAGAAGCTTGGACAGGGCCTCATAAAAAGAGGCCACTTTTGAGGATAGTGCTGATATTTGGTTGCTTATACGAGCCTGTCCTGATAGCAGTGCGGCCAACATTCTCTCGGTGTTGGGACCCGGGTTTCTTTCTATGTCGCCTGAAAGAATCAACAAGTTTCTCAAAATGTGCACAAGAGAGGCAGCTCTTCTTGGAAAAAAACGCGGGAGGGTCCGGCAGCAGCAACAAGAAACGATCATCTCTTCCAAAGCATTTACAACCATGCCGGTTGCATACCTGCAGGCAAATGTGTGGCGCATATTTGCGATGCTGCCGCCAGGCCCACTAATGATGCCACCAGACCCATTGATGCAACACATTTTTTAGATATTTTATTGGGAGTTCTGCTGTCCAGAGCGTTATTACCGCCTTTTGTAAGAACAGTTCGAAAACGCCTGCCACACGTCTTTTTCGATACTCTCTTGTTGTAACAGTGAATAAAAAAAAAGAAATTATGGCTTACGCTGCATATATAGCAGAGCCGGCCACAACTTTCCAGGTTGCATGCAGTCGCTTAAGGACACGACTGAGAACGTTACGTTGTCGAATGGGAACAAGGCAGTTACATGCTTTTGAAAAACCTCGGTGACATTTCTGAGAGGCCCGAAAGAACGAGTGCACAGTCCATCTCGCCTGGTGTCAGTGCAGCAGCTTACAACTCTGAAAGTAGCACTTACGAAACTCCACTTGAATTTATTATAAATGTACAGGTTTCATGTGTTCGGCCATTCACGGAGAGCTTCCGCGCTGCGCTGGCTCAGCGGCGTTGCACTGGTAAGCACGAGGCCGCTGCTTCGATTCCCGGCCGCTTTTCGATGGGGGCAGAATGCAGGAGCGCTTTATGTTTAGGTGCACGTCAAAGAACCGCAGGTGGTCAGAGTTAACTTGGAGTCCCCCCACTTTGGCGTGCTTCATAACCATATCATAGTTTTGGCTCGTAAGCCCACAAAATCCTTGTTCTATTTATTTAATTCAGTGCTCGAAGGAGCGGTAAAAATGCTCCGATGGCAATTTGGAATATTTTTTTTAGTATGTATGTACAGCGGTAGCTCTAACATAAAACTATAACATGGGAGTCATTGCACCCGAAACGTCCCAGACCGCAAAAGTGACCATCGCCGATTCTCTTGTAAAAAAATAGGCCTTGTTGGCGATTGCGTGAATGCCGTTTCATAAAAGGATCTTTCTAAAAAAAAAAGAAAAAAAAACCTTTTTGGTGACCTCAGCGCTTTTTGAAGTTTCCGTGAAGAAGCAAAAGTTGGTTGGAGTCAATCTTTTTCATTAAGTGTGAAACAAGGTACAATGACAAAACTTATTTTAGAATATTTTCCTGGCGTAGTTCTCTCATGTGATGTCATGATAAACAAATTTATTAATTTTCCACGTTTTGTTGGTTAATAAAAGGCTAAAAATTGTACGTTTCCAGACGTTTCTTGCATAACAATCGTTCTTGCAAATAAACGAGAGCACCAAGGCGCTCTCGTTTATTTGCAAGAACGATTGTTATGCAAGAGACGTCTGGTTAGTGAGGCGGCTGTTTCATGACCTACATGACACGCATGTCATGAAATTCATGTCATGCCCTATCATTTATGTCCGGACCCATTTCAGTGATTTTTGAGTTAATCTGTTTTCGCTGAGTCATTGTCATTTTTGCTGAGTCATGCTCATGACTATGACTCCTACCATCATCCTTTAGTGTTTCCTTCATTTAGAACCCATGTCCGAACCGATTCTAGTTACATACCAAGTTAAGGAAACCATGAGAGCATCAAGAAAAGGCGGCTGTTTCATGACATGTATGAAACACATGTCATGATATTGACGCGTATACATGTTTATCTTTCACCGGTGGCCGCTTTGCACCGGCTAACAAATGTTAAACGTTATCGCTCGGCGCAGGACACACCTGTATCGGGAGTTTCTAGAACGTTATCGATGCTTCTTTCCGTTGCCTGTTTTCACCGATGCTTATTTATCTGATTGTATGACCGACGTGAATTGTCTAGAACTTTCTGGAAGACACGCGGGCATAAGGGATTAATCGGGAATCTTCGATGACTCAGGTATAAAAGCCGATGCGTTTCGCCGCTGATCAGTTTTTCGACGATCGCCGACTGTGTTCGCCGCTATCGTTGTGCTTTGAGTGTAGCTTGCTTTTGTGGGCACAGGTTCGCCCAATAAACAACCAGTTTCGTCATACACAGTTTTACGACTGTTTACTTGAGCGTCACTACTACGTGACAGTATTCATGTCATGACCTATGATTTATGTTTGTCATACACTCTTGTCATACTTAAGAATTACCGTATACCTTCCCTGACGCTATCACTTATTTATAGTGATTAGCATCTGGCACAAAATGGGATGGATGGATGCATGGAAAACTTTATTGGGTCCTACAAGGCTGTGAAGTGGCCCATAGGAGGGCTAATCCCATGTCAGGACCAGAAGACGGAGCTTCACGGCCGCGTCGTGGGCTTGCTGGACTATCCAAAGCTGTTCAACTTGATCCGGAATGGCAGCCTCGAACCTCGCCATGTCCTGAGTGTAATCGGCATTGCTGGTTCGGTTGCAAGGCTAGTGTATATGCCTGAGGTAAAGTGATTCATCACAGTTCGCGCACTGTGTATAGGGGAATCGTTCCGCCATGTTGTACGTAGGCGTTTGGGTGTGGGGTATGTATTGGTTTGAAGTAGTCTCAAAGTGAGTGCGTGTGGCCACTTGAATGTGGGATGCGGTGCGGCAAATTCTCTTTGGCTGAGGTAGAAGTGAGCTCGTTATAGGTAAGTGGGGCGTCCCTGGGGCGTCTCGAAGATGGTCCGGACCCTTGAGGGCGGCGTTGCAAAGGGTTAGTTCGCGCGCGCTCTTAAGGGCCATCTCGTTGGAGATTCAGGGGGGCCATCTCGATGTTTCCCAGGTGTGCAGGGAACCAGCATATTGAATGGATGCACAAAATGAGAACAAATGCCCAAATTTCTAGCTTTCGCCACTGGATTTTAGCGCTCATGCGGTCGATCACGGCTGCGTGAAACCACATATAGTGTCACAGTAACGTAGGTTCTTGATCGCTACCGCTAATGTGCATGCAGCGGCAGCTTTGTCTGAACATATCTCTGGCTACAGTCAACCATTTATTTGCTTCATTCAACCCCTTATTGCAAACTTGTTTTATGGCAGCCATATTTATATAATCGATTATCTTTACATTCGTGCTGAACAGCACCATTTTTATTGCCAATTATATGGACACTCCAAAGCAGATTTCTGCAGTCGCCGTCGCCGTTGCCGTCGCCGTGAGGTTCCGTATGACGTCAATGGAGATGAAATCGTCGCCGCGCGCCGCCGAACGCTGTATGTGCGAGTGAAAGGGCGCGAGGGACGCGCGATTTCACGGGGAGTGAACCCACGGCCGAGAACAAACGCGCGTTCTGCGCCGTGCTCCCTTAAGGGCTGCAGAATTAGGCGTCTCTTTCCTCCTTTACAATAGCCATATATGTAGAGCAAACGCGCCTTCTTCCGACGCGCGAAATGCCGTGGGGGGGAGGGGGATGGAAGGGAGGCGACGTTTAGCTGCGGCACCAAGTGCCTATTTATATCAGAGGCTCCGGCAACAGTCACCAACGCCGCACGCATTTTGTGCGAACGCGGGCAAAACGCCGACGGCGTCGACAACAGTTGTGCATGTTGCCGGTGCTGCTGCATGCCCAAGTTTATACAGCTGATAAAGCTACTATCATTACGCCGTATAGCTCTCTACAAATTTGCTATCGCAATTGATGCTTCGCCTTTGAAGTGAAACTGCGACAACTTTTTATAGCAACAAAAACAAGAAAGTGTTACAAGTTTGTAAAACGTGAAGACGAAAGCCTGCCATTTGTGGAAGAAGACGACGACGACGAACGCGCGAGCAGTGGCACGAGCGCGTCTCTGTGACCGTGACATGTGCAATCAGGCACGCACTAGGCACATCTTTAGTAAACCACAACCGTGGAGCAGCCGCGGCTTCGGTACTTGGCTGCACCTGCATTTTATTGCGATAGCAATTATATGGACACTCCAAAGCAGATTTCTGCCGTCGTCGTCGCCGTCGTCGTCGCCGTCGTCGTCGCCGTCGCCGTCGTCGTCGCCGTCGCCGGGAGGTTCCGTATGACGTCAATGGAGATGAAATCGTCGCCGCGCGCCGCCGAACGCTGTATGTGCGAGTGAAAGGGCGCGAGGGACGCGCGCTTTCACGGGGAGTGAACCCACGGCGGAGAACAACCGCGCGTTCTGCCAACACCACCTAGACTAGAAGTTCTAGGTGGTGTTGGTTCTGCGCCGTGCTCCCTTAAGTGCTGCAGAAGTAGGCGTCTCTTTCCTCCTTTACAATCACCATATATGTAGAGCAAACGCGCCTTCTTCCGACGCGCGAAAGGCCGTGGGGGGGGGGGGGGGGGGATGGAAGGGAGGCGACGTTTAGCTGCTGCACCAAGTGCCTATTTATATCAGAGGCTCCGGCAACTGTCACCGACGCCGCACGCATTTTGTGCGATCGCGGGCAAAACGCCGACGGCGTCGACAACAGTTCTGCGTGTTGCCGGTGCTGCTGCATGTCCAAGTTTATACAGGTTATAAAGCTGCCATCATTACGCCGTATAGCTCTCTACAAATTTGCTATCGCAACTGATGCTTCGCCTTTCAGGTGAAACTGCGACAACTTTTTTAACACGCTTTAAAACGTCATGTCCTCCACTGTTTATGGCTCTGTACATAAGAATCGGTATGATCACGTCAAGTGTATCCCTGTATAATTTCTTCCGTGACACCAAAAAAAGGTAATCATTAGAAAAACGTACGGACAGAAAACGGACACTGTCAACTATTTCCCGTAGGTACCCTCGAAGAACACCCGGCATACTTAAATTGCTCACCACATAAGCCGGCAGATGCTTGCTCACTCGCAACTGGCACATTGTGCGCAGAAAGGTGTCACGCACGTCTAGAAAGAAAGTAAACCTGTTCACTAGCTGTTTCACAAAAAGATGTGACAGGCCTAGGCCCCCGTCTTTGACTCACTTAAACAAGTTCGGGCGGCTACATCTCTCCCATTTTGATGTCCAAATGAACACAGCAAGAACTCTGTGAATCTTTTGCACATTTATACGAGAACAACAGAAAACTTGCATGACGTACCATATCTTGCTTATTAAAAGCAAGTTGCATACAGTGGATTTCGTAAACATTGATATATGATTGCCTTTCCAATTTGTTGTTTTTTCCTTGATTCGCTTAACTTCGTCGAGGCAGTACTCCTCATTACGACGGTAATGTTCGAGTGGTACGCCCAAGTATTTAGCTGGCGATTTAATCCACCTAATGTTGGCGAACGTTTCCGGTGTTGACTGCCATTCACCATACCAAAAACCCAGACATTTACTTCAATGTGCACTGCTACCTGTAGTGTTGCAAAATGTGGCTACTTGTGTAATGCTTTCTTTCGATGTACAGCACACCGCTACATCATCTGCATATGCTAAGAGTTTCACTTCGTCTTCCATGAGTTTGAAGCCCCTTATGCAACTGTTCTGAATTATTGCCATACAAAAGTTTTCTAGATAGATGGCAAACAAAAGCGAGCTCAGTGGACCTCCCTGGCGAACGGAACGCTGTATGTTAAGGGGGGCTCCCAGTGTCTTATTAATAATCAGCCGTGTTGAGCAGTTCCGGTACGCCAGAGCTACCCCATCAGCGATGATTGATCCTACATTCACATGTTCAAGAACTAACAACAAAATATCATCCGGGACAAACTCAAAAGTATTTTCTAAATCTATCTGCAGAATGGCAACGGCTTACTGATAATCGTCACGGCATTCCTAGACGCCTCTCATCGTGTGTATATTTGTGGCGATAATTTATCCCTCTCATTTTATAAAGTTTGGGGAGCAAACTGCCTTATATGTAAACAAGTGGAAACAATCGACCGCGTTTTTTTGTTTCATTGTTGGGAAGGGGTTTATTATTGGGACGTTCTTCAAAAAACACTACAGAATGAAATGCCCTTAAATTCATTAGGTATTAGATTTTTAACTGTGGAAAATGAGGACGGACTGCCCTTGGACCTCACTATGCTAATGGGTCTCCACTGTTTGTGGTGGGCTCGAATGGCAGTTCTTTTTGTTTGTGCGAGCCTGACCGAAGGCCTGCACGACTACTTTTCCGGGAGGGTGTTTCCAAATTCGTCCCCGTAATTAAAGATCAAGAATGCCCCCCGGATTGGCTGACGAAGATTGAGCGCCTCGCAACATTAAAAGAATTTTAAACGTGACATGACAGTGCCAGCCAAAGTGTGGCTGACCGCACAACATGTATGCATGCAAGTTTGAAAGTAATGTGTATATGTATAATTATATATTGCTTTCTTTGGCAAAAATTTATGCAATGGTGTTTGCAAAGTGAAAGTTCCGGCAATAAAGAGAAAACAAAAGCAGCCGTGGCTTCAGGGAAGCGTGCTCGTCTCGCACCCCGGGTTCGATTCCCACCCAGACCGAAATTTACCAAATTTTCTTTTTAAAGCCGCTGATTTACTTTATTTACAGGAAATACCCTGAGAAATGTGACGTCAATCCGAGCATTTTAGGCGTATTTTTACTCTTTGCGTCTTCCGCTATTTTTCTTCATGGCGCACTTTCGCCAAGGCCACTGCAAGGTCACGGAAAGGTCACCGAAAGTCTCACGGAAAGCTCACCGCCAACATAGACCTTAAGGCTTTCGCCTTAAAAATATCCACCTATAGGATGCGTGTTACTTCCCCGAACGTCTGAACGCAGTCATCATTTTCACTTTGTTGTAGCGCATGCGCAACATCAGAAAGGCACATTAGACAACGCACAGCGCTAACTTCCTAGAGTAGGAAGGGATCGCTGTGTAAATTAAACATAGAAACTAATTCACTGAACGCACCACCTCTGTAGTATAGCGTATTCCCTTCACCTGTGGTAAGAATGGGCGAACCTGGACACACGTGAACGATAGTTAACAGAAGCGCAGAGGTAAATAACGTGGCGGCTGACGGCTTACTTGCCGTCCTTTGCCAGAAATGTCAACATAGATTTAAAAGAACAGGTATTATGAGCGATTGGTTATGGAAGCAAAATAAAAACATAGTAGCATTTGGTGACGCGTGCATCAATAATTCGCTCATTCGTTATCGATTTTGATCAATGTGGCTTCAAGACAGTGTGCTTGTGATTTCACCAGTATCGTTTGTTTACCAAGCAATATACTCGTATATGTGTCCTATGACTTTTTGAGGGCCTGTAGAAATGGCTGTGAACCTATTGTTGGAAGGGAGCGTTTTGTGTGTGGCACATGTGCCTTTATGTGTGCGCGGTCGTTCTGCCTACGCTACAAAAAAGTAAATGATGCCGTACCAACAAGCCTTATATAGCTGGCCTCATCGAAAGACTTGTTTACGTACTGCGACATTTGAAACAGAATGAATTATTCGTGATCACTACCGATGGTTTGTATAAGCCGCAAATTCAAATTTTTAGCGAGTATGCTTGTCAGCACCGGTAATCATTTCACACTGGCTTTAATTGAATAGCAGCAGAAATTTACGCGTGAGTAATTGCGTCTCAACAGCAACTGAGAGCGCCATAGAAGCAGACAGGCAGGTAGGAGTTGCGGTGACTCTCGAAAACTCGTGGGCGCCTGACTGCGCAAAGTCTTTGGACTGAAATGACTGCATCAGTGCGTGCACCAGGTGGCGCTACTGTCTCGCCAGCTGACACTTCTTCAGCGCCGCAGTGTCGTCGAGCGGCCGCTTCCGCTGCGTTTCACCGCTGTTGCGTTGCGGGTTCTTTTGGCGCGTTTATTTCAGAAAAGGAAGGCGCGACCTTTCACTATGAGGTCAGGTAACGGCCGCCGCCGTCTCGCGGGGGAGGTTCGTTATGTTGCAACGGCACTTGTACGAGCAAGGTTCCTCCTTTTTGAATTCTGGGCCAACACCACGATTTGATTAGAAGACACGCATAGTGGGGTACTCCGGACTAATTTTGACCGCCAGAGATCTTTAAGGGGCCCCCAATGCTCGGGACACGGGCGTTTTTGCATTGCGACCCCAGCGGCCGCCGCGGCCTCGTGTGCTTAGCAGCGCAACAACATAGCCGCCAAGCGTACGCGTCGGGTGGTGTCCTTCCTTCTCAATCTTCACGAGGTGCCAGTAACTATTCCTCACGAACAATGCCACGAGCACGCAACACTTGACAGTGTAACGGGTACAAATGCGCTGTGGGAAACGCAGGTCCTTTTTCCCTTCGGCCTAGTTTGCGCTTTTTCTTCAAATTTTAGGCAGACTCATTTGACGTCTACGTAACGCGAATCATTACATAGGTGTCATTACGTTGGTGTTTGTTGGTTTCATACCCAGCAACCCATATAGGTTCATGGAACCTTTTTCAACACTAAACGCACCCAGTGGCCCCAGCGGCACATACCTAATGACACATACGCCCATACCCAACTTGGCGTCAGATCGCGTTTCATTGAGTAGCGGCATATACCCAGTAATGGCACATACCCACGGGAACGGCCCACATTTTGAAACTACACTACCTGCGAGATCGGCCCGCAAGAACAGCCAGTGGCCAGATACCGGCCAGATAGTCGTTGCAAGAAAGCGAGTCGACAGGGATGCTTGCGTTAAACTTTCAGCGCTTTCAGCGTCTGTGCAAGCTGTGTGGTGCCCCGTCCGTTTTCTATATATATCTTGCAGGCACCAGCCATCGAATCCTCGCTATAGGCGCCTTCGCACAATGCGAGAAAGGCGTGATGGGAACGAGAAAATAGTCGCAGTTTCACCCGAAAGGCGAAGCATCGATTGCGATAGCAAATTATTAGAGAGCTATACGAAGCAGGGGTAGTAGTTTAATGGACCGTATCAAGTTGTAAACATTCGCTTACTAACTGAATAGACAAGCACGGTGTCACGCGTGCACAGATAAACATGAACACATCTCGCTCGATGACCGCGGAAACTCGCTGTGAAAACGCGGGAGTGAGAAAGCGCGCCAGCAGCAGTGGGCAAATTGACCATCGCGCTGTCCCTCAACACGAACTAAATGTCCGAAAGCACAGCGCATACGAAGCCACCGGCACTCGGCGCATGCACTTGGTCCCCATCGCAGATCGCTTTGAAGATGGGGCCTGCGCGGGCGTCCCACATCGCAGATCACAGCGCGGGCTGTGAGCAGCACCCGATGGAGCAGAACGCACTTGCCCCACGTGCCTCGCGCGCGAAATTAGTCCGCGCGCTTCCGGCCTGCCATCCTCCCTTGCGTACGCTACATTGAAATGTGATTGCCGGCTCACCCTCGTATGCTTTCACTCGCTCACACAGCGTACGGCGCGCGGCGCCGATTTCATCGCCGTTGGACTTTATGCGGAACCTCACGGCGACGACGACGCCGACGGCAGAAATGCGCTTGGAGTGTCCATATAATTGCTATCGCAATAGAAGGACGGAAGAAAACGACGCCACTTGTAGCGACGAATGAGATTAATCAGAGTATCGCCTGACCATGGCCCGGTTAGCACCGTGCCATGCGATGGCTTTTGGGCTTGTCTCAAACAACACGTCGAAATAGGTGCTTTCGGATGGTGTCCTCGTGAACAGCGCGAGTGGTGCAATGAGGTCTTTATTGCAACCGTGTCGCCCGCTTCGGAACTCACGGCTCTTTTTCTAGTCATTATATCTCCGAATGGGGGTCGCGGAACACTCACTTACGGCCCTGGAAGCGTCTCTATGTGCGCGACACCACACTTCGGCAAGCGTCTTTCGACCATTGAGACGCGTAGATCGAGACGATGCTTGCGTGCTTAGGCGCACTTAGACGCGTGAGTGGCAATCTCTACAGCATAGGCGCATTGTCCACATCTGACTGGTCAGGGCGTTATTCTGGCAGACGGGTATTCATTCTACCGACACCGATAGTTCGGCACACTGTCACCTCGATATACCGCGTTCTTACATTGACAACGAGCGCTGTGGTGGTGGCAATAGGCCAGAATAGCCAAATAAGATCGATAGCGCTGAAAAAGAAATTCGTGGGTTTACGTGCTAGATAGTTTTACACGATAGATAGTAATTTGCGTAATTCTTATATAATTGCTGAAAAGTTATAGCCGATTGTGTTTATGTCAGTGCTGTGAACGCCAACGCGTGGGCCTGCGGCTTTGTCAAGCTGTCGAAATGACAGCTTCTCCCGCAAGCTTCTATCGTGTCATTACACTGTAATCATGATCATCATCAGCCTATATTTATGTCCACTGTAGGACGAAGGCTTCTCCCTGCGATCTCCAATTACCCCTGTCTTGCGCTAGCTGATTCCAACTCGCGCCTGCAAAATTCCTTAACTTCATCACCCCACCTAGTTTTCTGCCGTCCTCGACTGCGCTTTCCTTCTCTTGGTATCTATTCTACGCATTACATGGCCTGCCCAGCTCGATTTTTTCCCTCTTAATGTCAACTAGAATATCGGCTATCCCCGTTTGTTCTCTGATCCACACCGCTCTCTTCCTGTCTCTTAACGTTAGGCCTAACATTTTTCGTTCCATCGCTCTTGTTCTCGAGCTTCTTTGTTAAACCTGCAAGTTTCTGCCCCATATGTTAGCACCGGTAGAATGCAACGATTGGACACTTTTATATTCACTGACAGAGGTAATCTCCCATTCGGGATTTGGCACTGCCTGCCGTATGCATTCCAACCCAATTTTATTCTTCTGTAAATTTCTTTCTCATGATCAGGGTCCCCTGTGAGTAATTGACCTAGATAAACGTACTCCTTTAAAGTACTTTTGCGCCAGGCGAATATAAACGTCATTGTAAAAATGAGGCACGCTTTAGCGGAGCACAGCGGCTTAATTTTGACCACCAATGCATGGTACACGGGCGTGTTTGCCTCCATCGATAAAGGCCGGCATGTCATCCCGCGCCCATTAAAGTCCCTATATCAGAAAAGTACCGCCATCCTTTGATAAACGCCGCTTCTCTCTCTCCTGCATCTCCGATTGGACGATGATAGCGCGCGCTTTTCACTTCTTTGTATTTTCTTTTTTTTCCGCCTCAGAGCCATGTTGAAAGTCCTCTGCGCAGCCGCAGTCGCTGGCGGCGGCGGCGGCGCGCGCCCGGCCTGAAAGCTTCAACATGGACTTTCTAGGTGCGCCACCGTCGACTTGGCTTTCGCAAGCAAAAAGTAAAGAAAAAAGCAAGCGCTTTAGGAGAGGAGGCGGCGGAGGAAAGAGTAGATGGCGGTACTTTTCTTATATAGGGACTTTAGCGCCCATGCCTTGGCAGCGCAACGCCACGGCTGGTCGGCAGCGCGGACGCAACGGAATTGTTTTGCGAGTTTAACGTTCCAGCAAACATTGTACTTTTTCTTGCTTACGTAGCCATCCTCTAAGTTAAAATCATGGGGTTTTACGGGCCAGAACCACGATCTGATTGGGAGGCACGCTGCAGTGGGGGACTCCAGAATAATTTGGACCACCTGGGGTTCTTTAACGGGCACCTAAATCTAAGTATACGGGTGTTTTCGCATTTCGAAACGCGGCCGCCGTGGCCGGGATTTGATTCCGCGACCTCGTGCTTTGCAGCGCAACATTCTCCAAGTAGGAAAAGACTAAAGGTTACGACAGAACTCATTTCACGATGTCTGCCACGATGGTAATGCTTCGTGAAATGTAGTGACACGCCGTATTTCTCAAGTGATGCACATTAACATTTGTGGGGGTCTGTCTGAGACTTGCTTTGCCTCGGCTATATGCGATATATGTACTCCGGTATGGTCCCACATAGCACTCGCTTGCCGCCGTCGACAATGTATGACGACAATGAGATGACGATTCCTAAATAATGACGATGGTATAAAGACCCGAGTGTGACGACTCGATGACAAGTGTATGACGACGAAGAAGGGCGACAACCAGATGACGACGCTGGAGTGAGACGACAACGTCACTTTGACGGTATGAGAATCGAATGCGACTGTCTGACGACGACGGTGGTACGAGAACCGCGGCGCAATCCCGATTCAACGACATGATTACGATAGAAGAAGGAATGACATCGATGGCATGACGACAATGGAATGACGTCACCTAATGACGACGGCAGGATGACGGCGACAATAATTTGACGATGACAGTTTGGTGACGTCGGCATGACATGATTCGGATGTCGAAGTTAGAATTACCACAATGGAACGACCGCGATGACGGCACGACAACCAATGGATGACGACGACTGTATGGTAGAGCACTGCACGGGCCCGGGCTCGTTTTTACGTTGGGCCCGAGCCCGACCAAACGTTTTATGGCGACACCCGGGCCCGAAACGTTACCCGCCCGGCCCGGCCCGCCACCCCTTTGCCTTAGGCCCGAGCTCGGCCCGAGCCCGGCTCGAAACCGGCCCGAACCCGGCCCGAGGCCGAAAAAGATCACCGAGCGGCATTAAAAAAATAAAATAAAGACAATGAACGGAATTTGCCTTTAAGGCATAAATACATGTCATATGAAATTATGAGCACCACTTGAGCGGTCTGAATGCCAATACCAGCGCGTGAAGTAGTATGAATGACCCTGCCGAGCAGTATCGCTAGCACTTTGCAACGACGCGACTTTGATGCGGCCCAATCCACTTCGATCGCAGCGCCGCCACAGTTTTTTCCACGTCGGGCGCCTCACTGCAAAGCATGCGCCGCCCCAGCCGCTCGTCCCACTCAACCGTATTCTAGTACACTATAGCCGAAGCGCAGCCACGACCGGACGTTAGCGCAGCGCATGGATGGACTAAATGGAGAACGAAAGCTTCTCGTTCCTCCATGGTGCAGCGTAATGCGCTGCTGCTAGGCGGCCGGTTGAGAACATGCCTGCAATCATGGATGGACGAAGTGCCATATTTCAGCCGCGTGACGAATTATCTTATCTTACCAGTCATCTTTTTACCAATTCGCCTTTGAAGAATCAGCAAGTCGCGAACGCGCTTGCACCGCGCTGAAAGCATTAATTACACTGATTTAGGTAAGGAATAGAATGGCATCCTTTGGGTTGAGGCGACTTCGGCCTTTCTGGACTTTTACATTCTGTTCAAACAGCGCAAAATACGACGGAAGAAGAAAGGGGAAGTACGCAGGAGCAGCTGCGCCGGGGCAACAGATTTTTCAGAGTCGAGACGCGCAAGGATAACACGTTACATGCACACCACCAGAAAGCCCGAGCCCGGCCCGGGCCCGCGTCAAAATACTCGAGCCCGGCCCGGGCCCGGGTCAAAAAGCCCATGCCGTGCCCAAGCCCGGCCGAGCACGTGAACAAACTGCTCTACCCGGCCGGGCCCGACCACGGGCCGGGCAGGGCCCGGGCTTTCGGGTAAGCCCAAGCCCGTGCAGTGCTCTACTGTATGGGGATTACGCAAATCCAAGTTTACAAATCCGTAATAGTGCACCAGAAATAGAGTGTAAGAGGCATCTGTTCTAAAGCGTTCGAAATAGGTGTATTGGTTGGCAACTTACGCGATATTGTAACAATGCTCAAGCAACAGTCTCACACACGAATTACTGGTATACTTGAGAGCGGTGTAAATTGGTCAATATTTCCAGCTGTACATGTCTTAACAGCACAGAATAGTGATACCATTATTCAGTACTGAGTTACGCAGTGAAAACTTGGTATATGACTTTTATTTCTGCTATGCACGCCAGCGATTATGCTGCAATGTAAATTTAGTTATATTTAAATTACCAAAGCACTTGATCCGTTGATGAGATTTGCGAAGATCCACGACTTTTCCTGCCGCTGTCGTTGTGCTTTGAGTGCTACTCGTTTTCTTGGCACACGTAAGCCCTATAAAGAGCTAGAATTGTTAACGTATATACTCCTGTAATGGCAGCACCCGTGTAAAAGCCGCACCCAGAAAATTGTAAAAAAATCTACCGAAAGATATATTTCAAAATTACCTGTGTATAAGCCACACCCTTGATTTTTGAGAAGGTTGTTGTGTGGTACGAGAATACTGAAGCTTTTTTTTTAAGTTTTCGGTGCCTCCAGGTAGCAAAAGCACAGCCTTCGAGATTTAGCAGCTGCCTCCGAGACGTCACTTGTCTGTGGGGCATCACCATTTACAGGGTTTGTCCGAAAAGCCCGTGATTATATTGTGAGGCGACTATACGTCACAGCGCGCTAGGACCGGTGGTGGAGGGGGAAGTGAGCTTACGCAAGCGCGGTCGCTTTATCGTCTGCTACCATCTGGAAAGTAAGGACAGGCTTTTCCGTGAAACTCGATTTCCCATGCAAGCCGGAATGCAGCGCTCGTTGGAGCAAAGGATTGCCTTCAAGATTTGTGTGAGCAAGTCTGCAGTGCAAATATTTCCTATGATAAAGACGGCCTTTGGTGAAAATTGTCTGTCAGGACGTCAAGTCTACCAGTGGCGCTTGAAAACTTCCATGAAAGGACATCATTTTGGGACAGTTTTAAAAGAGGCTTGCACCAAGGCACTAAAGGACATTCCGGAGGAGGCCTACCGTGACGCCTTCGATGCCTGGAAGTCTCGCTGGAAGCGATGTAACGACGCAGGAGGAGCCTATTTTGAAACCTTTGAAAGTGTTGTACTCATATGACATTTTTTTATTTGACTGACTAACATTACTTTTCGGTCATACCCTGTATTCCAGCCGGCAGGTGACGCGCTCCTGCAATAGCCAAGAATAGCCAGAGCCAGTGGAAGCGAGTACTGTAGTTTAATAAAGGCAAGTACCATCGAATATATTCACGAAAAAACAAATGTTATGTCTTCTTCTCCACCGCCGCACCCCCGTTTTTCACCCCAAGTCTCGGAAGGAAACCTGCGGCCATTACACGAGTATATACGTACTTGGCAATTCCAAAATTTCGACAATTTTTGCAATAACACTAACTAGAAGAAAAAATCTACTTGCTACAGTCACGAGATCTCAGTTTTTTCTTGTAAATGCTTGATCGAATTCGGCGCAAGGCATGGCGAGTGAAGCCTATGTGCATTGTGAAATGCAGCAGACCACAGAGATGAAACGCCCTTGTGCTTCTTGCGTGTATCACGGAGCATTTCACAGTGAACGAGATTGACCAACTTGCCGCCTTGTTTCCAACAATCCCGAGCTTCGAGATGGAACTTCGTGTGCACCCCCGTGGCAGCCGACAGGGGGTGGAATCACAGGGTAACTCGGAACTGAAGAATTTTACTGACCCCACGTAGACACACATAAACATAATTGGCCCATATTAAGCTACAGAACACTCGGTCGCTCTGACGTCAGTTGCTGCCGTAATTCATTAACCGCAGCGCCATTTCTCGAGGCGGCTTGCACGCGGGACGTGCAACGTTGGGAGAACGCCCATTAAGTAACTCGTTTCGCCACGTGTTCGAGAGCGGGTTTGTCGATTCTGACGCGACCCGAATTCTTTTGCGTAACGTGCGTCGCCGATGCTCGTTCCTCGGCCCGGAAAAAGTGACCAGACGCGGATCGACCGGTGCCCGTCACGACGCGCGTTTCCAGTCGAGGAAGTCACGGCGGGCGCCCTTCCTTGTTCCGAGCAGGGCTCGAGAACTACCGCGTTTTCCGCCCTGTAGCTCGCACGGTAGTGATTTCGCCGTTACCGGTCGAAGTCGACTGACTTTCTTAGTTTTGCAGTAATCCAGTATAGCACGTGTGGAACGCTGCGACGATGCACTGTCCTGGGCCTGCCGGTCACTGCTCCGAACGAGATTGAATGTCGTTAAGCGCCACCCAACGAGGGAGTCGTCGTCGTCGGTACAGTTTAACGATTCCACAGCAATTATTTTCTTTTGCGTGCTCCATCAGTGTGGTGCTGCGCCGGAATGGTGACCAGAAAAGCAAGGAATAAAGTAGCCCGGGCCTCTCTCGGCCCTTTTGAAATTTCTTGGAGCATGCGAGTCTAACAGCACATGCCTGTTACGATGTTCCGCTGATGCAGAGGCAGCCGAGAACGCGGTATGCGCTGCCGCGCTGTTACCTACCCTCGGGCCACATCGCAGCGCGGCTCGTTTTGACAGCCCTGACCGCAATGCCGAGAAAAGGCTCGGCCAGAGCCGGCGTGCTATTCCGGCCGTGGCAGCCGTGAGGCACCACGCCCATCTGGCGGACACCGCACCTTTGTCGCTGAACGCATTTCTAAAATGGGCGCAATAACGACAGTTCACGCGCGCGCTGCGGTCACCTTGCGCAAGCCCCGTCAAGGCAAGCCAGGGCGATTTGTTCGACGATTTCATGATGCCGTATACCCTCAGCTGACTTGTTCTACCGTAAACGGACGAGCTATCTAAGGTGTCTTAATACTACAAGCGCTACAGTAAGCTTTTGATCGTAAGGAAACACATCCTGACACTTGATTCCTTGATGCCATGATACATGAGCGTTCTCGTGCCTCGTGTTTGGCGATGTACTACGGCAACTGCGACACACCAGCCGAATAGAGGTCAAATACTGTTGGCAGACGATGATGCTTTCCTCAAGTACATTCAAGATTTCTCGATTATTCTGTGGAAAATAATAGCGAATTGGGCGAGTTGGCAGACGTTCATTGTGTAGCAGCGCGATAAGCGGACACGGCCGACAAGCAACGATGCAAGTGTTGTTTCTTGCTGTTATGACATGGGACAAACAACGGTACGCACAAAAAAATGAAAGTGAAGTAAATTAAGAACAAGAGAACAAAACACCGTACACACATCATTGCGCATTATTCAAGTATACATATTCATCCTGCGTTAAGGAGATGTTTGACTCACACACACCTGTGCTTGCTTCTGGATATGATAAGCATTAGTTGTTCCACGTATGCGCTGATCCTTGTGTATCATAACGATGCCCAGGTTTGCGAAATCCTGTACGCAACCACAACAGCGACAGCGGCTTTACAGACGGGAATGTCGTATTGTTTTTCTCTTGAGATGCTGAGTCTGTGAGGGACAGCCTAGAACTGTGCACCTGCTCTGTCCTTCGCTGCTTCAGAGTTGCTCGGATAGGCGTCGCCATTGCAGCCATGTCGAACAGGCGATCACAATGTCCCCGTGCCTCAAAACATCCAAGTTCACTTGGTGGGGAAAGAATACGGTGACTGATGCGCGAAGGACAGAGGATACGAGCGCATTTTTAAAATCATATTTAGGTTGAAGAACTACGGCTGGCTTCACGATACTCTTGAACGACTTGCATTAGCGACGACTGTGAGCGCTGTACTGCACTATGCAGAAGAGAAAAAAAAATGGGTGTGGTTTAGCTTTGTTTAACCCTGGTTGATAGCGAAAGCTTCACTGCCCTGACTAGGCCCATTGTCGAGCTGTGGCCGAGGTGTGGTTTCGCAATGATATACCGACATATTTGCAATGAATACAGTGTTTATTCATCATTTTTTACGCTCACGACGACACTGCGGCGATCACTAAAGTAGTGAGACTTGGTTTCAACTCGCAGCTGGGCCCAACTTTAGTCCGACCTAGCGGGAACGCGCGCGCACGTTATGTAACGTTGGTGAGAACAACAGCGGCTATAGTTTGATCGATGGTTCGACGTACTGGCGCCGCCAACGTAACCGGACGCGCGGCCAATGCGCTCCGACGCGCCGGGCGTCTGATGACGCTCGCCCGCGTGCCGATAACGTCGGACTATAAACGCGCCTTAATACTCTCTTGTGGTTTGACCTCTAGCTCTCAGGGTTAAAGCTGTTGAGTCGCCGATGACCGCCCGAGGTAGCGTAATGAAGTTTTCGCTTCAAAAAATATCTGCAGAGAGGCAGAGAAGTAGGCCCCAGAAGCTTGTCTGAACTGCCGATGCTATGTAGATATATTTGCAACTCTATGTGACTGCATGCAAATTATGCAACTATATTCGGTGTTACACATTTCCAGCCACGCGAAAAATGATGCGCAATGACACAATGTGCAATTGAATTTCAATAAATTCAATTTTATTGCGATAGCAATTATATGGACACTCAAAAGCAGATTTCTGCCGTCGCCGTCGCCGTCGCCGTGAGGTTCCGTATGACGTCATTTGGAGATGAAATCGTCGCCGCGCGCCGCCGAACGCTGTATGTGCGAGTGAAAGGGCGCGAGGGGCGCGTCTTTCACGGGGAGTGAACGCACGGCGGAGAACAAACGCGCGTTCTGCGCCGTGCTCGCTTAAGGGCTGCAGAAGTAGGCGTCTCTTTTCTCCTTTACAATCACCATATATGTAGAGCAAACGCGCCTTCTTCCGACGCGCGAGAGGCCGTGGGGGAGGGGGAGGGAAGGGAGGCGACGTTTAGCTGCGGCACCAACTGCCTATTTATATCAGAGGCTCCGGCAACAGTCACCAACGCCGCACGCATTTTGAGCGAACGCGGGCAAAACGCCGATGGCGTCGACAACAGTTCTGCATGTTGCCGATGCTGCTGCATGTCCAAGTTTATACAGCTGATAAAGCTAATATCATTACTCCGTATAGCTCTCTACAAGTTTGCTATCGCAATTGATGCTTCGCCTTTCAGGTGAAACTGCGACAACTTTTTATTCGACACAAAGCAATTTAAGAGCAAGGGTCATGATTTTATTTTCTTCCTCGAGACGCGCTATAACGGAACACTGCGCAGACACCTAACGACGTCTAATGGGACCCTGTTTTCATGCGTCAAAGACGCCGAGGTGCATGGACATAGTTGATGTAAATACTAATGCCTTATGAGGCTGTTGATGTGTGTGAACACTTTTGTGATAATTCAAAATGTATTTCGACCTTTTTGTTTCTTCTTGTGTTTATTTGGTGCCCGTTTATTTTGTAAGATGCATTGGCCAATCTGAGTCTTGTAATTTGGGTAGCACATTGGCTCGCACGTCTCTCATGAATGCCGCCTATATTGGCAGAGGCGACGTTTATTATAGGTCAGATATTGCCTTTTTTATTTCTATCTGTCGTGTACGTGTAGCAGTGGCTGTCACCAATAATAATTCAAATGAAATAAAGAACGCCTGTGATTAGTTCCATGAAAGGAACTAATAAAGGATTAATTACAGTCCTTTTCATCATTCAAGTGGCACGGCACATAATAATAAGTGGCATGACAGCAGGCTCCGGATGTTCCGGGTTTGCTTTCTGAAGAAGCCACCTTTTCCTAAAAAGTAGTCTAGGGACTTTCCCGATCGATATTTATAGAAAATCTCTTGGTCCCACCTTTCAACTGCGTTTTCCTAGAAAGGTGCCAGAAAGCTCGTTTGGCACTCGTCCCATGTGTTCCTCTTGTGCCCAGCGAAATGGAGCTCGTACCACTCGCTCAGTCCCGTCAGAAACTGACACCTGTTCGTGACGCGCTCATGAGTTGTCCTCACATGCTTGTTCGTTGAACGGGCTCCAAGTCTCTCGGCTTGAGTTGTCCCCATAAAGTGGGTCAGGTTTTACCATGTCATTGTTGGGTCTGCTTGGCTTGGACGACGGCAAGAAGATTCATGTGTCGCTCGGCGTGCTGCTGCTAATGACGGATGGTTGCTAGTAGGCACGAGTCAACGCAGGAATTTTCCTTGCTCGGTAAGACCCTTGCCGACGTTTGCAGAAGCACGTAGGGAAGACCGTGGTCCTCCCCCCTTTCGCAGGCCATCTGGACAGCCTGGAGTTGAACCGAGATTACGCCGCTTTTAAGGGCATTGTTCTATAGTCCACTTCTTTGTTGAACGGTGCGTTACGTAACGCAGGGCATTGCCAGAGCATGTGAGCCAATGTATAGAAATGCATACCACAATCTGGACAGTGTGGTTTTATCTTTGGGGCGATGCGACTTAGAAAGTCCCTCGAAGGAAATGACCCCGTTTGGAGCATTCTAAAAATCGACGATTAATACCTGTTAAGCTTAGGATGCGGTTGTGGAAAACTCCTCCGCTCTAACTGGTAGTGAGAAACTATTTCGTGGAAAGTAAGTAATGGGTCGCTTGTGCTTAATTTCGTTGAGCCCCCCAAAAGCGCTTCCATAGCGCCGCGGCGGCTAAGATCTCGCGCATGGTTATGAGCAAGCTCATTGGGGTTTGGGAGATTTATAAGAATCTTCGGACCCACGTGGGCTGGAATTCACGTAATGGAATGAAAACCAGTAGCCACCCTATTTCTGAGGATAGCCGGTAGCTGGGAGCTCGGGACTATCCCGATAGCTGGGATAGTCCCGATGACCAGTTATCGGTAGATATCGATTAGCCAGCTCCATGATGAGGGCCGTCTCTGACCCTCCTTTCTCTTTGTGCTTCCGCACTATCCTATCAATTGCAAGCCTTTGGTTACTTTGTCCTGCGAGTCGTCAAGCAAATGTTTAAGGAGGTTCCACTTTCCTCCCGTGCGCATTCGCCCATCCACCGCCGAGCAAACCTCACTCCGTTGTTGCTTAGCTATCAGACGTTTTGGCTTAGCGAGTTGCTAGTAATTTCTTAGCTAGTTCTGCGCAGTACTCTTCAATCTCTCTATTGAGTTCCGCTATTTTTCTTCCGGAGTCTGCGGTTGAGTCTTCGTGTTTTCCAACGTGCCCGAATGGTGCTTTTCGCCTCCAGAAGGTGCGCCAAATGCAAATCCATTCTGGGATCTCAACCTCCGTGCTGACCACCTTAGTAGCCTGCTCGGAATCTTTCTTTAGCCTTTCGAATAAGTCGCCTAGGCTACCGTATTCTTCGGTGTCCTCTTTCCTGATTGTACGGAAAACATCCCAATCGGTGACTCGAATAAACCTGGGAGGCGCGGCTTTCACCCTGACAGAGATGGTTATGATGAAGTGGTAACTACCCAAGCTCTCCTGAAGGTTTTGCCACGCCACCTCGGTTACGTTCTTAACGAATGTCAAGTCCGGTGTCGTATCCCGTGCTACGAACGTCCCCATCCGTGTGGGGAACCGTGGGTCCGTGATTAATTCCAGGGCGCAGTCGTCCGCCAATCAAACGAGATTATTCCTTTCGCGTTTTGCCTTGTGTAACCCCATACAGTGTACGGGGCATTAAAATCTTCAGCCACGATTAACGGGGAACCTCTAGCTAAAGAAGAGGCTTTAGCTAAGATGGAGTAAAAGGTCTGCCTCTGCTGTGATGGATGGTGAGCTGTATACATTGAGTTTGTAGACGCTGTGCTTAAGCCAGCTATTGGGTATCATTTCTACGAGGAGTGCCTCAGCCCTGGATCTGCCTAGCTGCATTCTATGCTCCTGGAAAGAGCATTTCTTACTAACTAGTGTTGCTATCCCTCGTTTGTTTTCATCCCGCCCCGCAACGGCTCGATAGCCCACCAAGGACGGAGACTCACACAAAATTTCCTGTAATAATAATACGTGCAGGTTGAACTCCTGTGATTTAATATACTGTTGTAGTGGAGCCTTGCGCCTTTGAAAACTGGCGCAATTCCACTGCCAAACTACCAATTCATTAGTATTCCCCGCCATGGTGCCTGTATTACATTAAAAGCTCCTTAGGGGCGCTAATACCATCCGTGCCCGACGTGGTCCGTACTGAACCCTGGTTCGTGGCGTTTGGTGTACCCACGATCGCTAGCTTTGTTTCGACCACCCCACCCCCACTCTCAGGTTGAGCATGCTACTACTCTCCATACTCTGCTTCTTTAACTTCTGTATATTCTCAAGAATTTCATTACTAGATTCAGTGTCCACAGAATCCGACTCGTCCTGCGGAGGGGGGGCCTTGCGCTTGGTCTGGTTAGCCTGCGACCCTTGCTCCTGGGTGGAAGGTTTCTGAACACTAACATTTTGTTGGGCGTTGGCCTTTCGAAAAGCATCGAAGTCGGCCCTCATTTGCTGCACTTCCGCCTTTAGACGAGCATTTCCTTGTAAGAGAAAAGTGACCTTCGTGTCCTTCCTTTGCTCTGGCAATGCTACCTGCGTTACATCTTTCAGCGTCGTTGTCTGTGGCTTGACTCGATCAGCCCAGGTTGGCTCCTCCTGAGATCCACACCTGGGAGTTGGAGCACGATGATGATGATGATGATGATTTATTGGCATCCCCTTTGAAACGGGGTGGCGACAAATAGTCACCTAGCCTGCTTGATTTAATCAGGTATACTACACATGTTCTTTATCTCGCATTTTTGTATACCTTTTTTCAAAAATTTAGCTTGTACCGCTGCCTATGATTTTAAGAGAGCACCCCCTGGAACGGGAGCGCCCCCTGGAGAGACTCCGTCGACGAGCAGCTGGTGTGACGGAGCGGCCCCCGTCTGGGCGCGCTTGACACGGTGGAATTACGTGATTGGCTCTCGCGAGCCACCTGTGTCTTCTTGGCGCGCCTTCGGCGCCGCCGCCTCCTTTGTCTGACGATGTAGGGCACTTGGAAACGCTACATATGTCGCTGCCGGTGGGCATTGATGGCCCTTGTTGGCTCGGTTGTCACGGCACGCTGGCAAATCAGGGCACGCGTTGTGTTTTCAATCGGACAGTATGACTCGTCAAAAAAGGTTGTTCCGCGGCGCCGACGACCGACGACGAAGCTGTTGTCTGAATTTCGCGGAATTTTGCATTCTTGTCCGCTGTAGGAGGTTGTGCACCGCACAATGAACATTTTGGGATGCACTGATGTCCCTCCACTGGAGATGTTGTTCCGCAGCTTAGGCACACCGTCCTGTTTGGGTTAGGGCAAATATCCGCTCTATGTCCGAGGCCTCCACACCCGTACAAAGCATCCGTTTGTCGTCTGTATAACGTGCAGCGAAACGTGCTGGCGCCACACAACATGTAGTTTGGCACTCTCATGCCGGCGAACAGCACGACAACCGTCTTTGTGGTCTTGATTCTTCGAGCCTCCAGGGCCACAGGGTCCCAGGGTTTCGGTGATTAACGATCATCGTTTCGAGTTGGGCGTTGTTGATATCGGCGTCGACTTCTCGTATGATTCCCTTGCACGTGCTGTCCGGGGCGGTGATGTAAGCCGACACCTTGTACGTACCTTCGCTCATCCGAACTTGTTGAATTCCTGCGTAGGCATTTGCGTTTTTCTTGTGCGGCGTGCAAACCGCAAAGATGTTCTGAGCTGTGTTGGGGCAGATGATATTGCGCACCGTTTCCGCCGGAGCCAAAGCTGCCGCCATAGCCAGGGCTTGCGCGAAACGTATTTGATTGACCTTTGTTACATTCAGGCCATCCCTCGGTCTTATAATGATGCGTATAGTGTCCCTCGGGAGTCGAGGAAGCCTTGAAGCGGCCACGAGGCGTTTCGATACGTCCTGCGGAGCGGTAATGCAGCTGTTGCCCCTCCCGCCAAAACGTGCTGCACTGCCCGACGAGGTGGAGGCCTCAAGTCGAGCCTTCTTGTTATTTCTTCTTAACTCCATGGTCCATCCTGGCATTTGCTTCTTCGTGGGTGATGCCCACCTCTTCAACCATCTCTACTTCGGGCATTCCGTCCCACTTCAGCGGGGTTAGGCCTAGGCCTACCCCCGTTGCCTTGCCGGGGTCGAAAGATCACAAATTTACAAAATGGTGAAAAGTCTATCTACCGATAAAAGTCCGATATCGGTAGGGTCGTTGAGACTTGCTGCGTCGATAAATACACAGTTGTCTTGGTTCCTATTCGGAAATCCTGTCGTAAACATTGATAAAAGCAGGAGCCGATAAATGCACGTCCGCACTACTCGGCGCCTTCTTCTTCTGACGGAAGAGGCCTCCAGCATACTTCCGCAGCATATTTTTACAACGTAGCTGTGTTAAAGGGACACTTAAGAGAAACAGGAAATTCGGATGGAATAAAAGAGGGACCTTCAGGAATGCATGCAGCTTTGTTGGGCGCAAATATATGAGTTATATATTAGCGGAGAAATTCGTAAAAAAAAAGACCAAATATCTCTTCCTCAATTTCTCTCACCCAAGATTCGGCGCTGAACCAGTGTCGTCACGGATTTCATTGCTGTCAGAGAATCCGAGGGCGCCATGATACGTCGCCGCTTGCGTAAACGGCCGAGGCGCTCGCTCCATCATAGGCTGCATGGCCGCTGCGTTTGCGTTCACTGCGACTTTTGCTCAGGTGTTCTGTGGCCGCGATGGATACCGTTGCTGACGCTGAACTTTGCAACGAAGAGCTCGCCAGGGAAACAGGACTGCATTTGAGCGACTTCATCGAAACGGAGCATGAAATCATCCTCCGTGCTCTCGCGGTAGGTGTTTCCGCGTACGATGGCGGTGAGCGGCCGGCCGCGCCGACGGAAAGCGAAGCTTCGTTTTCGTCGACGGAAGGCGAGGCGGCCGGTCCGCCAGTCGACGATGTCCCCAACAGAACAAGCGTAGAAAGTTGAGTGCGTACTCGGTATGGTTTTATTGCGATAGCAATTATATGGACACTCAAAAGCAGATTTCTGCCGTCGGCGTCGCCGTCGCCGTCGCCGTGAGGTTCCGTATGACGTCATTTGGAGATGAAATCGTCGCCAGTTCTGCGTGTTGTTGCTACCAAAGCCGCTCACCTTACTTCGTATGACATTGCTGTGTTGCTATCGCATTCATTGCTTCGCCCTTAGGGCGAAACTGTGACATTTTTTTTCGTGGCTTTTAAATGCAGAGAATTTCTTTAACTCACATGTAGCGTGCGCCGTCCGTCCGCAACAGCTCGAGCACAGGTGCGCCCTCTCCCCCACTCCTCCTCTCCCGCATCACGCTTGCAGCACAGGTGCAGCGCGCGGAGCGTCGTAGTTGAGTCGCGCTCCGGCGCTGCAAGCACCGTAGCAATAAAGTCCCTATATAAGAAAAGTACCGCCATCCTTCGATGAACGCCGCTTCCCTCTCTCCTGTATCTCCGATTGGACGATGATAGCACGCGCTTTTCACTTCTTTATATTTTCTTTTTTTCCACCTCAGAGCCATTTTGAAAGTCCTCTGCGCAGCCGCAGTCGCCGGCGGCGGCGGCGGCGCGCGCCCGGCCTGAAAGCTCCAACGTGGACTTTCTAGGTGCGGCACCGTCGACTTGGCTTTCGCAAGCAAAAAGTAAAAAAGAAAAAGCAAGCGCTTTAGGAGAGGAGGCGGCGGAGGAAAGAGTAGATGGCGGTACTTTTCTTATATAGGGACTTTACGTAGCAACAGCAGGTGCTGGCGTGATAGCGCGCCCTCTTTCCACCCCCTCTTCCTCTAACGCGCGCGCTAGGAATATTGACCCTTTTCGCGGCGATCCCGTGGGCGCTGCCATGTTTGATCACGTGGTGACGCGTCCATTGCTTGCCTCAACTGCTTCCGTTGCCTCCTTGTCTCCAATGGAAGTGTATGACGCCGGCGCGGCTTAGAAAACCTCTGTTTTCGGAGATATCGTAGACGGTGACTAGGTGGACGACACGAAGCTTTCATCACAGCTTCAGAGAACATGCAAAAACGCTTTCGGAGCTGATTAAGCTCCAAACGGGGCAAGCAGTGTATATGGTGCTTGGTCTAAAAGCGGGGCTAAATATGTATTCCAAGCTATCCAAACATTCCGCTCATGAATTCAGTCAGGGTTAGTGTGTTTTGCTCTTTGTTCTTTATTCGGCAAATATTTTGAAGCAGTGGCTTGTCAGTTTCTGACTCAGTGAAGTTCCTCGGTGCGGCCACTATCTGATTATTTTCTGCCTAATCGCTCGCGGGTGTGCTCAGTGCCGATAGATTTATTCTTGCTGCGCACAAGGCTTGAAAAGTAGCTGTTTTGTACACTGTAATACCTTGTAACAAATATATATTAAAGCTAGTAACTCGCTTACTCTTGTGGACCGTCACGAAGCATTCAGCTTCGACCATTCGTGCGCCATCGGTGTAGTCCGTCATTTATTGGGCGTATATAGCGCGCATATATTCAAGTGTGCACCCATTCTCTTATTCTTAACACGTTGGTGAAAAAGTGCGCGTAAGTTTCCGTGCCAGTTGGAGTAGATGTGCGCAGAAACTGCGCGAAACTACTATGACAGCAAGCGGCGCTACTCCCTTCGTTATTGTTTACCGAGCGGTACTCACTGTTGCCGACGTTCCTGGGATGAAGCCCTTTCTTTGAAGGTTAGCGATACAAGGCTGGCGGATGAGCAAATTTATGTATCCTCGAGGAAAGCCCTACATCACGAAGTGCCGGTAACACGTTCGGACAGTTTCAGCAGCGGTCCACGAACTTGGCAACACAGATTCATTCTGTTCCTTAACATGCCAGTCACTATTTTTGCAGCCAACTACTGCACACGTCTTCAATCCACATGATTCAATCTAGCATGATTGGATCACAGTGTGCTAGCGAAAACTCAGTTGCATTTCCGACAGCTGATCGCACAGAAGCAAGGTAGAAGCGGTAATTGTTTCGTATTCGTGCGCGATCACTGAGGAGAGATATGGCGCGCCGCCGTGAGCGCCATCTCGTTTCTCTAAAACAAACTGCTCCGCGAAAAGGGTCAATAAAGCGGGTTGGCGCGGGCTCCACTCGTCAACTCCTGCGCTCTCTTCTCTTGCGTTCGTCGGCAGTCGCAGTTGATAAGCGATGGAAGCAAGACCTTCAACTAGTACCTCGACGCAATCTAACATCAGCGGCGAAGCACCAGTTCAAGACATCGTACCATCGTCTTCGTCGACGGCGGCATAAGACAAGGCGGCGAGGCAGCGCGCTGCCGACGCCGAACGCAAGCGTCGTAAGCGTGCTGCCGACGCCGAACTTCGTGAAAGAGAAACCGCGGCCAGGCGTCAACGTCGACAAGCGGATCCCGAGCAGCGTGCACGAGAAGCCGCGGGCAGGCGTCAGCGTCGGGCCGCGGACCCCGGCGTACGGGAACGAGAGGCGGCGGCGAGCAAGCGTCGTCGTCTGGAGGCCGTCGCCGCTGCCGCGGAGCCCGTCGCCGCGGAGGGCGCTGGCGCGGAAGCCGTCGGGCAACGTCAACGGGACTTTGGGGGTGCCGACGCGCGCTTCAAACGCGAGTTCCTGGACCGGAGCTTCGGGCACAGCTGCGACGTGTGCGACCGGCTGTGGTTCGACAACAACTTAACCACGGTCGGGTAATATAATAATAAGAATCGCAGTGATGCCAATAAAATAATAACAACTTTACGTTACCTACTTATGATTCTCTCTTCTCTCTCAACCCAGACCACCACCACCACACCAACAACACCACGGAACCCCACCATGCTCTGAATTTACACGTGTCCCTCGCGCGGGGGCATGCGACGGAGCTATTTTTATTGACATTCAGCAGTCACTGAGCCGCCAGTTTGCTGCTGGAGGGGCATCCGTAGGGGATTTGATGAAGGCGACATTGATGGGAGAGCTGCTTGAGAAAGGACTGGCCTCTGGGCCACGCCAAGATACTTTCCGAGGGCAGGATTATATACATAATCCCAGGGCGAGAAATGAAGAGTGCACACCATCGGTTTCTCTGGCTTTTTTGCCGTTTTATCATCGGCAGAGCACTGAGCCATTGCGAACGCCGGGGCTCATCGCGCGGCACATGAAAGCACACAGTCGGGTCAACACTGCCGCTGCCCCTAAGCAAGCACCTTACGCCGTTTATACAGACTTCAACACTACACACACGAGGCATTTTCTGGCTGTTTCCCGCGAAGTCAACGTTTTTCGAGCCACGCAAGACGCAACCAAATACTGCAACCCTCTAGAGCGGAACAGGCGCGCGCGATGATGCATGGAGCAAAAACGAAACTACAAAACCATCGCGGCCGCATGTAGCGCCACGCCATTTTTTCTTCATACTTACTTAATTTTGCGCAAACTTGTACGTCCTTGCTTGAAACGGCATAAAAAGTTGGCAAATGCTGTTTTGTACGTTTAAGGTGTATTTCATTTTGCGTTTTATTAACAGCGATAAATCGCTCTCGACCAATCGCGGCCGGGCTGCGTTTGTGATCTCCGACGTCGCGAACGTGTAGTGCGGGAAATTCGAAGGGGCGTCAGCACCTATCCTTCAGTGTTTCGCTATTTTCTCGCTTATTAAACCTCTGTTCGTAGTAATAATGGGATGTCTGTGATTGTGATAGGATAATCGACCATTAAAGCTGAACTTCCGGTTTCTCTTTAGTGTCCCTTTAAAGGCTCGCTAGGTTGGGCTCGTTGTAGTGCGCAGCATCGCCGAGCTGGGAGAGCGTGAGCTGGGAGAGAGTGAAGTTTGCGCTCGGTGCTCGGGCTCGGCACGAGCTCGTGCCACTGCTCCCGCATTCGTCGCTGTTGTCTGCTTCCACAGCTGGCTGCGTTACCGCTAATTCTTTCAGCGTACAATTTCACTTCTCTTCAGTCGTCGTAATGCGGAGGCCGCGTTTACGGGTGTATGAGCCATTGCTTAATGGGGTATGAGCCATTTATGAGCAACTGACGACGTGTCCTAACGCGCTTAAGCAGCACCGCCGTGAACGCGCTCGGGAAAGGGCTCGTCGGCGACGTGGTGATTCTAGCGTGAGAGCTTTCGACGCCCAGGCGAAACGTCAGCGAAGATCCACGGACCCCGAGTTGAGGGAGCATGGTGTTGACGCCGAACGTCAGTGAAGAGCCATCGGCGTCGTCTTGCCCTCCAGGAACCCGACAACGATGGTGCACGCCTCCGCAACGCTAGCGCCAACTTCCCCGGTGCGACGGCCAGGTTTCGACGCGAGTTTGTCAACCGGAACGTTCATGATAGGCATGTTCTGATGCCTAATGACGATACGCCCATTCTCATCGGGGGCGGGGGGGGGGAGGTAATATTCACTACAGCAGACCTACCGTAGTCACAGCTTCGCTGGCTTACATCTTCACAGTAGTGGAAGGGCTCTGAATTTTTATTGCAATAGCAATTATTTGGACACTTCAAGCAGATTTCTGCCATCGACGTCACCGTCGCCGTGAGGTCCCGTACAAAGTCCAACGGCGGTGAAATTGTCGCCGCGCGCCGTATGCTGTATGTGCGAGTGAAAGCAGGCGAGGGACGCTCGCTTTCCCGGGAAGCGAACGCACGGCGGAGAGCAAACGTGACTTCTTCCGTCGAACGAAAGACCGTGGGGGGACGGGAGGGAGGGGAGGCAACGTTTAGCTGCGGCACCAAATGCGTAATTATATAAAAACGTTGTGAGGCGAGAAGGTGGTAAATAAAAACTTCCGACGCTGCTCGACGAGTGTCCCGTTCTGATCTCGTCGAAAACCTCCGAGCCGCCCCCAGAGGCACCGGCAACAGTCACCAACGCCGCGCACGTTCGGTGCGAACGCGGGCAAAACGCCGACGGCATCGACAACACTTGTGCGCGTTGCTGGTGCTGCTGCATGTCCAATTTTATACAGCTGGATAAAACTACTATCCTTACTCCAAATTTGCTATCGCAATTGATGTTTTGCCTTTCGGATGAAACTGCGATATTTTTGTGCTTGTCTACATTTCTTAATCAACCTGTACATATGAGTGTTTGTATACCATAGTTCTGGTTTTCAGTTTTTGTGCCTTCTCGGTCTCCATTCCGTTTTGTCCGTTTTGTCTTGACTGTAGAGCAGAAAGTCGCAAATAAAAAAAAAAATCAGGCAAGTTTCCACTTGGTCGTGCAAAGCTTAGGCACAGCGAAGCTTACTGGCTGCTACTGCTAGGTATGAACTTGGTTGCTGGTAGGTCTTAACTTGGTTTAACTTAACTACGCATGTAGGAAGGTATTCTCGAGCGATCGTTTTCGGAGGTACCTTACTTTACGCGACATTTCGCGTGACTAGCGCTGGACGCGTGGGCGCCTACGAGTGACAGCGCTCCTGGCATGCCACAAACGCAGGCAGGCTAACCAAGTTTGCTACAGTGCCAAGAACGCTGCTGCTTGCGACGCCGAACGCGTTGGAGGCTAGCCGCTCGATATCAATCGGCCAGCTTCGCTGTGTCTTGAGCTTTGCGCGGCCTAGTGCAAGCTTTCGCCTTTTTTTTCTCCTGGCTCAGCGCGCCGCGGAGAGAAGGGAGGCAGGGATCGGGAAGGCAGGGAGCTGGCGAGGAGACCTCATGCGTATGCACGGGGCCTCCTCCTCCTGCTCCTCCGCGTTGCCATGGCTACCACGGCTGCGCACCACAAGTATACGGCTGGCCAGTATATAGGAGGATATGGGCTGGCTTAAACAGCTTCGCTGTTAAAAAGTTGCGCAATACACACGCACTGAAGTAGGAAGCAAATAGCTCACGTAGTAATGTTAAGGAAAAAATAATAAATTAAAATCAATGTTCAAGTATACTTTCGAATCATTCTGCAAATACCATTTACGCTCGCATCAAGGAGAGACAAGGTGGAGACATGGCCTCCGAGATCAGGTTACGCGCGCTGTTTTATATCAGTTTTATATCACATCCTTGGCTGACGTTAGCAGAACATCGCGTAGAGGCTTTGGGCTCGCCGCAGCCTCCCTGTTTCGGTTTCACGCGCTCTTGTAGCTGAGTTTCGTCGTGCCACGGTTCCACCGTTATCAAAATTCATTGCGATAAGAATTATAAGGGCACTCCAGGCGTATTTCTGCCGTTGTTATCGTCGTCGCCGTCGCTGTGAGGTTCCGTATAAAGTCCAAGGGCAATAAAATCGTCGCCACGCGCCGTATGCCGTCTGTGTTAGTGAAAGCGTGCGAGCGTGAGCGGGCGACCGCGGCTCAATCTCGCGCGCGCAAGGGAGGGAAGCGGGAAGGAAACGCGCTGTCTTCCAGTCGCGCGCAATGCTCCGGAGGAAGGGTAGGGAGGGGGGCGACGCTGTATCTTGAAAACCGTCTGCGGTGGGGACGAAGTCCGCCCTGCGCTGTCTTTTCGCGGCTTAGTTCGCGTTGATGCCAGCGCCAGTTGATGCCAGTTGATATGACTTGTAGGGAGAGCTCGCTCCAATCTCCGAATTACGAAAGCCAGCTGAAACTAAAGCTTTAAAGGTTAATTAAGTGATTTAGTTAATAAGTAACGAATTACCACCTATCGACATGCACCACCCGCCATGGTCGCCACCACTAACGGCATATCCCCGAAAGAACCGTGTTTTAGCAGCGAAGCTGTTTAAGCCAGCCGTGATTTGTGGTGCGTAGCTGTGGTATCCACGGCGACCAGGACAAGGAAAGGAGCAGACCGCGTGCATGCGCATGCGGTCTCCCTGCCTTCCCGACCCCTGCCTCTCTTCTCTCCGCGGCGCGCTGAGCCAGGAGAAAAAAATTACTCCATCTCCCGCTAAACGGAACCATGTGTGGATGCGAAGCAGTGGGGAGATGGTTAGCTTGAGCGGGAGATGGTTTCACGGCAGCGGACCGAGCGCTCATCGCGGCGCTGCACAGGAGAGAGAATGAGGCGCGCGCGCTCCGTCATTTTCATACCGCGGAACTACCGTGGCGCCCCCAGCGGAGTATGCAGCTGTCGCACCACCTGTCGTGCGCGCCGCTCCGGATTCCTAGAGGAGAGAAAGGGGGGACCGTAGGAGAGGGGAGAGAGAGGGGGAGGGGATGCGCATGCGCTGTGGGGGTGTGGGACGCCGCGGGACGCAGGACGGACAAAGCCCCCGGCATAAGCTGCTTCGCATCTAAAACAGGGCGAAAGCTTCCGCTACGCCGCGCAAGCTCGAGACACCGCGAAGCTGGCCGATTGATATCGAGCGTCTAGCCTCCAATGCGTTCGGCGTCGGCAAGCAGCAGCGTTCTTGGCACTGTGCCAACCTTGGTTAGCCTGCCTCCAATGCGTTCGGCGTCGGCAAGCAGCAGCGTTCTTGGCACTGTGCCAACCTTGGTTAGCCTGCCTGCGTTTGTGGCATGCCAGGAACGCTGTCACTCGTAGGCGCCGACAAGTCAAGCGCTAGTCACGCGAAAAGTATCGAAAGGGAAGATACCTCCGAAAATGATCACTCGAGAATACCTTCCTACATGCGTAGTTAAGTTAAACCAAGTTAAGACCTAGCAGCAACCAAGTTCATACCTAGCAGTAGCAGCCAGTAAGCTTCGCTGTGCCGAAGCCTTGCGCGACCGAGTGCAAACTTGCCTGTTTTTTTATTTCAACACGGTTATTTTTAAATATTGAAACGGGCAGTGATATAAGGTTAAATGGGACCGTGTTTACTCTGCAGAAGATATGGCCTGTACGACCAGTATGGGGGAACGTTAGGTTAGCCCCACTACGTCCTCTCTTTCGTCTTGTTCGTGATCGTCGTCTTTGTGCCTCTCGTGGCACCGTGACATTACCCCCGGCGGCGAAAGCGCTGACCCGGCGTATTCTAGATGGCGGCCGCATGGTATGGCTTGAGACGACCCACGTGGACGATATCAGATGACGTGGACGACGGGGAAGCATCGGCCGGCACTACTTCATAGGTGACACCACTGAGCTGTCGGACGACGCGGTAAGGGCCAGAGTACCGGGAGAGCAGTTTTTCCGATAGGACCACGCGCCGTGAAGGAGTCCAAAGAAGGACGAGGTAGCCGGCAGAGAACTGGACAACACGATGACAGTTGTCATAGAGACTTCTGTCTTGCCTGCGACTCAGAAAGGCGATGGTGGACAATCTGGCGTTCCTTGACGGCTGTAGCTATGGCGTCGCGAGCGTACTCAGACGGGGACTCGAGAGCAGTTGGCAGGAGCGTGTCGAAAGGCAATGTCGGGTAACCACCAAAGAGGAGATAGAAGGGGGAGTAGAGAGCGGTGTCGCGATGGAACGAGGTGTACGCGAACGTCACAAATGGGAGCGCGGCGTCCCTGTCACGATGATCTGAGGAGACATACATCGATAGCATATCTGTAAGTGCTCGGTTCAGGCGTTCAGTGAGGTCGTTCGTTTGAGCGTGGTATGCTGTCGTGAACTTGTGTTTCGTTGTACAAGAGCGAAGTAGACCGTCGATAACTCCAGATAATTAAAAAGTACCGGCCCCTGTCTGTGAGAAGCTGGCGAGGAGCTCCGTGGTGCCAGATGACGTCTTGGTGCAGGAAGTCTGTGACGTCGGTAGCACAACTGGTCTGGATGGCTGATGTGATGGTGTAGCGGGTTGAGCAATCGGTTGCAACGGCGATGTACTTATTTCAAGCTCTGGAGGTAGGGAAAGGGCCCAACAGGTTGAGGCAAACACGAAAAAACGGTTAGGTGGGTATATCAATTGGCTGGAGGGTTCCACCCGGAAGCAAAGCAGGCTTCTTACGACGTTGGCATGGTTCGCAAGCAGCGACATAACGTCGCACGGTATGGTAGAGTCCAGGCCAGGAAAATCGTCGCCGGACACAATCGTAGGTCCTGGAAACACCCAGGTGGCAAGCAGTGGGGACATCATGGAGTTGCGCGAGTACAGTTTCCCGGGGATGAGTGGGAACGACTATCAGCAGTTCGTGTCCTTCTGTGCGCATATTCCGCCGGTATAAGATAGAAAGCGGAGGTAGAATCGTAGAAAGCGGAGAGCGTGAATATTCCTGCAGTTCCATCATTGGAGCCTGGGGCGTCGACGGGGTGCCGAGACAAATTGATTGATTCTGGGCTTTTACGTAGCAAAACCAGTTCTGATTATGAGGCACGCCGTAGTGGAGGGCTCCGGATTAATTTTGACCACCTGGGGTTCTTTAACGTGCACTACAACGCAAGCACACGGGTGTTTTTCATTTCGCCTCCATCGAAATGCGGCCGTCGCGGCTGGGATTTCATCCCGCGATCTCGTGCTCAGCAGTGCAAGTACCGAGACAAACAATCGGCATCCTGGTGTAGTCTACCAGACTTGTACAACAATGTGTAGGTGAATTCTGAAGACGTAGTGCCCACCGACCTAAGCGACCAGTTGGATGGACGCTCCATCACAGAGAGCGTGATGGTCCGTGGTAACTGTGAAAGGTCGACCGTATAAGTACGGCCGGAATATGCTCACTGCCCATAGAGTAATTGCGTCCAGCGTGTGAAAGCAGGCGACTTGCGTACGCAATAACTTTGTCACGCTCACGTTGACACTGAGCTAAAACCGCGCCAATTCCATAGCCACTAGCATCTGTACGCATCGCGCCGCACAATTCGGACAACGCTATCTGTAGTGGACGATTAAAGGGCCGAATGAGCGTCTTCGCATGATGACGTAGCGGTGGTGTTGAGAAGCCGCACAAACTGTCCGGCGATGCGATGACTCGTAGCGTCTTCGAAACGTCTACACTCAGGAATAATTTCGTCTACCGCAGAGCAGTCTTTAAAAAAAAGCAAATTAAACGCATAATCGGCCTTTCGGAATGTGCCTCACTTTGTCAGCCTCGGGCATACTGGAATCGACGCGGCGGCAAAGAGCTAGGACATCAAGGATCTACGCAACGTACGACTCGGTAGCTGTCTGAGCCCGACAGGATAGGTCTGTCGCAGCGGCGCACTTGCGACCAGCGAGCTTGCCGAAGAGGTCACGAAGTTTTTGCTTGCATACGTCCCAGCTCAGCTCTTCTTCATATGTGTAATACCAGGTGCGTGCTGGTCCCTGGAGGTAAAAGGGAAGATTTGCGAGCATCACTGTGGGTACCGTCGGTTGTGTATATACGAACGCGTCGTTCGTATATACCGAGCCATTATTCGATGTCGATTTTGTCGGTGCCGTTACCAGAGAAGGTGCCGCGGTCGCGCGGATAGGTCAAGACGACTGACGGTTGCGGTGTCGCGGGTGCTGACGGCCCGTGTGCGCCGGTTGCTGACGCCGTGCTTGACCCAGCGTCCTGGTCGTCTGTGAGCATGGTAGGACGGCCGAGGACAAGCGCGCTGCGGAGTTCCGTCTTGTGCAATACCCAGCAGCTCCACCAAAAATGAAACGGGCAGAGATGTAAGGTTAAATGAGACCATGTTTACTCTGCAGAAGATAAGGCTGGTACAACCAGTATGGCGGAACGTTAGGTTAGCCCCACTACGTCGTCTTGTTGGTGAGCGTCGTCTTTGTCCCTTTCGTGGCACCGTGGCAATATTACCTAAAATCTTCGTAATAACACCCGGTATATCTCACCGAAGCGGTGACCAACTGCAAGCTTCGCCCACGGGCTGCTAATTTGTAAGTAGCCTACTTTCCCCGCGCAGCCAAACACCGGAGCGGCTTCCTTCACAATATCGTTGCTATCACCTGGCCTTTTCAAGCGAAGCTTGTATTGGCTCGCTTGTGTCTGAGTCGGTGTACGCGGAAAACTATCACCATCAGAGCTGGCACGAGCATCGTCGTCCTCTTCCGTAGGTTGGCGCCCCTCGGGTGGCACTCGTGCCACTGCTCCTGTGTTCGTCGCCGTCGGCTTCCACGGCTGGCTACGTTGCAGCTAATCATTCCATATTTCACTTCTGTCGTCGTAATGGGGAGGCCGCGTTTACGGGGGTATGAGCCATTGCTTAAGGCGGTATGAGCCATTCATTGTCTTACGTGACGGACAGATTTAATTTCGAAGCAATTTAATTTTAAAGAATCGCAAGTGGAAATGTTGGGCGAATGCTGCTAACTACGCCGCCGAGCAAACTCGAGACATCGAACTCAAGCAACAACGGCGAACTTGGTCCACCATTGTCGACATACCCGTAGAAGTGCCGACCCGTTCGTGAAGGCATCCGTAGCCGAGGCTCGAAAGTTGCACGAAATGAAAGGAAAAGTAGAATTTAAGGGCAAAGAAAAGTAGTAGATCAAGGTAACACACGACAAGCTTCGCTTACCCCCATTTTCTGGACAGGGGAAGGGTTGGTTAATTTTTTTAGATGTGACTGAGTAACTGCCGAAACAATCTTCATCGCGTGTTGTTTCTTTAGTAAAGATTCGACCACTTACGTGATACCCCTTGTGGGGACTTTATGGTAAATAATTGAACTGAAACATGCGCATGTACATGGTATGACGTCACCTGCCCGGCGACGTCAAAACAATACACACTAACAAAAGTTGACTGGAAAATCCCTCGCACATTCCTTCTGTAGAATTACTGCAATTTGGGCAAGTCGGAATTAATTTATTGTAAGTAACGCCCCCCCCCCCTCCCCCAAAGTCATGGAAGAATTCCACATTCACCAATCAGGTAACCAATGCGTGTACCAGCCAACCTTTGCAGGACCGAAACAGAGTTTCTTTTAATGGTGTTCATAACCGAATAATAAGTTCCTTTATCGCCTTGTGGTGCTTCATTGGTCATTTCAGACGGTTACGCGTGTAGTTTTGTTTTTCTGTTACCATCACGTGACTGTAATTTAACTAAATAAAATTTCCTTTTACTCGTGAAAGCGCTGCGTTCTTGTCGTAATGTCCCTTTACGCATTGGTTACAGTGAATATATTCGATGCCATTGAACTTACAGCAAGCCCTACAATCCGATCTACTGAAAGTTGTACTTTTCTCACCCAGTTTACTGGGAGTGGTCGCGATAGGGCCACAAACAGCCACAAGCGTGGCCACACTTTCGCCATCACAAAAGTGAATGTTCTGTGAAATCCGTCTTGCTCTCTGGACGGCAAGCAGGCAAGGCAAGGCCACTCGCCGTCGCCGCAGGAGTAAGGTGCCCTGCAGAGGCGTTGGCGCTTGTTGCCAATGAAAAGTGGAGCAAATAGTGTGATCAGCTTCGCTAAAAGATGCATGCGAATAACTCCAGAAATGTTGTAAGTGCAAAATTCAATTTAAAGTCACTCGAATAAAAGCGGAGGTGTATATTGGCCAGTATTGTTTGCACTGCAAACGTGGGGTCTATCGCGTTCCCAATGCGCACTTGAAGCTCAGTGGGCTTCACGCTTCGTTGCGCACTGTTGAATAGAATGACGAAAGTCCAGTAACGTTGGTCGCAATTGGCGTCTCGGTTGCTTACCAGACGCCTGTACCGCGGCAAGGTTTTGCGAAACGTTGAGGAAACCGCGCGCCGATGCGGCTACCGACTCGGTAATTGGGCTCTCTGTGTCCGGCCATTGTCGCCCAGGCCTTGTTTGTCAACTCGCGGCCGTTACTCCCGACAAGGACGAGTACAGTGCTCGGTGCCATTGTTTGCCTTTGACTTGGTCAATTCGCTTACGCCAAAGCGACGCTTCATGTGGCACGGGTGTCGCCACGGGGGGACTTGGTTTCAGTGCTTCCAAAAAACGCGAGCGCCAGGGGCTTCGGAACATGGACAGGTCTATCCTATAGCCTCGATATTCATTGTGGAAAAATGCCGGGCAAATAGTTTACGGGGACACACAGCCCTGTAGGCACTCAAAGGACGCATTGTAGGCGACCTTTGTGACAACGTTGGAGGCGACGTATGGAAGCAACTTTGACATCTCGACAACCGTTATGCAATTATCTAGAGTCTCAGAAAGGCGATGAAGAGCAACACTAGTTTGCTCTGGCAAACCATTTTTGCCCCGTTTCTATATATTTGGCTGCAAAACGTTGGTCGCAAGGAGAGTAGGAAATTTTCGTTTCTGAATATCGCACCGGAGCACCGGGAGCAAGCTGCCTGAGTTACAGGTGCAAGTTGTTTCAGCCCTGGTCACAGCAGCCCAATGCTCCGCGACTATGGAAAGCTGGTTGGAAAGGCGTGCACATACATAGGCCCCTATTCACAAACGGAACTTGAGTAGCGCATCAATATGTGCGGGAAAAGTACAAGTGTTAGGAAAGATTTAGGAGAGTACTTGAAAAACGACACTTTCGAAAGCAAGGCCCGTATTCACAAACGCAACTTACCCTTAACTTACGAATTAAGTAGCCGGTCGATGCTTAACGCGTTTCGTAGACAAATCTTGTACTTCAGGTAAACTTTATTCGACACTTGAATGCCGGAAAGTAAAGTACAGCCATTGGCAACCTTAAGTGCGATTTTCGCTACTCTCGCCTAGCAAGCAAGATGGCCGAATGCTACGGCAGCCTCACCGACTTTGCCTATTTCGCCGGACGTGTGCACCACACTACGGAGGATGCAGGCATACCAGTACGCGCCGCCACACGGCCACGGCTTAGGGATCGACAGAATACCATGGAATGACGCGGAATTCTCGTGGCGGTACCGCTTTTCCAAGCAAGCAGTGCTACGGCTCTTGGAAATAATGCCACTGGCCGGAGAAGACAACGAACGCGGTCACCCCGTGCCGCCGCTGCTCCAGCTTCTGATCGCGCTGTGATTCGCCGGAACCTTTCAGGTTGTCTCCGGGGGCCTCGTTAATGTTTAATAAATAATTAATAATGGATTAATTGGCATTGGCGCTCGTTGGCCACATCTGGACCTTGCGCCTATAAACCACATTAATCAATCGAGCAATGTTTAATAAATTTCATTAATTTAATTAATGCGTGAAACGAGCTCCAGGGGCACGGCGCGTTCTATTTCGGAAAAGTTTGTTTTCTTTTTTTTTCCATCGTCCACGCGGGTTGCAAACACAATACACACACACTCTCTACGCAGAAACACCGCACGTTTTCAGCAAAAAAAAAAAAGAAAAGTCGGGACGGCGACACAAACCGCAGTGGCTGCGACAACCAATGTCAACTTGTGGCCAGACGAGTTTTAGTAAAGCGCTAAAACCAAATAGTTCTTCGCATTTTACTCAGAAGAATGCGCGGCAAGCACTGAAACATTTATATTCGCAGTAATCTGCTGCAAAAATATATATATATTTACGATTGAACCAATCGTACACATAAATTATTTGCGTACCCTCGACACCAGATGACATACTTGACCCGAAAAGTGTTACTTTTGAAAGTGATACTTAAGTGTTGTTTTTGAAGTGCTCTCCAAAACTTTCCTAACCCTTGTACTTTTCCCGCACTTATTGACGCGCTACTTAAGTTCCGTTTGTGAATACGGGCCTAACACTTTTCGGGTCAAGTATGTTGTCTGGAGTCTAGGATACGTAAATAATTTACGTGTACCATCAGTTCAATCGTAAAACATTAATTTTTGCTGCAGAGTAATGCGGATATAAATGCTTCAGTGCTTGCACGCGCATTCTGTCGAGTAAACTACAAATAACTATTTTGTTTCAGCGCTTTACTCAAACTCGTCTGGCCACAAGTTCACATTGGTTCTCGCAGCCACTGCGGTTGTGTGTGCCGCCATCCCGACCTTTTTTAGATGTGTTGTTGGTTTTGTTGCTGAAAACGTGCGGTGTTTGTGCGTAGAGAGAGTGTGTGTGTTCTTTGTATTCAACCCGCGCGGATGGTGGAAAAAAAGAAAACGAATTTTTCCGAAGGAGTACGCGCCGTGCTCCTGGAGCTCGTTTCGCGCCATCGCAGCGTGGTGGAGAACAAGAGAACGGACGCTGTATTCGTCAGTCGAAAACGGGAGTCGTGGAAAAAAATACAGGACGAGTTCAACTGCCGCCAGAACGTGACGCCGTGGTCGTGGGTCCAACTTAAAAACTGCTGGTACCCCCGCGACATACTGGTACACACCGACATACCGGTACCGACACAAGAATTCCGCGTCGTTGTATACTTTCATGGGATTCTGTCGATCCCTAAGCCGTGACCGTAGTAGCTGCGCGTATCGGTATGCCTCATCCTCCGTAATATCGTGCACACTTCCGGCGAAATCGGCAAAGTCGGCGAGGCTGCCGTAGCAGTCTACCATCTTGCTTGCTAGGCGAGAGTAGCGAAAGTCGCACTTAAGGTTGCCAATAGCTGTACTTTACTTTCCGGCACTCAAGTGTCGATTAAAGTTTACCTTAAGTGCAAGATTTGCCTATGAAACGCGTTAAGCATTGACTGGCTACTTATATCATACGTTAAGGATAAGTCCCGTTTGTGAATACGAGCCATAGACACATAGACGCATACCGCTAGCTGGATCAAGTTCCCCAAAAAAGCTAATAATGTTAGAGGGGCATTCCACTGGCGCTAAACTTTTGGCCTTTGAAATGGTTAACATTCCTAAACTAGAATATGCTGCTATCACGTGGAAGCTCTTTCGTTTGAGAACGTACGCAAAGTGAAAATAGTACAAAGGCGCGCTGTGCGCTTTATCTTAAATAAATATACATCGGTGGATTCACCAACTCGTATATCGTGTAGAAGCGCAACATTCCTACGTATTGGAGATGGCGGCAAATCGTGACAACGAGGTTTTTTGTAAGCCTTCTAATGTGACAGTTTACCACACAACACCGTCCCCTTCACGTGCACCCCGACATGGACATGCCCAGAACTTGCTCCTTTTTTTGTTACACAATGATCAATTTAAAATAATTTTCCCCCATACGATCACAGAAAAGGGGGCGGAGGATCCCCCCACGCCGTCATTTGAACGGATTTTCCCTCTGCCTCCTGTTACACTGTACTGTGACGCAGCAAATAAAGCAATCAATAAATCAATCAAGGATGTAATGGGTTACATTATTATATATTATGCATGTCAATCTGAAAATGTTTGTGAATGTGCACTGTAGTCATTCTTGCAGTGCCAGTTTTTGTCGTAATTTAATCATTCGCCCACTTGCTTAGTATTTCTATAGACAGCAAACTATATTTAATTTTTTTTTCTTAATTTGGCCTTCGCCAACCCAAGGGCGGCAAAAGTGTGCCTCGCAGAGAAGGTCTCAGCTGATCAAGTGAGAAGTTGTTTCTTAACTAGGTAACCATTTTTACACTGACGTAACTGAAATTGTGCAAGCACTCGATCACAACTACCATGCTGTTGTTGCAGTCACGTGCGCATTCGTGGTCCCAGCGCGTGCAATGCCACTTGCTACATGGGAGCTCTGCTGGAGGGACTGTGGCAGATCCGGACCAGCCACTGGAAAAATAAATCGGCGTCTGTTCTTGAGCCATCCGCGCCCTTTCAGCATTTTCCGCCTTGCAGGGCGTCGCTCATATGTTTTCGTCACACCGTTATCTGGCTGCACAATATACTTCGGGCAAACGGAAGAGCACTACGCAGTGGTCGAAAATTCGGCGCACTCAAGTCTGGCCCCGTATGTAGACAGTGTCCTTGCTATGGTCTTTAAAAAATGTTTTTATATGGAAGCACCAATCAAACAGCACTAAATCTAGTCGTGGCTTACTTCATTCATAAATATCCTGCTGTCTGTGTAAGCCAGATCTTTATAGTATTACACGGCAGAAATAAAAATCGAGGTGGTCCATGATTTGCTTAGGCATCCTGCACATTTTATTCTTGAATTCCTCTTCCCTTCATATGTATTGATATATTACAACCGCCTATATAACGTCTAGTTGGTGTCTCTGCCGCCTCGCAGTTTCTCACTATAGCCGTTGTGCGATGGAAGGTGGGTGCGAGGTCTGCGTGGTCCCAAAGGCTGCGTCGGACCATCCTGCAGATTTCGCTCGGCTTGCGAATCAGATAAAGCGGCAACGTGAGTGCGGGCGCGCAAGGCGGCCGGCTAAAACGAGTGAAGAACGGCAACTTCGGCGAGCTACGCGTCTGGAGAAGAATGCAGAAAGACGGCAGGCACGATCTTTAGAGGCGGCAATGTGCGCCTCGACGACGGCCTCGGAAACGACGGAGCTTTGTCTTGCATAACCGGACCTAGCCGATCTAAGCCGCAGCCATTTCTTTAGTTCGTTCAAAGGTGATGAGAGCGTTAACGGGTGCACGGTCGATATGGGTAATAGACGATTGGCTTCTTGGGGCCGGCGAAAGGCGTGGCCACCACACGAGATGAAGTAGGCGTAGCCAGAATGTTTGTCGCCACCCCGAAGGGGTAGCCATCACGAAGAGTGGGCCCCGGACGAAAGCGTGGATCCGGAGCAAAGCGGCCACGTTCCCGCGGCAGCGCCGAGAGGCCGCCGACTGGCCGCGTTTCTCACGACCCCGGCGGTGACCCGGGCGGCGATAAGTGGACGCGCCATTGCGACACTGCGCGCCGCCGCCATTCACGTGGCTCGGACGCTGCACGCTTAGGCAGCTACATCCAATGTGTGGGTGCACGCAGATCTCGCTGCAGGAAAAGTCGGAGTGCCCTTCTCCGCCGCACCGACGCGCAACATTCTTGGACGCATATTTCGATGAGCACCAGTGCCTTTGGCCTAGTTTGCCTATTCTTGAACAGCACGAGGCACACAGCGTGTTTCCTCGTTTTGATATCTCTTCAGCGGGGGCTAACATGTTTACTTTCGCCATTTTTGTTTTTGACCCGCCATCGAGGCGATCAAACGTGTCTTTGATTGGACGTGTTCATGGACATCAAAACGGCATAAACGGAAGCACAGGTGAGACGCTGAGAATAGCGGAAGCATACGACGCAGCATTGCGATGAATGGCGTGGATCTATGTCGACCCGTTTCGTAAGTTTAGTTTATTATTTTGTAATTAATGCGATTGCAGAAAATCCGGCGTTGGCGTCGGTTCTGGCGTAAGCGCAGGCGTCCTTGGTGGGAATAATCATGCCGAACCACATCATCCCGAATCACCCCGACCGGGAAGCAACACTCCAATTGCTATAGTAGATACAGCGTTCGACTGCTGGCGCCACGCCGCTCGCGCGTACCGCGTTTTAGGTGGTTTCTTTCGCCGAGGGCGCTCGAACGCAATCATATGGTTCGCATGAATGCAACTCCTGGAAGCGTGGCTGTATGAACTTTGAGAAGAGTTCAGGATTTTGGTTCGGTCTATGGTGTACAATGCCAACTCACTTCGCAGGTATTTAGTGGAGGCAAGACTTTAAGTACTTAGGTGTACCCCTCTCTCAATATCGCAACAGTAATCCACACTGGTTAGCGGAAGTTGCACAAGTACAACGTAAGGTTAACAACTGGCAGGGGCGGCAGTTGTCCATATTTAGCCGAGGTGAAGCTTGCAATCTGTTTCTAGCAGCTCGACTTATGTAGGTCCTGCAGGTATTACACTGCTCGCGACTTAGCTTGCAAGCTTTCCATCGTGTGTTTGCTACCTATATATGGAGCTCACGTGTTGAGGCCATGCGGCGTGATAACCTTTTTCTTCCTCTTGAGAGTGGTAGTCTTGGCCTAGTTCACCTTTTTGTTAGACAACTTGTCTCCCGGTTATTCTTCTTTCGTGATGTAAACAGTCCTTTTCTAAGAGAGATGTTACAACTTCGACTAATGAATTACCTCCCAGAAATAGTTGTGTCGTCATCTGTCAAAGATGCACCACCTGCTCCTTGGCCTTCTTTCGCTCCCACTTACCCCTCCCCGTTGGCGCTGAGCCGTGCTCCCTCAAGGGCTGCAGAAGATAGCGCCAACCTTTCCCTTTCCCTCAAGAACCACTTATCGGGGCTTCTTGAAAGAGGTTGTTGAAGGCTTTCGCTTTCTTAAGGCTCGCCTTAGCTTGGATTATATTTTCACTGCATCCCGTAAAGAAATTTCTGCTGCATTGATAGACACATTGTTTCCTGTTCCCCATTACCGTGCGCCTTATTTGGAATGTTGCTACTTAGATGTACTCAAGCGTGTCCGTCGAATGATCATTCCTCCAGGGATCAAAACTTTTTTCTTTAACTTACATTCGGCAACCCTTCCTGTCAAAACCTGGTTAGAAAAAAGGGGCTGTTTCGTGCCGTGGTCTACAAACTGCCGTTTGTGTCCACATGCTGAAACGATTGGTTACTGTTTTGTCGATTGTAGGGATGCCGTGTTCTTCTGGGACATTCTCCAATGAACACTTAAAAAAAGATTTAGACATCACACCATACACAATTCGTTTCTTACCTTTCAAAGATCTCTGTGACCCACCAAATGACATGTTCATAGTACTTGGTCTACATAGTCTCTGGCGCAGTAGAATGTGTGACAGGCACGCTGAACCACAGCGAAGCACTCGGTCGTTTTTTCGGGAATCGGCTGCCTACGTTCGTAGTGTGTACGCTGCTCAAGAAACAGCGCCGGACTGGATGCCTTTATTGGACGCGTGCACATGCTTACCTGACTTTTGAATATGTACCTGTAGCGCCTTGTTTCTTGTGTTGCTGAAGATACTGCTCCCATGCAATAAAGAAAAAAAAAGTGGCTGTATGGCTGGAGTGGTTACGGCGCTCGCTTCGGGATCACGCCTACGCTGGTTAGAATCCTGCCCCGGCTAGAATTTTTTTCCCACCCTTTTCCTTTTCTCCCTCTCTGTTTGCCAGCGCGGTCGCTTGAACCCCGGTGCCAAGGCGGCAGCGGTGGTGCCGGGCGCCGACGCGAAGCGGCGGTCGTTGGGGTGTTGCGCAGCGCAGCGTAGCAACACTCCAAATAAAAAAATACTGCTCCAGTCAGGTAGAACAAACGCGCGTTCTGCGCCGTGCTTTCTTAAGGGCTGCAGAAGTAGGCGTCTCTTTTCTCCTTTACAATCACCATATATGTAGAGCAAACGCGCCTTCTTCCGACGCGCGAGAGGCCGTGGGGGAGGGGGAGGGAAGGGAGGCGACGTTTAGCTGCGGCATCAAGTGCCTATTTATATCAGAGGCTCCGGCAACAGTCACCAACGCCGCACGCATTTTGAGCGAACGCGGGCAAAACGCCGATGGCGTCGACAACAGTTCTGCGTGTTGCCGATGCTGCTGCATGTCCAAGTTTATACAGCTGATAAAGCTAATATCATTACTCCGTATAGCTCTCTACAAGTTTGCTATCGCAATTGATGCTTCGCCTTTCAGGTGAAACTGCGACAACTTTTTTATTATTATTTACAATACTGTAAGCGCTTTTTTGGCTGTTACAGAGTGGCAAAATACCGAATAAAAGTATATTGCTACAGGAAGCACAAATGCGGCTTTCTCTGAAAAGTCTGAGCTGAACTGGTGTTGTAATGCAAGTGCGGATCGAGTTTATTAACTTCAACAATGGTTTTTGGGAGGAACGAGCACTTAAAGAGGTCGCCTCTAGGTGTGTATGGCATAATGGCGAATGTGTTGTCAATACGGGGAGATATTCTGCCTGGGGTCGAAATTAAAATTATTTTCAAGGATCATATAAAGAAACTTGAGACGAGCTATTTTTCTGCGTGTGGCTAGTAGACATTTCAGCTATTGCTGGAATTGTGCTTCCTATAGCAGCGTGCTTTTCTCCTGTATTTCTTCTTTCCCACCCAGTAACAGCCGGCAAGGGGCTCACAGTACTGCAAATAAAAATAAGATAAATGAACAATAAAATAAACTTATGAAAGTTCATTTCATCTGCAACGGGCTTGGATGGCCAGAGCTGTCACGGACTGCGTTTTAGGGTAAACGGGCAATATAAAGCTTAAGTCTAACCTTTAAAAGTTTGTTGCAATAGAGTGTACAACTGGGAGAGTTTGTTGATCTTCGTGGTAAAAGCAGCGCAAAAATAACGGCAACACAAGACAGAGAAATACGCAGGACAGTTGCTTCATAACAGTTTCGCAAGTTGTTCCCGTGGTTCTCGATTGAAAACAGTGCAGTGGACACAAAGGAGGCCGACACGCGTCCACTCCCTGTCGCGGTTTCACTGTGGAGCAGCTGAGCTCTGATCGAGCTTACACAGTGACCCTCGTAACACGAGCGAGTGTGTGACGAAACTGACCGGCTCAAAAGACAGAGGAGGCGGCACCAACCGGTTACGGGCGGAACACGCATTCTTACGGCGGCGGCGAAGAGCCCCCGACACAAGGACGGCGAAGCCAAGGACGCCGCCATTCGAGGCTGTTTATGCACTGCCGGCGTCTGTTTCCGGAAGCCACCGCGCTGGAAGCCTTCATGCTGTGAGGTTACGAGAGCGAAATCTGCTGACATGGCAATCATGGGCAGTACATACCGGCAATTGCCACATATTCGTTTGCAAAACGGTTTTCTCTTTTCGGTGATCTGGGCAGTTCATTCATTTTGCGTGCTGCAATTCACGCGTCGTGAGCAACTGATTTGCCAGTGGTGCACTGCCGTGCCTAACCTGCCTGCTTGCTGGCCCAAACGTATAACTGAGGCACATGGCAGATTAACCTGGCAATTAATCATGGCAATTAATCATGGCAAACATGGCAATTAACCTTAGGTAATGTCTTCCGCAGTGTTTTTCTTTCTGATATTTTTTTAATGATTCCGCGTTGTCTATTTACACTTTCAATTATCCTTCTTGGTAGCAAAGCTCATGCTCCATTCCATGCTTTGAGTTACGGATATTTGTTCACAGTCCATCGCCGGCTGCGACTCTTCGGCGTCGAGGGAGACCCAACCCGCGTCTCATTGCATTGCCGCCTTTGTGCTTTTACCGTGGGCCCCCAACACAAGTTGTTCCACGCCCTTTCCTTAACTTCCAACCCTTGACTACAGATTTTTTTTTTAAAGCGCGGAACAACGCTTGCGTACGCTAGCGCTTGCAGCCTTTACCAAGCTCTTCGTAAAATCGTACATTCATTTATCCCCCAAATGTTCTGGGTTTCATTATATTCCCTTCATCCTCAGCAGCCCTTGTTGAGTGCCTGAGTAAGTTTTTAAAGACAGTCTTTCTTAGCAAGTTAGCGCCACCACTTTTCTGTAATTGGTATGTTTCCAGCCTCTTACCGTAGGCCGATTCCGGGGAAAGTGCAGCCTAAAATTGCTGGCTACTGGGGCCCCTGAAACTGCTGGTCGCCGCGATGATCCATATATATATATTGTCCGACGGCAGGATTCAAACAGAGCACCCCCTAGCGCACCAACCCTATGCTCTAACCATTAGGCCACAAGCGCATGCCTCCGCAGATGGAATCAGTCGTCAGTGAGCGCTGGTGTGTGTCTCCCTTGTTGTGTTTTTTTCGCGCTGTTTCCCTTTCGAATAGAACAGCATTTCCCACGCGCAAGCCCGCGCGCAGAGGCGTTTTGCGCGTTTTCTCCCATTATCATTTATGTGAACACTCCATTCGATCTTTCGCCGCCGTTGATAATTACACAAAAAAGTACTCATTTCTTTGGGGTTTCATTCGTTTTCTGAAAAATATTACTCACATATTACTCATACGCTTTTCCCTTGTCTCATAATTGGAACGCCAGGTGGCGAAATATGTCTCGGCGTGTTCGTGTTTCATTCACACAGGCTCAGAAGCAGCTGGTTGGACAGCTTTGCTTCCTGGAACGAATGTTAACACAGCTACGTAGACCACGCCAGCTTGTGCCAACTTTTTCCCACACGTAGTAGCCATGGCAGTACCTGTGGGTGCGGGGCTTCTGCAGTGAGGCATCGCATCATCTCCCCGGTGTTAGAACGCTGGCCAAAGAGCTTGAGCGCATTCCACCGAAGGAACAACCTGCGTGTGCAGTGCCCGCTGCAGACGCTGCGCTGTGGGAACAGTAGGGCGAGGCGCAAAGCGGACGCGCATCGTGCCCGCCGTGAGCATGCCAAAGTACAGAAACGTGACGCTGATGCAAGGCGACCACACTGTCTGTAGTTCTCGCCGGTGCTGCTCGTGGGCATCGAGTTCTTTCTGTGCATGTGTGTCTGCGCACACCACGCCACGAGTGTCTACTTAGCCAGCTTACTGCAATTCATGCTGCCACTTAAGCCTTAATTCGTAAAATAGTATTTCAACACGTTCGTATGGCATTCATCGTTTCGCCATGGCGAAAAGAAGCAAAATGAAAGGATAGACAAGACCGAGCGATACCTTCCAAGAGTAATTTTATTCATGAGAACAGCAATGTATGCACTTCTGCATCCTTCTACATCCGTCCCCGACAGCTACCTAATGGGCGACCCGACCCCATCTTATCCTAATACAGTGTCGGTACTCCTAACGTTGATGCCATCGTGCCCGCTATCGTCAACAGCTCTGGTGACGTCATGTGTAGGACTCTGCTGCCATCATGGCTGGCGTAGAAGCAACCGAAACAGTGCTCGTCTCGCAAAATGGGCGCTCGATGCGTATGTTCACTGGAACTTCTAACAAGAATATATTCAAGTTAACAAACACTTGTAAGCCTTTCAATATTTAGCGAACGTCAAAGTGTAATTTGTCGAGTTAGTAAATTCCACACCAGGAAGTATAGTTTTGTTTCCGCTACAGGAGACCACCTGGCATGACAAAACGCAATTTTCTATCTCTTAACAACCAGCCTTTTAACAAAATGCCGTGGTGCCACTTACGGGATTCTACCATAAGAATCCAACAAACAATGACAGCAAGAACAACATAGGGGAAATTACTTGTACACACAGGTATCAATATCAAATTACAGGTAGCATATGAGGGACCAGTTGCCATCACCCAAAGAGATCACGTGCTCGTGACGCCTGAGGCAGATAGGATGTTCCACATCCGCCCCCAGGTTTGTGAGTGGTGGCGCTGGCTAACACTCATATCAACATCATTATTATATCACCATCATTAATCATATCATGATGATGATGATGATGATATGATTAATAAAAATCGGGCCCCTCGGTTCCCTTTCTTCTCGTTCGTTACATAACGAGGGCTTGAATCCGGCAACATTGATGCCTTCAGGTAGCATGTGTGGGTTTATTGACCAGTTGCCATCACCAAAAAGATCACGTGCTCGTGACGCCTGCGACAGAAAGGATGTTCCACATCCGCCCCTAGGTTTGTGAGTGGTGGCGCTGGCTAGCACTCCCAGGGTTAGTTTAGCTGTAAAACATAAATACCCCCGAAAGCGGATGGGAAAAGGGCTCCGGGGTAGCTCAATGGTGAGAGCATCGCACGCGTAATGCGAAGACGTGGGTTCGTTCCCCACCTGCGGACAGTTGGTTTTTCATCCGTTTTCATTACGTATCCCAGCTTCTGGTTTTAAGCAGAAGCGACGTCAGTGCTATGCAGAGGTGCGAGCGTGCAAAAAGCAAAAATTCTGGAACCGGAAACCCTGGAAGCGGAACTGGTTTGGGCGACGAATCAGGAACAGCGGCGCACATCAAAGGTTGGCGTTACTTAGCAAAAGCGACGGTAGCGTGTGGCTTGGGAGCGGGCGACGGAGCAAAGGTGGGCGAGGAGGGTGACACGCGTAGCCCCCTAACAGACGGCGCACGAATCTACACGAATCGCACCTTACGCGCCCTTCCGCTACTGACGTGAGAGTACGTAACGAGCGCTGGCGCGCAGCTCGCGCGCCGGCGCTCGTTACGGCGCGACGGAACAGGTGTGCGCCGGGAGAGAAGCGCGAGAGGAGGAAGTGACGTCAGCCCTCCGCTGTGTTAGGCAAGCGTTCACTGCGTGTCACGAGGTGTGTAGCTCTAATTAGCTTGTTTTTATTTTAATGAGTGATGAGCTGGTACCCCTGGTTTAGGTGGGACGTCACTGATGACGTCACTTCTGGTCTTGGAGTTTCGCGGGAACCTGTAATGAGGCGGTGGGCATCAAAGTGTACGATTCTGTGCTTTGGTGTGTGGCAGTTAGACTTTCCTTAATTGTTTAATTATTGCTGACACTTGATTAGCTCTTCACTGTAATAAACCTGTGCTCTGATGTCATATCTATCATCAACCATAAGTAGAACACCGATATCTACCTGGTTTTATTTTTCTATGATTTATTTTTTCTTTCGTCCCACCTCTTTTACAAACCGGAAGTCGGGCCTTAAACGGAAGTTGCTGCGCAAGAAACAAAGAGTGTCATTCGGTGGTCGTGCCACTAAAAACTGAAGAGTCATTCCACTCTGTGAAGGTGGATGACCAGCGAAGATGTAGCAGATCACACACGGTACATGTATTTATATTCATCATTTGGTAATGGTAGTAACGCTAGTTTTCTGATCACAGTGATATACGCTGATTGGTTCGATTACAACCATAGACGGATTCTTGGCCAAAGTTAAATCTATACACGACCGTTGTTGAGTAGTCGAGTGAATTGGATTGGTGTGGCACTTTAAACCAAATTCTTCTAGTACAAACTGAGTGAACCATTTCTTGTATGGTTTTGAAATGTCTACATTGAAGTCTCCTACGGTGATAACAGGGTAGAGTCATCACGGTTAACCCATGTAAAGTGCCTGGTCATGAACTTCCCGATATCACAGTTGGGGGTGCCTGGAGATGTATACACATTGGACATCACAATTGCTTCTTTCGTTTGTACGGCACAGACATCCCTACAGTCGGTGTCATTGTTCTCTTGCGAGTCAAGGGTTGTCCTTTGCGCATATGGCAACGCCTCCTGCTTGTGGTCCCATGTGCTGTTCGTAAACGATTCCAGTACACCCATTTATTATTATTATTATTATTATTATTATTATTATTATTATTATTATTATTATTATTATTATTATTATTATTAGGGACGGAGTGCTTGAAGCCTGCTTCACCTCCGCGTCGGGTCTGCCCGGTATTGCACTTTCTCCAGGATCGGCCCACGCTCACCTTTTTGTTGACGCACGGACACGAAATATACTTGGAACCCTAGCCATATAAAGCTTCGCTGTACAATGTCACAAACCAGATGAACCCAGCAATTTCAACTGACACCGGCTGCTACGTGACAAAAACTGCCCTTCTTTTCTGAATAATGCAACCGACCGATCGATGTTTTGATTCTAATCTTAACATCTAGAGCTTCTGGTGTTTCCCTGGTGAGCTGGACATAGTTTCTGGCCAGCGAACGAGTATGGCTAAACAGAGGCTTGCATCCGCAGCGACAACTAGAGGCCCGATCTTTAGGCATTAAAAAAGCGCGTTTTAGGCGCCAAAAATAGGCAGGCAAAGCAACGTTTTAGGCCTCCAACGCCGTAAATATAGGCACAATAAATTTTTACATAAATGCAAATAATTTCAAACGAAGACGTGCACGACCTGTATCTACGACAAGAAAACAAGAAATGTTATTGTTTATGATGGCACAAAGATGCCAACAGTTCAACATAGCCGTGCAATTGTCCCATAAAACTGCTGGTCTAATGACGATCATTTGGCGTAATTCAACAAGCACACTGCTCATATCCATGTTCAATGGCCACTGTACTCGAGCGTTGCATAAAGTGAAACAAGAATCAAAAAGAACACTTGAAAGCTGGGAATACTGATTAAAAAAAAGTGCTACTTTATGTCTGCCTGACGCAATTAAATTAAGAGAGAACAAAAACAGACAAATAATAAATGCAAGAGAGACTACAATTTAATAAGAAATTAACATGTTCTTACATGAGGACTGTTAGGTAAAACTCTGGCAATTTTCTCATATGCAATGAAATCATTGGAATTGTACAGGCAAAACGCTCCAACACTGCCAAATACACTTCCGCCCATTTGAAGTGCACGTGTTTGAAGAAATCTGTTTGGAGAGCACGCGCAACGTAGTCTAAGAATGACTGTGAAGATTGTGGAAACAATTGCAAACTACCACCATTTCCAGATTTTGGAATTCAAAATTGTTCCTCTTGTCACTGAGAATGATCCTGTACGCTGAGAAGGAACGCTTAACGACAGTGAACACCTTAAAAAAGTAAGTCACAAACAAAAAAAGCCGCGTGCACACTACATTTTTTTTCTTTCTTATTTTGCTCTTTACTCTCCTTTCCCCTGACGGCTCTCCGCGGTTTCGCATTCGCCAACCGCTCGCGCAATGTCAGCGCGGCGGCGTATGCTGGCCGGCGCGTCCCATTTCAGTGCTGCTAGCAGTTGTTTTCCGGGAGTTGATCGAACTAGATGACTAAGTTGAACCACATAGAGTTCCGAACAGTCAATGTTGCCCGGTAACATGAATAACGGTCTCTAACTGCACTCGAAAGCGAAACTTGAGGCTAAATAGTGTTCATATAGGCGCCGATATTGAAAATAGGCATTTATAGGCATTTATAGGCATTTAGGCACAAACGGCAAAATATGCATTTATAGGCACTATAAAAACACTATAAAAGCCCTTCTTAACCTCTAATTCATGCTCATATATCAAAATGGGGCGGTAGGGGCGCAAGGAACAAAAACGGCATTTGCCTAAAATCCGGTCTCTAGCGACAACACATGCGCAACAACAAGATCAGAGAAAGTTAATTTTCCAACGTTATTTTGGTGCTCACACAATCTCAGCTGCCCGTCTGAACCACATATTCTTTCCCGCAGGGGCACGTCTCAGAAGACACGAACTGATTTCAGCGCTTCTTGTCACACCTACGTGGCGTGCGCGAAGCCGAGTTCACTCTTGTGCAGAGATCGGACGGCTGGGTTGATCTGGTTCTGTGACTCTTAAAGCAAAGCTTCATATGTATAGGCGAAATCGCCTGTCCACAGAAAACTATCATTATCAGCGTTGGCTCGAGTGTCATCGTCTTCCGCAGCTGGCTCGTTGGCTCCCGAGTTCGTCCTCTGCTTCCACAGCTGGCTGCATTGCCGCTAATCATTCCAGCGTAGAATTTCACTTCTCGTCTGTCGTCGTAATAGGGAGCCCATGTTTACGGGGGCAGCAGCCGTTCCTAAGGGGCTAAGAGCGATTCATTGTCTTACATAACGGACACGTTTCATTTTGACGCAATTTAATTTCGAGGAATCGCAAGCGGCAATGGCGGGCGAATGCTGCGAACCACGCCGCCGAGCAAACTCAGGACATTCGCATTTTTGCGGATGATTGCGTTTTATACCGTCAAATAACAAATGCTTTAGACTGTTCCGCTCTTCAGGTAGGCCTCCTTCAAATCCAGGCACGGTGCAGCAAATGATGCATTTCCCTCAACGTCAGTAAGTGTTCCCACGTGTCCTTTCATCGACGTCGTAATTACGTAGTGCCTTCATACTCCCTTAAGAACTCTACTTTAACACAGTATGAGACATTTAAATAGCTAGGAATGCATATATCGAGTGATTTATTTGGACGCACCAAATTAATCAGTTAACTAATTCCTGCAATCGATTACTAGGTTATTCACGCCGTAACTTGTCTTCAGCATCTCCTTCGGTTAAACTACTTGCATATAAAACCCTAATCCGTTCTAAACTAGAATATGCCAGTGATATCTATGACAACCACCATGTTAATATGATTAATTCCCTTGAATCAGTTCAGAACCATGCTGCCAGGTTCATTCTTTCTGACTACTCCTATAATACAAGTGTCTCAACCTTAAAATCCCGGTTGTGTCTTCTCTCGCTCTCCTCCCGCCGCCAAATTGCTCGTCTTTTTTTATTTTTTAGATTCTTTCATTCGCTGCCCATATGTAACCAAATCATCATTCCAGCGCATCGTTTCTCCCGCCACATGCATCCCAGTGCTGTGTATCTACCACGCGCCCATTCCACCACGTATTAGCGTTCTTTTTTTCTGCACACAGCCCGAGAATGGAATACCCTTCCTTCTGACATCGCCCTCATCACCGACACTTCCTGTTTCAAAGCTGCTATTGAAGACCATCTTTCAAGTCACGCCATCTAACCTGTGCCGCCATTTTTCTACTTGCCGGCCCCTCATGTAATGTCGCGTTCTGGGCCCTTTGAAGTATCATGAATAAATGAACAAATAAATGAATGAACGCAAGCAACAACGGCGGACTGCGGGCATACCGTCAGTGACGTCGTCGCAACCGAAAGTGTGTGTAATCTCATAACTGAGAAATACTTTAGTGAACCCTCGGGATTAACCCAGTGAAAAACAACAGGACCGCACGATTCAGATTCGCTGGTTAACCATCTTCACGGAGTGGAAGGGCCAGTGAATGGTTCCGTTTTTCTTTTTCTTTACTGTTGTGCGGTGATATATATGTATTTCAATTCAAGGGAAATAAACCCTCAGTGGTTAGTTGGTGCTGTGTCCCGTCTTTTCTCTCTACGTCCGCGTGTGGTTTGTGCTGAAGTGTACATGATGCCATACCAATTAGTCTGTCCTTTTGAACTTCAGTAGACGATCATGGATGAGTGACGTACTCCGTCGGGCGAGCATGAAGATCGCGGCTTGATGAGGACGGTCGCCCGATGGTGAGGGGCCTGTAGTCACGTTAATCATGGATTCTTAAGGGCGTCACAGTTGAGCTCTTCGGCTCTTCAGTTTCGATTCTGTGTGTGAGATCGGGTGGTATGAAGTATTTTGAAATTTCCATAGAAAGATTTTCAAATGAGTGCCTCTGTGGTGAATATTATCCAGAGAAAATCGTCAAATATCTGAAATTTCCTATTTTCAAATAATTTTGGTAGTATTCCTTCAAACCCGGTATGTACGCATGACTGAAGCAAACATTAGGTGGAAGACAGCGCTAGAGTCTTGCAAATCGAGCTGCTCACAGTATCCACAAGGCTGGCCAGCGTGTAGATTGAAGCAATGGTTAAATAATAGAAGGCAGTGCTGAATGCACGTTTCTTTCACCACACTTGTGGTTAGCGTGGTTTCTGCGTTGGTTGAATGTCATAGATTGCGCCTGCAACCTTCCCAAACGTAGTGCCACGGACAGGCATCCCCGATCCCGTGCAGATCACCCGGAATGGTGAGAAAACCGCAGCGGGGAAGTCGCTATGAATGCAAAATGAATGGCGCCCAAGGACGAGTCTAGGCATCACAGTGTGACCGGTTCCTACGACGAATGCTTCGATTAAATTAAGGCCACATAATTAAGGCTCCGTTGACTCTGCCAGCTTTCTTTCTTCTTTCGTCCGGCCACAGGAAAATAGCGGTCAACTCTCTCGAGAGCCGTTTCTGTGGGTCTTTCGTCGAGGAAACGTCCCCGGTGCATGCATATACGAGGAAGCGGGCTGGTTGCGCTATGCTTCGGCCACGTTGACCAGATCATCAGTGGATCCACTGCAAGCGATGATTAACCGGCACGAGAGTTTCTCATGCAAAACACGGCAGCGGTAATCGGAGGCCACCGACCTCTCCCGGTGGTGCGGGTCTCGCAGGATGAACGACGTTTTACACATATGCTGTCGCATGTTTGACAAGTACAATCGAGCGCCTCCAGAACGTCTACAGCCTGTATAGCGAAGAAATAATTCTGTCCCGGTTCTATTGTGAGGTGTGCGGTGCGCGAACTTTGCAACGAAGTGACCTGTATAACGAATGATTTCGGAAGCACCATGCACTTCGTTATAGAAAAGCATAGAAAACTTTTACTGCAGAAAAGAAGCAAAGATGTCTCTACTAACATGGCCGCAGGACCCGATGATATCCCAATATAGCTAATCAAAAAAATCACCTGTCGAGAAAATGGGGGTAACCGAAGCTGGTCGTGCGTGTATCTGACCTCTGTGGTGATTTTCTTTCTTTCTCTCTTTCTTTCTTCTTTCTTTCTTTCTCTGTCTATTCCTCTCTCTCTCTGTCGCTTTCTCTCTCGCTTTCTTTCTCTCTCTGTTTCTCTCGTTCTTTCTTTTTTTCTCTCTCTCTCTTTCTTTCGTTTTGTCCCTGGCATATTCCATTGAGCTTGCACCCTTTCCGCACTATCACCAGGATCGGCCCACTTTTCAGCTTGACACCACCACAACCACCACCGCCGCCCAAAACTTGTGAGCCAATAAAGCTTCGCTTAAAACCTAGGTGCAAAAGAGTAAGGCACTGCTCGGTACTGCCATAGAGCAAGTGATTAAAACGAAGAAAATTCCCGTTGGATGGCGTGAAAGCAAGATGAACCTCATGTACAAAGGCAAAGGGAATAAAGGCAAAGGGAATAAGGATAAAATAAGCTTGTACAGCCCAGTTAATTTAACATAGGTGATATATAGAATGGTAATGCAAGCTATAAAATTTTAACTCGAAGTGGCTGGAGAAATATGATGTGCTAGGAGAACTACAGAATGCGTTCAGGCCAGGCAGGCGCTTAGAGGATAATATGCTTGTACTAACTTAGAGCATAGAGATTTCAGTAGCTCAGAATAGAGTTTTATCGATAGCATTTCTGATATTAAAGGAGCCTATGACCACGTAGACAAGGGAATTGTTATGGGACATTCTTAAACACGAAGGCATAGATTACGATTTCGCGGAGCTGCTGAGCGACACTTATAGAGACAACCGAGTACAACTTGGATGGGAAGGTTGAAAAGGTAATGAAGGGGTGGGAATTCAGCAAGCATTGAAGTAAGGATTTCCTCTACCTCCATTGATGTTCACGCTTTTTGTTAAGGGCGTAGAAAGACGACTGCACGCTTATATTAAGTTTCATACGAATGTTATGCCGCGTAGGCCTTTAGTTGAGCACAGACAAATCAGGAATTATGATTAATAATGAATTAACTGGGGCAGGGCACGGCATGGCAGCTTGCGCACAGCAGGATCTCTCGGGGCTCTCTTCGCTGGTTGCTGCATACACTCGGGGTCACCGTCACGCACACTGGGAGTTGCTCCTCTTTTCATCTTTCGGGTCTTGCATCCCTCTTTGAAATCAGTCGGAAGGAAGTGCTTGCGGCAAACAACAGAATAGCACGACGGCGTATTCGGCAACCATCTCTTTCTTGCGACGCGCGTATCCGTTACTGCGGTCTCAGCTCGGCGTCGCTGGGAATTTCGTGGAAGGAAACGCCTTGCTCTTTCTTCTTCGCCTCAGAAGTGGGTACACATCAGTACGGCATACTTGACGGCGTAAGCCAAATGACGTGCTAATCTCTGGGCGCAAAGCTAGCACTCACGTACCAATGCGCCGCCACTTTCCAACCCAGGGCTGGCTGCGTCGCCTCGCTGAGAAAAACGGCCCGAATCAGGGTTGCCATCGACGGCGCTTGCGCCAGGTTTGAGCAGACACAAGAAAGGTATATAAGAGGTTATGGACGGGCTTTAAGCAGCAGCGGTTTAGGCAAAGCAAGCGGGAAAATGGCACTTTGATTAAGAATTGTTTCAAAATTTGCGCCTTATCTCGAAGCGAGGACATATAATATTTATTTCCGCAAGCATGAAGAGTGCACACCTCATGAACACAATTTTGTTATTGAGGTGGTGCTCTGATGTCATGAAATATCGGGTACAAGAGACACCCATGCGACGGTGCACACACCTGTCTATGTGCACAAAACACCGTAATTCTCGCCCCAGATAATTTACTGGCAGAGGGCCTGCTTCTAACGCGAGAGCGTTAAGGGCCCCGTGTAGCATAAAATTGGGCGTCGGCGTTGTTGTCCGTTCCAGTTCAGTAACGCCTTATGCAGAGGCGTTACTGAGCTAATTGAATTTCTGAAAACAAAATGCATCAGAAAATTCGTAAACTACGACTTACACACAACCTACTGACATGATAGCGTCGGATATACCAGAAAACATAATTCTTTTAACGAAAACTCAAACATCCCCTTTCCCCCCTTTGAGGTCTGTTTTAGTGGGAATGGCGCTCAGTTACTTGCTACACCATCCAGATGGCGCTTGCCTCCGCGCGTCCGCAGCAGCGGTGGCCGTGCACGCAAAAGAAAAAAAAATTAAGCAAGACCTCATTGCACACTAATTGTCACGATTAAGACACGTTTGTGAGGAATTGTGGCAACTGTTCATTGGAGAGCACGACAGAACTCACCGAATCGCCGCACCTACTGGTAGTGGGCCAGGGCTGTCAGTGACTTCGCAGAGGTCATGAGAGTGGATTGTTGGGCTACTTAGTACATGATTATACTGGGAGAATGCTACCAAACTTGAAAATAGCAAAAATCGAGAAGCACAGATAGACAAGTGACAGGAAGGTGGCTGAACTAGAAACCGAACTTGATTCCTGAAAACAACGTCCCCTAAGTCCTCCCTCTTCCCCTCATTCGCAGAGGGAGGGGCAGTATGTGAACGCTGGCATTATGAGTGGCGTCGGAGAAAAAGATGGCGACGAACGCACGAGCAGTGGCACGATCGCGTCTTTATGAGCACGTGACGTGTGCAACCAGGCACACCCTTAGTAGGCCACAACCGTGGAGCAGCAGTGGCTTCAGGGTTCGTCTCGCACCGCGGAGACCCGGGCTCGATTCCCATCCAGACCGAAGTGTACCATATTTCATTTTCAAAGCCACTTATTTACTTTGTTTACAGGAACTTCCCTGAGAAACCTGACGTCAATCGGATCATTTTTAGACGTGTTTTTAGCGCGACAGCTTTACTACTCCAGGTAAAACCCCAGATAAGGCCTGTTTCCGTAAATCTGACCTTCAAGCTCAGCCAAGGTCAAACTGGGACTTAGCCTGCCACTACCGACGGCTGCTGCGGGGGTATGAACCATTGATGAGTCACTGCTTGTAGCCTCTACCATACGGGCGGGTATGAGCCATTTCTCCCGAGCGTTGATTAAAGTATTTCTCTATTATGAGGTTACACACACGTTCGGCTGCGACGGAGAGAACGACTTCACTGATGGTCCGCCGTTGTCGCTTGCGTTCGATGTCTCGAGTTTGGTCTCGCCTGCTATTGCCGCTTGTGATTCTTCGGAATTAAATTGCTTGAAAATTAAATGTGTCCGTTCCGTAAGACAATGAATGGCTCATACCCCCATAAACGCGCCCTTCTCGTTACGACGACAGCAGAGGTGTGAAATTCTACGCTGGAATGATTAGCGGCTCCTAATCCTCTCTGATGACTCTTCGTGAATTATCCTGTACTTGTTTGCCAACTTTCTTGACCTCTTCCTCCATTCTGTGTTCACGCTTTTCAGATACAGATACTTGTGAACGTTAGCCGTCCATTTACTTTTATCAATGTTCCTGAGTCTTTCTTCAAAACCAATTTTACTGAGTGCTTCTCTGACTTCAAAAGAGACCCAACCCATGCATGTCACCTTGCACTGCCTAATTTCTGGTTTGACCCTCAGCTCCCAAAGCCAACTGGTCTACCGATCTTCGGTAAACTTCCACCATTGTCAAGATATACGATTTTAAGCATGAAATGGCATTTACGAACGTTAGCGCTGGCACTGTTACTCCTTTCCAGATTCCACGCACCACTTCATACTTATTGTTGCATGAGTATCACAGAGAGTGCCTCCATGTTTACACATACTTCTGTTCAGGTGGAGGAGTGGTAATTCACGCGAAATTTATCATCATCCATTTCAAGGCGGCTCACATTACATCATCGACGGCTGCAGAACTCGCATCTATATGTGCTGCGCTGGAGTTTATTCGTGACGAATCGTCGCAGCCATGGTTCATCCTTTGTGATTCGAAGTGTCTGCGGTTCCCTTTCAACCATGGACCTAACGTGCAGTTAATCGCTGACATTCGGTACTTCATCGTCACTAAATCGACAAGGGGCACAATGTCATCTACTAGTGGTCACTGCGGTATTAAGAAAATTCAGAAACGATCTTCTGCTCTGTGACTTTCCCCGTTGCAACGTGGCAAGAAAATGCTCGCGACCGCGCTCGAAAAAGTGGATGGTCAAGGTGGGTTTCGGCTCAAGGCCTTAAGTGCTCTGCTCACGTTCTTAAGGACTTGTGAATTGTGCGACCAACTTTAAAACTTGTAACGCGTAGCATAGCGTTATTTAGTGAATTTTATAATTTTTGTTGTTTCTTCCATCATCTTTTATTCCCTTTAGCCTCTTCCCCTGCACAAGTTAGCCAGGCAAGGTTCCTGGCTCCTCACCCACGTTTTTCTTTTCTTTCTCTTTACTCGTTTGGTCTCGTATATACCTCAAAAAGGGACCAGCTATATGAGAAGGATATCATTTTAAAAATGTCCATATTGTACAGACGTATTTTAATAACCGACAATCCCGTCACAATTCTAGATGATTAAACTATATGGGGTTAAACGTGCCAAAACCACAATCCGATTATGAGGCATGCCGACTCTTTAACGTGCACCCAATCCACAGCACACGGGCGTCTTAGCATTTCGCGCTCATCGAAATGTGGCCGCCGTGGCCCCGGCGGCTCAGCGGCGCAACGCCATTGCCGCTAAGCAGCCACAGTGGGCGAACAATTCTGAGCGTGCACACGTATTTTGGCAACAAGCAATTAGCCGAATGAAGCAGTGCAAGGGATTTGTCTATTGCAATGTTGCTTTCGTATACATACTGATGCAGAGAATCGCACATGAGCCAAGAGCATTGCCTACAGAAACAAACAAACGGTACATCTGAAGAGTCAGTGAATGTGCTTTTTTTTATAAACCCTTGTTGAAGGCCCTTTGTTCCGTTATGCTCTTAGTGATACGGCGCGTTCACAGAATGCGGTATCATGTGTGTCAGCTTCTTCATCCCGTAAAGTGTGCGTTTTTCTCGGCCTAAAGTTAAATACCGTAGCGTTTATGAGTCTTTTTTTCTTCATTATGCTTGCATAAACACGTCTGTATTGTCTGTATCTAATCTCAGTTCAACGTATAGGAGCTTTAACACTAATATTATTGGAATCATTTTCGATTGCTAATACTGGATGTCCGCGCCTGACTATGCAGTTCACGAACAGCATAGGTGCTTCCCAATGCAGTTGGATAGCAACAAGAAAATAGCTCGCAGATGGTGAGCTGTTGACACAGAGTAATAACTGCAGCTTAGGATAAAAAAATAAATAAATAGGACGTGAAAAAGACGAGTACAAGAGCGACGGCAAGGCGCATGTTTGTGCCCTAGAACGTAAGCTATGCCATTCTGGTCTCATTTCAATTTCCTGACGTCCAATTTACGTAACCACCGACGCAAGTATCAGGCCGTGACCCACACCATAGATTGAGCAGCCCAATAAAACGCTCTCCTTCTTTATAGGTCACTTTTGTTTGCTTTAAAAGTAAATAGCAATGTCTACCTGCACATGTTTTCAAGTGAAACTTGTGATAACTCACACATTTCAGTGGTGTCCATGTACACACAAAATTGTCATCATCAGCATTGGCTCGAGCGTCGTCTTCTTTTTCCGCAGCTGGCTCGTTGGCGACCCTCGGGAGGCGCTCGTGTCGCCTCTCACGCGTTCGTCGTCGTCGTCGTCTGCCTCCACAGCTGGCTGCGTTGTCGCTAATCATTCCAGTGTAGAACGTACTTCTTGTCGGCGTAATGGGGAGGCCGCGTTTACGGCGGTATGAGCCATTGCTTAAAGCCATTCATTGCCTTAAGTAGATTTAATTTTGAAGCAATTCTATCGAAATGCATCTAGAATGAACGCGCTTGGGAAAGGGCTCGTCGTCCACGTGCCAATTCTAGCGTGAAGGCTTCTGAAGCCCAGGCGAAACTTCTGCGAAGAGCGGCGGACCCCGAGTTGAGGGAGCGCGATGTTGAGGCCAAACGTCAGCGTCGTATAGTCCTCCAGGAACCCGACAACGGTGGTGCACGCCTCGGAAACGCTAGTGCCAACTTCCCCGGTGCGAAGGCCAGGTTTCAACGCGATTTTCTCAGCCGGAACTTCGCAGTCAGCTGCAGTGTGCATGACCGGTTGCGGCGCGAGCACAACGTGGTACTCGTCAGAACAATTTGTTCGGAGGAACACCGAATAAACACACGACAAGCTTCGCTTACCCCCATTTCCTAGAAAGGGGAGGGGCTACTGCTTTTTCTTTTCTTATCTAATTGGCTTACAAGATGCGAGGAGCGCACAGAAGTGGAGAGGGATTCAGTGGATCTGAGCTAGCGAAGTGAACGTAGATGTTTGGATGAGGAGGGCGTCTGTGATCGGTCTGCTTCACTTTGTTTAGCTTAATTGTGGTGGGTGGCCAGTTCGAAATTGCGGCGGCTTGCGACGAGTAGTTGAAAATGCCGCCTCAGCGAAGAATAGCTGGCAGAGCGATGTCATGCAGAAAGAACTCGATAACATTTTACTGCCACGAAAAAAATTCGAATAAACGCAAGAAAATCCATCCTCTCCGGCAGCGCTGAGTGCCAAAGTGATGGCGAGCAGCGATCGTCTATTCTTTTCTCCGGCAATCCCGAAAAAAAAAATCAGTTTTGTTCGGTTGATGTTGGATCTTTAGTCGTACGCGTCATTTAGACATCATGAGTTTTCATGGTCTTGTGATGTCGAGTGACGTAACGTGACACACAGGTGAAGTTGCCAGAGGTCAAAACGTTTAGCGGAGAGCTAATAGCGAAAATTGCGTAGAATTGGAAATATTTTATTTTGTTTTGTTCGGCCTAATCTTGCATAATCTTTGTGTACATGCCATAACAGATAGGGCGTTTTCGCAGTTTTCGAGACGTCGCGTGACAGTCACGGGAATAGTGCGTGGCCCGAAAACATTTCATCATTCGTGGAGAGCTAATGGCAAAAATGCAATAGAATAAGCAAGGGTGAATTGTCTGCTCAGCTACTATTCAAATGTCTACTAATTAAATCTAAGTCGCATTTTCATAACGGATACGTTATAAATGCAGTGGTCACCATTTCACTGAATGTAAAACGCCACAAACAATTCACGAGCCTGCATCCCCCGGGCTTGACGTGTTGTGCGCCTTGCCGAGTAAAGTGCGCTGATGCCGGAGACAGCATCATTCCAGAGATGGTTTAATAGGCCAACCCGGAGTCTGTGTGTTCTCAACGATTGTGACTAGGTGGGCCGATCTTGACCGCAGTGCACAAGTGCTCCCGCGATAATTTTAATGCGGTTTCTACCCAGGTCCAATCCTGGAGGCAACGCAATCAAATGCGTGGGTGGTCCGATTACGCATTAAAGCCGCTCGGGTGAGGAGCATGTAATGTAGACCTTTCATGTTTCACCTTTTCTCCGGGCTTGGCTTCGATATCTCGTCGAGTAGGCGTCATGGGAGTCTCAAACAACTGAACTGCGTAGAGGAAAATTCAAAGAGCGGCTGTGATGTTAGCGGGGAGCAGCTTAGGCAAGGAGCGCTTGCTTATAGTGGCGTTGGTTTATACATCACAAATGGTGTTCACGTGGTTCATTAGGACATGAAAGGACGTTTCCCAACGTCTCGATTGAAAGACACAATTGATCTCCGAGACCCACTGCATCTCAGTGATGGAACGTGTCGAGAATCTTTTGTTCATGTTTTCACTGATTTCGAGAGAAGAACAGATTTCTCAAGCAATTTAAGGTCATGAAACTGCAGCGTGCCATAAAGCACTCAGTGCAGTCCATATGGACAATTGATAGAGCGTCTTATATTTTAATTAAAATTCTTGTTCCCGAGTGGTCATCCCGAGTGGGCATCGTGGGCGAACGGAACGATTAGTAAGTTATCTGACCAGGAAACAGTGCCTTTCAATTAGGAATAAAGCAGTTGCCCGTTTGCCGATGCATTGTGCTGGCCGCTCTTGAACCCCGCCTGACATAAAGTGCTCGGAAAAAGCAGGAACGCGATGGCGCTTGAATTGCTCGAGAGGTTTAACATTCGACCAACTAATCCACGATGCGTTGTTGAATCATTCGTTATCTAAGAAAAAAGTAAATTTAAGTTGATTCGTAGATACTTTGAATTGAGCATGTGTTCACTATTGCGTCTACGCATATCGGAAGGGCAATGCCGTATTTATATTTTCGACGTTAACTATCGTCGTTGCCTTTTTTCAGCATATATTTCAGTTCCGTGTAATAAACCACCAGCTGTCGTAAGTCAAGTTTTTTTAGCTGTTTATTAAATATCTCGGATTGGTGTGCAAACAAAGGACTCGCTGTAACTGAGCACTTACTCTGTCACCTTGTTTCGCGCTAGATTTTTTTTCCGACATGCGCCAACAAAGCTTGTTTTACTATGTAGCTCCATTGCTCGTTTATCCTCGCGAAGCACGTCGACGATGCCACTCTAGACCCACGAGCACCACCGCGCTCATGTCCCGCTCAAAGTCGAGGTTTTCGACTAAGAGGGTCCGCGCACCATCGAGGTCCTCGTGTGAAAGATGTGCATTTTGTATCGTCGTGTTTCGTACTCTGGCTACATTGGAATATTAAAGGGCACCACACTCAGAATCCTCCCAACCGAGCGGTATTGAATGCGGTTCGTGTGAATGCAATTATCGGCAAACATCGCCCTCGCCCGCACTTGCAGCCCACCACGCTTTACATATCGTGCCGCTCAACTTTGATATCAGCCACACTTGTGGCACGTTCCACTGATTGCTTCCACGCTACGCCTTGGTTTGCAGCGATGCGGAGCCCTCAGATTTTCAAGCCACACAAAATCTGCCCTTGCCAAATGTTCAAGAAAGCTGACACTTGGGCAAGTTGGTTTGACAAATGGTGAAAAAAACAACGTGACACCTTTTACATGGACGGGGACAGACTAGACAGACGCCGGTGCTGTTGTATTTGTGGCTATTCTGTCTCCGTGCGTGAAAAGTTGCTCTGTTTGACAGCGACGCTGTTATAGGCGTCAGTTCCAGGAGATCGCGTCCGTGTACACCGGAAGTAGGCAACAATTTTGTGGCATGTCGTTTTGTGGCGTCTTGTACACTTGGTATATACCAAAATTGGCATGGAAGGGTACGAATGTATGACTAACATGACTGATAGGTCATGTCATCAATAACATCACATGCTCGTCAGTTACGTCACGATTAATTATAATAAAATCACGTGTGGAACATACCTGCATTCGACAGGCGGGTATGAGCCAGGGACAAGAAAGAATGAAGGAAGGAAGGAAGGAAGGAAACAATGAACGAAAGAAAGAAAGGATGAAAAATAGAGAACGAAATAAAGGGGGGAACGAAGGTCAGAAACAAACCATGTGTGGGTCATACTCGTGTTGGATATGTGGGTATGAGAGAGAGAGAGAGAATTAACTTTATTAAATGTCCTGAAGGGGCCTGGGCACCCCTTACGTGGGCCGGCCCGGTGGCTCCGCCCATGTGGGGACTGGGAGTCCGAGCTCGCCAGCCACCTGTTGGGCCTTCTGGACGGCCTGGTGTTGCAGGGCCCTGTCGGGGCTCCTGAGGTGGTTGATCCAGTCGTCCTCGGTGGCAGGAGACCCGAAGCAAGCGTTTAGCGCGGGACACTGCCACAGCATGTGATCTAAGTCGCACTTTGGATTTTTGCATTTAGGGCATTCTGGCCTTATATCTGGGAGGTATTTGCTGCATATTGACACGTATAGATGTTTATCTTTCACCGGTGGCCGCTTTCCACCGGCTAACAAATGTTAAACGTTATCGCTCGGCGCAGGACGCGCCTGTATCGGAAGTTTCTAGAACGTTATCGATGCTTCTTTCCATTGCCTGTTTTCGCCGACGCTTATGTTATCTGATTGCATGACTGACGCGAATTGTCTAGAACTTTCTGGAAGACACCCGGGCATCAGGGATTAATCTAGAAGCTTCGATGACTCAGGTATAAAAGCCGACGCGTTTCGCCGCTGATCAGATTTTCGACGATCGCCGACTGTGTTCGCCGTTATCGTTGTGCCTTGAGTGTACCTTGCTTTTGTGGGCACAGGTTCGCCCAATTAACAACCAGTTTCGTTGTACAGTTTTACGACTGTTTTCTTCAGCGTCACTACTTCGTGACAATATATAGGGGTTGGGGTAACTGTGCGTGTGCAGCAGTCTAAGCGTTAATTGTTGTGCTTTATTTAGTGTTGGGTTAGGTGAGGGAAATTCCTTTCTCGATAACTTATAGGCCGAGCAAATCTCGTGATAGGAGAGGAGTGGCTCCGGGTGCGTGTTGGGGCTCCCGGTCGGTAAGCCGGCCCGCGTCCCCGCGCGGCGCGTAAGATCTCGCGCGAGGTTATGGGCTAGCTCATTACCGTTGGGGACCCCTGGTTGAACGTTGAGGCCTTCATGCCCCGGGAACCAGTGGATATGCTTGTCTTCGTTTATTTGAGCGTATGCTAGAATGCGTAAGGCCGCCTGGCATAGTGTACCGCGGCGGTATGCCAGTGCAGCGGGTTTGGAGTCGGTAAATATTGTGTCGCGCTGAGGGAGGGCTAGAGCAAGGGCAATGGCCACTTGTTCGGCCTCGCAGGCTCTCTTTGTATAGCAAGAGCATTGAGGGCTGTACCGTCTGGGGCGACCGCCGCAGCCGCAAAGTAGGGTTTGTCGGCGTATTTAGCGGCATCTACAAAAGCCACGTCTGTCGCGTGTAGGGCGGCCGCTTTTAGTAATGCTTGAGCGCGTGCCCTTCTTCGAGTACGATTATGCACCGGGTGCATATTGCTGGGGAAGGGTAGTACTGTGATTTTAGCACGAAGGTGTTGCGGTAATGGTGTTGGATCATTGACTTCAGTTGGGATAGGAAGACTTATGTGTGAGAGGAGTTCCCGGCCCGCAGCTGTCGAGGACAGGCGTATGAGCTGGGACATTCTTTGTGCTTCTGTGATTTCTTTGAACGTATTGTGTACCCCAAGGCCTAGCAGGCGCTGCGTGCTTGCCGTCATGGGTAGACCAAGTATTCGTTTCGTGCATTTTCGGATGAGGTTGTCCACTTTAGTTTCATCGCCTTTGCTCCACGGGTGAGCGCAGGCAACGTAGTGAACGTGGCACATTAAGAACGCGTGAAATATGCGTAGTAAGCTCTCTTCTGTGAGTCCCGCGTGTCTATTAGCGACGCGTCGGGCGAGGTGAATGACTGCCTCAGCTTTTTTGGTGAGATGTGTGACTGTTACGTCGTTTTTGCCATTCTCCTGCAGGGTAACGCCCAGAATTCGAACCGACGACACTATCGGGATATCCGAGCCGCCCGTTATGGAGAGGTGTATAGTTGGTTCGCCGTTGTTGCGGCCGTGTTGCGGTGGCAGAAGCAGCAACTCGGACTTAGCTGCCGATAGTCTGAGGCTCGTGGGCTTTAAAAATTTTTGTACTGTATTGATTGCTTCCTGAAGGCTTGCTTCGATTTGTCCGTCGCTGCCTGCATTGCGCCAAATAGTAATATCGTCGGCGTAGAACGCGTGCTCGACGCCTTCGATATGTTTCAGCTTTTGCGAAAGTTGTCTGAGGGCTAAATTGAAAAGAAACGGTGAGAGCACCGACCCTTGCGGTGTGCCGCGCGGGCCTAGGTTGTAGGTGTGTGAGTTGAAATCTCCAACTTTAAGTGTAGCCGTTCTGGCTCTTAGGAAAGAGCGGATGTATTCGTAGAAGCGGCGACCTAGGCCTGCCTCCTGAATCTCGTGTAGTATATGAGCGTGGCGTACGGTATCGAAAGCTTTCTCTAAGTCGAGAGCTAGAATTGCTTTGAGGTCTTTGCTCCTTACTCTAAGTAACGTCTCCTGCAGCATGAGGAGTACGTCCTGCGTGGCCATAGCCGGCCTGAACCCGACTTGATTGAATAGGAAGAGGTGCTCTTGCTCTGCATGTTTTGTGACTCGGCGGAGAATGACGTGCTCCATGACCTTACCCACACAAGATGTGAGGGAAATGGGTCGTAGAGAGTCAAGCTCCAGGGGTTTGTTCGGTTTGGGAATGAGAATGACGGTCGCGGCCCTCCATTCTGGCGGGACGCTCCCTTGCTTCCAAACCTCATTCTTGTGGGTGGCTAGTGATTCAATGTCATTGTCAGCCAGGTTGCGGAGTAGCTTGTTGGTGACTCCGTCAGGACCCGGGGCCGACTTAGTGTTGAGCTCTGCTATTACCGCGCGTATTTCAGCGCTGGTTATAGCCTCCTCAAATGGGTCGTGAGTGGCCCCCGCGTAAGGTGGGTAGTCTTCATGCGAGCTAGGTTCTGTGCATAGATACCGGGCTGCTGTAGCTTCTAAAATCTGCGCATCTGTAAGTTGCTGCCCTCGCGCTTTGTGTAACAGTCTATCTAGGGTTAGTCGTTGCTCTGACTTGGTGGGCTTGTCGCCGAGCAGGTGCTTGAGAAGGTCCCATTTTAGACCTTTTCTCATGCGTGCGTCGAGCGAATTGCACACCTCATTCCACTGTTGGCGTGCTAGTGTCTGGCTGTACTCTTCGATTTGTCGGTTGAGCATTGCGATTCTTTTTCGTAGCCTACGATTGTGCTTTTGCGTTCTCCATCTTTCTTGAAGACTTTTGTGAGAATCCAGGAGATGTGCGAGGTGGCTGTCCATGTGGTCGATGTTGCGTGTTGTAGAGATGTTTTTGGTAGCTTGTTTTACATCCCGCTGTAGTCTGGTAAAGTGTTCAGCGAGGGAAGAGTAATGGTTGGTGTCTTGTTTTCGAATTTGCCTAAAGAAGTCCCAGTCTACTATTTTAAAGTGTCTGGGCTCGGGGCTGCTTATATTGAATGTAGTGCTACAGATAAAGTGATCACTACCTAGGTTAGCTTGCAGGTTAACCCATGTGGGATTCGATACGTTGCGTACTAGGGTCAGGTCAGGGGATGAGTCCCGTGACATTTGTGCTGGCCATGTAGCCAGCTCGTTAAGTTGTTTCTGCATGCTCTCGAGTTTAGCGTTGAAAGCGCCATACTCGGTCATGGTCTCCGCGCGGTACTTTTCTAGTATCGCGTATATGTTAGCTGTAAACCGTTCAAACTCGGATTGCTCTTCAGCCTGAGGCGTCAGGCCTGCTCGTTTTTTAGCGCCGCGTATCGAGACGGGGCCGCTGCTAATGCTACCCTCGCGCGATGAGGGGGCCTGTTGCTTTGCTAGCTCTTCTTTAAGCGATTGGATTTCTTTAGCCTGCTCCGCATACATGCGTTTTAGCTGCGCTAGGGTATGAGCCGCCGAGAGCAGGAGCAGGAGAGCCCTCGTCGGCTCATAATGCAAAAAAGGTGAGCGTGCAGACACGGACACAAGAGGAGAGAAGTGGACAACACAAACGCCGACTATCAACTGAAGGGAGCAATGAGGCGAAAACAGAAAGAAGACACAAAACTCATCTGCGCATGCTCTGGAATGGTAGCACCTTGTGTCAATCGGGTACACGTGCCGGTCTACGCGAGAGATAACTGTTCAGGAAATTGATCCCTTCTTTATAATCGAAGGCTGACTCACGCACGCACTTCTACCATTATTGATATGCCAAGCCTCGACCATCAGATGCGTATCTTCATTCCTATGCCTGTACAATATCGCGCATTCATCTAACTCTGGCGTGCAGTTACAATCTTGGCAGTCTTGGCAATCTAAGGAAAGATTGGAAGGCGACCCGCCAGTTAACGACCTTTTATGTTCCATTAGCCTCTGATTGATACACCGCCCTGTTTGCCCTACGTAGAAATGGCCAAAGCTAAAGGGAACTTTATAAACCGCACCCATACGACAGTCAGTAAAATTGTTGTTCTTGATGTGCTTCACTGGACAAAAATTTGTTCTTTTTTTTTGCCTTTCACATGTTTCTTTGTATTGCGATAGCAATTATATGGACACTCAAAGAGGATTTCTGCAGTCGGCGTCGCCGTCGCCTTCGTCGTCGCCGTCGCCGTGAGGTTCCGTATGACGTCAACGGTGATGAAATCGTCGCCGCGTGCCGGACGCTGTATGTGCAAGTGAAAAGGCGCAAGGAACGCGCGCTTTCACGGGGAGCGAACGCACGGCGGAGAACAAACGCGCCCTACAGTGGCTAGAATAGGCTAGCCACTGTACGCGCGCTCTGTGCCGTGCTTTCTGAAGGGCTGCACAATTAAGCGTCTCTTTCCTCCTTTACAGTCACCATATATATATATATATATATATATATATATATATATAGAGAGAGAGAGAGAGAGAGAGCAAACGCGACTTCTTCTGTCGCGCGAAAGGACGTGGGGGGACGGGATGGAGGGGAGGCGACGTTTATCTGCGCCACCAAATGCGTATTTGTATAAAAGGTTCGCAAATCAGGGAAAATCTGGGGTGGAAGTTACTGTCCACGCGCAGAAAAATGATCAGGTTAAAGCTTTTACACAACATTAACAGCGGTAACACAGGAATCGATAAGAACATATATTTAAAACCACCTCATTATCAGTCTAAGAGACGCGACAATTCCAAGAAAATAAGGGCCTACCAAAGTCGTATTAATGTATTTAAATTTTCATTCTTTCCGCGAACAATTGCGGAATGGAATTTTCTCCCGGATGAGATAGTGTCTGCACCCAATTTTTCATCTGCCATAGAGAACTTTACATGAATCTGTTGTAGACAATATTTTCTAGTGTACCGTTTCATGCATTGTGTAGCAAATTTTATAATCGAATGTTTTTTTTTCGATGTGTTGTCTTTCTCTGTAATTACTATTGTATTTGTAATACCATAAATGATATGATGATGTTTTTCTTGAAGTTCAATATATGACCTTTATGTTTGTAATTAACCCCCCTACGATAATGCCCAACTCGGGCGCTGTAGGTATTTGTAATAAATAAATTAATAAATAAATAAATAAATAAAAAGTTGCAGTGGCTTAGATCGGCTATGCCAGGATATGCGTAGCGTTAGCAAAGGTTCAGCTGATTATTCTTAGCTTATTCTTAAGATTATTCTTAAGATAAGATTATTCTTATGAGTCAAGCTTCTCCGTTCTTCTGCGCTGTTGAGCAGCATTTGCGCTCTCCTTCTCCATGGCTATACCACACTGGCAAACGCCAGTCAGAAGCGCAGCGGCTCCAGCGCAGTGTCAGACGGCGACTGCACAGCGAGCGCGCGCCGGCGCCAGTGCGTCTACCACGGCTACGACGTCACTCCTCTGGAATGCGCAGACCGGCGGCGGTGATCCGCGCGCGGCGGCTGCGGAGTGCGCGAGAGGTGCCGGCTCCGGTGGCTCCGGTGCGCAAGCCGTGTGACATCACTGACCCTTGCGCATGCGCAGCACGGCTCTTGATGTGCCGCGCGAAACGGGCTTGGCTAGGCCAGTGTAGCTAACGCTACAAAACGGTGCGAGGCGAGAAGGTTCTAAAGACTTCCAACGCTGCTCGACGAGTTTCCCGCTCTGATCTCGTCGAAAACTTCCGAGCCGCACCCAGAGGCCCTGGCAACAGTCACCAATGCCCGCGCGTTCGGTGCGAACGCGGGCAAAACGGCGACGGCGTCGACAACAGTTCTGCGCGTTGCTGGTGCTGCTGCATGTCCAAGTTTATACAGCTGATAAAGTTACTATCCTGACTCCGTATAGCTCTCTACTAAGTTGCCATCGCAATTGATGCTTCGCCCTCCCGATGAAACTGCGACAATTTTTCCTCTCCACTGCAGCGCATATCTTACCTACCTTATTGGGAGCAGTAAAAACAACACTAACACCATTAACACTTGCAACCTTCTCAAGCCTGTGCGATACTGAATGAATGTAAGGAAAAGCCACGACTCTTTCCTAGCTATTACTTCTTTCTGCAATCACGTCCGTCCCCCGCGAAATCGACTTCTTTAGGCGTTCAGCTACAGTGGCCACTGCCATGCGAGGATAACCTGCTTCTAATAGACGCCGGACCTGTGCAATAAAACTGGCGCTCATTTTGTGCATGCATGATCTGGTGAGAGAAGACTTAAGGCACGACATGGCAATTCCGTTTTTTACGGAATTAGGGAAGCACCGCACGAGACAAAGGATGATAATGACTAATATGTACAAATGATGACGACGATATGCCCAAAATGCGCTCACAATATATATATATATATATATATATATATATATATATATATATATAATCTTTTTCCCGTTGTCATATATATGTAGCTGGTATATGACTTGAAAAAACGAACAGCGCTAAAAACGGGGCTAAGCAAAAAGAAGACAGTGCACTATCTGTGTGTCTTCTTGTTTGCAGCCAGACTTTGCTGCAGCAAGCCCATGAATTTTGTGCTATATTATTTCTTTTCTATTCTTTCTGATTTATTTTGAATTTCGTCCCCCTGGTAATCAGTGATTTCTAATTATAAATATTCCAGACACTGCAGTAACTCAAATTGTAACTAAACTTATGCTCTGATATCATATCTATAATGAAACCCATGCATTTTGTACTTTATTATTTTTTTCCATTTTTTCTAACTTATTTTGAATTTTGTTTCCGGTCGTCTCAGGAGGTAAACCGGAAGTGCTGCGCAAGAAGCGAGAGTGTCACTCGATGGTCGTGCCACTAAAAAGATACTGTGCCAATGAGAGACAAGGACGAAGGGTATCGACACGGAGAAGATCAACGAAAGCTGCGAAATAATATTTTCCTTGAACTCATTCTTCGGGGAACTCATTTGGCTAAATGCAAGTTTGTGTATTTCGCAAAAAAGCGTTCCATGCTTTGCACGCACAGTTACGGAAGGAGATCGCAGTGTCAAAGGCTGTACGAAGTAATGATGTACGCGGGTATATTTTTGCCAGGGTGCTCTTATTTATCATAAGGACGCGGAATAAACGCGGAGATATAAAAGTGAAGGTTCGAGGTGTGCTGTCGTGCTGGTTTTGAAGGGGAAACAACGATAACAATTCTTTCCTAGTCAGGGGTGAGCACGCCAAATTCCCACGCTTGATTATTTTAATCAAAGCAGGACATGAAAAGGTATTTAAGAACCGCGAGCTCCTTGTGCGACCTTGCGCCCATTAAACTATCTGGCTTCTTAGAGAAGTCACGAAATTCACCGACTGCTTCTCGAAATATTTGCTTATAGGCGAAGCTTATTCGAAACTACGCATACAATAAGGGTGCCGTCCACCTGCAGAATGAGAGCCAAGGGGGTTGGCAGCACCCGACCATCATAACTGTCTCTCCAACAACGTTGCTTACCTGTTCCTTGCCTGGCTGAATTTGCCACCACAAATGAAGATTTCAGAGCTTCAGCCTCGAAGTGTAACTAGAACTTTGAGAGCTTCAGATAAGCAAAGTAAATTAACTATAACTCGAAATAAAACGTTTCTATTTCGTAATTTGCATGTCATTTGTTTGTGTGCAAGGCTGTTGGCTGAACTAACGCCTGCCACTCAAGGAGAATATATTTCCGGATACACTTGCTTCGTAAAGCTGTCACCACAACATCACTGCCAAGAAAGCTTTTGTGGAGAAGTGGTGGGATTCCAAATGCCTGCGATCACTGCTTACCTCGCCAGTTGTGGGATTAGAGAATGGCGACATTGTTGCCCTCGGGCGGGAGAGGCCCGCCCTCTTACAGCGTCCTTGACAAAGGCGGCCGTCCTTGCCCGTTGGCCCCGATGGCCGCCGCCCCAACAAAGGCGTCCAGGCGGTGAAAGCCTCGCTGCTCCTGAGCACGGGAAGCTGCGGAACGGCTGCCTGCTGAACGCATTTCCATTCCTTGAAAAGGCCAAGTCATTTTGGCATTGTAACGGAGAGTGCACAATATTGTTAAAGGCACTTAAAAATTGATTCACTTCTCCGTCATTGAAATCGGTCATAACACGGAAGTGAAACTTTTTATCATGAGAACCAGTGGCCGCATTGTAGCAGATTCACAAATGCAAGGCCATAAATGGGCAAACGTTTGATAAGTGCACTTTCGATCGAAGGGCGAAGCAATGACCGCGATAGGAAGCACGCGAACCCTGTGGTGTTGCCCAGAGTAAGCAGCACTCCGGAGGCTACCAGACATCATCCGACGCAACGGTCGGTTCGTATGTGGCGAGAATGCGCCATTAGAGCTGCGATGGCGTCGCCATGTTCATCTGTCGTTGATGTTTATTGGCTTACCGTTTGAAACAGGGCGATATCCCCTAGCCTGCCTGATTTATTCAGGTTTTACTACACTTACCGCTATATGGCCTTTTAGATATACGGTATATCTGACCTCGACCATAACTTTCGTATTTAAAACCTCTTTAACTCTACTATTCGATTACTTAAACTTGCAATGATTGCGGCTCTATCAATATCTTCCCGGCTTTTCTTTCATCAATACTCTAATCGCCTCTTCCTTATCTCGACGGCAGACCAGTTAATCCTTCCATGTTCTTTGAATCCCGACGCCGCTCCCTGCGGATCTCGCCATTTCATTACGATGTGCCGAGTCGTTTCCAGACTTCTTTTTCGCAGCACACACATGCTTCACCCGGCGGCACATACTTGGTGCAGTATGTTTAGGTCCGCAGGCGGCCAGCTCGAGAGTCAAATAGCAAGACTTTGGATTGTCATGCTCGTTTCCCATCCTGATTTCTTTCTGACCATTTTTGTAAAACTCCTGGTCGTATATGTTTCCTTCCAGTGCACCCAATTTGCCGTCTCGGTTTCTTTCACTTCCTCTTTTATGACTCCTGGTTGTATATTGACACTTTCAGTTACCCTGTACTTGGTTGCGCACTTTCTTGACCTCTTCCTCCATTCCGGTCCACGCTCTTCGGGTGGGGATATTTGGGTCTTCAGCCGGCCATTTCTCTTCATCCACTTTCTTTACTCTTTCTTCAAAACTAGTCTTGCTCTGCGCTTCTCTGACTTGGAAAGAAGCCCATGCACTGTTACCTTGCACTGCCTCATTTGTAGTTTTACCGTGGGCCCCCAAAGCCAATCGGCCCACCACGCTATGGTTCATCTCCAACCCCGACAGATTTCTGATTTATGGCACAGAATTGCACTAGCGAACGACAGCGCTGGCATCATTACAGTTTTTCCACTCCCATGCACTACGTCGGATTTATTCTAGCCTAAATTCGCTCTATGTTTCAATTATTGCTGCATTCTACTTCTATTGAAATGGTAGATCAGTTTGGTGCGCGCTTGACTAGGTTCTTCCTCGTTAATGTCAAGCAACATAGGCAATTCCATTGCATTTCTGAGTGTGACTTCCTGTTGAATTGATTGCACGTAATTACTCCTCTCCTCATTAGTAATCGTAATTGCCAACTTGTGTGCTAAACTTAAGGCTCAATTCATTGCTTCATTGCCACTTACATTCAAAAGCGCTGTCCGCCAGTAGCACTATGTCCTACGCATACATAAATCCAGGGACCTTTTGTCACTATATGCCCACGTAATGGGCATATGGTGAACCCATTACGAATCTAAGGTAGATAAAAGAAATGCGGTCATACCTAAGCAGTTCTTATAATTGTGAATGCAAAAGCATTAACGTCCAATTCAACGCCGCTGAGCGGTCCTTCGAGTTTTGCGCTCCGAGTAATGCTTTCGAGCTTTGCTGCGGGGTATGTTATGCAGTTTTGCAGATCAGCTGCAGCGTCACTGCACAGGATCGACGCATCGGCGCTTCGCGTTTCTATGCTCACTACGTTTCTCGGGGCTCATCGCGGCCACTCGACGCCGCTCCACTTGGCTTTTTGAAGCGAACAGACGCTAGCTTTCTTGGCCACACTTCACAAAAGACGTTCAGCGTCGCGTCGCCGTACCTGCTGACGTGGCGTAGCGGCGATGCCCTCTCCCGTCAGACAACACCTGGCGCACTATTGCCCCAGCACGTGTTCCGATTGGGCCGCTGTGCTTCGTCGAGGTGCGCTCGTGACGTTGCATCGCAGCCAATGGAGCTACCGTTTCACTGCCACAGGCGTCGCCGGCTTTTTCGCTCAATTGTTGCTTTCGCATGAAAACCGAATTCACTTCTTAACTGTCGTTTTTCTATGCCCTTAACAGAAGGCGTTAAACACAATCAAGACTCAGGACTCAGTCATGGTGAATATCGACCACTTCATTACCTTTACGTCATATCGTCCGCATTCACCAGTCCAGGGACTTTCTGTTGCATCATCTGTAGGATTACTCAAACTCTAATTCACTGTTTTCCAGTCTTCTTTTTTCGCTTTGGTTGCCACGCACATAACATCCGTATGAAACTTAATATAAGCACGCAGTCATCTTTCTACGCCCTTAACATAAAGCGTCAACAGCAATCGAGACAGAGGACATCCTTGCTTCAATACTTGCTAAATTCCCACCACTTCATTACCTTTTCGACCTTCAGATCCAACTCGTACTCGTTTGTCTCTATATATCCCCCTCAGCAGCTCCGCGAAACCGTGGTCTACGCCCTCGTGCTTGACAATATCCCACAGCAATTCCTTGTCTACGGCGTCGTAAGCTACCTTATTATCTAGAAAAGCTATCCATAAAGTTATATTCAAATCTACGGAAATTTCTATGCACTGAGTTAGTACAAACATATACTCTAAGTGCCTGGCTGGTCTGAACCCATTGTGTAGTTTCCCCAGTATATCGTTTTTCGCCACCCACTTTGACAGCTCCAATTTTACGGCTTGCATTTTCTTTCCATATATCACCGACGTTACTATAAGTGTGTGTACGATCGCGTCTTATCTTTATCACGTTTGCCTTTATAAATAACGTTCATCTTGCATTCACGCTGCGAAAGGGAATTTGCTTCATTGCAATCCCTTGTTCCATGGCATTAGTGCCTTCTTCTTTGGACCCAGCTATTTGATTAGCTAGATTGGGATTTTATTGATTCCTGCAGCCGTGCTATTACGGACATTTCTTTCTGCTTTTTTATTGCGATATCGATTATACGAACACTCCAGGTGAATTTCTGCCCCAACGCCGCCGTCACCGTGAGGTTCCGTATAAAGTGCACGGGCGATGAAATCATCGCCATTCTCTATGTGCAAGTGAACGCAAGCGAACGAAGCAGGAAGGAAGAGCGCCGTCTTGCAGTCGTGTACAACGCGACTGCAAGACGGTATTCTGAAGACAGAATTCAATGCAAGAGAGTTCAATTCAATGCAAGATAGCATTCAGTACATAAATTTCGGAGGCCACATCATAACCGATCACAGAGAAATTGCTGAAAAGTGTAACGAGTTCTTTAACTCTGTATTCGTGCCTTCTGAAGTTGAAAGCGCAGACCTCTGCGCAGAAACTATCCACGAACAGGAAGGCATGCCAGATATCACTATATCTCAGCAAGAAGAAAGGGAACCGAGGGGCCCGATTTTTTATTATTTATTATATGATATCTTATGATATCTGAGCAAGGAATATTATCGCTTTTACTAGAGATTGACACAAGAAAGTCTGTTGGTCCTGATAACGTCCCTAATGAGTTTTTAAAACGTTATGCAGATCGGTGTCTAAATATTTAAACATAATTTTTAGCTTGTCCCTGGATAAGCGCAAATTGCTCTGAGACTGGTTAATAGCATAAGTTATACCTGTTCACAAAACGGGAAACAAACATTGTGTTGAAAACTACAGGCCAATTTCAATCACGTCCACATGCTGCGAAATACTAGAACATATAATATCAGCAAGTTTATTTGATTACCTTGAGGGCCAAAATCTGTTTAATCCTAATCAGCATGGCTTTACACGCAAATTGTCAATGATCGTAGAAACAGTCCACGAGTTAGCAAAAACAATCAATGATAAAGATCAGGTACATCCAATTTGTCTTCATATTTAAAAAGCATTTGATCGGGTTTCACACAATGAACTTATAAGGATACTAAAGAATTTTGGAATTAATAGTGCTATTGTCGCTTGGATTAAATCATATCTTAAAATAAAACGCAGTATGTGGAAATCAACAGCGCGAAATCCGGCGTTCTGAGCGTTTCATCAGGTGTTCCCCAGGGCTGCGTGCTCGTTCCCGTCTTATTTCTGTGTTATATCAACGATATTGTACAGACAGTTTCCTCAGGTGTTAAGATTCGGTTAATCGCAGACGACTGCCTGCTTTACTCACATATGACATCCAAAGAAGATCAAACTACGTTAAACACGGCATTAAGTAGTGTCCATGACTGGTGCACAAAATGGAAAATGAAAATAAATCATAGCAAAACGTCATTTATAAGAATAACAAACAAAATTAGATATTCTTCCATTTGAATAGGAATTCGAAGGACACAAATTAAAGAAAGTAAGCTACTTGAAGTATCTAGGCATAACGATATTGAAAATATAAATGGGGATAGGCACATTCATAGCTTATGTAGTGCAGTAGAGAGAGAATTGTGGACTTTGCGCCTGAAACTAGGGCAGGCAACCACGAGAGCGAAACTAACCGCCTATTTGTCGTAAGACCAACTTTGAAATATGGCTGTATCGTGTCGGGACACCTATACGAAAAATCAGTTAGCAAGGATTGAAAAAGTACCAAGAAGGGTGGCTAGATTTATTGTACAGATATAATTCCACAGATTCAGTCTCGGGGATGTTGGCAGAACTTAAATTACCTCAACTGCTAGAGCGGAGAAGAGTTGCTAGACTTAAGTTGCTCTATCTTTTGCGGGGTAACTTGTTTAACTTTAACACCGGACTATACATAAAGCATCGGTCGGCCCCCACATTGAGGAACAGTCACAACCGACAACTTACACCCTTCCGAGCTCGGATCAACGTATTCGAATATTCATTCTTCCCACGAACAATTGAAGAATGGAAGTCGCCGCCACAGCACATAACGCAAGCAGACTCTGTCAATTCGTGTGAAAAATCTATACACCTTTACCTTGACCTACCAAATTAACCACGATAGTTGGTTTGTAGCGAATTTCAACTACTCGGAAATATTGATGTTGCTGTGCGTGGATTCTACTACCGCATTTGTATTTTGTTGCAAGTCGCAGGTTGCGCACATTAATTTTATTTTGTATATACATGTTTACAAGGCTGTAATTGTCAATGCATTCTCTGCATTGTAACAAATATTTTCCACCCAGTAACGGCGCGAAAAATGGGCTAACAGCATTAATAAATGAATGAAATAAACTTCTTTGATGTCAACTTGATATGTGCCAGTAGGTTGTTTCATGAACGTCTTTGATGTCAGCTAGGATGTGTGCCAGTGGAAATGTGCCGCTCTACAATGAGGTCCCTTAAATTTATTCGATGCTTAGTGGAATTGAAACAAGGGCTCCTCAAGGACCCGACGGCTACGCCAAAAATGCACTGCTCATGTGCAGCTTTGCAAAGAATCTGTCGCCAACTTGCGGCACGCTCAGTTTTCGCGTCTCGTCTCGGAGGCCACTTGTGCCAATAGGTGGCGCAGCGTGAACAGATGATGCGTTTCTCAGCGTTCGTCAATTTGTATGGCACCGAGTGTGCTTAACATGCTGCAGCAAAATGTGGAGACAACTCCTAATGGAATTCACCCAGTGAAACCCGTAGCTTACGTGCAGAGGCGCTTGGATTTAAAGTGGACGGAAGCATCAACCAGTCAGCAGTCGAGATGAGCAAGAGACATTTAGAGTATTGGTGAAGAAAAAAAAATCGGCGGTCCTTCCACTTCGTGAAGATGGTCAACCAGCGAAGCTTAAACGTGTGGCCCCGGTGTTTATCACAGGGCTAACCCGAGGGTTCATTAAAGTATTTTTAAATTATGAGGTTACACACACCTTCTGCTGCGACGGGGAGAACGACGTCACTGACGGTATGTACGAAGTCCGCCGTTGTCGCTTGCGTTCGATGCCTCGAGTTTGCTCGGCTGCATGGTTACCCAACTACTCGCAATTGCCGCTTGCGATTCTTCGAAATGATATTGCTTCAAAATTAAATCTGTCCGTTACGTAAGACAATTAATTGCTCATACCCCCGTAAACGCGGCCTCCCCATCACGACGACAGAAGAGAATTTAAATTCTTTCAGGAGTCTTACGTTCCAAAACCAGTTATGATTACGAGGTACGCCGCAGTGGAGGGCTCTGGATGAATTCTGACCACCTGGAGTCAAAATTAATCCGGAGCCGCTGGCATGATAAGCGGCAACGCAGCCAGCTGTGGAAGAAGATAACGAAGAAAGTGGGAGCAGTGGCACGAGCGCGTGCCGAGCACGAGCACGAGCGCTACCCGAGGGGTGCCAACGAGCCAGCTCCGGCAGAAGACGACGACGCTCGAGCCAATGATGATGATGATAGTTTTTCTTACACAGGCGATTTCGCTTACAGCCATATATGATTTCGCCTAGACGTATGAAGCTCCGCTTAAAAAAGCATGGAAGAGATTGATATGACCGGATCTGTTACAGGCATAGGTAGCGGTACAAGGTATATCTTGAAGAAAAAAAAAAGAACATTAAGGAGATATATGCACAAAAATACTTGAAGGAAAACATGTATATCATACAGAAGGCTAGGTGACTATTCGTCTCCGCCCCGTTTCAGAGGGGATGCCAATAAATTATCACCTTCTTCTTCAACATCATCGTCATCATCCTCAAAGCGCGAAAGAGATGTACTAATGCAGGAGTCCCGCTGTATAGTAAAAGCCTCTTACGTAACGCCTTTCTACTGGGCCATACGCTGTGTCGCTACATTTATTCAATGCAAAACGTGTTACTGTCGATAGCCATTTCGACGTAGGTTCTGCCCAATATTTTATATGTACAGCATCGCCAGCTCATTAAAGCATAGCCATAGGGGCCTAATAAAGGACTTGCAGCACGTCAGGAGGATCTCGCATACCACTTTCAGCAAACATTTCACATGCTTCCTTGCAGCACGTGTAATCTTGAATTGCATGTTTATTTTCATATTCTTTTCTCTAGCGCGGTCAGCATCTCCCGGGCAACTGTTTCGGTTGACACGATGGCCAGAGTCAGCAATGGCGATAGTATCCCGCTAGACAACGAAAGCGCCTTCCTTTGCCGACCAACATGGCGGCACGCCTCGAATCAGATGGTTTGTCGGCGACTACAGGTGCCCACTCGAAGGCCGCTACGTGCTGCGCACGGCTTCAGGCAGTGAGCCTTCGTTGTGCCACTGAAAACGCGAAGCGCGTGCCAGCCCAGTACGAAAAGTAGAGTAATGGCGAAAGCAGTCACGTTTCCTTCATGGCATCTAAAGAGTGCGTGCGCTGAATACAAAGAATGTGCTTTCTAATACGCGTGCATGGAAACACGGTGCTGTCGGAAAAGAAAAGGTATAGTTGGTGCGGTTCACATCGAGTGAAAGGAATTCCGAGAAAACCGCACATACGATAAATGGTTACGATCTACGGCGTTCCTTAGGGCACACTCGACCCGCCGTGGTCGCTAGTGGCTATGGTGGTGGGCTGCTCAGCACGAGGTCGCGGGATCGAATCCCGCCAACGGCGGCCGCATTTCAATGGGGGTGAAATGCGAAGCCGCCCGTGTACTTAAGTTTAGGCGCACGTTATAGAACCCCAGGTGGTCCAATATTTTTGCGGAGTCCCCCACTATACGGCGTGCCTCATAATCAGATCGTGGTTCTGGCACGCAAAACCCCGTAATTTAATTTTCATTTCAGGGTACACTAGAGAGGGTACACGACTGCCCTCATGATAGTCGCCCGCGACTTTAATGTCGACTTATCAAAGCCAAGTGGCGCATCGAACACATAGCCAACGTGCTGAACCTACAGCTCGTCACCGACACCAATGACACGTTCAAGGACATGCATCTTATCGCGGCATTTGCCATCCACTCTGACCAGGTCATTTCAGCTACCACAAGGTCATGGTCGTCGACGTCAAGATGGAGGAGATGTGCTACTTGACGTCAGTGTGGGTGCATTCACATCGAACGATGCCATGCCGACCAAATATCATTAGACATTGTGCGCATTTGTGCTATTACAATTATGCATTGTTCACGTGCAATAAACACGCAGCAGCTTCAGTGAAGACATGTTTCACTTTCGTGTTCTACCGATTCCTATGAAAGAGGGATCAACCCTAACTTTTTTTTTTCGTATAAACGCACATAGCCTTCTTAACGAAGGGAGCGAACTGTGTGTGCCCTTACCTATAAGTGCAAGGAAAGAAATTCGACGTCCTTGGCTTTACGAGAACTGTTACTTGATACGTCAGGTATAAGACCGTTTGATAACTATTTTTGTCAAGTTTGTTCTGTCAGAGCCGGTGGAGAGGCAGTGAGGCCATTATAGTGAATAAGCGATGTGTCTATCATGTTATTCCGGAATTTTCAGTCTTTACTTATGACCATGAGTACCTTGTTTTAAGTCAACGCTCTTCTATAGACTCAGTGCAGTTTAAAAATGAGGAGAAAGAAATGTATTAAGGAACTGTCGATCCAGCTCGGTTCTTTCTGCTTTTTCAAAAATTGCGGAACAGGTTATTAATATCCAGCTCAAACATTACAGCATCCATATGCGCTACCCATTGGACAACAGGGCCCAGGTAGGCGGGGTAAACTGTCAGAGACAAACATGCATACATAGATCGTTGGCCCCCGAGGGAAAGTTAGTGAAGTACCCTAAGAATGCTAACCCCAACGGGGTGCGACAGCGTGTTGCACACTCCGCAAAGCTTGTTTTGTAATCGCACCTAAGTTTGCGCCCTCACAACGGTCACAACGAAAATTGTTACTCTGGTGGCCACTATAGTCATTTCAGGCACAAGAAAACGCGTACTTTATACTCTGGCGGGAACAGTACAGGACGTACTTCCGTTCGGCGCAGAAACTCTTCAGCGACCTCGACTGCTATCGCCCCCTCAGCTATGATAGAATGTGTAAGCGCGACTGAAGGAGGACGTAGAAAGAAACAGAAGATTGTGGAGGTCGAAGAAATTGCAAAATTAGGAGAAAGGTGCGTGAGCAAGCCTTCAGTGACACTATCTGAAAAAGAGATACAATACCTATGGGGGGGGGGGGGGGGGGTTATTGCTGTAACTTTTGCAGTGTTTGTTTTGATTGTGCCTCAGACATGCGTACGGTCCATCGATATGCGCCACTGATTGTTCCTTGTTTGTCCTTTTTAAATTCTTTGTTTCCGCTCGTTCTGTATACACAGGATGTTTCATTTTAGCTGCATCAATTTTTTTTCAAATTGCCTGTGGCAGATAGCACAATTATAATCCTTGATCTAAACTACTCGATGAGGTGGCGATTACTTCCACGAAAAATCAAAACGCCTAATTGAATAATTAACACAAATACACTAATTACCTTTTTAATTAGTTACCTGCCGTGGTTGCTCAGTGGCTATGGTGTTGGGCTGCTGAGCACGAGGTCGCGGGATCAAATCCCGGCCACGGCGGCCGCATTTCGATGGGGGCGAAATGCGAAAACACCCGTGTACTTAGATTTAGGTGCACGTTAAAGAACATCAGGTGATCCAAATTTCCGGAGTCCTCCACTACGGCGTGCCTCATAATCAGATCGTGGTTTTGGCACGTAAAACCCCATAATTTTTTTACTTAATTATTTTACGGCACATCTTTAGACCTACGAACTATAGCTGCTGAGTTCGCAAGGCGCATCCACTTAGAATGAATACTCAGGACTGAACCAGTTTCGAGATATTAATTTTCAATGTGTCCGACGAAATGCATTGGTGTTCCAGTTACTTTAAGCTTCAATGCATAAAACAGCGTTTTCATCAAAAAGTCAATTGGAACGCCCATGCATTTCGTCGTACACTTTTGCTCGAAAGCATAAGGTGCTTCACCTTATGCAGAATAACTTCTTGGGCGAGTTGGTGTTAACTGAACATGATACTTAGTAGCGCAAAACTCGAAATAAAAGACAACAGTGAGAGGCGAGAGGAAAGGAAAGACGAGCGCTACACTCACAACTATTTATTCCGAAGCAGGGCATCCTATGTATTGTGAGCGCATTTTGCGCATATCGTCGTCGTCATCTGTACATACGACTCATCATCTTGTGTGAGCGCTATTTGTGCATATCGTCGTCTTCATTTGTACATACGACTCATCATCATCTTTTGTCTCGTGCGGTGCTTCGTCTCTGACTCGGGCGGCTGCTCAGAAATAAAGGCATCGCATCGGCCGACGTCTCACAAGTGGTGGAGAGTGCTTTCGATTCCCACGTCCTCTTACTTTCCCGATTCCCCTGGAGCTCCGATCCGGTCGTCGTTTGCTCTCGCCTACCACGGTGATGGCAGAAACCAACCCGTCCACCAGTGCTGCTACCACCTCTGCTCAGCCCGCTGGGCCTACCTGGACGGTGAACACCACACACCGAGATCCTCCCGTCTTTGCCGGCCTCCGCGGCGACGACGTCGACGATTGGCTCGATCACTACAACAGAGCCAGCGACGCCAATCATTGGGACGACACGCACAAATTGCGGTATGTCGCTTTTTACTTGACCGAAGTTGCGAAGACATGGTTTTTTAACCACGAAAGTGACTTTTCGGACTGGTCATCATTCACCCAGCAATTTCGCCAGATATTCGGCATGTCCTCTGGACGCTCCGCCGTCGCGAAACAGAAGCTGGCAACGCGCATACAAGAGCAAGACGAGTCCTATACGTCCTACATTGAGGACGTCCTCGCTCTCTGCCGCCGCGCACAGAGTGACATGGCGGAAGCTGATCGCGTTCGCCACATACTGAAAGGCATCAACACGGTCGCCTTTAATGCTCTCGTCATGCAGAACCCAAACTGCGTTGGGGATATTATCACGGCCTGCCAGCGTCTAGACACGCTCCAGTCTATTCGCCTGCCACGCGCCTCTACCGACCCTCATCTCAACGGTGATGCTGAGCTGCGCGCCCTGATACGCACTCTCATCAGGGAGGAGCTTCACGGCCATCTTTCTGGACCTACGACGCTTGCAACCGTTCGCCCCGCTCCTCCTGGACTGCGTGACATCGTCAAGGACGAACTGGCGTCGATGACAAACGTCCAAATGGACAAGTCTACTGCACCATTTCGTCCGCCAAGTTATGCCGAAATTGCCTCCCGGCCTCCCTCGACTGTTCCGTCTCCACGTGCCGAAGCTTACCGCGACCCCCTAGCTTCGCTGGCAGCGAATACTCCTGCAGAGCCGTACTACTCTCCGTGGCGGTCGTCGCGCCCTGTTTGTTTCTACTGCGGTATTCGCGGCCACATTTCTCGCTTCTGCCGTCGGCGTCAGCAAGATGAAAGGCGGGGCTATGCTACCTTTGAGCGAGACAGCGCACATAGGTTTGACTCCTACGTTCCCGGGCGTCACCCAGGTGAAAGGCGAGGCTATGACACCTTTGAGCGAGAAAGGATACCAGGCCCAGATTCGTACGTTCCCGGACCATACACAACCTCTTCCGGTCGCTCTCCTTCACCTTCCCAGGACATGGCTCGAGCATCCCGCTCGCCCCGGCGTCGCTCTCCTTCACCTTACCGCCGTTCCTCATCGCCCTTGCGTGCTGCTTCCCACGTTGTGGACACCCGTCCGGAAAACTAGAGGCTGCAGTTTTCGGAGGAGAAACTGCATCGTATCGGACTGTCCCAATTCCTCCTGCTCGCCCCGCCAATTTGCTCTCAGTTTGTGTGGAAGGTCTTTCCGTCGACGCCCTTGTAGATACTGGAGCCGCTATTTCTGTTATACATCGTGAACTGTGCTTCCGTCTGCGAAAAGTGCAAACGCCGTATGTTGGTCCGGTCCTGTGTGGTGCCAATGACGTTCCCATCTTTCCTACCGGACAGTGCACAGCTCGCGTCCTGATAGACGGTATTCGTCACCATGTGCAATTTGCGGTGCTTTCGACGTGCGCTCATGAGATGATATTAGGATGGGACTTCCTGTCTGCTGCTTCTGCACTAATTTCGTGCGGCGACCCAAGCATCCACATCAGCGACACCGAGACTTATGCTGTTTTCGATTCCCCGTGTCCCAACCTCATTGCAGCAGCGGATTTTATTATACAACCAGACGAAGAACGTGTTCTTACCCTTGAGTCAACAGACATTGTCGACGGAGACGCATTGGTTGTACCTTCTCAGCGCTGCATTTCTCGAGGACTCGCCATCGCTTCTTGCTTGGTCCGGTTCTCGAGTGGCTATGCCAGCCTCACAGCCTTTAACACGACTCCTGAGCCACTACTACTGCCCAAAGGGTCTACCGTCGCCAAGCTCGCCGACGCTGCGCCGGTATGTGTCGTCAGTGTTTCGCCTGCCACATCTTCCGCGCATTGTACGCCCGCAGAAGGCCACACTAGTGCTATTAAGGCCACCTTGAGTGGAGATCTCAATCCGGCCCAGACGGATGCACTCCTCACCATTTTAATGAAGCATGCAGCTTGTTTTGACGTTTCTTCGCGAGGCCTGGGTCAGACCGCTGTAACTACTCATCGAATTGAAACAGACGGCTCTCGCATCATTCGCCGTCGCCCGTACCGTGTGTCACCTTCGGAGCGAAAAGTTATAGAAGAACAAGTGAACGACATGCTGACACGCAACATTATAAGGCCTTCAGCAAGCCCTTGGTCTTCTCCTGTTGTGCTTGTTAAGAAAACGGATGGTTCTGTGCGCTTTTGCATCGATTATAGGGCGCTAAACAAAATTACCCGCAAGGATGTTTATCCTATGCCTCGTATTGACGATGCTTTGGATACCTTACAAGGTGCCGAGTATTTCTCGAGCCTCGACTTGCGCTCAGGATATTGGCAGATTCCAATGCATGAGCAAGATAAAGAAAAGACGGCGTTTGCTACACCTGATGGCCTTTTCGAATTTAACGTGATGCCTTTTGGACTGTGCAATGCGCCAGCTACGTTTGAACGTATGATAGATACAGTACTCCGTGGCTTAAAGTGGAAGACATGCCTTTGTTACTTGGACGACATTGTCATCTTTTCGTCGAGTTTCTCCCAGCACCTACAACGTCTAGACCAAGTTCTGACGTGTCTAGCAAAGGCTGGTCTCCAACTCAATACTAAAAAGTGCCGCTTTGCAAGCCGAAGCATTAAAGTATTGGGCCACGTCGTCAGTAAGCATGGCATCCAGCCTGATCCCGATAAAATCGCTGCAGTGCTGCAATTTCCGCCACCAACCACACTTAAAGAACTCCGCAGCTTTCTAGGACTCGCGTCCTACTTCCGCCGCTTTGTCCGTGACTTCGCCACCATCGCCGCTCCTCTACACAAACTTCTGACTTCGAGCGCGTCCTTTGTGTGGTCGGACGACTGTGAAGCCGCCTTCCAGACCCTCAAACGACTTCTCACGTCAGGGCCCGTGCTCCGTCATTTCGATGCAACCGCCCCTACTATTCTACACACTGATGCCAGTGGGCATGGACTTGGCGCTGTCCTGCTGCAGCGGAATCAGAAATCTGAAGAGCAAGTCGTGGCTTATGCAAGTCGGACGCTTTCTCCTGCTGAGCGCAACTACACAATTACAGAACAGGAATGCCTCGCCATCGTGTGGTCAATACAAACATTTCGACCCTATCTCTACGGCCGCCATTTCACAATTGTGACCGACCATCATGCCCTCTGTTGGTTGTCGTCCCTGAAAAACTTGTCTGGACGCCTAGGCCGTTGGGTACTGCGCTTGCAGGAATATGACTTTACTGTCACGTATAGGTCCGGCAAACAACATCAAGATGCCGACGCTTTGTCACGCTGCCCGCTGTCTCCAAACGCCCATGCTTCACCTTCGGTCTGCACGTCCCCATCTAGCCACACGTCTCAGAACACGTCCAGTAGCCCGGGACAGGCGGTTGCCTCAGTTGACTTTCTTCCGTCCACTGACCTCGTCTCACTCCAGCGTACTGACCCATACTGCCGAACGCTGATCGACCGACTTACTGGCTTGGCACGACCCCCCAACAGTCGCTTAAGGCGACAACTCTCACGTTTTAAGCTTCAGGGTGGAGCGTTATTTCGATTAATCTACCATCCTTCCGGTAACCGGTGGGTACCAGTCATACCTCGCTCACTTCGACTCCAAGTATTAGAAGCATTTCACGACGACGCGACGGCTGGCCACTTGGGCTTTCTTAAGACCTACGACCGCATCAAAACGCGTTGTTTCTGGCCGGGTCTTTCCGTCTCTGTCGCCAAATACGTTAGCTCCTGCGCGTCATGCCAACACAGAAAACGCTCGACATCCCTTCCAGCCGGTCCTCTGCAGCCTCTACCATGCCCGTCCACCCCCTTCGAAATTGTGGGCATAGACTTGTACGGACCCCTCCCACTCACGCCCGCTGGTCACCGCTGGATCGTTACCGCAGTGGTTCATCTCACGCGGTACGCGGAGACAGCTGCTCTCCGCTCTGGTACTGCCTCCGAAGTCGCCGACTTTTTCGTGCACGCTATCGTTTTGCGCCACGGCGCACCTCGTGTCCTCCTGAGTGACCGTGGCAAGATGTTTCTTTCGCATGTTCTTCGTGAAGTCCTCCAGGCCTCTGACACCACCCATAAGACCACATCAGCGTACCATCCGCAAACAAATGGCCTTACCGAGCGTTTTCATCGAACTTTGTCCGACATGATGTCAATGTATGTTCGACCCGATCACACCAACTGGGACACCATCCTACCTTTCGTGACGTTTGCGTACAATACTGCCGTCCAACGTACAACCAATTACAGTCCCTTCTTCCTTGTGTACGGTCGTGCGCCGTCTTTCGTCTTGGACACTACACTCCTTTCAGCACCTGCGGCTCCATCCGCGTCTCTTCCTGAAGAATTTGCTGCTCGCATCGCCCGCTGCCGTGAAATTGCTCGCGCCAACACCGCTACCATTCAGGACAAAAGGAAAATTCGTTATGATGCGACGCGTCGCGTTGCTTCGTTCCGCCCAGGCGACGAAGTTCTTTTGTGGACACCTGTTCGCGCACCGGGCCTCTGTGAAAAGTTTCTCCAGAGATATCTCGGCCCCTACACCGTTTTGCAAAGAACTTCGGCCGTTAACTACCGCGTCACTCCTGTCAGCTCAGCTACTGACCGCCGCCGCCGCTCTACTGAAATCGTTCACGTCTCTCGCCTGAAACCTTACATTCGCCGTACCTACCCTTTCTAGCTTGCGGTCTTGCTGACCGCTTTCCTGAAGGGGGGAAGTTAGTGTGAGCGCATTTTGCGCATATCGTCGTCGTCATCTGTACATACGACTCATCATCTTGTGTGAGCGCTATTTGTGCATATCGTCGTCTTCATTTGTACATACGACTCATCATCATCTTTTGTCTCGTGCGGTGCTTCGTCTCTGACTCGGGCGGCTGCTCAGAAATAAAGGCATCGCATCGGCCGACGTCTCACAGTATACACAAACATACGCATGCGCAAACGCATAAAACACACAAAGGGCACCAGTCAGCCGAAGGCAGTGCAGTCACATTATATGCTTAACATTCTCACTTCCGAATAGTAAAGGTCGTTTGACTAACGCAGGCTAGACCATTGATTTGGATGTGGCAGGCCTGTAACAGTTCACGAGCGGTTTTGTTCTTGCTTTTGTCCAGGATCCTGACATTAAAAAACAGCGGTTCACAGTCTGGACAAGATCTGCAATGCGCAGACAAGTGCGCGGAGGTATCGTTCTTTAAAATATTTGCGTGCTCTCTCATTCGGTCGTTGAGGCAGCGCCCCGTTTGCCCAATGTAGCACTTTCCACAGCTGAGGGGAATGAGGTAAACCACTCCAGTGGAGAAATGCACGTAACGCTGAACGTGCTGTACTGTGCACCCGTTCGTAGCGCCACCCGCGAGTCGAGGGCAGAGACGGGTATAGCTTGTTCGGGGCGGAAAAAACCACTGGTACTCCGTACCTGTTCGCCACCTTCTTAACGTTGTGGCTAACCTTGTGAATGTACGGCACCACTTGTGCCTTTTTTCTAGCGTTGCGCTCGACTTCATCGCCAACCTTAGGCTTTTTGTTGCCTTTCAGCTTCGGGAGCAAAGATTCCCCCACTGACGTCAACACCGAGCGAGGGTAGCCGGCTTTTAAAAGACGCTGAATCTGATTGTCAAAACTCGTCCCGATCCTGTGAACGCACGATTTCTTAAGCGCAGACCCCAGGCAGGTTGTAGCGATCCCTCGTTTAATAATTTTCGAGTGGGCAGAATCGTATGGTAAAAGCTCTTTCTCAGCACGTGGTGAATAGCTCCAACAGACATGTTTTAAAAACTTCCGGTTTAAATCTAAAAACGGCAGCACGTTGTTAACCGGAATATCGTAGGTAAAAGATAGGCCATTGCCATGAAGATTAAAATAGCTTAAAACTGTGCTTATTACATCATTGTCAGTTGAGGAACACTGTTCGTCCAAAAGTATTAAAATCGTCTACATATCTAAATACTTTTATCCCATGCGTGTTCTTAAAGCAGTTGTCAAGGATTGTATTCATTTCAGAAAGAAATAGGTCACATTGCAAGGGCGCTAAGCACGAACCAATACATATGCCCTTCTTTTGTAAGTATAGTTGGTTGTCAAAAAGAATAAAAGTACTTTTGCGATAGGCTTCCAATAAGGCCAGAAAATTGTCAGAACTAAGACCAATAGACCGATCCCACCGACCGATCTGCGCTTGCGCCGGCTTTCCGGAAGTAGCACGGCCACCATCTTGGTTGTAGTCAACTGGTCAACCACACAACCGCAGTACAGCCACTGTAACCGCAATCCGCGCTCGTTGTGTACTGCGCACGAGCTTCCCAGACATCTCTACGACTCCACCACCGAGAAAAATTCGTCATGTATTTTAAGAAATTACATCAGCTGTTCATTGCAGCATGTGAGGGGAATGTTGAAAAGAGCCTGCGGCTCCTTCATTTCGGTTGTTACCCGCTGATAACGCGTTGGGCATCATATTTGTTCGAGCTTTGTATGTAGTACATGTTGATGTATGCGGTCGTTCTGTGTTACTATTTTTGCACACGTGCATCTCGGTGACTGCACCGTTATGTTTGCTTAGCGACGGACATAATAGGATTTGTATACCTGTTGGAGACAGGTTTGAAGTGCGGCGCTGAAACTTTCGTGCCGTAATGATGCTTACCTACAGGGGTTTCGCGCACGACTTGCAGACTTCGGTAACAGCGATATCTAGAAGTTCTTGGGTAAGCTACGCGGCGTTTTTAACATAAAAACACCGATAGCCAATCATCGCTAAGTCATCGATAGTCAAGCAATAGCTAATCGATAATCGATCAATAATAATAAATTACGGAAAATTCTGGGGATGACTGGGTAGTGCTTAGCCTTACCCAAATATGTAGCCAATACCTTTGGATAGCCAATCGATAGCCAATCAATAGCTAATCGATAATCGATAAATAATCAATAAATTCCGGAAAATGCTGGGCATGACTTGGTAGTGCTTCGCCTAGCCCAAATACGTGGCCAATACCTTGCGATAGCTAATCGATAATCGATGAATAATCAATTACGGAAAATGCTGAGGATGACATGGTAGTTCTTTGCCTAGCCCAAATACGTGGCCAATACCTTGCGATAGGCAATCAATAGCTAATCGATAATCAATCAATGATCAATAAATTCCGGAAAATGCTGGGCATAACTTGGTATTGCTTAGCCTAGCCAAAATACGTGGCCAATACCTTGCGATAGGCAATCAATACCTAATCGATAATCAATCAATAATTAATAAATTACGGAAATGCTGGGCATGACTTGGTAGTGCTTAGCCCAAATACATGGCCAATACCTTGCGACAGCCAATTAATAGCTAATCAATAATCTATCAACAATTAATAAATTTCTGGAAATGCTGGGGATGACTTGGTAGTGCTCAGCCTAGCCCAAATACGTGGTCAATAGCTTGGGATAGGTAATCGATAGCCAATAGATAATAGATAATCGATAAATCTATAAATTCCGGAAAATCTAAGTACACGGGTGTTTTCGCATTTTGCCCCCATCGAAATGCGGCCGCTATTCGTCCCCGTATTTCTTCTCGCGCTGTGTAGTACCACTACCACCTATTAATCCGTTGGATTCACGTCTCTCGAACCTTTCGCTCTTTAGAAAACACATAGAACCCGAAGCCTTTGTCCCTTGTGTGGTTGTTCTAGCACCCAAGAACGCAGCAGGTCAATCCTCCCATCGCACGATGGCTCTACACGAACCATAAAAATTGCCAAAAAGCGTTCGGAAACAGGACGCACAGGCACTCCGAGCGGCTCGAGCGGCCGGCTGACTACAAGTACCAGCATGCACCGCGGCAGCGGTGGCCTCGTGAAACTGGCCGGTGGGATCGGTCTATTGTAGTCTGAAATTCCAATTCACCACGGGCATCTATGCGTGCTTTGATAGCAACAAACTATTCGCAATGCGGTATAGAGTAAAATAAATTGTCTATATCTACAGAAAGGCCAAAACCAATGCTATGGTTATCACGAAAAAAGCTGACGATGTCGTCGAAGTTAGCAACTAAAAAAGGATCATCGACTTTTAGTTGCTTGAGGAAATTCAACAAAAAACGGCTAACCTCGAGTTGCCAAGTGCCACGTTCACTGACGATAGCTCTGAAAGGGGTATCCGGCTTGTGCCTTTTTGTACTAAAAAACACAGCAAGCGAGTCATTTTTGCTTTTTTTTTCTGTGCTTTTTCGCAAGTTCGTTAGGTTGTTATCTTCGCAGAAACAAAGAAAATTTTTCTTCATGCGTGATGTCCGGATTTTTTTTTTTTTTGGGGGGGGGGGGCGAAATTCTTGTTGATGGCAATGACAGCTTTGTCTTTCAACGTACCTTTAGGTAAAACAACGAAGCCGCCTTCTTTGTCTGCTTGTAAAAGGCACAGATCTTTTTGCTTCAAATAGGTCACAATACGCTGAGTTGAACACATGTTGCCCCCACAATTGCGATTCGCAGCACATTTGTAGAGACGATCGGCACCCACAAGTAAACACCTTTCTCGCTGTTGCCGCCATACTTCTATTTACTGCAGCTAACTCGTGAGCTGTGGTTTTTGGTTCGAGTCCATATTTACGAAGCACGCTGGCGATGTCCTCCGGGATGTGGGCGTCGTCATGTAGCCTACTTTCTTGCTTGTTGCTAACTTTGGTATTCTCCAGGATCCCGAGGAGTCGCCCCAAGATGCTTTTCCACGATATTTCTACATTTTGGTTGATGAGACGCCGCATTTCATTCAACTTTTTAACAGCTAGCCAATAGTTCCGAACGAATGATGTTGCTCACCCGTTTGATGTGTTGCCCCGAAGGTTGCACCGATCCTAAAAGGGTGAGGACGTCCTGAGGGGGTAAGCCTTTCCGAACGCAGAAGCCGATAGTTCTTGAGCGGCATGTCGACGCCACAAAGCAAGTTAAAAGCGTTTGCACATTAGCATGAAGGTGAGGTTTAGGGGGTAGAAAAGGGGGGGACCACTTTATAAGAAATGTACTTGAGAATAACTTAATGAGAGCAGCATTCCGGGCAAGTTGGTAGTCCATTACTGAACTATTATTGCGCAACAAAAGGACATGGTCGTCATGGTTAAGCGAGCGGCTCATGCTCGCGCTCGGCACGCGCTCGTGCCACTGCTCCCGCGTTTGTCGTCGTCGTCCTTTTCTACAGCTGGCTGCGTTGCCGCTCTTCATTCCAGCGTAGACTTTCACTTCTCTTCTGTCGTCGTAATGGGGAGGCCGCGTTTACGGGGTTATGAGCTATTGCATAAGGCAGTATGAGCGCGTTAGCGGTGCATCACTGCATGCTTCGCACCTCCCCAGGTTTCACGTTAGTGGTGCTGCATGTCGCTCAATGGGTCATTTGACACTTGTGCATAAAATTTATTTCACCGCTCAAACCAAGCCCACGACTTAACTCGTGCTAACTGTAATAACTAATTAAAGCTAAAACAGTAAGAAAGGTGTCCATAATGGCCAATTTTTGTACTGCTTTCAACACAGCTTCCTTACTTTTTGGTCCTAGTTCATTAATCAGCCGAACGGGAACCTCGTCTAGCCCCGTGGCTGTGCGCTTAGGGGACCTCTCTTCAGCTTTCTTCCAGTTCAAGTTCGCCAGCGCCAGATCCTTTTATTGCGATAGCAATTATATGGACACTCAAAAGCAGATTTCTGCCGTCGGCGTCGCCGTCGCCGTTGCCGTCGCCGTTGCCGTCGCCGTCGCCGTCGCCGTGAGGTTCCGTATGTCGTCAATGGAGATGAAATCGTCGCCGCGCGCCGCCGAACGCTGTATGTGCGAGTGAAAGAGCGCGAGGGACGCGCTCTTCACTCGCACATACAGCGTTCACTCCGCCGTGCGTTCACTCCCCGTGAAAGAGCGCGAGGGACGCGCTCTTTCACGGGGAGTGAACGCACGGCGGAGAACAAACGCGCGTTCTGCGCCGTGCTTCCTTAAGGGCTGCAGAAGTAGGCGTCTCTTTCCTCCTTTACAATCACCATATATGTAGAGCAAACGCGCCTTCTTCTCACGCACGAAAGGCCGCGGGGGGGGGGGGGGGGAGAGGGAAGGGAGGCGACGTTTAGCTGCGGCACCAAGTGCCTATTTTATATTATCCCTTCTTTCGCTCCCACTTACCCCTCCCCGTTGGCGCTGAGCCGTGCTCCCTCAAGGGCTGCAGAAGATAGCGCCAACCTTTCCCTTTCCCTCAAGAACCACTTATCATCATATCAGAGGCTCCGGCAACAGTCACCAACGCCGCAGGCATTTTGAGCGAACGCGGGCAAAACGCCGACGGCGTCGACAACAGTTCAGCGCGTTGCCGGTGCTGCTGCATGTCCAAGTTTATACAGCTGATAAAGCTAATATCATTACTCCGTATAGCTCTCTACAAATTTGCTATCGCAATTGATGCTTCGCCTTTCAGGTGAAACTGCGACAACTTTTTCATCTAGTTATCTTTCATACTATTTTAACAGCGGAGCTGTTCTTCGTCGAGCCTTCGTTGTCACGCAGGTCACATGACTAGGAGAGGATGATAGCCGCGCCGGGGGAGGGCAGGTGATGTGACCAGCAGAGGAAGAGAAGCACGCTCGGGAAGAGGCGACCAATGAGAGGCCGCGCTTGGCGCCAGGAGGACAGGCGATGGATATAAGAGAATGTGTTTCTGTGTGGTGCACACTTTAGGGGGAATAACGGTGCACACTTTCGGAGGGATAGTCGCATCGCAGCCCAGCTGAGATGCGACTATATGAATACCACGGGCATTGCGTACTTCTGAGGAAGAGGCTGCCTACCGCGAGCGTCAGCGGGAGTTGGCTCAAGAACGGGCTCGTCGCTTGCTCTCATTAGTGGTGCGCAAAATAGGCCGTGCAACTTGCACGCGAAAAAAAAAGCACGGCAAAACACAGAGAGAAACCTCATGCGAAAAAAAAAACACTAAGAGAACCGCAAATATGTAGCAGCACCAACGAGGCAACGCGCAGAGCTGCTGCTGACGCCGTCCGCGTTTCCCCGCGTTAGCGCCGAACGCGCGTGTTGTCCGTGACTGCAGTCGATGCCTCTGGCGGCAGCTCGGCAGGTTCGGTAAGAGAACTGGACACTCGCAGAGTAGCGTCGGAAGTCGCTGCCTCTTCTCGCCTCGCAACATTTCAGTATAAGTTCCTGTTGTTAATCTGTGTTTACGGAATTGTATCACGTGCAACACATGCACATGTAACACTCGAGAAGAAAGGGAACCGAGGGGCCGGATTTTTATTATATCATAAGAAGCCAACAAACAATGACACCAAGGACAACATAGGGGAAATTACTTGTACTTACTAATTGAATGAAAGAAATGATAAATTAGTAAGTACAAGTAATTTCCCCTATGTTGTCCTTGGTGTCATTGTTTGTTGGCTTCTTATGATACATGTAACACTCATAGCACTCGGTGTAACTAACACAGCTTCGCTGTTCGACCATCTTCGCGGAGTGGAAAGGGCGGTGATTTTTTCTTTTTCTCAAATGCCACCTCGTCATTGCCTTGGGAGGAATCCGCTGTTATTTTTCGGATATAATTTAATGCCGCGTCCACTTCCAGTTTGTTTCCATGTTTCTCTAGGCTACGTTGTATTGTTCCAGACTTCTTGGCTAATAAGTTTGTGTTTCCAAAATATTCGATGTGCGGGCTTCTTTTAACACAAAGGTGTTTCATGCCAGGTTTTACGACAGATTTTTGACAACGGAGTTAACGGATGTGACGTCAGCTTCGGCGACGCCATCTAGGAGCGGTGAAGCGAAGTACTGCATCGTGACACTAATGAGCGCCGACAGGGAGCGTTTCGGTAGTCATAGAGCAGCGAAGACTCCAACGTGGTGTAAACATAGAATTAAGAACCAAGTGTAGCCTCATGCATAGAGTTTTATACAATATTTATACAATAAATAAGCATACACTAAAAAACATTATTAAAATTGTCAGATGGCAGTATTCGAACACAGGACCTCTAGCAGTGAAGCCCGAGATTTAAACCATTACGCCAGGGACGCTTTTTTTCTTTATTGCATTGGTATAACAGTAAACCACATAATGCCAAATTCATAATTTTACAACTGTTTCGTGTGTAACAAGCATACCCAGCGTCCCCCATCCTGCTGCAACAACCTCGGGAGCCCCCGACCTTCCGTGGATCATCGGCTGAAGACCCTGAAACCTGGCTGGAGACATACGAGCGGATCGCGACGTTCAACAAATGGAGCGACGACGACAAGCTACGCCATGTCTATTTTTCGTTGGATGACGCTGCTCGGACCTGGTTTGAAAACAGAGAGACCACCCTGGTTACGTGGGACCTTTTTCGTGAAAACTTCGTGAGGACCTTCACGAGTGTCGTACGAAAGGAGAGGGCAGAGGTTCTCTTAGAAACCAGGGTGCAATTGCCGAACGAGAACATCGCGATCTTCACGGAGGAGATGTCTCGCCTCTTCCGCCACGCCGACCCCGACATGTCTGAAGAAAAGAAAGTTCGGTTCTTGATGCGGGGTGTCAAAGAGCAACTATTCACCGGATTGATGCGCAACCCGCCCAAGACTGTCGCCGAATTTCTTTCCGAGGCCACAACGATCGAGAAGACGCTTGAAATGCGCGCCAGGAAATACAACCGCCGTGCCCTGACCAACTACGCCGATGCTCAAGCTCTAGGCGCCGACGACCTGCGCGAGACCATCAGAGCAGTCGTTCGCGAGGAGCTGCAGAAGCTCTTACCCAGGTCGCAGCCTCAAGTGGCATCTATCGCCGCCGTCGTCAAAGAAGAAGTTCAGCGCTCACTTGGAGTTCCTGATGTGCAGCCGCAATCGCCGCAACCCCAGCCGGAAGCGCTGACTTACGCCGCCGTTGCCCGTCGTCAAGGCCCTCCTTCACGCTCGCACCAGGGCCAAGTAACGCCGCAGTTCCGTCGCCCACCGCCGCCGCCGCAGCCAGCACGCCCGCCCGTCACCCAGCGCAGCTACCCGAGAAAGACGGACATTTGGCGCGCCCCCGACCACCGCCCGCTCTGCTATCACTGCGGGGAAGCTGGTCATGTCTACCGCCGATGCCCATACCGCGAGATGGGCCTACGAGGGTTCGCCGTCAACGCGCCGCGTCCACAGCTTGGCGAGCGGCCACGTGACATCGCCGACTACCTCGCCGGAGCCCAGTGGCAACCACGACGACCCTCACGCTCGCCGTCACCAGGACGTTACCTGTCGCCGCAGCGCCGACCATACACTGGCCCAGCCCGGGGCCGGTCCGTGAGCCCCTATCCGGGAAACTAAAGGCAGCAACCGATGGAGGTGCGGTTGCTGTACGACGCAATGCCGAAGATCCTCCGACGCCGCCGACGACGACGATTCGCGATTCATCACGACGAGATATCAGCACGCCGCCTAGCAACAGCCTTGACAACACTTCGCCGCCGAAAGAAGACCTTCCGACGCGACGTAGCAGCAGCAGAGCAAGCCGACGCAGCCGTGATCCGACGCCACGAATTAACCGCAACGCCAGACGCCGGTCTACCGATCTAGACGTGCTCATCGATGGCCATAACGTCACCGCTCTCGTCGACACTGGAGCCGACTATTCCGTCTTCAGTGGCCCGTTCGCCGCCAAGTTGAAGAAAGTGAAAACAGCCTGGCAAGGACCCGATATCCGGACAGCGGGAGGCCACCTAATAACGCCGACTGGAATCTGCACAGCGCGAGTCACGGTAAACAACCGCACTTACCCGGCGAGCTTCGTAATCCTGCAGCACTGCTCCAGGGATGTCATCCTAGGCATGGACTTTCTAAATCAACACGGTGCAGTCATCGACTTAAGGTCCAAGTCAATAACGCTTTCAACGCACAACGCGATACCACCGCATACAAGCATAAGTTACCATGCCTTGAATGTGCTTGAAGAACAAGTCACCGTTCCGCCTCGCTCCAGCGTAATGATTTCCGTCGGCACCGAAGTGCCTGCAGACATGGAGGGCGTCATTGAGGGCGATCATCACTTACTGCTCGACCGTGAAATTTGCGTCGCTAGAGGCATAGCTGAGCTACGTGCAGGGAAAGCAACGGTGATGCTCACGAACTTCAGCCCCGAATACAAGCACATTAACAAAGGCACCACGGTCGCCTACATCGACGAAATAGTACAAGCCAGCAGTGCTTTCGCCTTCACGGATTCCAGTGCACCCGCAACGACGACTATAATACCTGAACCAACTTTCGACGTCAATCAGAACCTTCCCAGGCACAAGAAAGAACGACTAAAAGCTCTGCTCCTGCAATACAAGGATTGCTTCTCGTCGTCGTCAAAAGTTCGACAAACCCCTGTCGCCAAGCACCGCATCATAACCGACGAAAATGCCCGCCCATTGCGTCAGAGCCCGTACCGAGTTTCGGCGCGCGAACGCGAGGCCATAAGGCGACAAGTCGACGAAATACTACGCGACGACATCATCCAGCCGTCCAAGAGTCCGTGGGCGTCCCCCGTGGTGTTAGTGAAGAAGAAGGATGGAACCCTACGTTTCTGCGTCGATTATCGTCGCCTCAACAAGGTCACGAAGAAGGACGTATACCCCCTCCCACGGATTGACGACGCCTTGGATCGACTGTACAATGCAAAGTATTTTTCGTCGATGGACCTCAAAACCGGCTACTGGCAAATCGAAGTCGACGAGAGGGATCGGGAGAAGACGGCCTTTATAACACCAGACGGACTGTTTGAGTTCAAGGTCATGCCGTTTGGTCTTTGCTCGGCACCTGCGACTTTCCAACGCGTCATGGATACAGTACTGGCAGGCTTGAAGTGGCAGACTTGCCTCGTCTATTTGGACGACGTCGTTGTGTTTGCCTCAAGCTTCGAAGAACACCTGCGGCGCCTTGAAACAGTTCTTCAAGCAATCAAAACCTCCGGACTCACGTTAAAGCCAGAAAGTGCCGCTTCGCGTATGAGGAGCTCTTGTTTTTGGGCCACGTCATCAACAAGTCTGGAGTGCGCCCCGACCCTGAGAAAACTGCGGCCATCTCCAACTTTCCTCTGCCCGCTGACAAGAAGGCAGTGCGTAGATTTCTTGGACTGTGCGCCTATTACAGGCGCTTCGTCAAGGATTTTTCACGGATCGCAGAGCCACTGACGTATCTCACGAAGGCCGACGTCGAGTTCAAGTGGGAGACGCCGCAACTCGAAGCATTTGAAGAACTGAAGCGACGCCTGCAATCGCCGCCAATACTTGCGCATTTCGACGAAAACGCCGATACCGAAGTCCACACCGACGCAAGCAGCGTAGGACTCGGCGCCGTGCTTGTGCAGAGGACTGATGGACTAGAAAGGGTTGTAAGTTACGCTAGCCGGTCGCTATCGAAGGCGGAAGCAAATTATTCCACAACAGAAAAGGAGTGCCTCGCCATCATCTGGGCTACATCAAAGTTTCGTCCCTACCTCTATGGCAGGCCCTTTAAAGTTGTGAGCGACCACCACGCCTTGTGTTGGCTAGCTAACTTGAAGGATCCTTCAGGTCGCCTCGCACGATGGAGTCTGAGACTTCAAGAATTCGACATCACCGTCGTTTACAAGTCCGGGCGAAAGCACTCTGACGCCGACTGCTTGTCTCGCGCCCCCGTCGAACCGCCGCCACAGGACGACCAGGATGACGACACTTTCTTGGGACCAATCAGTGCCGACGAATTCGCCGAACAACAGCGAGCCGACCCGGAACTAAGGAGCCTTGTAGACTACCTGGAAGGCAAGACCGTCATTGTGCCGAAGGTGTTCAGGCGAGGATTGGCGTCGTTTTTCTTGCAAAACGACATTCTCCTAAAGAAGAACTTCTCGCCTCTCCGAGCCAACTACCTCCTCGTGGTACCCTCAGCATTGCGTCCAGAGGTTCTGCAAGCTCTCCATGACGACCCAACGGCTGGACATCTCGGTTTTTCACGCACTCTCGCGAGGATTCAAGAAAAATACTACTGGCCTCGCCTCTCTGCCGACGTCGCCCATTACGTAAGGACATGCCGAGACTGTCAGCGACGCAAAACACCGCCGACAAGGCCAGCCGGACTTCTACAGCCAATCGAGCCACCTCGCCGACCGTTCCAGCAGATCGGGATGGACTTACTGGGGCCTTTTCCGACGTCGACGTCCGGAAATAAATGGATCGTCGTCGCTACGGACTACCTCACCCGCTACGCCGAAACAAAAGCCTTGCCCAAAGGCAGTGCCGCCGAGGTAGCCCGATTCTTCGTTGAGAACATCCTCCTGCGTCACGGTGCCCCAGAAGTCCTCATCACCGACAGAGGCACGGCCTTTACGGCAGAACTAACTCAAGCCATCCTGCGGTACAGCCAGACAAGCCATCGCCGCACCACCGCCTACCACCCGCAGACGAATGGCCTCACCGAGCGCCTAAATAAGACCATCGCCGACATGCTGGCAATGTACGTCGACGTCGAACACAAGACGTGGGATGCCATCCTTCCGTACGTGACCTTCGCATACAACACGGCCGTGCAAGAAACGACGCACATGGCGCCGTTCAACCTGGTCTACGGAAGGAACCCGGCAACGACGCTTGACGCCATGCTACCAGACGTCGCTGACGAAGAAAATCTCGACGTTGCCACTTATTTGCAGCGTGCCGAAGAAGGTCGACAGCTCGCCCGACTGCGCATCAAGAACCAGCAGAGGACCGACAGCCGACACTACAACCTTCGACGACGCTACGTCGAGTACCAGCCCGGTGACCGTGTTTGGGTCTGGACTCCGATACGCCGACGAGGACTTAGCGAGAAGCTGTTACGTCGCTATTTCGGACCATATAAGATCACCCGACGTATTGGCGCACTGGACTATGAGGTCGTGCCAGACGGCATTTCGCAATCACAGCGGCGCCGGGCACGACCTGAAGTCATCCACGTGGTGCGTCTTAAGCCTTTCTACGCCCGCTGACAAACTTAGGTACTTTGTTATTTTGTTATTGTTTTTTTTTGTTATTTTGTTTATTACGCATGGTTTTGTTTTCGCTTTCGTGTTTGTTTGTAGCATCGGGACGATGCTTTTTAAGGGGAGGGTATTGACACGTACACATGTTTATCTTTCACTGGTGGCCGCTTTCAACATTGGCTGACAAATGTTAAACGTTATCGCTCGGCGCAGGACGCGCCTGCATTGGAAGCTTCTAGGACGTTATCGATGCTTCTATCCGTCGTCTGTGGTCACCGACGCCCATGTAATCTGATTGTATGAGCGACGCGAATTGTCTAGAACTTTCTGGAAGACACGCGGGCATCAGGGATTAATCTGGAACCTTCGATGACTCAGGTATAAAAGCCGACGCGTTTCGCAGCTGATCAGATTTTCGACGATCGCCGACTGTGTTCGCCGCTATCGTTGTGCTTTGAGTGTACCTTGCTTTTGTGGGCACAGGTTCGCCCAATAAACAACCAGTTTCGTCGTACACGGTTTTACGACTGTTTTCTTCAGCGTCACTACTACGTGACAATATCACATAAATCATTATACAATTTTTTACGACACACTGCGCTTAAATATTCAATCGGGAAACGGGTCTCCAGGAAGCGGCACGACTCAACAACCTCTTTAAGGTAACCCTGTAGTCGACCTTCCATTTTATTGGAAGAGATGACAGAGTTGGGCAAAGCACTGACCAGTTGTACTTGGCAAACTGTGCGCAGGAAAGGATCCTGAGCATCTCGAATGTACAAAAAACGATTTACAAGCTGTCTCAGAAATAAATGCGATAAACTTAAGCCCCAATCACGAACACGCCGTAAAAGGTTCGTCCGACTTGTTCGTTCCCATGTCGATCTCCATATAAACACGGCAAAAACTCGATGAAGTCTTTGCACATTCGTTCGAGAACAGTAGAGCACTTGCAACACATACCACAATTTACTAATGATAAACAAATTACAAACCGTAGCACGAGCAAAGATGGATAAATCTCGGCCCTTCCATTTCTCGGCTTTTTCTCGGATTTCTTCTGTCTGTCTCCTCCAATAGGGATCACTGTCGGCGTAATTTTCTAAGGGTACGCCTAAATACTTTACCGGGGTTGTTCCCCACTGCACATTTAGGAAAAACTGCGGCGTGAGGTCCCAATCGCCATGCCAAAAACCTACACATTTACCCAATTGACTGCACTACCGCTTACCTCACAAAAGCGTTTTACAGTGGTAATAACTTCCGCTATACTTTGAAGAAAAAACACCTTTATCGTATGCATAGGCCAGAACGCGTACTTCAGATGCATGTAGCTTGAATCCGCTAAATGTACTGCGGTTTATAATACTTAGGCAATAGGTTTCAATAAACATGCAAAAAAAGGAGAGGGGAAATAGCACATCCTTGGCGAACTGAGCGCTGCACTTGGATGAGATTTCCAACTTCTTTCTTAACAACGAGCCGAGTACTACAACCACTGTACGCCATGCGAACAGCTTCTGTTATTACTGTACCAACATTTGCATGTTCTAAGACAGTTATAAGCAAGTCATGTGGCACGCGGTCAAAGGCCTGTTCAAAATCAATCTAGAGCATCGCGACTGCACCCTTCATGACGTCACAACACTCTAATACACACCTCGCTTTGTGAATGTTGGTAAAGATGCTTCTGCCCTTTATTCCACATGTTTGATGCGGGCCCACTATTTCTTTTATTACGCTTTGCAACCTTCTAGCCACTATTTTCATAAAAATTTTGTAATCTGCATTTGTCAGACTGATAAGACGATAGGCTGATACCTGCCGAAGTTTCAAAGAATAGTTCGTTTTAGGAATAAAAATAGTATGGAAAGTGAGGAATGATGGAGGCAGAGATTTAAACTCAAATGCTTCATTGAATAAGCGCCCCAATATAGGAGATATTTCTCGCTTGAAGGTCTCATACAAAGCCGCACTTAGCCCGTCAGGTCCAGATCACGTCCCGGGATTTAGGTCTTCGATTGTTTTCTCTACTTCTCCTACCGAGATTGAAAGTTCCAATCTATCCTTTGTTTCGTCATCTAATTGTGGTATGAAGGACAAAATTCATTTTTGAAGTGGTGGCTATCTACCGTACCTAAAGAAAACAGAGCACTGTAATACTCATAAAAGGCTCTCAATCTCGTCTTTCGCACTTGTCAAGGCACCATTGTATGTTATTTCTGCAATTATATTACGTTGCGCGTAACTTTTTTTTTTCGTCCCTAGTGCGCGCTTTGTAGGCATTTTGGCCATTACCGTTTTCTCTGCTCTCGCTCTTATAATTGCACCCCGAAATCTTTCAATGTCTAACAACTGCAATTTTTCTTTCACCACACGGATCTCCCTTAAACGTTCCAGGCGTTAGACACTCTTCTTTGACAAGGGTTTGCAAGTTTGAACGTAACAGTCTCTCATGAATTCGTTCTTCATGTTTAAGTCTGCGGCTTCTTTCTACAGATTTCATTTTACTTTTCTGCTTAAGTGTTTCCTATTTCGGCCCAACTTCTGAGTTATTTTCTTGGTACAGTTCTTGTATGCTCTCATGTACTAAAGTTTTGAAATCATCGTCAGCAAGTAGTTTATTATTAATTTTTCATAAATCACAGTTAAATTTTCCCTTTCTTTCTTTTTTGCTGCAAATGCTAAACATCACGAGGCAATGGTCAGTGAAGGAGAGGGGTGTTACGCAATAATCCTTACACAGAGGCACAATATCCAGCGACACATATGCACGATCTAAGCGTGCGTGACTAGAACCTTCAAAATTAGTGAATTGGACATTATGCCCACTGGTAATACATTCTTCCACATCTTCAAGAGCGAAGTCGTTGATGATATTCATTAACTTTATCGTGCTAGTCTCACGATGTGGCGTAGTACTCGTTCTGTCTCGTGCTGAGCAAACACAATTAAAATCAACGAGAAGGATGAGTATACGGTCAGTGTTACAATACTCACTAATGCGGCAGAAAAAAATCTAGACGTTGCGCAACTTCAGTTGGAGCATACAAACAAACCACGCGCCAGTCATTGCCGGCAAAAACAAAGTCACAAACTACAAAGCGGTCCGATGGACAGCTTATAACAGACTGTATAACAATTCCTAAGCAACTACGCATAAATAATACACACCCTCCGGACGTCCCCACCGCATAACTGACGCCCACATTATAATGCGCCGAGAACGGGCGTAACATGCCGTCGGTCTGGTCCTCGCCTTGAACTTTTGTTTCCTGCACGGCGATTATATCTAATTCTTGTTCCATCGCAACACGATAGAACTGCTTTTGCCTTCTTTTAGTCGCTAATCCTCGTTAGTCGCTACCACGGCCGTTGACGACCGCTGTCGCATGCAGCTCGCTCTGAGCCAACCATCCTGCGTCCGCACGCGTCGGTGACCGGGAGCAGAATGTACCCCAGGGACGCATGCATCGACAAGCGACATAAAACGCCCTTATGAATTGATCGCAGGCAAGCCAGTGCATTGATACGCTTGGCGCGTTTCGATTTTGCCACCTCCACAAGCTCAAATATTGTAATTAGTAGCGATTGTGCGCGTTCGCAGCGTCTTCTGCACTTCAAAACGAATAGATTGCTGTGAAATTTACGGCAATGAAGGCATATAAAGCGAACTAAACAAAAGCAACACGAACGTCTAAATCCACAAGCACGAAGACCAGACAAATCCATGTACTTCTATGGCCTCGTGTAGGCAGTAGCGTCGGATTGGCCTGTGGAGCCTCATCGCCTACGGATTGCGGCTTCAGCGTGCATCAGCAGTGCATCGCCTACTGCTTCAAGTGCCTTCAATTGCCGATTGTACAAGTTGGACCCCTTGCTGCGTCTACAATTGCCATCTAGCCTTTTCCGCAGCGAAACAACCTTGCAGTGCCGTTTGTGGCTGGGAGTGGCGTTCACGAACGCTTACTCATACCGAATGGGAATGGCCGAGAGCCTGTATGTGCGAGGAAACCATCGAGCACCTATTGTGTACCTGTCCTCGCTACGACGTGCAACGCCTCTCTCTCAGGACCACTTTAAACCGACTGGACTCGAGACCCTTCTCTGAGTCAAAGATACTCGGACCATGGCTACACCCGTCACTGGCACAAAAAGCGATGCGTGCATTAGTGCAGTGTTTGAAGTGCACCAGTTTAAGAGACCGCCTATAGTGTCCCTGTACATCGTCCCACGTGTACTCAGTACTCATTCTCTCCCTATTTTATTCTTTCTAATCCCCCTTTCCCTCACCCCTAGTGCAGGGTAGCAAACCGGACGCTCTTCTGGTTGACCTCTCTGCCTTTCCTCTCCTTGCTCTCTCTCTCTACTGCTTCGCTTGCGATGGCGCCACCTAAGACTAAAAGACGCAGAAAGGTAACGACTTCGCCTGGCGACTCTTGCTTCGCTCCAGCGAGAGACATGCCAGCATGAAGAAGAATGCCTTCGCGCGTTCGCGGCGCAAGATGCGAACTCTGCCACTGGCATTCCTGCAGCTGTGCGCGTCGCAGCTCGACTGACTGGCTGCCGTAGTCACTACGGAGCCGGACCAGAATGCTCGCACCTACGCCGAAGCCACTGGCCATCAGGACGCCGCGCGCTAAGCAAACTTGCAACATGGTCGCCGGCCCGCAAATCGTGCTTCAGCGGACCGTGAGTTCACGAAGCAAACATGCAACAGCTTCTGTGAAGACACGTTTCACTTTCGACTTCCACCGATTCCTATGAAAAAGGGATCAACCATATTTTTTTCTCACGTATTTCTGACAACCAACGTTTCATTTTTTTTTTCATTTTATTTCCTTAAAGCGGCCACGTAGGGGTTTTACATCAGGGGTGGGGTCAGCAAAAACACGAATGAGAACGCCACATGTATATCTATGCAGAAAACGTGATTTGAATTGTCAGCGAATGATGATTCACAGGTGATGTCGACGATATGTTGGGAAAGGCCGTTCCAATCTTTAGCTGCAGGTGGGAAGAAGGAAGCTGAAAAAGTAACAGTTCGGACCCGCGGACGAAAAACTTGAAGGGTGAACTTGAAACGTTCACTTTCACCCTTTTATATTTGCTTGAACCAGTATTTGAACCATATATCTTTTCTCCCGGCAGATTTCCTATTTCCTGTCTACTTCATGCTGCGGTAACTTCATCCTACAGCATCGCAATCCATATTTCATCGAAACCGCGAAGTTTTTCTTTTCCTTTCCAACTAGCATATTGCTTCTCTTTCCGTATTTTTATCGCCATTACACTTAGAAGATCACTATATTCCAAATCCTTGCTTGTCCATTTGCCAAGTTCTTTCTCCGCTCTTGTGACTATATTTGCTAGTTGTTCAGCGTTCAAATTTGGACTGGCCATTCTTCGATCCTTGCTCTGTTACCCAGTTACATATCTAATTTTGAAAATATTGCGTTTATGGTAACTCCATATTCTGCTGTACCCTTCCTCGTCAATCAAATCAAATCAAATCAGTTTATTTGAGCATCAGATGAGAGAGTACAACAGTCACAACAGTGATACTGTGGGGTGAAAGCAAAAAGCCATCAAGGCTTGACAAGGGCTTTCATACCATTTAGCACATAGCAAATGGGTATTTCTATCAGCGTATAATAATTTCATTCTGTCATCAGACAGTAATCAATGGTCGATTGCCTGTTTCCAACTTCCCACGTGGTCAGCCCGTCCCACTTAGGCTATTCACTACAACGAGGTTATGGTTCTTCTTCTTTCTGTTGTTTTACGTGCCAAAACCAGTTTTGATTATAAGGCATGCCGTAGTGGAGGGCTCCGGATTAATTTTGACCACCTGGGGTTCTTTAACGTGCACTACAACGCAATCACCCGGCCGTTTTAGCATTTCACCTCCATCGAAATGCGGCCGCCGCGCTCGGGATTCGATCCCGTGACCTCGTGCTCAGCAGCGCAACGCCTTGGCTAGCTGAGCCACCGCGGCGGGTAACGAGGCTATGGTACTCACAGAGATCTAGCATTGGCTTCCTGTTGTTCCCGGACGCGTGGATGCGAGCGCCATCTTGTGGTGCTGCAAGGATCCCAGTGGCGCACGCGGTGCGCTCCTACCGCTGTGATTGGTTGAGTATTGGCTAAAGAGACGAAAAAATCCCGGGATCCTAGTCATATACAGCTTCGCTGTAAAAGGACACCAATAAAGTTATATAAAACTTGCGGAGTGGCAGTCCGAGCTGCCGCCTACGGTAGCGAGTGAGGCCGGCAGTGGCCATATTGCTAAAGGTGAAAGAGCGCGGCTCCAGTATAGGCCTTCGCGGTATAAGCGCGGTGCTCCTTGTGTTTACGGTTCCGCGAGGAAGAATGAAAAAGTTGTCGCAGTTTCACCTGAAAGGTGAAGCATCAATTGCGATAGCAAATTTGTAGAGAGCTATACGGAGTAATGATATTAGCTTTATCAGCTGTATAAACTTGGACATGCAGCAGCACCGGCAACGCGCAGAACTGTTGTCGACGCCGTCGGCGTTTTGCCCGCGTTCGCTCAAAATGCGTGCGGCGTTGCTGACTGTTGCCGGAGCCTCTGATATAAATAGGCACTTGGTGCCGCAGCTAAACGTCGCCTCCCTTCCCTCCCCCTCCCTCCCCCACGGCCTCTCGCGCATCGGAAGAAGGCGCGTTTGCTCCACATATATGGTGATTGTAAAGGAGGAAAGAGACGCCTACTTCTGCAGCCCTTAAGCAAGCACGGCGCGGAACGCGCGTTTGTTCTCCGCCGTGCGTTCACTCCCCGCGAAAGAGCGCGTCCCTCGCGCCCTTTCACTCGCACATACAGCGTTCGGCGGCGCGCGGTCACGATTTCATCTCCATTGACGTCATACGGAACCTCACGGCGACGGCGACGGCGACGGCGACAGCGACGGCGACAGCGACGGCGACGGCGACGGCGACGCCGACGGCAGAAATCTGCTTTTGAGTGTCCATATAATTGCTATCGCAATAAAAAGATGCCTCTTCAGAAAGTATCTCAGTCCGCACTTGCGTGTTGCTGTGGTCGATAAAAAATATTCCTGCGTCGATTTATTTGCACAGGCTTTGAGGAAAGTTATCGGCCGGACACGTCACCAATCTCACTTCCTCACTTGGTTAAGTTTTGTACGTTCTATCCATACAAACGAAGCTCGCGGGACGTGAGTGCGTAACGAACATTCAACACTGTTTACTGAATAATTTACGTGAAACATACGACAGGCGCTGCTGTGTGGCGCGTAAAGTCAATGGTCTTCGAAGTCGCGCGGTGCATCACCGCGTAATCCGCCTAAGGCTTTGCCGTGTTCAGTAGTGTCGCGGGCATTTGTCAAGCAGTGTTTGTCCAATAACTTTGGTGAATGTTATGGTGGACGATAGGATCGCCAGGCAGCCTTTAGAGTCTGTACGTTTAGCTAGGTCAATTACTCACAGGAGGCACTGATCATGAGAAGAAAATTTACAGAAGAATAAAAATGGCTTAGAGTACATACGGCAGGCATTGTCAAGTCTTGACTTGGAGCTTACCACTATCGTCGAGAATAAAAGTGTACGATCATTGCGTTGTACCCGTGCTAAATGATGAGGCAGAAACTTGGAGGTTAACAAAGAAGCTCGAAAACAAGTTAAGGACCGCACAAAGACCGATGGAACGAAAAATGTTAGGCGTAACGTTAGAAAACAGGAAGAGAGCGCTGCGGATCAACGCGCGGCACCGGAACCTCACGGTTACACGGAACCTCACGGTGACGGTGACGTCGTCCGCTGAAATCTGCCTGGAGTGTCCATATCATTGATAAAGGCAAACCCTATGCTCTGGGTGCTCTGCAAAAGCTTGGTTTTCATCACGGGAGACATTTAATCACGGGAGACTTTCCATCAAGAGTGCAGAAGACTGCAAAGTGAAACTTAAAAACGGTGCACAAAAGTCTAGCTGCGGCGCCCTTGTCTGCGAGCGCAGACAATCATCAGTATCATTACGACCCTTAGAGGCCTTGCGGGTATTACATAAGAGTGTGGGAGGGTGGGCAACTTTCTAAAAATGATTCATACATCAGTCATGCGAGTTGTCACAAATGACACAGTAAATCATACGGTTAAAATAAATTAAATAAACCAAAATATTGCATTGAATAAGCTCTGATAGGTTGGATAGACATAATGGGGGGTCAACGTTCGAGCAATGTTGACATACATCAAACATGTTCAGTTGCTACAAGAATGGTACAATAATATTGTCACGAGCAATGGCGAAGACAAATACGTTGTAATGGGGCAGGAGCAGAGTCTCTCCTGTCGGACTGAAAACCTGCTCAAACGTGTGCGCTCTGTGCAGTCTTGACTAGACAAGTGCTATAGCCGTTTACTTTTCAGTAAATACACCCCGTAAGATCTTCTCGGGGGAGTATGCGGGCTCTATTCCACCCGGCCCTGATTCTTCGGAGCGGAGGCCACGTTACTCGCGCCTCCATGGCCGAAGACAATACGCAGTCATAGCAGCCCGCGCCCGCGGCTCCGGCAGCCGTGGTCCTTTCGCATCCCCTCGATCCCGGCACGTTTTACGGCATGGATAACAATGGCGTTGACTATTGTATCCTATATTACGAGAGCGTCAGCAAGCACCAGAGGTGGCATATGGCGTTAATGCTCGCCAAGTTCATTTTGTACCTACGGAACACAGCTGTCGTGGGGCTTAACACGCACGAAAGAGAACTGACAAGTTCGGACGTACGCAAGGAGAAGATGCGCGAATTGTTTGGCCGATTGGTCGCACGACAAATGACAGCGCGGCACGAGTTCGCGGCCAGAGCTCAGACGTCAACGGAATCGTACGTCACATAGATCCAAGACGTGCAATCCTTGTGCCGCACAATTGACAAAGACATACCAGAAGCGGACAAGGTTGGCCACGTGTTGAAAGTCACGATGCCTTCAAGATACTCATACGTAAGCACTGCAGCACGATTGACTCCATCATAACAATGCCGGCGGTTTGAACAAGCAAAAAGCAGGCGGGGATTACTCGATGCTTTACCAGACTCCCGAACCCAGCTGCGACCTCCTCGGGCGAAGTCCTGTGACGCCCCCTCCGTTCTCGACGTCTAACAACCTGACCAGGATTGTTCGCTAGGAGCTCGAAGCCATGGCTCCACCCGCTTATCAGGCACCTGCTCACAACTATTTGGCGACAATATGCCTCTTTCAAGCCGTCGTCCGTCAAGAGGTTGCAAATCATCATGATCATCATCATCAGCCTATATTTATGTCCACTGCAGGACGAAGGCCTCTCCCTGCGATCTCGAATTACCCCTGTCTTGCGCTAGCTGATTCCAACTTGCGCCTGCAAACTTCCTAACTTCATCACCTCACCTAGTTTTCTGCCGTCCTCGACTGCGCTTACTTTCTCTTGGTATCCATTCTGTAACTCTAATGGTCCACATGCAGTTTATCCATCCTGTGCATAACATGGCCTGTTCAGCTCCATTTTCCCTCTTAATGTCAACTAGAATATCGGCTATCCCCGTTTTCTCTCTGATCCACACTGCTCTCTCCCCGTCTCCTAACGTTAGGCCTAATATTTTATTGCGATAGCAATTATATGGACACTTCTACCGTATTTCTGCCGTCGCCGTCGCCGTCGTCGCCGCCGTCGTCGTCGTCGTCGCCGTCGCCGTGAGGTTCCCTATAGATAAAATCTTCGCGGCGCGCCGTATGCCCGAGCGGAAGCGTGCGGGGATGCGCGCTATCACGGAGAGCGAACGCACTCAATCACCCACGCGCAAGCAAGGAAGCGGGAAGCCAGCGCCGGAGGGAGCGCGGGGGGGGGGGGGGGGGGGCGCACTTCTACGCTGCCAACAACCGCGCTCGTCGCTCGTCCGCACCGTCTCTTATCTCCACACGGCTCTGACCTTTCTGCGCCGTGCATTCGCCGCGCAGTTTCCGTTGAAGCGATAGACCGCACGTACCTTCGCCCGCTGCTGCGGCGTATATATATGCGCTTGCTGCCAGCGTTTTGACAGTCGTTGTCTGCAGTCCTTCAGTGTGATCTATTCATGTTTGTTTGTGCGCGCTCACACCACGCTTATTCAATCAGTTAGTAATAGTCGGGCCACATTTTCCAACGCACGCTACACATGCAATGCTGCCCGGGTCGGCAGTGCAGCGCTACAGGTGTGTACCTTCGCACGCGCTGCCCACGGGAAGCGCTTCTCATCAACACCACCGTTTCACACGCGCCTCCTCGTGGTCATCGAGTCTCTCTTCATGTCGGTCTACTTACGCCGCAGCACACCTGCTTACTTAATCAGCTCATGTTTACTACAATTCATATTGCTACCAAAGCCGCTCACCTTACTTCGTATGACATTGCTGTGTTGCTATCGCATTCATTGCTTCGCCCTTAGGGCGAAACTGTGACATTTTTTCGTTTCATCGCTCTTTGTGTGGTCCTTAACTTGTTCGCGAGCTTCTTTTTTAATCTCCATGTTTCTGCCCCATAAGTTAGCACCGGTAGAATGCAATGATTGTACACTTTTTATTTCAACGACAGTGGTAAGCTCCCAGTCAGGATTTGGTAATGCCTGCCGTATGCACTGCAGCCCAATTGTATTCTTCTGTAAATTTTTCTCATGATCAGGCTCCCCTCTGAGTAAATAATAATTGACCTAGATAAACATACTCCTTTACAGACTCTAGATGCTGACCGGCGATCCTGAATTCTTGTTCCCTTGCGAGGCTATTGAACATTATCTTTGTCTTCTGCATATTCATATTCAACGCCACTCTTACACTTTCTCGGTTAAGGTCCTCAATCATTTGTTGTAATTCGTCCCCATTGTTGCTGAATAGGACCATGTCATCTGCAAACCGAAGGTTGCTGAGATATTCGCCGTTGATCCTCACTCCAATGCCTTCCCAGGCTAAGAGCTTGAATACTTCTTCTAAGCATAGCATTTGAGCGATTGTGTCTCCTTGCCTGACCCCTTTCTTCATGTAACTTTCTACTTTTCTTGTGGAGAACCGAATATGGGCATCCTATTTCCACAAGCTACCAGTCACGCAGCTCCGCCCATGTGCGCTTCCGGTCCTCTCACCGTCCCAATTGTTGCTACTGCCGCTTCCGCTCCCCGGTTCACACCCCGCTACAGAAACTCATCTGAGTGGAGGACGCAACACAATCGACCAATCTGTTTTTCTTGCTCTCGCGTCGGCCACATTTCACGCCACTGCCGCAATCATCCGTATTACCAATCACGCGTCCCCGGTGACCGCCGCCAAGATCGTGGCCCGTATTTTAGCACATCTCGACAACCACCTTCCGGCCCGTAAACGTCACCAGCTTCACGCTCCGAATTGACGTACGCTGATATTGCTGCACAAGGACACTGGTCTAGCCGATCGCCGTCACCTCACAGTCGCCAGTAACGCTCCCCTCAACGCCGTCTCTCTCCTTCTCCGGCTTACTCCGGACACCACCCGGGAAGCTAGCCAGTGCAGCTCCGGGAGGTGAGGCTGCATTGAGGACACGGACCAAAAAACCTCTATTGACACATACTTCGAGATGCAGTTTGCTTGGTGTTCTCGTCGACGGTGTGAACGTTGTTACTCTCATTCATACTGGCGCCCACATATCTGTTATGAGTTCTACGCTCCGAGGCTGCCTACAAAAAGTGCTGACAATTGCCGTCTCCCCTGCTGTGCGAGTAGCTGAAGGCACCCGAACACCGGTTTTTGGTATGTGCACTGCCCGCGTTACTGTTGCCGGCCATCCCACTTCAGTTCTCTTCGCTGTTCTCGACGCTTGCCCACATGATGTCATTCTTGGTATTGACTTCTTAACCGCCCACTCTGCCCTTATCGATTGTTCTACTGGCATTTTGCCGCTCGAACTGCCATTGTGTCCTGATGACGCTGCATCAAGTAACATTCGCCTACGTTCCGTGGAGCTTCTACGACTACCCGCTCAAGCTGCTACCTACGTCCTTATGTCACCGTTTGTCCCCAGTCTCTGATGGTGACTATGTGGTCGCTCCCCTCACAGATCAGATACTCTCGCCCAACATCACACTTCCTCATACCATAGTGGTTGTTGCCAACGACGGAACGTTGCTTCCAGCCCTCAACTTTTCTACTTCGACCCATATTCTTCCTCAAGGAATTTCACTAGCCGAAATGTCACCTCTGGAAGAATGTACTGCTTCTGCATTCGCTAGCGAGCTGACGCTGAGACCGTGACCCGACCTGTCATACCGGCGCCAACCAAGGTACTTCTGGACAAAATGATATCCCCCGACCTCTTACCTTCCGAAAGTGAAGCACTTCGTGTTGTCCTAATTTCTTACCTTGACGTTTTTGATGTTGAGAAAAGTCCACTAGGCCGTACACATGTCGTGACCCACCGCATCGACGCTAGAAACGCCAGCCCCCTTCACAAGCTCCCTTACCGAGTGTCTCACTCTGAGCGCCAAGTCATCGAAAAGGAGGTAGAGAAAATGCTTGATAAAGATGTGATAGAGCCTTCCTCTAGCCTTGGACATCCCCGTAGTGCTTGTGAAAAAGGACAACAGCTGGCGGTTTTGCCTCAATTATCGCCATCTCAATCGGGTAACGAAGAAGGATGTGTATCCTCTCCCACGCATTGATGATGCCCTCGACTGCCTCCATGGTGCCAAACGTTTCTCGTCGTTAGATCTCCGCTCGGGATACTGGCGAATTCCCGTCAATGACCGCGACCGCGGAAAGACCGCATTCATCAGACTCGACGGCCTCTACCAATTTAAGGTCATGCCTTTTGGGTTGTGTAATGCACCTGCAACTTTTGAACGCATGATGTGCACTCTTCTACGTGGTCCTAAATGGTCAACCTTTCTTTGTTGTCTGGGCGACGTCATCGTTTTCTCGACCAGCTTTGAAAGCCACCTGCCCGCGTCTGTCGGTCATTTTTGACATATTTCGCCGGGCTGGCCTCCAGATCAATTAATCTAAATGCACCTTTGGGCGCCGCCAGATCAAATTACTTGGACGCCTAGTTGATGTTACTGGTGTCCAACCGGACCCTGACAAAGTCCGTGCCGTCCGCGAGTTTCTCGTTCCACGGTCCACGAAAGAATTACGCAGCTTTCTTGGGCTCTGGTCTTACTTTCGCCGCTTTGTTCTCAACTTCGCGGACATTGCTGGACCCCTCATGGACCTACTCAAAAAGGATGCGACATTTTCTTGGGGCTCGGATCAAGCGACTTCCTTTGCGTCGCTGATTTCTGCCCTCACTTCACCACCTGTGCTGGCTCATTTTGACTCAGCTGCTAAAACAGAGTTTCGTACCGACGCAAGTGGCCATGGCATTGGTGCTATCCTCGCGCAAACACAGAATGGGGCCAACCGTGCGATAGCATATGCTAGTCGTCTTCTGTCACAGTCGGAAAGGAATTATACCAATACTCAGCGGGATCGAGTGCCTAGCTCTGGTCTTGGCTGTCGCGAAATTCCGTCCATACCTATATGGACGGCCGTTCGTGGTCATAACAGACCATCATGCGCTCTGCTGGCTCTCAACACTTTAAGACCCCACAGGGAGGCTCGGCCGTTGGGTATTACGATTACAAGAGTACACGTTCTCGGTAGTGTACAAATCTCACAAGTTACACAACGACGCCGACTGCCTATCCCGTCACCTCGTTGACCACCACTCAAACAGACCCCGACACCTACGTCTTAGCAATGACAGACTTCATCAATGTGACCGAGGAACAACGTAGAAATCCATGGTTGCTCTCTCTTATTGACCGTCTGCAATCCGGCAACCTCGACTCTTCACTCAACCTGTTTTTGCTTCAGGATAACGTTCTTTACCGCCGCAACATGCACCCAGACAGCTCAGAACTCCTGCTCGTTGTCCCGCATCATCTGCGCAGACATGTCCTCGTCCAGTTTCATGACGCCCCCACTTACGGGCACTTAGGCGTCTCGAGAACTTATGATCGCATACGTCGAATTTTTTTCTGCAAGGGCCTTTATCGTTCCGTTCACCGCTACGCCAGATCTTGTGACCTGTGTCAGCGTCGAAAGAAACCTGCGACTCAACCTGCTGGTATCCTTCAGCCAATTAACGTTCCAACCGAGCTGTTTTATCGAGTGGGCCTGGACGAAAGACAACAAATGGGTTGCCGTCGCTACAGATTATACCACGCGATATGCAATTACTCTGGCGTTACCAACCAGCTGCGCCACAGACGTAGCCGACTTCCTACTGTACGACGTCATCGTCCAACATGGTGCTCCACGTCACCTACTCACAGATCGCAGTCGCCGCTTCCAATCTCGTGAGGATGATGATTTACTTAGATCATGTGCTATTCATCACAACTTCACCACCTCATATAACCCTCAAACCAATGGACTCACCGAACGCCTCAACCATACACTGACCGTCATGCTTTCCATGTACGTTTCCGATGACCACCACGATTGGGACGTTGCCCTTCCGTTCTTCACATTTGCATACAACTCATCGCGTCATGAAACTGCCGGTGACTCAAACTCTTCGGACGCCATACCTTATTACCCTTTGACACCTTGCTCCCTTCTGATCCGTCCTCCACTTCCACGACTTCCTATGCGCAACGTGCCATCACGCGTGCGCTCGTCGCGCGCACAGTAGCCCGCGCTCGGCTCTCGCCATCACAGACTGCGCAAAAGTCCATTTACGATCGTTGACACCGGGATATTTATTTTCCGCCGGGCTCTCTCGTCCTTCTCTGGCTCCCATCTCGTCGTGTCGGCCTGTGTGAAAAGTAAATGTCGCGGTAAGTCGGGGCCTACCGCGTGCTGCGCCAGGTGGCGCCTGTCACCTATGCGCTAAGAGGAAACGGTTGAACACCTCATACTTTTCTGTAAAGGGGTTAACCCTACAGTGCAAAGCAACGTGGCTGATTTTTTCAAAGCATTATGGTTCAGGGACAGTGAAGGCAAAATAGACTTTAAGCGGGTAGAAGTAACCAAACGGAGGTTATCCGATTGGTGGCTAAAATCAAGGCAGGAGTGAAATTTCACCCACCACAAAGTAGAAAATATGTTAATAGTCATGGCTAGGTGGCGTATGCCACCGCCCGATTTAAATGGTTCAGCCTCATCCATCCATCCATAACTCCCATGGCATCCACCTCATCGACTGTCGCACCACGAAGTGACATCATACATGCTTCCCACCTCAATCGTTACAACTGTGATAACCCATTCTGACCACAACAAGCACCGGGACGGTGCTTCACCGGCCGGGATCAATGTCATGAGCAATGGCGAAGACAAAGACATTGTAGTGGGGGAGTGGCTGTCCTGTCGGACTTAAAACCTGCTGATAATTGTGTGGTCTGTGCAGTCTTGACTGGACAAGTGCTAGCCTTTTTCTATTGAGTAAATACTCCCAGTAACAATATAAAAGCGCTGACGCAGTAAATCATACAATTAGCAACAAATAATTAAATGAATGGTAAAAAGGACACAGTGGTTACTGCATGTGTTTCTTTAACATCTAAATTTTTTTAGGATTTCATTCATTGACAATGAGATTAGGCAAAGAATTGCATGTTTCAATCACAGAGGGCAGGAACGATTGATTAAAAGCCGTAGTAGATCCTTGCAAGCGTTGTACATCGCGATAGTTAAAAAGGCAGCGAGAAGACTGGGCAGTGGGCAATAGAAGTGTTCCTCGTAGATGAGGGAAACTGTAATAGAGCTTGCGGTAAAGACATAGCTGGCTGATTTTTGGGCGCAATTCAGATCAGAGTGGTAAGACCAAGGGATGATTTGACATTCGCGATACTGGTGCAGCGGCCGTAATTAGAGGAAATGTAGCGATCCGCAAAATTTTGTATTGATTTCAGAGCCTTAATTAGATAAGCTTGATGGGGGGACCAGATGGCAAACGCGAACTTGAGTTTTGTGCGCACGAAGGTTTCATAAGCAAGTTTGCGGACAGACGGCAGACATAGTGCAAGGGAACTCCTCAAAAAGCCATGGGTTTTTGCTGAGTCAGGGGCTATTTTTAACACATGATCACTGCCGTTAAGTGAGCTAGTTAAGTTGTTCGGAATAATTGCTCCAACCGGTGTTTTGATACTTACGTATTAACATTTCGTGTATATCCCCCTTTAAGAAATGCGTCCAGGTGCCCTGTAAGGTATATTTAAATAAATAAGTACACGTACTCTAGCAATGATTCTCGCGAATTCTCGTTTTCTTGCCAGGCTACTGTCTTTCTCTAAATTCCAATAACCGAAATTTCGGCGTTAGAGGCTGTTGAACATTATCTTTGTATTCTGCACGTTAATGTTCAACCCTGCTTTTACTTTTTGTCTGCTTATATTCTCATTTATTCGATGCAAGTCATTTGCAGCATTGCCGAACAGAACAATCTTATCTGCAAACCGAAGGCATTGCAGAGTTTGTGTCTCCTTGACTTACTCCTCTCTTGAGCGGTACATGCTTTCCTTTTTTACAAACTAAGGTAACTGGGGAATTTTTATAGACATCTGCTATGATTCTGCAATGCGTACTCATTTGTTGCTTTTGGCTACCTTGCACCACGGTGGTTGTCCAGCGTCACTAAAACGGAAACAATATTCACGTATTCTTTCTGGGCGCCTTCACTACGCAATGCCTGCCTAACTGCTGGCATCTGTACTGAATCTAAACTTATTTTGTTAATCATTGAGAGATATATGGAGAGGTTGTTTCTATTGCGCTCATTTATCAATTACCTGATTAGTGCATATACTTGATTCATTGTTTAATACCCCTTCAGCTTGTTCTCTCAATTGTCTGAAAGCATTCTAGTGTCGTCCTGATTCTATCGGAAATGACATTGGTGAATATATTGCAAAATACCGAAAGTGAGCTGATGGGCCCCCAAATCTTCAATTCTTCAACGTAGCCGGTCTTCTTAATATCATGCTGCATTCTTTCCACTCTCTGGTGCACTCCAAGTATTCGGGCATGATATTTATTATAGGGACAGGCAAATATTATTCGGTTGCAGGCGGCAGGGAAGCTACAATCTCGAACAATTGGTCACTACTCTCTCTTGCAGCTTGGAGGCCACGCATGTTTTCAGCCACATGATGCGTCTGCGATGTTCTTACAGTGGGCAGGATGGCCCATAGGTATCAGTATTTCGTGATCATTTATTACCAGTGCGAATGCGTGCCCCCGTGCGTGCCCCCGTGCGTAAAAGTGCGAATGCGTGCATTCGCAGTTTTACGCACATGGGAAACGACCGCCATGGGAGCTGCCCAGACACCACTTTTTTTCCGTGCTCACGTTGGTTTCGACGGGAATTCAGGGCGCAGGCTCCTTTCCCAAGCGTATCACCCCTGAAGGAAGCCGAACGCCAGGCCTGCACGCATTCGCACTTTTACAAACTGTACACATGCACGCACTAACGCACGCAGAAATTAAAAGGCGTCATGCATTCTTGATTCCGCATTTGTTTTGCAGAGGGCGCGCCCAGCGACGAGTTCAAGTGCCCGGAGCAGTTCGGCTACTACGCGGATGACAATGACTGCAGCAAGTATTTCGTGTGCGTGTTTGGCGACGCTCTGCACGAGAGCTGCACGGGCGGCCTCTACTTCAGCGTCGAGCTGCAGACATGTGACTGGCCACGAAACGTGCAGTGCGCTGGAGGTAAGTGGCCTGCCGGATGTGTCACCTCCTTTGATTGACAAAAAAAGATCCGAAGACTATGGCCCAGGAAGTCGGAGGACTATGGCCCAGGAAGTCGGTGGCGCAGGGAAATTGCAATAGTCGTAACTGAATAAATTTCACCAGGAATTAATGAAAAGAAGCAGTTTGATTGAGCAGTCAGATGCCAATGAATTACCGTTTTGTTTCCAATAAAATAACTGTAAATCATTTTATTTCCTGTGACGCGGCGGTCAGGAAAAGCACACCGAGCGAACTCGAGCGACAGATTAGTTCCTGGCGCTGTGGATATGCCGCATTCACCGCATTCACGGGAATTAAAGAAAACTTCCAAGGAGGTAGATTAGTAAACTGAATGCAGCAGTAGTTAAAAGTCGCAGCTTCGCCCGAAAGTCGACTCATCGATTGCGATAGCAAATGCGTGGATAGCTATACGAAGTAAGGATGTTAGTTTTATCGGCCGTATAAGCTTGTCAACAATCGCTTACTATCTAAATTGACAATCATGGTGTCAACGCGCACAGGCAAACATGAACACATCACACTCGATGAGCGCGGACCCTCGCAGCGAGCGAAGTGACTTTCGTGCTGTGCGTCGCCTCTACGCAAGCTGAGCGTCTCGAACGCAGCAAGCCGCCGTCGCACCTATACTCACCCCCCGACGCAGGTAGGGCGCGCGCTGCCGTGCAACGCGCAGTTGCTGCCGGAGTACAACGCCGCCGCCCTCCCTCCTCTCCCCCTGGGACCTTTCGCGCGACGGAAGGGGCGTGTTTCCTCCTCGCTTTCCTGCCTTGCGCGCGCGAGATTAAGCCGCGATCAATTGGCTTGTCTCGCCCGCTTTCACTCGTACTTACAGCATGCGGCGCGCGGAGACGGTGTCATCGCCCTTGGACATTATAGAAACATCACGGCGACGGTGACGGCGACGCCGACGGCACAAACGTGCCTGGAGTGTCCATACAATTGCTATCGCAATACAATAATGTCAATGAATGTCGCGACGGAATTGGGTGTAAGAGCGTACATTTCCGTGCGTGAAAGAAAAAAAAATTATGCGAGGTCCAATGTACTTGTTGGAATCGAACACGAAGCTTGAAGCGCTGAATGAAAATTTCAAATAAATGCAGCGCAATTACGAACACACTTTATGCATGCAATTTAACTTTTTTTCCAAGTACGTGCAGCTGGTAGCTGTTTTTTATTTCATTTTGCTTTTATTCTATATCAAAGGTCCTCAATGCATTACATGAGGGGTGGGCATAAGCTAGTGCATGGCAGTCGTGGGTTGGAATGTTCTTCGCTGGCAGACATGAATTAGTAGTGATCCGTTATCAAAGCGACGCGGGCAGGAAGGTCGTTCCAGTGCTAGGTAGCATATCATAATCATCATCATCAGCCTATTTTTCTTTTTTTGTTGTTTCATGTCCACTGCAGGACGAAGACTCCCTGCGATCTCCAATTTCCCGTCTTGCGCTAGCTGATTCCAGCTTGCGCATGGTGGGCTGGAGCAGTGGTAGAACACCGGGCTTCTAATCCGAATGTCGTGGATTCGAATCACCCTCCAGTCCACTACAATTTCAGGCTTGGAATGGCGCGTGACACCAGAGCTAGTGGGGCTGTACTAGTCCAAGTTCAACTAAATTGGGAAGGCCCGCTAAGCTCCTACAAAGGCACTCCCTCACCAGAACAGGACTGGGCCTCCCTGGTGCAGTATTCGGCCACTGGTAGAGTCTGGCAGAGTTTGCATGCGTGCTGACAGAGTCTGTATTAAAAAATGTATAAATTGCTTTGAAGTTTAGGCCAATTTAGGCCCAGATAGAGCGTAATAAACTAAGCCGGAAAAAAAGTCGGAAGCCCCAAGCACGAAGGCGAGACAAATCCAGTAGGCGACTCCGGATAAGCTGCGGCCACCTTGTGCACTGAATGCACCGTACATGTCTGCATTTCACCCCTGCTGAAATGCGGACGGGGTTCCAACCGGCGTCCTCGGGGTTAACACGCCACCGCGGCGGGTTTCTTGCCTAGTGTCGACAGCGTGCTGCGGAACTGGACTGTGGAACACCTTCCTTTGGCTCAAGTTCGTTGAACGTTTTTTTTTTTTGCAAATGCACTGCTGCTTCATTTCCGCCGTCGTCGTTGCCGTGATGTTCCGTATAAAGCGCAAGTGCGTATAAAGTCCCCGTGGCCGCGCTCCGTATACTGTAGTGCGAGTGAAAGCATGCGAGGGTGAGCCGAAGATGGCGGTTTGATCTCGCAAAGGAAGAAAGCGGGGAGGAAGCCTGCCGTCTTCCACCACGGGCAAGGCCCCGGGGGGAGGTTCTACTCAGGCAGCTGGCTGCCTATGGCTGGGCTGTGCGCGGCCGCGCGGACCCTGTGTTTTTGAAAGCGATCTGCAACGAGTGCAGTCTAGGTGCCCTTAGGGATCATACCTTCGAGTGCGTTTTTGGCCGTGTTCTTGCCGCATCTGTTGAGCGAAATGTGCAAATATTTCTTTGCCCGCTGTGCCATTTTTAGGCGCACCAACGACCAGCGAAAGAGGACGGTGCTCAGGCCCTGCGATCGACGTTCAGGGAGACACTAGACGCGTGTGACTGTGTTTCCTGTGGCGCCTGAGAAATAGCGACTTTAAATAGAAAAGACGACGTGCATGGTCGGGTTTTGTTGTAGTAAACTACGCGATAGTGTTGCCTCCCTACGTTGCGGACCAGTGATAACAGCATATTATTACCGTTTATTCGGCGGTCTTTCTTTGGGTGTTCCCTTTCCGGAGAGAAAGCGCCCACAGGTCTACCCGTACACGAAATGGCGTTTTGATACGAAAGACAGGTAAGCAGAAAGCCGTCGGGTGCGAGTGTCGACTTCGTAACTTGGGCAGTGATTGTTCCGTTACACAAATAAACAAGACTGCACGGAATTGGAAGGTTCTCTGTTTCTCATGCATGAATGAGCCGCAATAGAGTAATCGTGACCGCCGCAAAAGAAAGTTGCACCTGACTAGCGTGCACAGAGCTGTGCATATATCAATGCTTCACGTGATTTATTCTTTCTTTTCTGTAATAGGCGGGTGCTTCAACTCCCATAGTTGTGCAAATGTTCAGGCTCAGCTTCACGAGAAGCATGTTCATTCTTTCCGGAAAGAGCTGGTGCAGGGATTTCGTACAGGAATAGGCAAATTATTGTGTTTTCTCTATTCACTTCGAGGAAGAAAATAACAAACCGCTTCTAACTAGCTGCACACGCGATATATAATGTTTTAATTCTACCTCGTGCACGCTGCACTGGCCCACTAATTGGCTATGTGGCTGAGTGTGCTCGATGTCAATGCAAAACGCTGCTCCTGCTTACTTCAAGCATGTCAATGCCTTACGTAAACACATAAGAGCTAGAGCTTAGAGCAAGCATATGGGGCCTTAACAGCACTCCCCAGCAGCTGCATGACAGTAAAACGAAAGCGTTTGTCCCTGGGCGAGAAGTGTTCAACTCAAACCGATTACTACCAGCTTGATAACAGCATGCGCTAGATACGGAAGGTCCTGTTGTAAAGCAGCAGCCAGGACAGCTTGTGGAGATTATGTCCGCTTAGTGTTTCACTTAGAAATGCGGCTAGAAGGAAGGTCAGAAACGTAATAAGTCGTGGGAATTCGCCAAGGACTGTAGCAAGGATGTCCTCTGTCTCCATTGTCGTTCACACTTTATGTTGAGGGCATAGAAAGACGACTGGAAAACAGCCAATTAAGGTGTGATTTATCCTACCTGCATAATTGGCAAATGGTACAACAGAAGGAACCTGGACTGATGTACGCGTAACGCATAGTGCTACTAGCGGACAATGCATGAAATTTACATACACCTGCGAATATTTGTGGCAACGCAGTGACAAATCTAGGCCTCAAGTTTAGCACAAAGAAATCGGGAATTATGATCTTTAAAGAAGAGACGAGAAATTACCTGGTGTAAACTCAGCAGCAAGTCATGATCATAGTGATGAATATAAATAATTCGGTGTATACATAAACAAAGGAAACAGTTACTCAAGCACCCACCTATATATTCTGAAAATAAAGACAAACGGAGTGCACGAATAATGAAACAGAAATGAAACTGTGGGGTCACAATAAGTAGGAGGCGGTGCGTGGAATCTGGAAAGGAGTAATGGTGCCAGCGCTAACCTTCGCAAATGCCATTCTATGCTTGAAATCGGATATCTTGTCAGGGTTGGAAGTTAATCAAAGATCAGTAGGCCGGTTGGCTACGGTAGCCCAGTGTAAAACCACAAATGAGGCTGTGCAGGCTGACATGTGTTGGACCTTTTTTGAAATCGGAAATGCACAGAGCAAAATTAGGTTTGAAGAAAGACTCAGGAACATAGATGAAAATAAACGGGCGGCTAAAGTGCCCAAATAAATAATGAAATATTTCTGTGCTGCCCTACTTTGTCGTGTTGCATTGGGAGATAGAAATGATTTTTTTTTCACCTGATGTACACGTATGTGTTCGCTTAGTTGTGTGAATGTTGACAATGTACCATGACTTGTGCCATAGTTGTTTTTTACGCTCTTTTTCTCTTCTGTGAAAGATAATTTTTTCTCGAAAGGTTTAGAGGTGCAATATTGTGTCATGTACATAGGCCTGCGTGACGAACTGTAGCAAGAGCAGAGGCCTTTTGTCAGGCTATGTAGCCTCTAGCCTCTGCTCCCGCTCGTGTAAGCAGGCCGGACAAATAAACTTCAAACTAAAAAAAAGGTATCTGTACCTCAATAGCGTGGACACAGAATAGAGGAAGAGGTCAACAAAGTTGGCAACCAAGTACAAGGTAATCGAAATTGTAAATACACAACCAGGAGTCATCAGAAAGAACGTGAGGGAAACATAGACAGTGAATTGGATGCAAAGAATGGGAGCAAAAATAACCACGGAGATTTACAAGACTGATAAGAGACGAATTCTGTGGGAAATTCTGTGAGATAACCTAAAGGACAGTGCCTTGGTATTTGAGGATCGTGTCGGTTGCCTAAGGACAAAAACATAGCGGAGAAAATATTCGGAACTGGATGAGGCACGTGTATGCTCTAGCGAAAATCCGGCCGGAGACCACTGAGCACATCCTAATGCGAAGGGGTTTACCCTGTGAGAACCGTAGGTAACATACACCTGCCAGAAGCGCTTGGGTTTAACGTGGCCTTCCGGAAGCGTCAACTGGTCACCAGTCGATATGAGCAAGAGACGTTTACAGTAGTGGTGCAAAAAGAAAAAGCTGAGCCAGTGTTCACAACACATGCAGCCAAACCACTACGCACATGGAGGCATTGCCCCGCGCACATGGAGCCAATGAAACAGTTCCACTCAACGTGAAAGCTGGTGAAGCCGGGCGTGTTAGAAGCGATTTGAACAAATTTCTGTTAATTAGTTCTATTAATTCATGAGTATTCATGTATTTTATATTATTCTTTGTCTAGTTAGTTTAATATTACCCGGTTCTAACACGCCCGTATGATCCGCACTTCCCCAGCTTTCACGTTGAGTGGAGCTGTTTCTTTGGTTCCATGTGCGTGGTTGTTTGGCTCAATGCGCGTGGCACTTTTTAACAGCGGAGCAGTTTAAGCCGACCATCAGTCCGTGTGTCGCGAACAAAGAACCTCGCTGAACGATGACGTCACCTGCGTTGCCTAGCAACAACCTGCCACAGCTGCGCCTCGCTTCTCTTAGCTCCAGCAACGTTCCTCCGCCGCTGCGCCAGCGATGACGTCACTGCGCGTTGCATAGCGCAGCTCGCAACACCGATACCACGTTCCAATGCTGACAGCGCGTTCAACCGCGTTGCAATGCCGACACCGCGTTCCAGCAGACCCGCTCCGTCAATGGGGCCGCCTAGCAATCACTTAGCCAGCTTCGCCCAGCCATGCCATTGCTTCGCGCCGCAATTCTTGCTTTGCTTAGTCATGACAAGACTTTGTAAAGCTTGGCCATGACGTCACCCTGATTATAAAGATAAAGTAGCCGCAATGGCAACTCTCGTAGACTTCGCACTGAGTACATGTAACATGGGATGGCCGTAGAAGTACTACGCTACCGAAGAAGCCGCTCAGCTGGAAGCTCGTCGTGCCGCGGAGAACGAATGCGACGATTGCGTGCTCATCCGGATTATCACCCGGATTATCATCCGGAGCCTACCAAAACTTAGCCGAAAATAGCAAAACGTAGCCGAGCCTAGCGAAACTGGAGGAAGCTAGGTGATCACCTGCTCCGCTGTTTCTTTAGGCTTGCATAACTTTCCCGAGCCTTGCACAAGCAATTTTAACAAAGTTCTGTTAATTATTTCGTTTAATTCATGAGTATTCCTGTATTTTATATTATTCTGAATCTATTTAGTTTAATTTTATCCGGTTTCGTGCCGGTACTGCCATGTTTTGGCCCTGTTTGGCGTTTGTGTTTTCTGGGCGTGACGACATGACACATTAGGCGCCGACAGCTCTGGCCCCTAAAGTGCGCCGCACTTAAAAAAAGCAAAGAGGAAATTGATGCGACCGCATTTCTTGCAGTCGCAGGTAGAAGGTAGATCTTGAAGGAAGAAAAACGATTAAGGAGATGTATACAAAAATGCTAGATAAAAAACATGTATAGCATACCTGAATAAATCAAGCAGGCTAGGTGGCTATTTGTCACCACCCCGTTTCAAAGGCGATGCCATTAAATCATCAGTATCATCATAGAACTATGTTTTAGCTAGTTTTTTTCCTACGGCGGCATTTCAGGAGAAAGCAGTAGCACACGCTACTTACCCTTTTAATGCTGCACCAAGAACTCCGCGCTTTCTGTGAGAAGAGGCCTGGTAAGCCAGAAAAAGCGCGAAAGGTTTCCCAACCAGCTTACCGGGGTATCATGAATTTTTTACGGCGGCTGCTAGGCCTAGTTAATGGTTTACCGGTAAAAGTGAACTAAAGCGTGTTCTAATAGAGCCAAAGACTGAACATCGCAATTTTCGGGAAGAAGCCGAATGGGACCAAAATACGAAAAAATACAGGACGTTTCACTGACGTACCGGCGCTGGGGTTCCGACGCAAAATAAAAAAGAGACTTTTATCCTCATTATGTATTTTTAGAAAATACCTATTAACGCGAAATTGACAAAAATAGAGATTTCAAAGAATACTTTATCAGCCCAAAGTGATAAGGTCTTTCTCTGTAGGGTTCCTTTAAAAGAAACCTTTAGGTCGCTGCTCCCATCGACAGACATGGAAACAGATACATCGTTTTTCTGGTGACCATTGCCCCGAGTTTGATGAGGTGCGGTACATTTAAAGAAAGTTATAATATGATGTCTGTGAAAGCAGATTTTGTATCGTATCATTCTACAGCTCTGTAAGTCAGCCTTGTCCACTGTCTTCGTCTTCTCCTCCTTCTCGGTCCTTTGGTTTCTTTTATTGCGCTAAAATGTCTTACGTCGACCATAACAAACTCGCCCAACAGCGTCTTATTCGGCAATAAAAGACAATGCTGCAATTCTGTAAGTGCGCCTGATAGTGTATCTGAAATGGGCGAAATTTATATTGATACGGAAAAGCCGCCACAGATTCAGGTTTTGCGTCCTATTGAGTCACTAGTATTAACCTATTTATCGCAAATGCAACACATTTTATTTGTCGGTCCAGTGGTTGTCTGATAAAAGCACCTCTGCGGTTTAGATTTATTTATATAGCGAAATCGGCGTTGGCTTCTAGCGAAAGATTTCCTTTAACGCACAAACGTGGGATTTTTAAACATTCGCGCATTTTAGCGTTCGCTACTACCGTAGTTGCGATGCCGCATGGCGTAGACGCATACGTTGTGCTTCTTAGCTGTACGTTTTAGAATTTTTGTGGTTCCAACTCCCGAGAATGTTATGTCGTTGGCCAAAAATGCGTGCATATACAGACTGTTGATTCAGCGCCCGTTTCTTTGGCTTTCTCTGCTGTAGCGTCGAGGAAAGCGACGCCAACACCAGTCAAGAAAGAGGAGACCTTCGGCGGAAGCCAGCGTCGCAGCGGCACGCGTAAGTCGTCCGCAGGTCGTCAGACGAGCGAGACAACGAGGCCGACGCGGTTCCGAAGTCGGCCTGCGACCACCACCACGGCTCGCACGACCACGACGCTGAGGACGACGACGACGCCCGCTCCACCGTCAACGCGGCGCCATCCGACCGTGGCGCCCGAGTATCAAACGCTGTACGACGAGGAGGAGGACAGCAAGGACGAAGAAGAGAGCGAAGAAGAGGACGAGGACTCCACCGAGGCGCCCGACGAGCACGACACGGTCTCGCCGGGCCTCGAAGGAGGGCCGCGCAAGAGCTCGGCGCCCAAGTCCAACAGCTACGACCCGCAACAGCCCCAGTATGACGAGGCCGTGCCGCAGCTGGTCAACTCAGACGGGAAGATTCTCGGCTCGGACAGTGGTCGGCCGGACAAGTTCATCCCGCGGTTGGACAAGCAGCCCAAGCAGCCAGATTCTCTGAGTGTGTTCGTCAAGCCACTCTACCGGAACACGGGTGATCAGAAGGACAAGGAGTCGGACCAGGTGTTCAAGAGGGACCAGACTGCCATTCTGGCGGCGCCGAGCCCTCACCTCGAGGACGACGCCGTCATTCCGTCCGTGTACGGCGGCAACAGCGCGCGCGCGCCATCTCTGGGCACCACCGCGGACGTGGGAGGCCGCAAGGATGTGGTCCTGGTCACGTACCCGCGGGACCAGAACCGCTATCAGTACTCGAGCGGAGGAAGCTACAGCGACGACGAAAACGAGTTTCGAGCATTCCTGCAAGACCAGCAGCGGCAGCAGCTGCCAGCTGTGCAACCGGACGTGCAGCGTGTGCTGAGCGACTCAAGCGTGCGACCGTCGAGCCGCGGGAGGAACAGGGACGCCCGCTTCTACCCGAGGACGCAGCAGGCGCCCCAGCAGACGCTCGTGGCGCAAATCCCCCCACCTGCACTGGTGACGGTGCAGAGGGCACCGGTGACGCAGACGTACGAGAGTAAATACCCGTCCACGCAAAGGGCAACACAGGCACCCACTCGGGTGCCCACGTACCCGTCCTACCAGGACTACGACCACAACTACCAGCTACAGTCGGAATACGCGTACGCGGATGACGAGGAGCCGTACCCGACCACCACCACTCCTCGGCCCACGAGGCGCGTGAAATATCGGACAACTACCCCTACTACCACCACAACCACCACAACCACCACAACTCCGAGGTGAGGTCCTTTGTCTGTGCTCGTGGACTTTAATAGTCGCCATACAGTATGTTAAAAACAAACAGCAGTGGGCACTTTGTGATTTGTGAATATTGTGAATAAGCACTTTGTGAATATTTGCTTCACAACCGTAGTTTGACCCAAAGAGCGATCGTTCAGGTCGAAAATGTAGGACTCGAGGAGGTGACGGAGCTCTGCGGCAGATTGGGGGTCGAGGTCCGGCGCAATCATCTTTGCAATGTCGTCGGCCGGGGCACATGCAGAAGGCGCAGAACGAGCACTGGTTGAAGATGTCGCAACTGATAGAGCTGAAATATCTCGCGGGACGGTGACAACGTGGCACGCGACATCCCTCGAGGAAGTACCTGGGGGCACTGGCCGAAATTGAGGATGGGAAGACAGGTCTGATTGGCCGCTACAGAAATGATGGTGTGTGGGAAAGAGACATTGTGGGAAAGCAGGAGTGAAGTCGCGGGAGTGAGGACATAATCACCGTCAGGAACAGGTGGAGAGGCGAAAACGGTGATGCAGGTTGCTGCTTGGGGAAGAAGATGAATGAAATCCGCAGAACAAAGCTGAGTTGGGGCTTGAGCAGGAAGGTCAATGGAAAGGGGTAGGTCAAGTTGGACAACACCGGCTGAACAGTCAATCAGAGCAGAATGGGCGGTCAAAAAGTCGAGGCCGAGGATCACATCGGGGGGCGGGGGGGGGGGGGGCAGCGTTCGAGCGCACTAAACAAAACGGACGTGTGGCGGCCGGCGAGACTGACGCGTACAGCACATATTCCGAGTACAGCTGGAGTTCAACCCTCGGCGACCTGAAGCAGTCAAGTCGGAGCAAGAATAACGACTTTCTTCAGGCGCGTTCGCAGGTCAGCACTCATGATGGAAACTTGCGCCCCCGTGTCGATGAGAGCTGTAACAGGCAAATCATCCACATCCACGTCCAGAAGGTTCCCATCAGTAGGCAGGGTCAACAGAGGAATTTCAGACCGGGGTGCCAGAGCAGCGTCACCTCCCGGAGCTGCCCCAGTCAGTTTCCCATAGGAGAGCGGCGACGGTAAGCAGGGGATGGGGAACGACGCAGCTGGGGTGAACGGGAGCGGCTACTGTGCGGTGATGGTGAGCGGTTAGTCGCAGTGACTCGAGCGTTGTCAGGTGTATCTTCGAACTCGTTGGAGGGCACAGGCGGGCGAGGATTCAGTGGGGAGTGGCGGTAGGCGGGGAAGCTTGGTCGAGAGAGGGCCGGCCAAGCAGTGGCGAGAGATGTGGCCCACACGTCCACAATAGAAGCAGATGGGTCGATCATCATGTGTGCGCCATTCGGCCCGGTTGCGATAGCTCGGGAAAGGACCGCACTGGTTCCGGTGAACAGGGGCAGAGGCAGCAGACGAACCGAAGTCAGGACGGTTGGCGGAGCAGATGGATTGCAAACTTACATTGGAAAGTTCTTGGCGAACGACCGATTGAATGAGGGACACGAGCGGCCGGGAATCGTTGCTTCAGGGAGAAATTGAAGGAGATGCTGCTTCAATTTCTCGCCGGACTATACGTACGACGTTCTCAGAGGGGGTGTGCTCACGCTGAAGACAAAGGTCTTCACACGTCGATGAAGCAGCGGTGTTGGGTAGACGCGTGAACTGCTGAACTATGCGGCGGCTCTTCGCTTCTTCAAAGCGGCGACATTCATTAATGATCTAAGACCAGACGAAGAGTCAAGACGTCCTGGATGTACGTCACGTAAGATTCAGTGGGCGTCTGTGGTCGGGTCCCAAGGTACTTCTGAGCAGCACGTTGGCGGCCGATGGGCTTGCCGAACAAATCACGAAGCTTTTGTTTGCATTGCTCCCAACTTGTAATCTCTTCCTCATGTGTCTCGAACCAGACCCGTGCCGTTTTTTTGAGGTAGCATATTACGTTGGCCAGCATAAGCGCGTTATCCCACCTGTTGTTGGCGCAGACCAGTTCGTAATTTACCAACCAGTCATCGACGTCAACGTTGTCAATCCCATAAAAAATGCCAGTGTCGCGGGGCTGGGTTAGGATGACCGTCGGTGGCGTCGACAGAGCCGCGGTTGAAGACTCCCCTTTGGATGACATGGCGGCCAGGTTACGTTCGCTGCGGAGCTCCGTCTTGCACAAGTGACTACCCCGCACCTCCACCAATAATGTTACGCGAAGGAAGAAGCGTGCTGGTATTTACAGATGTGTTTTAATGGCTGTGTAGAGAAGCGAAAACCCAGCATCTTCTTTGTCGTCTCGCAGGACACCAACCATGCCCTCTTCTTCCCACAGTACATACTGCGACAATATCATCTCGAAGCAACCCGACCACGTAGGCCATCGGCGTGGCACAGAGGCGTTAGTGAACTAATTGAATTTCTCAAAGTAAGATGCGTCAGAAAAATCGTAAAGTACGACTTAACCACAAACTACAGACGTGATAGCGTCGGATTGTAATTTCAATATAGGCGACGACATAATTGACTTACGCGGAAACTCAAACACAAGCATTTATACCATTTATGCAGAGGCGTGCCGCGGTAGGTTGCTTGCAAAAACACCATCCAAATGGCCTCGGCAGCCAAACGCGGAGGCGAAGTTGGAGAAAAAAGAAAGCTGCAGTTGCCGGGAAAGCCTGATAAGTAGCCAGGAATCTTCAAATGCTATCGCGTTCCACTCCTAAAGGCGAAGCTTAAGTGTCCTCCAAATTTTTATTTTAGTCTTGTAAACATAATGGACTTGTACATTAGGTTAGAATCCTGCGAAATTATTATTGCGATAGCAATTATATGGACACTCCAAAGCAGATTTCTGCCGTCGGCGTCGCCGTCGTCGTTGCCGTCGCCGTCGCCGTGAGATTCGTATGACGTCAGTGGAGATGAAATCGTCGCCTCGCGCCGCCGAACGCTGTATGTGCGAGTAAAAGGGCGCGAGGGACGCGCACTTTCACGGGGAGTGAACCCACGGCGGAGAACAAAGGCGCGTTCTGCGCCGTGCTCCCTTAAGGGCTGCAGAAGTAGGCGTCTCTTTCCTCATTTACAATCACCATATATGTAGAGCAAACGCGCCTTCTTCCGATGCGCGAAAGGCCGTGAGGGGGGGGGGGGGAGGAAAGGGAGGCGACGTTTAGTTGCGGCACCAAGTGCCTATTTATATCAACGGCTCCGGCAACAGTCACCAACGCTGCACGCATTTTGTGCGAACGCGGGCAAAACGCCGACGGCGTCGACAACAGTTCTGCGTGTTGCCGGTGCTGCTGCATGTCCAAGTTTATACAGCTGATAAAGCTACTATCATTACTCCGTATAGCCCTCTACAAACTTGCTATCGCAATTGATGCTTTGCCTTTCAGGTGAAACTGCTACAACCTTTTTTAGCACCGATTCAGAAGGAGATTTCAGAACTTTGCCCAGACTGCCAGATTTCTGGCATACGGGCCCACCGAAGGCTCCAGGAGACCTGGTACCTCTGCCAGCAGCTTATATGTACTAAATGTTACTTTATTTATGCTTAGGAAATAGTTTGTATGGGGTGAAGGAAACGTGCCTTTAGCACGATTTGCCTGAAAGCCACACACACGCAGGCCGGTCACGCGTCGAGCACCGCCCAAGGGCTTCAGCCGTCCGGCGACTCGTCCTCCGGTGCCTACGACGCCAGCGCCGCCGCCGGCTAGGCCGCGAAACCTGTACGCAACGCCCACGCCGCTGGAGACGGCCGGCCGCTGCGAGGCACGCAAGTGCCGCCTTCCCGACTGCCACTGTGGAGGATCCGAGATACCGGGAGACCTGCCGCCCCACGAGACGCCGCAGGTGAGATTGGAGGACGAACTCCGTACGGTGCTCTTTCATTCGCTCCCTTCTGCGTGGAATGTGGGCAGCAGTGCGGCCTCTTTCTTTAATGACAAGTTTTCCTTCCCGACCTCTGCATTGCCGTTTGGCGAGTCGTCATCGTTGTCGTTCTTGCCGAGTAGGTGGTGTCACCCATAATGAATGTAAAGAGCACAGCAATATCAATCAATCAATGGAACTATATTTTCATGAACAAAAAATATACAGAAAGGTTATTTGGGCCGATAGCCTAAAGTGGCTTGTGGCCGGTCCAATGCATGTAACAAAATATGGACAGCTCAGCTAAGAGAGAAAGAAAGTAGGACTGTGCAAATATTGAAGTTCCGAATTCGAATCGAATAATATCTAATGGAATAATTCGATTCGATTTTCGAATAGCCGGCATTCGAAGTTCCGAATAATTTGACATTCGACAGGACGAATATCTAAAACGCGACAAAGGTCTATGGTGCAACTTCGTTAGGGTGGTGTGGTTAAAACTAATGCTAACGTTGTTACAGTAGGCCTTTCGTTAAAACTTTCACCGGTATACGCTGGTTCAAAAGCGAGTGCATGTTTAGATTAAAGGAGATTATGCCATTTCCAATCAGTCACAGGCTGCTGAGCTGATGGTAGTCGAAATTACAGGTCGACACGCTCGCATGAATTCTCCATCCCAGCACTTTCGAAATCCGAAGCCATCGACAAGTCATGCCGGAAACAAATAAGGCTAGGGTCTGGTAGACTGTTGAACTGCTGGCATCAAAACAGAACCAGCACAATGAACTCGCACCTTATAGTCAAGAAGTTGAAAAATACTTCAATGAGCCGCTGATCCCAAGAAAGGATGATCCTTTGAAATATTGGGAAGAGCGTGGAGCTTCACTGTATCCAGGAATCTCCAAAATTGCTTTGCGATACCTTCCCATCCCTGCTACAGAGGTGCCCAGTGAACGCATCTTTTCAACAGCAGGAAACACCGTAACCTAGCGGCGAGAGAGCCAGTGTAGCCAGGTCCGATGAGGCGGCGTAGCCAAAAGCTAGAGAAGTTGTAGCCCTAATGTAGCCAAACACAAAAAGGTGCAAAACATTTCGTGGCCAAATATAGCTATTTTTATTTGCAGTTTTATTTGAGTAGACATTTTCACATTCGACTACGGCAGTCCTTTTTTGCACAACACATCGTAACAAAATATCCGTGCCGCCGTGGCGGTTGGCCCTTGACATCAACAACAGCGACATCATGCTTGCACGGAACACTTTTTGGTTGGGCCCGGAAGCTCTCAAGTTCCAGCGAATCGCTGGAGAAGGCGAAATCAGTGCTTCTATTTTATGACAGATATTATTAAGTTATTATTTTTTGTTATTTACAGTAATAACTACTAACTCTGCATTTTAGCTGTCGTGAACGCAAAATAATCTTCATGATCAACGATATTTCACGTCATCTCTGCTTACGGCGTAGAAGTTCAGCTGTCCAGCGATCTGCGACGTGCTCAGGGCTTCTTTTTTATGAGCTAAAACAAGTCTTCTGCGCTTTGATATCTTGTGTTATTTGTCGAATCGTCCGATCTTACTTTCTCGTTTTTTTATTTTTTCAATTACCTTGGCCTGGTTTAGCCGCCTTCTTAGGTCTCTAGCACGGCAAGACCATGCGTTAAAATAAAGTGTCAGACAACAGATGCCACTCGCTGCCTGAATCAGTGTAAGCGAAGCTCTAAAAGATCACTTCGCAAAACGGCACACCAGTGTAAGAAGCGCACAGTCGTTTTCGGCGACGAACACGTCCCGACCGTAACTCGCTCCAAATGGTAAAAGTCGCTACAGCCCACAAAGAGCAAAGGTAAACAACAAATTGATAACAGCGGTTATGCTGTGAAAATCGGTTACTGTAACAAAGCAAACCATGTTAATGTGCTAATCAAGTTTTAGAATAGGGGCCCCCAAAGAGCTTTGCGGGTGTTAGTTGCGGCATGGAGGACTGAAGAGTTTTAGAATAGGCGTTTTGCGTTTGCGGATAGCGTGTTGCGTTTGCTGCGTCACTACGGCGTCAAAGAAAAGTTGTTATAAATATTTAAAATATACCATTTTATGATAAGAGTAATTTAGATTTTGGTGTTTTCGCGTTTAATTACAATTTATAACTTATTTTATTAGCAGCAAGCAACTTGTTGCGCTTAGTTTTGAGTCACCAACTTTACATACCTTCACCCAGCCAAGTCAATCCGTGTAGGCCTACGAGCCATGAAATCGAGAATTGAATTCGGAATCAGCGGCGTCTAATGAATCAATCTTCATTACACATATTAGTTGAGAGAAAGCGATAACCGCAATCACCTCTCCTAGCTTACGAACTTCATGCGTTACCACGAACCGAGCCCAGTTTGATGCTAGGTTAGAGCCGTCGCTTCAAGGGGTGCCGGCATGCTCGTTGACGGGCAGCTTTTGGGGCTCCTGCTAAATCGACGAAATAGCGTGCCCGATGCAAAACCCAAACACAGTTCGCGTCTTGCGCATGCGCAGTGGCTTCGACGCTATTTTTTAGGGCCCCAAAACGTTTCAGGCCCCTATTCTAAAACTCTCTTATAAATGCTGGGGTTTTACGTGCCAAAACCACGATATGATAGGGAATTATCACGCAGAGGGGGACTCCGGATTAACTTTGGCCACCTCGGCTTCTTTACCGTACACCTAAATCTAAGTACACGGGTGTTCCTGCATTTCGCCTTGATCGAAATGCGACCGCCGTGGCCGGGAATCAAACCCGCGTCCTCGCGCCAGCAGCGCCACACCTCACAAGCTAAGCTAACTCGGTAGGTGAAGTTCATGTGACGTGGTGCACTTATGTCATTGTGGCAACCATGTTGCCACAATGTAGAATCAGTATCTGCATCCGTGACGTTACTGGCATACCATCTAGAAGTAAAAGCACCAGAACCCATCTTTGGCTCGGGGTCTTGCTCCCATTCTTTTTTATACGTTCTCGCATACTTGGCCCACTTCCCCATGTTTGGATTCTCCTCTCTGAGGAGGATCCCATCTTACGTCCGGCCTATCGAAGTGAATCTCGAATGTAAGCACGAACAAAAATTCATCTAGCAGGAGAAGGAAAATGGCAGTAAAGCTTCGCACGAGAAACACGGAGTAGGTCGAAGCTGTGCCCGGCGCGATACTTTAATCAGAAGACATGGCCATGAACACACAGGAGCGTGTCATCCACCCGTGGTTCCCTTCTTTCATGTCGGCGCCACGATCGGCCGACGGCCCCGACCCAATATTATTGGTCAACTTTCATGAGCATAGCATTGTTCGTACAGTGTACTGTGAAAAATCCACTACTCCCAGGTTCATCCCGATGCCCGGAGATCGGGTGCATAACGGTCAAGCGGGGTGTAAGTTTAAGTGCATCAAAGATCGAAGCCACCGGCTCAGACAACGGCGCAGAGAGGGAAGGGAAGGGGAGGGGGGGTCATTTCGCGCACGCACACACGCACAGACACGCGGCCGGCTCAGCCAGCTTAAACGTAGCCTTCGATATTTGCTTCTACCCGATCAGAGCCACCTCTGGAGCACAGATTAGGACGCTACTTATAGCCCAAACGAAGCCAATTCGCAGATGTTGAGTAGCCCAAATATAGCCACATAGCCAAGTCGTCCAAGTCGACGCCAAAATTTTTTTCCTGTTGCCCAATGTGGCTATAAATTGGCTTGGCAACACTGGCATGGAGCAGGTCGAAAGCAGTGCCCGGCGCGATACTTCGCCCAGAAGCCATGGTCATATACCCGTGCTTCCCTTCTTTCATTGCGACCCTATTTTACTGCTCTCCCTTTCTGAGCATAGCCAGGTTAATACAGTGGGCTGTAACACCTTCTACACCCAGGCTCATCCCGATGCCCGGGTACAGGGTGTGTGATGGCTGAAACCGATAACACGAAGATGAGACGAAGTTACTGGCGCAAATGTTAGCACGGTGTAACTTTAAGTGCATCAAAGATTAAAGCCACCAGCTCAGACAACGACACAAAGAAGGGGGGAGGGGGGGATTTCGCGCACGGCCACACGCATAGCCGTGCTGCCGGCTGTTGCGAACGTCGACTTGTGCGTGGTCCACGAGGGTTGCATGTATGGTGCCGTGCCAGGTGCCGAGAGGAAGGGTTATCCATAGTGATTACAAAACTGTTTTATATACACTGTACATGGTATATTTCAAGATGGGCTCCATGATATTGGAGCCGTCTACGTGCTAACATCTTTGCATGTAGTAGCGTTTACATCTCCGAGCGTTCAACATGGTCGAGCGTGCTCTACATCGTCAAGCGTGCTCTACATGGTCAAGCGTCTCTTCATGGTGAAGCCTCCTGTTTTATCCCTTCCGTTTCCCTCTTTCACTCGACGAGGGAATACACTTTAGTTCTTTTAGCCAATGACAGTCTTTGATCAGGTGGCCATATCCCGCACGTGATGTGTCGTCGTTTCCCGCCGGGCTCCGCCTCCAATCTTGCTAGGTCGCCCCCGAACACAGGCAGCGGTTGACAACTTGGCAACCGAACGTTGATGTCGTTCCCCCGGGATTGCCAGACACGGGCCCCTTTCAAGATTCGCCTCTCCATAGCGGTCAGTTCGCGGAACCAGGTAGGGCGGTGGCTGTCTCGAAAGGCAGCAGTCGGCGTAGCGTCGTCGTGGTTCGGGCGGCGCTGGTAATTCACGGGACCGCAGCAAGGGGCGACGCTGCCGTTTAGCCACGCATGAGTAGCCCGGAGACCAACTGCTAATCCCTCAGTCCCAGGTGACAATTCTCGGCCGCGAGAAAGGGGCGCCAGGTTGGCGCGTCTGAGTCGGCGCCGGCCTCCTGTGTCGCGAAGGACTGCCAGACACAACAGCACCCCCGCCGCCAGATGATGCATCGGGAGGTCGAGTTGTTCCATGCAGCTCGGCCGGTTTGATGCCTGCTTCGCTCAAAGCCATGGGGCCGCTGCTTCCAGGAATGATGATCTTCTCGCCAAAGGCCTATTCATAGGTGGGCTCTGACTGGGCTGCAGAAATGCAAGATGACAAGCTCCAAGGAGCGACCTTTGTCAGCCACACACTATGCTGCAAGCGCCACTGCAAGCCACTCTCATCGCCAGACTCTACCAATTCCAAAAATCTGACAACCCCCTATCTAAAGAAAACCCTTAAACACAAGGTGCTCGTTGATCCGGACAAGTAGCAAAAAAACTTCCGATGATGTGTCTTCGGAAACAGACACCATCTGGGTTAATGTAATGAAGCTAAGTTATTATGAATTAGAGCTTCCACAGATCAGGAAGGCGAAGGGAGAGATGGCCTTCAGTAATTCATAGTCCGTAACACTTAGCACAAAAAAGCTACACAATCATTACATAGTGCCGAGATACTAAATAAACAAATGGGCAAACCATCTACGACTTATGACAAACTCGCGCAAACAGTAACTTGAGCCGCTTGCGCGTGACATGCCAAACTATATGCAACTGACATTTTGCATTTCAATTCTATAGCTGTCGTCACGTAATCACTCTCCCTTTTAAATAGTTGGTCTAACCTGAGCCGAAGAGGTTAACAACATAACAAACTGCGGCATTCTTTACGCCTGTCAAACATTCAACACGCATCTCCCATAAAATGAATACTAAAAAGAAAAATTTGCCACCCGTCTTCCTTGTTCACTTATTCTCGGGCCCCAAACGCACCCCTTACTTTCAAACGCACTCGATGGGGTCGCGCATTCCGGGGATTTCGCAAGGTGTCGTCGCGAAGAAGGCAAAACCCACTAATTTGCCTGACACACCTTGTAGCTGCGACTTTCGAACAGCCGCTTCTAAGTACTGGGAGGCGATACACTGACAGACCCGGGCGCGCACTTTCCAGTTATCTGCTCGGCAGACTCTTTTCTTTCCCCCTGCGAGTGATCGGCCATTGTAACAGCCTACAGGACGCTTCCCTTTGTCCCTCTGCTTACGATGGGCTGTACTCGATGCGGTTAGGTGACTGTTACCACGCCTGGATCTTCGCGAAACCCTCTTTTTCGCGACGTGCGTCACGCCGATCCCTGATCTCAGCAAACGCCTAAGCTTAGGATTTGCCCTCCTTCGCCTTTTCAGTCTCTGGCTGGGACTTCACCTTTGCGCATTTACCGCTGTCGCAGTGGCGCTTCGCAAGTTTGGTTCTAAGCGCCTCGACCGCGTCCGCCTTTCTCGCTTTGCGCTTACGTCTTTTCTTCAGCACTTGATCTGAGCTGTTCGAAAAATAGGCGACTTTCTCCGGCAGGCTAGCTGAAATTGCCGCCTCCGTACACACTTGGCCTAAAGGGCCTTCGGTTTCTGAAGCGGGAAAACCGCTGCTCTCTTCAGTAACTGTCTTCCCCTCGCATTCGGCTACTGACACGTATGGTTCGTTACCGCTAGCAGCTGCCTCGGGAATCGCCCCATGGTACTCTGACCACTGCTCAATAGGGAACACGCCTATCAGTCTCCGAGTCTCTTTACGTGCTTCTGACTTTGGAGCTGCTTCACTGGAGAAAGATTCTCCTCGTTCCTTCAGCATTTCCTCCGACCTATTAGAAAATAAACAGGGGAAGTTATCTGGCAGGCTGGCCGAAATTGCCGCCTCCGTACTCAGTTGGCCGAAAGGTCCTTCGATCACCACCCTCGCTATTGGAAGGCAAACGCTTCGCTCTTGGGCCACTTGCCGAATCCAAGCGGACTCTCCTGTGAAATCGTCGGGAGATACACAGCTAGGGTGAGCTACATCCATCGTTGCCGCAGAGTCTCTCAATACTCTGTACACCCGACCATTCACTGAAAGCTCTCGTATATAAGGCCTCAACAGATGCAGGTTCTTATCAGAGTCCTGAATTGTGGCAAATACCACCTGCTTCTCACAATTCCTGGCCATGTGGCCTTTTTCTCCACAGTTGTAACAGACAACTGTTTTCCGCGTCTCAAGTGCGCGCGCACTGTCAGCGGGCGCCCTCGTAGCTTGCTCTACTTTAGGTGCGTCAGCATCTTTCTCTTGATGCGTGCCTGGGAATTTTGAAGTCTCCGGTTTAAAATTCCTACGGACAGACTTCCTACCCTCTGGCTTCCCAAAACTGAATCCCGCTCTGTCGCTTCTCTCTAGTCGTCGCGCCGTACTGCGGAAACTTCGGCGCGTGCAGTAATCCTCGGCGAGTTCTGCCGCTCTGTCTACGTCTGAATTTGTCATCCGATCTTGCACCCAAAGCCTTACTTCCTCGGGAATACCTCGATAAAACTGCTCGAGTGCCATGCACTGAATTACCTTGTCGTGATCGCCGTAGACCTGTGCGCCTTTAAGCCACTCCACTAAGTTGACTTTAATCTCGTAAGCAAAATCCGGGTGAGATTCGTTTCCCTTCTTCGCGTACCTAAAGCGCTGGCGAAAAGCCTCTGCCGACAGGCGATATCTGCGCAACAATGCAGCCTTCACCTTGTCATACGCTTCATAGTCCTCCTTACTCAGCCGTGCAATCACATCTGAAACTTCGCATGGTAAAAGTGTCAACAACTTCTGCGGCCAAACATCTTTACTGAAGCCTACTCTTTCACATGCCCTTTCAAAGTGTACGAGGTAAAGGGCGATGTCTTCGCCCGTTCTGAAGGGATGCAGAAGGTTTTTCATCTTGAACTCGGACCTACCCGTACCCATGCGACGACCATCGTTCTCAAGTTGTTTAAGCCTTATCTCATGCTCTCTTTCTTCGCGCTTTTCTCGTTCTACGCGCTCCCTTTCTAGCTCTTCACGCTCGCGCCTCTCGCGCTTCTCTACAGCTTCAAGCTCGCGCCTCTTGCACTCCTCTGCTTTTTGCATTCTTTCAACGATGGTTTCCCAAGCCTCGTCGGCTTCCTCAACCGTCACTTCTTCTGCCTTCATGACGTCGAGAACCGCTTCTTTCGTTTTTGCGGAGTCAATCGAAATGCCTAACTCCTCAAAAACTAGAAGTAGGTCCTGCACTCTGAATTTCTCCATAGCGATCTAGTTTGCCTTCAAAATTCACCCTTCCTAAAAATCGCTATTTAAAGAAGGTGAATTTCCAGAACGGTGCCCGCCAGAAAACACACAGTTACTCTCCTAGCAACTACCTACTTGTACTAGAGAGTTCTGGCGACATGAAGAGCAAATTCCGGCACTAAGCCCGTCCTTATCGCTACCACATAGGGAGATTGCAGAATTTCTCGCTTCGTGCTCTTTCCCAGCAAAACAATTTTCATGGCCTCACCGGCCTTCTCCCAACTCACTTCCTCATTCTGTAAAAGCTCCAATTGTTGACTTTTGCCTACCGCAGGGCGAACCAAAATGCCCATCGGCTCACAACTTTTGAGGAGTTCCTGGATTTCAAACTTATCCGTATTTACAGTGCACCCTGTGTTTCTTCCCCTTAGTAACCTAGCCCACGAGACACTATATTCTTGGTCTGCGAGATGAAATCACCAACAACACCAAACCACCATTACCGACTTAGTCACCTGCGCTAATGAGTCTGGCGAAAAGAGAAGCAAACACGTAGCACTCACCACACCGATGTAGCCAACGCCGGCCGATCCCATAAGCTGCCAGCCACTGTTGCGAATGGTGATGGTCCGAGCGTCCACGAAGGTTTCCATGTATGGTGCCGTGCCAGGTGCCGAGAGGAAGGGTTATCCATAGTGATTACAAAACTGTTTTATATACACTGTACATGGTATATTACAAGATGGGCTCCATGATATTGGAGCCGTCTACGTGCTAACATCTTTGCATGTAGTAGCTTTACATCTCCGAGCGTTCAACATGGTCGAGCGTGCTCTACATCGTCAAGCGTGCTCTACATGGTCAAGCGTCTCTACATGGTGAAGCCTCCTGTTTTATCCCTTCCGTTTCCCTCTTTCACTCGACGAGGGAATACACTTTAGTTCTTTTAGCCAATGACAGTCTTTTTTGATCAGGTGGCCATATCCCGCACGTGATGTGTCGTCGTTTCCCGCCGGGCTCCGCCTCCAATCTTGCTAGGTCGCCCCCGAACACAGGCAGCGGTTGACACCTTGGCAACCGAACGTTGATGTCGTTCCCCCGGGATTGCCAGACACGGGCCCCTTTCAAGATTCGCCTCTCCATAGCGGTCAGTTCGCGGAACCAGGTAGGGCGGTGGCTGTCTCGAAAGGCAGCAGTCGGCGTAGCGTCGTCGTGGTTCAGGCGGCGCTGGTAATTCACGGGACCGCAGCAAGGGGCGACGCTGCCGTTTAGCCACGCATGAGTAGCCCGGAGACCAACTGCTAATCCCTCAGTCCCAGGTGACAATTCTTCGCCGCGAGAAAGGGGCGCCAGGTTGGCGCGTCTGAGTCGGCGCCGGCCTCCTGTGTCCCGAAGGACTGCCAGACACAACACGACTCAGCTAGCTAAAAGATAGTCTTCGAGATTTGTTTCTACTCGATTTGCTTCTACTCTGGAGCGTGGATTAGGGCGCCACTTATAGCGCCAACAAAGCCAGCCAGCAAATTTTCAGTAGCCCAAACATAGCCAACTAGCACAAGTTGACGCCAAATTTTTTCCTGTAGCTAAATTTGGCTATATATAGCCAAACCTGGCAACACTGCTGCCGGGTAGGGGCAACTGTGTGGCCGGTCTATATAGTATAGTGTCGCGCGTCATGGCTCTGCCAGTCGGTGCGGTGATCGCTGTGATGTCTTAATATATCGCGAAATGAAATCACGTATAGAGCTGTCCTCAGATTTCGCATTAGGGAGCATCGTAATCGTCGGAGAATATCTTTTTTTTTGTCAATTGGCTCCTGTCTGCCTTGTGCTGCCATTCTGCACGTCTCATTTTGTTATAAAACCCGTGGGCCATGAGTATGACGTAATAGTTCAGCGGAAATCCGCTAGGTGGAGATCCCTTTAACCTGTGGGCCAGAAAGATGAGTACCACAACGGGCTTGGTCGTGGAGATCAGAGAATGCACTAAAGCTATATCCAATCGCTTCCAGTTGTTTTTAGGTACATTATTACCATACAGTTGCTTGAGAGCCTTACTAGAGGAAGTTTGAGCGGAATACACCCAGGATAGCAAATATTACAAGCTAACTCTTTTTGGCGCGGTGATTGGGCGACCACTCGCTTTCTTCACAAGATGTCACTTTGCGACTTTCGACTAAGCTTCCTCTTGACCACAGCAAAGACGAAAAGAGACTTGTTGTATGCAGGTGGTGCTTCTTACATTCGACGATGCGGTGAACGATTTGAACTTCGACCACTACACGGAAATTTTCGACACGGGCCGCAAGAACCCCAACGGCTGCCCGATCCGCGGAACCTTCTACGTGTCGCATGAGTGGACCGACTACGGCCAGGTGCAGACTCTTTATTCCAAGGGGCACGAGCTGGCCTCGCACACCGTCACGTGAGTGTTCTTCATTGGCACACACTTTGATGAGCTTGATAAGGAGTTATTGTCGTTGTAAGTTGCTTGCTTCTTTTAGCGCTCTTGATGCCATCAAATATTTTTGGACAAGATGGCGATGCTGTGATTTCTTGCATGCAACATTCTCACTGTTCATTTTCACTGATTTGGGTGTTCATTTATTAAAAAAAAGACGTAGTGTTTTCGGCACAGCTTAGGTTTGTGAGTGTAGAGTAACCTTTCGCTGGCTTTTCCAGGTGTTAAATTGGCGCTTATGATGTCCCATCTGCTTTCTGCGGCCTTGGGTCTTTTGCCTTGGTTTAATAATTTACATGGTGGCAAATTATTATGCAAAAGACAAAGGTAATGCCCACGGCATGACGTTCATCACAGAATAGCCTGGCAAGGGAACAGGAATTCAGGATCACCAGTCAGCCTCTAGAGTCTGTAAAGGCGTACGTTCATGTTGGTGAATTACTTACAGGGGACGCTGATCATGAGAAGGAAATTTACAGAAGAATAAAAATGGGTTGTACTGCATACGACAGGCATTGCCAAATCCTGACTGGGAGCTTACCAGTGTCGTTGAAAAGAAAAATGTGTGATCTTTGCATTCTACCGGTGCTAACATATGGGGAAGAAACTTGGCGGTTAACAAAGAAGCTCGGGAAGAGGCTAAGAACCGCACAAAGAGTGATGGAACGAAAAATGTTAGGCCTAATGTTACGAGACAGGAAGAGAGCGGTGTGGATCAGGGAGCAAATGGGGTTTGCCGATATTCTAGTTCACATTAAGCGGAAGAAATGGAGCTGGGCAGGTCATGCAATGCGTAGGATGGATACCCGGTGGATCATTGGAGTTACGGAATGCGTACCAAGAGAAGGGAAGTGCAGTCGAGGACGGCAGAAAACTAGGCGGGGTGAAGAAGTTTACCTATCTGATGTAAATAAACGCCCTGTTCCTCTACTTCTCGGCCTCGCACTAAAGAAGCACCCTTCATGAAGTCTGTGCGGACGACGGCGTGGGCCTGCTAAGCCTCCGCGTGACGCCCCGGTAGCGTAGGCCAGCTACCCGTTACGAGACGCACCGGTGGCGTAGGCGCGACTCTCACTGAGACTCCGATACCAAGACTCCCGAATCCAACAATGCGCAGTCTCAATAGTGCCTAAAATAAACCAGGGTGGCGAATATAGAAATGTTTTTCTAAAATAGGACAGCAGAATCCGGACTCACTCACATATTAAACATTTTCCTCACTCGGACTCACTCACCGATATTCTACGCAGGTGGGCTCACTCGGACTCATACTCACCAAGAACAGATTTAGCCGACCCACTAAGACCTGCCAGAATCAGATTTAGGCAAGCCCACATAGACCTACTTCTTGCAGAAGACAAACATAATGCTCAATAGCCTGGCAAGGGAAGAAGAATTCAGGATCGCCAGTCAGCCTCTAGAGTCTGTAAAGGAACTTCAGAATAGTGTTTGCCTGAGCTCGTTGGTTGTGTGTCGTCGTCCCAGCGTGTGTCGTCGTCCCTTTCTGTCCGTGTGCATACGTTCTGCTGGAAACCATTTGTGCTCTGTAAAGGAGTACGCTTATCTAGGTCAATTACTCACAGGGGACCCTGATCATGATAACGAAAGTTACAGAAGAATAAAATTGGATTGAAGTGCATACGGCAGGCATTGCCAAATGCTGACTGGGAGCTTGCCACTGTCGTTCAAAAGAAAAGTGTACAATCATTGAATTCTGCCGTTGCTAACATATGGGGCAGAAACTTGGAGTTTAACAAAGAAGCTCGAGAAGAAGCTAAGAACCGCACAAAGAGTGATGGAACGAAAAATGTTCGGCCTAATGTTAAGAGACAGGAAGAGAGCGGTGTGGATCAGAGAGCAAATGGGGATTGCCGATATTATAGTTCACATTAAGAGGGAAAAAATCGAGCTGGGCAGGCCATGCAATGCGTAGGATGGATAACCGGTGGATCATTGGAGTTACGGAATGGGTACCAAGAGAAGGGAAGTGCAGTGGAGGACGGCAGAAAACTAGGCGGAGTGAAGAAGTTGGGAAATTTGCAGGTGTGAGTTGGAATCAGCTAGCGCAAGACAGGCGTAATTAGAGATCACAGGAAGATGCCTTCGTCCTGCAGTGGACATAAATAGGCTGATGAGGATATAGACCCACGGGCTCGCACCACTGACTCAGGCTCACTCAGGCTTACGCTGTAACACGCACGACCATACTAACAGAATCATGAGATCACACTCCATTCAAGATCGTGGAATCTCGCTCTCACTCATTGATTCGAACTTACAGGATTATAACTCATCTGAATCACCAGTTCAATACAAGGCTTACTGATTCCGAGGAAGAGATGGGATCAGAGTCACGCTCGCACTCACGTCTACTCACATGCACTGACACGCCCACTTATCAGGTTACACTTACACGTACTCATTCACGCCAATATTCATGTCCACTAACAGTCAAACTCACGTACAACAGGTAGCCACTCATGTTCGCACGGAGCACTCATCCTTGACACCACTGACTCACGCTCACCCACGGCGGTGCGCGCTTCCTCACACTTACACCTACCTGGCATGTCTGCGTCTAAAGGTGCTCAATTTTCTCAGTGCATTTTAGTAAATGTAGGTAAGCACGAGTAGATATTGGCACGTGTTCTTATTTATCCTTCTACCGGGCTCTGCATTTCACCGGCCAACCACTGAAAATTATCGCTCAGTGCAAGGCGCGTCTGCATGATATGTAACTTATTCGAATCTTATTCTTGTTTACATCTGTTGTGTATGTTCTCGCTGAGCCTTCTGTAATCAAATTGCATTTTGCTGAGTGCGACTTGTTTGGCTGGGCACAGGATCGCCCATTAACAGCTAATTTCATGACTTGCGTTGTATCACTGTGGTTCTTTACCGATACAACGTGATATTTGGTAGAAGTGCTTCATCGTTTATTTTCCGAACACCTTTTCAAGGCCGCGACCCTAGCCCGTACCACGGTGACAGCAACAGCGTCGCCCCGGACCATCGGGCTAGTCGCGGACAAAAAAGCTAACCCCGGAGCACGGACGTCTACTCCAGACTACCAGGAAAACCAAGGTCAAGCCAGCAGCCACGATGACGGATGCACCATCCGTCATGCAGCAGCCGAGGGAACCACCTATTTTCTGTCGGTCCTCGTCGGATGACCAAGAAACCTGGCATGAGACTTTTGAGAGGATCTCGACATTCAACAGCTGGAACGCTGGGGAGAAGTTGCCCCATATATACGTCTACTTGGAAGACGCCGCGAGGACATGGCTTGCGAACGGCGAATCCACCCTAACCACATGGGACCTATTTCGCAGACTTCGTACAGACTTTCACGAGCGTGATGCGCCAAGAGTGAATTCACGCTCTGTTGCAAGTCCGGATGCTGCTACTAGATGAGAGCGTCACGATTTTCACCAAGGAAATGACTCGGCTATTCCGCCCCGCCGACCACGACGTGTCCGAAGAAGAGAAGGTTTGTTTGCTGATGCGTGGGGTAGTGTAAGATCTCTTCGCCGGACTAACGCGCAACCCGCCGATTACCGTAGCTGAATTTCTGCCAGAGGCTTCGTTCACCTAGAAGACACTGGAAATGAGCACCAGACAATTCAACCGCCGCTCGATGCCAGACTGAGCCCATGCACTCTGCCCATGCAGTCTGCTCATGCACTCTGCTCCAATGACCTGCGGGGAACCATCAGCTCGCTCGTGCGCGAAGCACTACAAATAATGTTCCCATCGTCGCAACCTTGAAGTGGCATGAATTGCCGACACCGTCCGCGAAGAAAAGCAGCAGTCATTAGAAATTCCTAATCGACTGGAGGCTCAACCGGAAGCCATGAACAACGGCTCTGCCACCCGCCTCCATGTTCCTCCTCCATGTCCGCCTCAAACCCATGACAACGGAATTGTGTCGTCAGACGCCGTCGCCACAAACCCGCCTGCCCGCCGGCCCGCTGTTACGTCTGAAAACGTCAAAAGGCATTCCTTAGGTGCTTCCCACGAGGCAGCCCCTTCATCAGCGCCCGCCAAGACAGCGACGTAGACCTGGTGCCCACTGTTAAAAGGCTAACAAAGAAGCTCCCCTCAAGGTGACAACGACCACCGGATTCTGTAGACGTGGCAACGACTGCGAAGGCCAGGCTTTCCTGGTCCCTGCAAGCCGACAGCCACGAGATCCCGCTAATTGATGCAAGGGGCCAACGTTGGGGACTTCCGTACGAGCTCCGTCGACTTCAGATTCTCAAATTGCCACGTGGTTGCCTCCTATGCGGGGGCGATCGCGCAACATTGGATGCGGAGTCCGGCGGAACGGTGTCCTGTCATGGAAGGGATTTTGCGAACGGTGTGACGAATACGATTGGCTAAGACACAGTCATAGATTCCCGTGTCTGGTCACCTAGAGAAATGAACGGCTTTAAAAGCAGACGCCTTATATTTATTTATTTATTTATTTATTTATTATTACGATAGCAATTATATGGACACTCAAAAGCACATTTCTGCCGTCGGCGTCGCCGTCGCCGTGAGGTTCCGTATGACGTCAATGAAGATGAAATCGCCGCCGCGCGCCGAACGCTGTATGTGCGAGTGAAAAGGCGCGAGGGGCGCATGCTTTCACGGGGAGTGAACGCACGGCGGAGAACAAACGCGCGTTCTGCGCCGTGCTCGCTTAAGGGCTGCAGAAGTAGGCGTCTCTTTCCTCCTTTACAATCACCATATATGTGGAGCAAACGCGCCTTCTTCCAACGCGCGAGAGGCCGTGGGGGAGGGGGGGGGGGAGAGGCGACGTTTAGCTGCGGGCTGCGGTACAGTGTACTAGCTTCTAGTACACTGTAGCTGCGGCACCAAGTGCCTATTTATATCAGAGGCTCCGGCAACAGTCACCAACGCCACACGCATTTTAAAAGAACGCGGGCAAAACGCCGACGGCGTCGACAACAGTTCTGCGTGTTGCCGGTGCTGCTGCATGTCCAAGTTTATACAGCTGATAAAGCTAATATCATTACTCCGTATAGCTCTCTACAAATTTGCTATCGCAATTGATGCTTCGCCTTTCAGGTGAAACTGCGACAACTTTTTTATTTATGTTACCCTCAGGGTACAGAGTACATTTCAGAGGGGAATAGCAATTCACAACAATAAAAAAGAACAGAAAGCACGTTTCGTACAAGAATATAAAACAATAGAGGAAAACTATTAATAATGCGAGCAATCTTCTTAAAAGAATATAATAAAACAATTGAAGAATAATTATATTATGCGAGAACCAAAACATTATACAAAAATCAGTTAGTGAAAACCAAAAATACGGTAATTAGGTAATCATCGCCGTAAGGATCTTTTTAAATTGAATGGTATCAGTGATGCTCATTAGTGATGCGGGTAGGGAATTTTAATCGTTAACAAGTTCTTGGAAAATATGAATGCGCACGTGGTACTATGTTGCAATGGGGCACTGCTACTTTTTGTTGGTGCGACGAGAAATGAACGTTGCTGGTTGAATCCATGGGGAGTGAAGAAGCCGCCGCAGACAGACCTCCGCTCATGCAGTACTTTGCTGAACAGACGACGCGTATAGTGCCTCGATGCGCGCGCCCTCGCGAACGAAGCGGAGGCGAGCAAGCACATCGAGGCATCCTAACGATGCGGCTACTCTGTCGCGATCTAGGATCCATAGTCGCCATAGTCCGTCTTGCGCGGCACAACGCTTTTAGAACGCAGCTTTGAGGCGCCCGTTTCTGCGGAGAGCGTCGGCGTCGTATTCTTCTAACACTTTCGGCATACCCTGCTGCTCCGCTTTCCGCTTCATGGTTCCGCTGCACCCTGCTCCTCCGCTCTCCGCCTCGCGCCGCCTTTCCTCACCCGCTGCGCTCCGAGTTCGCTCTCATCTATCGCCGTGCTCGTTCGCTCGGTTACGAGCTGCGACGCCGACGCTCGCCGCATGAACGGGCGCCTAAGAGCTGTGCTCTGACAGCCGTCTTACTAAGAATCAAACGCAAATTACAGCCTCGTATTTAAGCCAATACACTTTACAATCACGAAGTAGTACAAATAACTGATATTTCGGCGTTAAAATCACTTCAATATTGGCCTGGTCAGCTCATGTTTCTGACATTTGTGCATCAGCCGTTACGAATTTGTGTTTTTAAGGAGGAAATTTGGAAACGACCTAACAAAGCTCAGATAATTGATATACAATTCGTACGTCAGTGCTAAAATAAAACATGTTTCCATGATTTGGGATCCCCAAACTTAACAGGATATACAAAAGCTGAAGTAGTTACACCGGAAAGATGTCAGATTTATTTATGGGAAGTATAAAAGGACTCACTCCCCTACTAAGCTTATGCGTGATCATGGCATTCCATCATTATACACACATAGACAATATGCTCGCATAGTGTATTTGCATGATATTATTGCGTTATCAACTATATGGACACTACAGGCGCATTTCTGGCGTCACCGTGGTCGTCGCCGTGAGGTTACATATAAAGTCCAATGCCGATGAAATCGTGACTGCGCGCCGTATGCTGTATGTGCGAGTACAGCGTTCGAGGATGAGCAAGTGATAGCGGCTCAATTTCGCGCACGCAAGTGAGGTAAGTGGGAAGGAAGCGTGCCGTCTTGCGTCGCACGCAACGCTCTGGGGGGAGGGTAGAGAGGGGGGATGCGTTCTTCTCCTGCCACCCGGGCGACCGCGCAGATGGCTTTTAATAGGTTCAAGATGCTTTCCCATTCATCCAATATCATCAATAAGTCCTAATGCTTTCCCATTCATCCACGTAGAGATAACTAAGTGCCCCTTGAATCATTTTTCAAGGCATTTTTCAAGGCACTGAACATTGGAAGTTACATTAGTTTGCTTTCTGTTAGAAGTAATACTTCTCAGCTGTAGAGATATCACCGTGTTCATTTGTTACTCTGAATACTAGTGTTTGTAATTTTTTAAGCGAAGATCTATAGGCTAACAAGTGCTGACAAGCTGGCTAACAAGCACAAGAAGGCTAACAAGCGCCACCACCACCACCACCACCACGGTGGTGGTGGTGGCGGTGTCACGCTGGAAAGTGGGCCGATCCTGATGATAGTGCAGAAAGGGTCTAAGCTCAATAGCGCATACCAGGGACAAAAAAGAGAGAGAGAAAGAAACAGAGGAAGGGAGAGAAGGGAAGAAAGAGAGAGAGCGAAAGGGAGAGAGAAAGAAAGAGAGAGAGAGAAGAAAGAAAGAGAGAGAGAAAGAACGATATAGAGAGAGATTGAAAGAAAGAGAGAAAGAAAGAAAAAGAAAATCACCATGAAGGTCAGATACACACACGACAAGCTTCGCTTGCCCCCATTTTCTCGACAGGGGAAGGGCTGGTGTTAGGTGAACTTTATAGGCTCACAAGCGTCGGCGGCGGTGGTGGCGGTGTCACGCTGAAAAGTGGGCCGATCCTGATGACAGTGCAGAAAGGGTCCAAGCTCAATGGCCCATACTCCTGTCGTGTGGGCCGATCCTGATGATAGTGCAGAAAGGGTCCAAGCTCAATGGCACATACTTCTGTCGTGTGGGCCGATCCTGATGATAGTGCAGGAAGAGTCCAAGCCCAATGGCACATACTCCTGTCGTGTGGGCCGATCCTGATGATTGTGCAGAAAGGGTCCAAGCTCAATGGCACATACTCCTGTCGTGTGGGCCGATCCTGATGATAGTGCAGAAAGGGTCCAAGCTCAATGGCCCATACTCCTGTCGTGTGGGCCGATCCTGATGATAGTGCAGAAAGGGTCCAAGCTCAATGGCACATACTTCTGTCGTGTGGGCCGATCCTGATGATAGTGCAGGAAGAGTCCAAGCCCAATGGCACATACTCCTGTCGTGTGGGCCGATCCTGATGATTGTGCAGAAAGGGTCCAAGCTCAATGGCCCATACTCCTGTCGTGTGGGCCGATCCTGATGATAGTGCAGAAAGGGTAGAAGCTCAATGGCACATACTCCTGTCGTGTGGGCCGATCCTGATTATAGTGCAGGAAGGGTATAAGCCCAATGGCACATACTCCTGTCGTGTGGGCCGATCCTGATGATAGTGCAGAAAGGGTATAAGCCCAATGGCACATACTCCTGTCGTGTGGGCCGATCCTGATGATAGTGCAGAAAGGGTCCAAGCTCAATGGCACATACTTCTGTCGTGTGGGCCGATCCTGATGATAGTGCAGGAAGAGTCCAAGCCCAATGGCACATACTCCTGTCGTGTGGGCCGATCCTGATGATAGTGCAGAAAGGGTCCAAGCTCAATGGCCCATACTCCTGTCGTGTGGGCCGATCCTGATGATAGTGCAGAAAGGGTATAAGCCCAATGGCACATACTCCTGTCGTGTGGGCCGATCCTGATTATAGGGCAGGAAGGGTATAAGCCCAATGGCACATACTCCTGTCGTGTGGGCCGATCCTGATGATAGTGCAGAAAGGGTCCAAGCTCAATGGCACATACTCCTGTCGTGTGGGCCGATCCTGATGATAGTGCAGAAAGGGTCCAAGCTCAATGGCCCATACTCCTGTCGTGTGGGCCGATCCTGATGATAGTGCAGAAAGGGTATAAGCCCAATGGCACATACTCCTGTCGTGTGGGCCGATCCTGATTATAGTGCAGGAAGGGTATAAGCCCAATGGCACATACTCCTGTCGTGTGGGCCGATCCTGATGATAGTGCAGAAAGGGTCCAAGCTCAATGGCACATACTCCTGTCGTGTGGGCCGATCCTGATGATAGTGCAGAAAGGGTCCAAGCTCAATGGCCCATACTCCTGTCGTGTGGGCCGATCCTGATGATAGTGCAGAAAGAGTCCAAGCCCAATGACACATACCAGGGACAAAAAGAGAAAAAAAAGAAAGAAAGAAAGAGAGGAGAGAGAGAGAAAGAAAGAAAATCACCACGAAGGTCAGATACACACACAAGCTTCGCTTGCCCCCATTTTGGCGACAGGGGAAGGGCTGCTGTTAAGTAAAGCTTTATAGGCTCACATGTGTCAGCGGCGGTGGTGGTGGCACGCTGAAAAGTGGGCCGATCCTGGCGATAGTGCAAAAAGGGTCTAAGCTCAATAGCGCATACCAGGGACAAAAAGAGAGAGAGAGAAGAAAGAAAGAGAGGAAGAGAGAGAAGGGAAGAAAGAGAGAGAGCGAAAGGAAGAGAGAAAGAGAGAGGAAGAAAGAAAATCACCATGAAGGTCAGATACAGACGACAAGCTTCGCTTACCTCCATTTTATCGACAGGCTGTGTCTGGCCCACGCATCATATTTTCTTGCTGACCTTAGTTTTGTATTTTTACATCCGTCTGTAATTAGTGTGACCTTGTTTTTTTCTGTTCCTGTGTGTACGTTCTGTTCCTACTTTCTCACTCTATGCCTTGCTTTACTTTCGTATTTCTGGGCTGTCATCATGCTGTTGTTTTTTTTTCTTCCCTTCTCCTTATCTTCAACTTCCTTTTGCACCCCCTCCTTCGTAGAGAGTAGGATGGCGTTGTGCACCTCTCGGTGGCAGTTGCCATCCTGCTCCTTCCATATTTCTCTCTTTTTGTGTAGGGTGTTTTCTTATCAAATAATGTTAATATTGTTTTGTATCATATTCCACTTCTGATGGGTGCGGGCGCGCGTGCGTGCCAGTGCGTGTGTGCGTATGTGTGATTTACGTAAGGACGTAAGATAATAAACAAACACGTAAATGTTTCTGCATTTTACGTTTCCGTTTCTACGTAAATGTTTCTACATTTTACATTTACGTTTCTACGTAAATAAATCAAACATGTAAACGGCACGCGCTCGTGCCACTCGCTCGTGGCACGCTCTCGTGCACTCGCAATGGCGAGGCCGCGTTTACGGGGGGTAAGAGCCATTCATTGTCTTACGTAATGGAGAGATTTAATTTTCAAGCAATTTAATTTTGATGAATCGCAAGCGCCAATGGCGGGCGAATGCTGCTAAGCGACCGCGTTCTCTCCGTCGCAGCCGAACGTAACCTCATAATAGAGAAATACTTTATTGAACCCTCGGAAATAACCCAGTGATAAACACCGGGGCCGCACGTGGTTGACCGTATTCGGGGAGTGATAGTCTTCCGCAGCTCAGCTCGTGCTCCGCACGCGCTCGTGCCACGAACGGGTCAACACAAGCTTCGCTTGCACGCCTCTTCACAGTAGTGGAAAGGCGGTAAATTTTTGAGTCATACGCAGTCTTAAAATGAGCGGATAAGGAGACTGACTGCAGAGGCTTCTTGCCACAGTAATATAGCCGCATCGCTGAGTGAATGTGTTACGACGCAGGCACAGCTTCGGCGAGAAGTTCTCCAAGCAGCAGTGGTTCAAAGAGGTGGCCGGCCAGCGCGAGATCCTGCACCTGTTCGGCGGCGTCAAGCTGGAGGACGTGCGAGGCATGCGCGCCCCATTCCTGCAGATTGGCGGCAACAAAATGTTCGAGATGCTGCACGAGGCCAACTTCACCTACGACTCGTCCATGCCGGTGTTCGAAAACAACCCGCCCTTCTGGCCTTACACGCTCGACTACGCCATCAACCACGAGTGTATGATCACCCCCTGCCCGAGCAAGTCCTTCCCGGGTGTGTGGGAGGTGGGTACTTTGGTATGCATGTCATTCAGCTGTCAAGATGCACCCTCTGCACTTGGCGAGCCATGACAGTCTGTCAGCAGACACATTTGTGTTATGTTTAACTCATCAATGCCCATGAAAAATCTACCAGCCAAATTTTATTGTACTTGTCACACAATGGTCTTCTCACACTGTAACTGCATTGTCTTGTGAACTGTGCGCTGTTACTTCAAGCGGTACAATCGTCTGCTTTATAAAGTACGCTGGGCCTGATTGGTAGCAATACACGATGCAGACCTTCAAAGTTACAAAGTTGGAACTTCTTAAAAACGAAATGTCTAACTTTAAATAGTCAAATTTAACTTTATACAGGTCATCTTAGCCTTCTCATGGCGAAATTATCCTTTTAGTCGCTATTATTTCTTGTTGGGATGGTGTTTTTACTCATCCAATGTGTAACATGGATTGAGAAGGTAACAGAGTAGCTGTGGTGTTGTTTTCAAAGAGGCACGCGATCGTAATATAGTATTTGATACCAATGGACAGCTGATATTTTAGGATATTTTAGGAAGGACGCATGCTTACAAAAAAAGAAAATGCAGTAGTCGCTTCAGCGATGGTTGCATGATACAACACGGCGTCTCTCGCGATGGCAGTCGATTGTTTGCATCACGATCCCGTTGCATGACTTGCTTGGCGATATTTCTTTTTAGAATTGTTTGACCTATGATGAGATGGAGTATGCATCTGGTTCCTAAATGTAAGTTATCTTATTTTAATGCCAGAGCTGCTGTCTTATGGCGCTGAAATATACTATATAACTCGCACTTGTCATTTCCTGTTTTTTTTTTCAAGTTTGCAATTTGTAATACATAAACATCTCTACTTATAAATATATTCACAAGATACGTAAACTATTTTCTATTTATCTGTATTTACTGCAACGTTGTGTTCACTTTATTGAACGTGAAGACAAGAGCATGGTCAATATTGTCAGTGGCATTAAAGAAACCGATGGTTAACTCAAGAAGATGGTTAAGCATCTTCACTTAGTGGAAGGACTGACGAATTCTTTTAGTTATTTCATGTTTAGTATTAAGAAGCGCCATTTCATATGATTTTTTTTTTCGAAAATCAAACGGCATATCTTTCTAATTTCTAATAGAATCAGGGCAACACTTGACTTCAGCCAACCAAGAGAACAGGCTGGCTTCAGGAAGGGATATTCTACGATGGATCATATCCATGTCATAAATCAGGTAATCGAGAAATCTGCGGAATACAATCAACCTCTCTATATGGCTTTCATAGATTATGAAAAGGCATTTGATTCAGTAGAGATACCAGCAGTCATAGAGGCATTGCGTAATCAAGGAGTACAAGAGGCATATGTGAATATCTTAGCAAACATCTACAAGGATTCCACAGCTACCTTGGTTCTCCACAAGAAAAGTAGAAAGTTACCCATCAAGAAAGGGGTCAGGCAAGGAGACACAATCTCTCCAATGCTATTCACTGCATGCCTAGAAGAAGTATTCAAGCTCTTAGACTGGGAAAGCTTAGGAGTGAGTATCAACGGTGAATATCTCAGCAACCTCCGATTTGCTGATGACATTGTCCTATTCAGCAACAATGGAGACGAATTACAGCAAATGATTGAGGACCTTAACCGACAAAGTGTAAGAGTGGGGTTGAAGATTAATATGCAGAAGACAAAGATAATGTTCAATAGCCTGGCAAGGGAACAAGAATTCAGGATCGCCAGTCAGCCTCTAGAGTCTGTAAAGGAGTACGTTTATCTAGGTCAATTACTCACAGGGGACCCTTATCACGAGAAAGAAATTTACAGAAGAATGAAATTGGGTTGGAGTGCATACGGCAGGCATTTCCAAATCCTAACTGGGAGCTTACCACTGTCGTTGAAAAGAAAAGTGTAAAATTATTGCATTCTACCGGTGCTAACATATGGGGCAGAAACTTGGAGGTTAACAAAGAAGCTTGAGGACAAGTTAAGGACCGCACAAAGAGCGATGGAACGAAAAATCTTAGGACTAACGTTAAGAGACAGGAAGAGAGCGGTGTGGATCAGAGAACAAACGGGGATAGCCGATATTCTAGTTGACATTAAGCGGAAGAAATGGAGCTGGGCAGGCCATGTAATGCGTAGGATGGATAACCGGTGGACCATTAGGGTTACAGAATGGATACCAAGAGAAGGGAAGCGCATTCGAGGTCGGCAGAAAACCAGATGGGAAGATGAAGTTAGGAAATTTGCACGCGCAAGTTGGAATACGCTAGCGCAAGACAGGGGTAATTGGAGATCGAAGGGAGAGGCCTTCGTCCTGCAGTGGACATAAAATAGGCTGATGATGATGATTATTATTATTATGTTGTACTTTGATGAGAATCGGTGCAACCTGATATTTAACGCGCTCTCAAATACTTTCGAAAGGACTGGGAGGACGCAGGTTGGCCTGTAATTGGTTAAGTGTAGCTTATCATCTCCTTTAAAAACAGGGCATGCTCTCGCAATTTTTAAACAATCTGGAACGACACCAGTTTTGAACATTCTGTTAATAATATACGCTGAGGTTGGAGTTATTATGACACCTACGTATTTTATTGGTGTTGGTCTAGTATCGCCAAAGCCAGCGGCTGCGTTATTCCTGATATTTATTATTGGCACGACTTCGTCTGCAAAGACTGGGGTCAGTATTACAGAATTGATAAGATTGGAATCTTTTAGGACACAGAAAGGCCCTGATCGTCAATATAATTTGCACTGGTCACAAAATACTCATTCAGTTCGGCTGCTGCTTCGCAACCTGTTACATCGCCTGCACTTGTTCGCAGCTGCGAGACCTGCTTTTTCTGCGATTTTAAATTTTTTACTTCTTCCCATAGCTTTCTGGCGTCATTTCTTTATCTTAGACAACAGTATTTAAGGGGGGATTAATAGCTAGCTCAGGTCTACTACTACTACCGCCTGTAGCTCTGTCATTAATAAAGCAAACTCTACCAAATTTTGCAAGCTGTTTCATTGGATAGTTTGCTAAATACAGTATGAATTTCGTGAGAAATTGCGAAGCTAATAATAAAATATAAAACAATATATGTTTTAATTAGTTTTATTTTTGAAGGAACATTTTTCAAAAAACGCTTCACGCGTAGAAAGCTGAAAACTCCTGTGGTTGTTGCATGTGTCCAGAGTGTTTTACTGAAGCAAAATAATATTTATAGGTATCAGCATTGTTTAGTAAAAAAATTTAATCCATGAGGACTGGACTTTGAAGGCTTTTTTTCTTGAAGAAAAGCTTTTGTATAAAATAATGTTCTGGCAGCAAAACCTTTCTTTTGGTTCAGTAAAAGCGAATGCTATTCAGAAAGAAGTCACAGAAGTTTCCACTTGATAGCTGAAGTGGTCACAGAGAAAATGTTCCTTTTCTGACGAAAAGTAGTGCTTTGGAGAAAACCGCACTGAAAGTTCGAGTTTCCGTCAAGTCATATTAAAGCGCTCCTGCTGCATAATCTTCAGCATTATTCTCTTCGGCCTGTCTTTTGAAGTCTTTTCGCTCACTCGCCTTGGTTTTTCTTTCTTTCTTCCTCTCCACAGAGGCTTGAAAATCTGCTTTTTTTTCATCCTGTCCTTGTCCGTCCTGCTTAGTGCAGCGTCACAATAGACAACCGGAGTAACGCCAAGCGCCTCGAGGACTTTTTTTCTGGCATAGTTGCCGTCATTGTAATAGCTGACCCCATCATAAACAGCAGGTTTCACTGTGAAACCTGCTATTACAATGACGGCAACAATGCCAGAAAGAAAGTCCTCGAGGCCCTTGGCGTTACTCCGGTTGTCTATTGTTCGCTAAATAAATCTCCAATGACGCGAGGCCACAGCGTTTCTTCAAGCTCTCTTCGAGTCGAAGGGTGCCCTCACCACACTTCTTGCAGATTGAAACGCGCATAATGAAGTCATTCAGCAAAGCAATGTCTATTATACGAAATCCAGATGAGTTTGCACCCACATCGTCAAAAAAAAGTCACAGGCATGCGCGTCACACACAGCACAGTCACAGCGTAAGCTAGTTGAGCGGCGCAACAGTAGCTCCAATTTCGGCACAACGCACAACATGGTCTTCGCGGCAAAGTGTCTTCGCCTCGATTTTGACGAGAACGATCTGAACTGTCCGCCCGGCGACGGCGTGCTGCGGTTGTAATGCTCTCTGCACAGCAGTCTGCTGAGCCCGATGATGTCTGGTTGTAGCCGCGCACGTAGCTCTACGATTCGCTTCTTCAGCAGTTGTTCGTACCTGGCGAGGAGACGCTATAACGTGTACCGAAGAGGTACGCAGAATACGTGGCGCACATCGAACATCAGGATAGCGTTCATTGCGCGCCCCGTCTGAATCGCATCGCGTCTGAATCGCATCGCGTCTGAATTGCATCTCGTCGCACGCGGTGGTTGCAGGCACGTTAACTAGATGGCGCCACCATACTGGCGGAGGCTCGGGTCGTCTGCGCCTGCGCGCCTACCTAGGCGCGCCGGCGCAGAGGCGCAGGGTGCGTATAAAGGGAATGTTTCTTCTGCTGATAGCAAGCGCTTGCGTGGCTCGGTGGTAAAGTATCCGACTCCCACGCAGCGGACCTGGGTTCGATCCCGGAGAAGAGCGGGTACTTTTTTTCGCATTTCCCGCGATAGCGGCTACGGGGCGGCGGCTTCATCGCGACCAGGAACGGCTATTGGAGTGAGCCCATAACGGCTTACGCTGTGAAAAACCGCATATCCACGGGGTGAATGATGAGTGGTCGAAGCTCCGGAGGGAATCATCGGTAAATCGTGAATCTTCCGTGTAATTCGCCCAGTCTCGCTGCACTAAATCGAACGATTGACTTCCACCAATGACACGCGCCATATGTGACGTCATTCCTATTTTATAACAGCGCCCTTCATTATAATTGCATCATATGCCCCTTAAGGGGACGCTAGCACAAACGCGTTAGAAACGTGCAGTACTCTCTAGTAAGGGGGAGAGGCCACAGCGTCTTACGCAGCCGTTTACACATGCCGGAACGTGCACCGCGTTTGCCGACTCCATCACATGACTGCTGAGAGAGTATAACCCCCGTATTCATAAACGCTCCTCGACTTGAACTTGACTTGCCACCGCCTTCAACGCGTTTCGAACGCGCTGCCCAAGGCGGTGGCAAGTCAAGTTCAAGTCGAGGAGCGTTTATGAATACGGGGGTAAGGCGGAGAGGCAACAGCGTCTTACACCAGCTTCTTTCACGGGCCGTAACGCGCTAGCACAGACGCGTTAGAAACGCGCAGTCTTTCGTTAATGTTGGGTATTTATTGCCATCGTGGTGCGTGTGTCTATGTGCGCTTCGTGGCGTAGTGGTTAGCGCCGCGCGTTCGGAAGCGAGGGGTCCCTGGTTCGATTCCGCGCTACGGACACAACTTTGGGAATTTCTTTTTCTGATAAAGGTAGACGTGGCTACCTACTACGACAACGACGACTACTACGACGACGACTACTACTACTACTTGTAATACATACTACAGAAGAGGGACAGACCCACACCCTAAGGAGCTTCGCCCCTAAAAGAAATCTCGCGGGGCATTTCCAAACTTGGCGGCACTTGCACTCACCGGCGTTGGCTCGGTGTGTTGTGTTAACAGCGCACTTTGCGGTATTGGTTTCCACAGAATTTTCTTTTCTTGCGCGGATTTGGTGAAAACTGAGGCATTGGTTCAGTGCGTTTGGAAACAAATCGCAGCTGCAAGCCGTCCAAAATGGTAAGAATTGCAGAACGCACGAGCGTTGGTGTGAAACGGCGGGAACGCAGATGCAAACAAACTTTCGCGAGCAAACTTCAGTGACTGTGACGACCCCCTTCGGCCCTAGACTGAGCGGTTGAAACCGTTTATTTAGATAGAATTCTGCCAATCTGAACGATTATACATAAAAATAACGCTTGCCCGTCATTACGTTCGCAACAAAGCAAACGTCAAGACCCCTTACAAGATCTCGCGCCGTAAGGAGGCGCAGCCACGGGGGCAAGTGCGTTTGACGCCATTTTTGAATGCCTCCGTTGCGCATTAGAGGGCGCCACTTCGAGGAAACACTTGAATTGTTGTGGGATATTCTTCAATACGAAGGCATAGATGACGATTTCGTGGAGCTGCTGAGGGAGATATATCGAGACAACCAAGTACAAGTGGCATGGGAAGGCCGAAAAGGAAATGAAATGGTGGGAATTCACAAAGGATTGAAGCAAGGATGCCCTCTGTCACCATTGTTGTTCACGCTTTACGTCAAGGGCATAGAAAGACGACTGGAAAACAGCGAATTAGGTTTTGATTTATCCTACATGCGTAATGGACAAATGGTGCAACAGAAGATCCCTGGACTGATGTACGCAGACGACATTGTGCTACTAGCGGACAATAAAAAAGATTTACAGATACTTGCGAATATCTGTGGGAACGCAGCGACAAATCTAGGCCTTAAGTTTAGCACAGAGAAATCAGGGATTATGATCTTTAATGAGCACACGAGTAACTTCGTGGTGTCAATTCAACAGCAAGTAATACCCATAGTGAAGCAATATAAGTACCTCGGCGTACACATAAACGAAGGAAAGAATTACTCAATCAACCACCAAGATAATCTGAAAATAAAGGGGAAGCGGAATGCAGCATTAATGAAACACAGAGCACTGTGGGGCCACAATAAGTATGAGGTGGTGCGTGGAATCTGGAAAGGAGTAATGGTGCCAGCGCTAACATTCGCAAATGCCATTATATGCTTAAAATCGGATATATTGGCGGGTTTGGAAGTTAACCAAAGATCAGTAGGCCGGTTGGCTTTGGGAGCACACGGTAATACGACAAATGAGGCAGTGCATGGAGACATGGGTTGGGCCTCTTTTGAAGTCAGAGAAGCACAAAGCAAAATTAGTTTTGAAGAAAGGCTCAGGAACATGGATGAAAATAAATGGGCAGCTAAAGTGCACAAGTATCTCTACATGAAAAGCGTGGACACAGAATGGAGGAAGAGGTCAAGGAAGTTGGCAACCAAGTACAGGATAATCGAAACTGTAAATAGACAACCAGGGGTCATCAGAAAGAAAGTGAGAGAAATAGAGACCGTGAATTGGATGCAAAGAATGGAAACGAAAAGGACAATGGAGATTTACAAGAATGAGAAGAAAGAAATTAGAAGGGAAAATCTGTACGATAACACAAAGGGCAGTGCCTTGCTATTTGAGGCTCGAGCCGGTTGCCTAAGGACGAAAATATATCGGAACAAATATTCGGAATTAGATGAGACATGTGTATGCTGCAGTAAAGATCCAGAGACCACTCAGCACATCCTAATGGAATGCGACGGGATCCACCCAGCGAGAACCGTAGGTAACGTGCAACTCCCAGAAACGCTTGGGTTTAAAGTGGAAGGAAACATAAACAGATCAGCCGTAGAGATCAGCAAGAGACGATTAGAGTACTGGTGGAAAAAAAGTAGGGAAAAGATGGATGCGACCTGATCTCTTAAAATCATAGGCAGCGGTACAAGGTAAATTTTTGAAAAAGAAAAAATAATGATAGGTATACAAAAATGCAAGATAAAGAACATGTATAGTATACCTGATTAAATCAAGCAGGCTAGGTGACTATTTGTCGCCGCCCCGTTTCAAAGGGGATGCCAATAAATCATCATCATCATCATCATCACTTGTCAAGGGTGCTGGAATATTGTGCCACTAAAATTGAAAAATCGCATTTTCAGTCTATTTTGCCCTTCATCCCCCCTAACAGTACCTGTTCTTCGCAAATTTTAACTCGGCGTTTACTTTATTACTATATATTTTTATACTATAGTTTAACCTCTAGTTGACATTAAGCGGAAGAAATGGAGCTGGGCAGGCCATGTAATGCGTAGGATGGATAACCGGTGGACCATTAGGGTTACATCAAGAGAAGAGAAGCGCAGTCGAGGTCGGCAGAAAGCCAGATGGGATGATGAAGTTAGGAAATTTGCAGGCGCAAGTTGGAATACGCTAGCGCAAGGCAGGGGTAATTGGAGATCGCAGGGAGAGGCCTTCGTCCTGCAGTGGACATGAAATATAGGCTGATGATGATGATGATGATGATTTTTATACTCGGCCAGCATTTCAATAATGCTTGTACTTACAAAGTAATGATACATTTCATTTTTTTATCTTTGATGAACTTCAGAAGTCTGGCATCAACCTATAGCTTCCTTGCCCTCTTTGGCCTGTGGTTACAAGGCTTTAGCGGAAACGCCTGGTTGTAACACACTTTATATACAAATGCGTCATATGCTGCGTTTGGGTTGTCGTTTTTAAATACGCATGTGCAGTTTGTTGCCCACAGGGAACTTGTCCAAGGCTGTGGAATTAATACTTCTAAATAAGGCTGCTTTTTTTGTCACGCGTTTGGTGGGCGAACAGGGTATGCAGCAGGAAATCGGAAGGTGATCACGTTTCTCAGCAGACAGAATCCCAGCAGTACAGTGATTTGAGCGGAAATTGGTAATGTCCACATCAAGCAAGGTAGCAATTTTGTCTGTTATTCCTGTGGCATGTGTGATCAGATTTATACAAGCAAAACAGTTGCTAATTTCTGCGAACTGTCTGACGGACGCGTCGCATGATAGCGTGTTAATATTGGTGCTAAAGTACACTTGGTGCTAATACGTTAATAAGCTAATTAACGTAAATAATTGAGAAACTTAATTTTGTTTTAACGACGTAAGTTCAAATGTCGATTTTTTGTTTATTAAGGAGCAACATATGGCATAGTTTTTAGCCTGCATCAGTTTTCTCAGTTATTTCTTGAACGTTTCAATGTTGTTATGAGTAGAAAAGAAAAGCTACCTCAAAGATGGTTTTAAACAAGTGGCATTTCTAAGCGGCCGGCTGAACGATCGCGTAAAACTGACAAGACGTTCGTGCTGCCTGGTGAAAGCAGCCGCGCGACCATTAGCAGGGCTCGTCCGCTAGGGGCTTGTGGAGCCACCATTTAGGCTGACGCATTTTCACTGCCACGTTGTCAACAAAAAAGCCATTTACTGGCATTGGTTGTTTTAGGCGCCTTTTGAGAGCGCTGTTGTCGCTCACACAAGGCCGTGGGCGCGCACTCGCTCCACTTTTTTTTTTTTTTTTTTTTTTGCGCGACAATTTCGAAATGCGGGAAATGCGGTGCGCTTTAACCTGTTTTAATTTGGAGACCACTTAGCACATCCTAATGGAATGCGAAGGGATTCACCCAGGGAGACCCGTGCGTTACGTACGCCTTCCAGAAGCGATAGAACTTAAAGTGGACGAAAGCATCAACCGGTGAGCGCTCGAGTTAAACAAGAGACGTTTAGAGTATTGTTGGGGGGAAAAAACAGGGGAGAGATTGATACGACCAGATCTGTTAGTCATGGGCAGCGGTACAAGGTAGATTTTGAGGGGAAAAAAGATTAAAGAAATGTATACAAAAATACCACAAAAACATGTATAGCATCCTTGATTAAATCAAGCAGGCTGGGTGACTATTAAATGCGAAGCATTTCTTGGCGGTGGCTCTGTTGTCCCGCGTCCCCTCCCCCTCTCTCTCCTCTCGTACGCTCCCCCTTGTCTCCTCTAGGAATACTCAATGGAGCGGCGCCCGCGTGCCACACCCCCACAGCGCATGCGCGTCCCTTCCCCCTCTCTCTTCTCTCCTACGCTTCCCCTTTCTCTCCTCTAGGAATCCTGTACGGAGCGGCGCCCGCGTCCAACACCCCCACAGCGAATGCGTGTCCCCCCCCTCTCTCTCCTCTCCTACGCTCCCCCTTTCTCTCCTCTAGGGATCCGGAGCGGCGCGCTCGACAGGTGATGCGACAGCTGCATAATGTGGGGGCACCAGGGTAGGGGGCGCCACGGTAGTTCCGCGGTATGAAAATGACGGAGCGCGCGCGCCTCATTCTCTCTCCTGTGCAGCGCCGCGATGAGCGCTCGGGCCGCTGCCGCGAAACCATCTCCCGCTCAAGTTAACCATCTCCCCGCTGCTTCGCATCCACACATGGTTCCCTTTAGCGGGAGATGGAGTAACTATATGTCACCGCCCCATTTCAAAGCGATGCCATTAAATCATCATCATCATCGATATAGTGTTTTCGAATGAGAATTTTCCATTCAGATATCGGTCATTGGATAAGTAATTGTAAATCATCTATATAATTGTGTATGACTAAGCATATTAACCTGAAAGCGAAGCACTGCAAGCGATAGCAAAGTTTACAGTTGATCTGCAGGCGTCTCAGAGCCCTGACGTTACGAGGAATGTAACATTTTAGCGCGAGCAGACGCGGAGAAAAGGGAGACGTAGCCACCAGGAAGCGCATTACGGTGCTTACCCGAAAATGTTATCCAAGTTCGCACGCCCAACACCGAGCCAGTTATGAGGAACGTTGCAGGCGTCGCACCTCGATGGTGAGAGTGAAATAACTTTATTGAGGTCCAGAGAAGCCGAGCTTGATGGCCCGATCGCGGGCACTCTGGACGGCCAGGATTTGGTCGTTGAGTTCGGGGCTGCCCAAAAGCGTAGCCCACCTATCCTCGCTGAAGGCGGAGCCGATGGCTTCACAATCCCGCAACACATGGTTCAATGTTGCCGTTAGTCCACAGGCAGGGCAGTCCGCACTGGGATAACTTTCAGGGTATATAGCGTGAAGAACCGCAAGGTTAGGATACGCACGAGCTTGTAAAAGTCGAAGGTGACACCGAAGGAAAAGCGGCATTTGTGAGCACCCACAGAAAGACTATATAGACTTACTTTCACGTTACGCTGAGACCACTCTATGGAGTTCGGTGAAGCGCACAGTGTGTGCGCGCAAAACGCTCATGCCAGCAGCGGAAGCCGGAAAGGTGTCCTTGCTGGGCAGAGCCGATCGATGAGCGCCGCAAAATGCGCCCCGCGTCTGTTGACTGCACGCGTGGGCCGCATCTGCGATACCGCGTGACAGCACGATGACACAAATGCGTCTCGGTTGTCACTGGTCTGTCGCAAAAAAATGCTCCAGCCTATTTTTTTTATTTACTTCAGGGACAGAGGCAGTTCGAAGACTTATTTTTGGCAGAACGCCGTTGGTCCCGTCTTCGTATCTCATAACCTGTATATTTAACCTCTTTGGCTCTTGTTAGATGTGACACTCTGTACACCTATATGGCATACAGAACGCCATTTTGGCGGGAAAACAGAGTGTACGGTATTATATTAGGTGAGCGTTCCTCCTTTCTGTCTGAACACAATTTCTCGTTGAATTCGCTGCTTTCATTGGCCTCGCTCATTCTCATCCACAGGTACGCTCTTTTACAGGTTGATCAGACCGTTGTGAAACACGCGTTCGTAAAAAGGCTCTCGCAGGCTTAACGTGGGGCTTGCGCTTCGCCACACGCAGGTGGGCATGGTGATGTGGATCGACCTTCGCGGTGGTCGCTGCTCCATGGGCGACGCATGCTCAAACCCGGCTGACGACGAGGGTGTTTACAAGATGCTGTTGAAGAACTTCAATCGCCACTACAAGAGCAACCGGGCGCCCTTCAACCTCTTCTATCACTCGGCCTGGTTCAATACGCAGCACCACAAGAAGGGCTTCTTGCGCTTCCTCGACCACATACTGTCCAAGGGCGATGTCTGGCTGCTCACCAACTGGCAGCTCATCCAGTGGATCCGCAACCCGACGCCCAACAGCAGGTGTGTTAACTTTGCATCCATATATGTTGCTCTCTTTATTTGGAAGGCAACGTCTTAGACGACTGCAGGCGGTTTTCGCGTATTCCAGATCTCGGTATATTGTAATGCTTCTAGAAAGAAACTGTTGGTTAGGTTACTCGTAAATGTCGTATGAACATGACAATGGTAATACATAATACCTCGTCATGCCAAGAACACTTAGCAGCCGTAAGCAACTAAGGATATAACAAAACCTGGAAGACGATTCAACCTCCAGTTGAAGTCAATGAACGACAATGTCTCCCTGAGTGAGTCGTTGGTTAAATATGAGATCAGTAACTGCGCACCGCACTCAATCGCGCCACCCCTCACGTGAGGCGAGTAGGAGGAGCTTCGGACTCGTTTCTATTTTTAATGCACTCTCTTGCGGATTAGCTTACATTTTAGACTGCAGAGTATTCGGGATAGGCCCACATTGGGTGTATGATGATGCGTTAAATTACTTTAAACACACTTTCTCGGTTCTACCTGCCAAAACTACGATGTGTTTATGAGGAACGCCGTTGTGGGGGAAAACGTGAATGACCTAATGGTTACTCGGGCTTCTGTGCTATGGTAGCTACAGCGCGACAGAGTAAGAGAGAAAGCTTTATTTACAGAAAGGCAGAGAGGTCGACCTGAGTGCTACTCTACACTGGGGAAAAGGGACCGGTAGGAAAAGTGCTGATGAATGATGATGATGATGATGATGATGATGATATGAGGAACAGTTGCGTATATACACGTTCGCAACATTGTGGCGTCTCTGAAGCCGTGCGCCTGGACCCCAGTGGCTTATAGAAAGGCACTTGTAACCACGGCTGCGCTGTTTGCATTGGACCAAGGACCCAAAAGAAACTCGCCTGATAGCAGGCTCTTATCGACGTTTGCAATAGCAGAGACCAGTTGCTGTCGTTCTTTGTGTGTTGAGCGCGACACGTGCGTACAAATGAGAAGGAAGGCGACGGTGCTGTGTACTAAGCTACCATGAAGCTTTGCCAACTCGTCCAATATGCCATCTTAGAGGTTCTTTGTAAGAATCGAGCCACTGGATAATTTTGTTGATTTATTCATTAAGACAGTATGGCAGAATTACCACTTCTCCCGATGACTGTGGCCGGTAATGCACTTAATCAATCTAGCGACGCGACGTGTTGCGACCTTCGAAAGCGAGTCATTCATGAGGCGTGTACTGCAGCGGAACCCCAAGAAATGTCGGCGCCATCTTGCGCCGCGAAGCCTCCGAAATGCATGGCACGCCGTTCGAATAACGCTGAGAAAACGCGTCACGCGGAACGCTTCTCTGGACAGGCTGATCGTCCGTGCGTGGCCTTAGATACGAGAATTTCGCGCCGGAATCTGCGGACGCTGAGAATTATTTCTTCGTTTGACTCAGTGACTCAAGTTGCTCATTGGAGAGCGGCACATGTCCAGGGCATTCATGGCGTCAAAGGCGTTCATTGAAAACGGCCCAGTGCATTTGTGACGCAGCCTGCTAATGGGTCGGCTTGCTTTTCTTGCCTTGTGACGTAGGTTTGATGCCGCTCAACACCAGATAAGGTGTCTTTTTCGTCATTGTCCATTCCCCAGTGGCACATACATAATTACCCAAGTTGGCATCAAAGGAAAGACAGGGAGGTATCTCCGGTTGGCTACCCTGTAGCGGGGGAGGGGTAAAGGGATGCGACTGGAAAGAGAGAGAAAAAAATAAGTAAAACAAGAAAAGAAAATCACACACAAAACAGAACTGTTTCTGTGGTCACTGCCACGCAGTCTGCAAAGGTGTTCTCGTGTTGAATAGCGTCAACGTTCCATCCTACGTCACACAGTGAAGAGTCACAATTTGTCACTGTATCCGGTGTCTTTTAAGTAACGCAGCAGTGCCTTCAGGGTGGCTCGCGCCGTTGCTCGTGTAGGCCAGTTTCCAAGGATGTTGTTTTCTGTTATTGGGCGTTTGTCCAGTTTTTATTTATTTATTTATTTATTTCAGTACTCTCAGGGCCAGAGGCATTACAGAGAGGAGGGGCATACAAAATCGGCGGCAGTTTCCTTAAATTTGTTGACGTCGGTGATGGCAGCGATGAAGGCAGGGAGATGGTTCCAGTCATTTCCAGTTCGAGGAATAAATGAGTTTATGCAAAGCCTAGTTAGACATTGCGGTATTCCTACCTTGAAGTTGGTCAATGCGTGAAGATATATAAGATGGAGGGAGGAGTAGCTTATCTTTGAGAATAGGGTTGGTATAATAAATTCTGTGGAAAAGACATAAGCGAAAATATTTACGGCGCAGAGAAAGAATGGGAAGAGCAAGTGCAGATTTCATTGCAGATACGCTTGCTGTTCGGGAATAATTTGAAACAATAAAGCGGGCGGCGCGATTTTGAACAGACTCTAAAATGTTAATTAAAGTTATCTGATTAGGATCCCAAATGGAGCAAGCATATTCTAGTTTAGGTCTTATTAATGTACTATACAGATGAAGCTTAACGGTGCTATTAGAAGCTGTGAAATGGCGCCGTAAGAATCCGAGCGTGCGGTTAGCCTGGTTGCATATGTAGTTCACGTGCATTTTCCAGGACAGATTGTGCGTTAAGTGAATACCAAGATATTTGTACGATGAGATAGGTGATAGGAGAGAGTTATTGAGAAGATAGCGAGGGGTGTATTCAGGAGGACGGCTGGAAATACGCAGATGTTTGCACTTAGTGGTGTTAAGCGTCATGAGCCATTCGCTGCACCATGAAGAAATTGCGTCCAAGTCTGATTGCAAACATGCTTCATCAGAGGGATTAGTAGTAGAACGATAAAGCACACAGTCATCTGCGAAAAGATTTATATGGGAGATAACGTTGTTAGGAAGATCATTAATATAAATTAAAAACAGGAGAGGACCTAACACAGAACCTTGAGGTACTACATAGGTTACGGAAACAAGAGGTGAGTCATAATCATTAACTGAAACATATTGACTACGGTTGGAAAGAAAACATTTAATCCAGCCTAATACTTAATCGTTAACATTAAGAGCATCGAGTTTAATTAGCAAGAGATCATGAGAAACAGTGTCAAAGGCCTTAGCAAAGTCTAGAAAAATGCAATCCACAATAACGTTAGCATCCATAGCGTGAAATAAATCATTAGTGAAAGAATGTGTCTCACACGAAAAAAAATTTTCGGAAGCCATGTTGACATGAATTGAAAAAGTTGTTAGATTCAAGGAAGGTAATAAGATGAGAATAAATAATGTGCTCAAGAAGTTTACAGGGAACGCTCGTTAATGAAATGGGCCGATAGTTAAGTATTGAAGCGTTACTACCTGATTTATGCAATGGAACCACCTTCCCCACCTTCCAATCAAGAGGGATGGAACAACTCTGCAATGACTGTTCAAAGATTTCACGAAGAATCAATGATGAGCAGGTAGATGTACTTTTCAAGAACTTCGTTGTAATGCCGTGGATACCTGAACAAGATGAAATCTTCTGTCTTTCAATTAAACATGTTACGCCAACAGAATCAATGATTATTGAAGCCATGGGTAAAAAATCAGATGTACAAGGCTGAGGGAAAACATTCGGCAGGGTACACGAAAAACACGAGGCAAAAAAATCATTTAACACTTTGCAGCAGTCACTCTGGTGTATCGGAGTGTTGTGATCATCGCAAAGATGTATTCGGCTTATTCCCGCTGACCACATTCCAAAATTTTCTTGGATTATCTCTAAGAAGGAACGGGAGCGTGTGCTGGTAGTAATTTGTTTTTACTTCAGACGAAATTTGTTTGCAATCCGTCTTAGCGGTGGCGTAAGCGTGCCAGCGTTCGGCCGTTTGGGTTGCCTTGGCCCGCCAGAATAGTCTTTTTTTCTTGTTCAGCAGGCGCCGCAGGCGTGTGTTAAACCAGGGAGCATGACAGTTAGATATAATACGTTTCTCAGGGATGAATTGATCAATTAAAAAATTGACTTTTTCTTTGAATAAGGTCCAATTTTCATCAACGCTGCGCGTGTGGACACTTGGAATAAACTGGGTGATAAAATCCATTAGTTCGCGGTTTATAGACTCAAAGTCAGCATTTTTATAGTCTCGGATAACTTTTGGTGTTTTGGTAGCGGGAACAGACGTGCGTAGTTCAAAATAAATGAGGCAATGATCACTCAAACCAGGTAAATATCTTAAGCAGGAAACAAGCTGGGGTGTAGTAGTGAGAAGGAGGTCAAGAATGTTAGCAGAATGCTGAGTAGGTCGTGTAGGCTGAAGGACAAGTTGCTTAAAATTAAAATCCAGACAGAGGTTGATGAAGAGAGAGCACTCAGATGAGCAGTCAGATGAGGGAGGAGAGTCATGCCAGTTAATTGTTGGAAAATTAAAATCACCAAGAAGGAAGAGTGGGCATGAAGGGAACCGGACAATTAACTCATTTATTACGTCATGTAAATCTGAATTAAATGTCAAGGGTGAACTGGGCGGCCGATAGCACACACAAAAAATAAAATCACGATATCCCAGAGTGACACGCGTACACACGATTTCCAAATGAGTAGCAATATTTATAACACAACAACTCAAGCCGTCACGTACGGCGATCAACACTCCGCCACCCGAGCGCGAGATACGGTCTCAGCGAAAAAAATTGAAAAATCTTTCACATTCAAGGATTTCATAATCTGCAATATCACTCGAGAGCCAAGTTTCGGTCAAGATAACAATGTCAGCTGAACACGAATCAATGGCTGAAGATAGGTCATCACGTTTATTACGCACACTGCGCACATTGGAGAAAAGGAAGGAAATTGGTTTAGCGACAGGACGAGCAGGTAGCTATAGCGATGAATTACTAGTGGCAAATGAAGCATTCGGGATAATATTCGTCGAAGCCGAAACAACAGATGTGCCTCTGATCTCGCTGGAACACCTTTCGGCAATATCTACTTCACAAACACGATCGGTGGTGGAACAATAGACGTAGCACTTTTTCTTGATGTACAATCGGTTCAACCGCAAGAGATACTTCTCTCCCGAAGCCTTACCGAATTCAGCCAACTTTTTGCGGGACTGGCGTGTGGCGCGAGAGAAGTCTTCACTAAATGATACTTTGCCATTTTTGAACTTTGTACGTTGCGATATAATCTTGTCTCTTAATTTGGGAGAACCGAATTTAACAATGATGGGTCGACATTTCTCCGATACATACGAGCCCAGTCTGTGTGCACGATGAATACCTTCGTCGGGAAAAGATAGATCTAGTTTGTCTGAAAGAATTTTGCGAACGTGTTCTTCAGACTCGGCCCAAGTTTCAGAGCTAGTGTCCGGGATACCGAAGAAAATCAGGTTATCTCGACGGGAGCGATCCTCGAGATCGTCTAGCCGTGAATTTAATGCACCTGACTCCATACGAACAGCCTCGGATATGACATCATTAAATGCAGGAACACCTTCACTGTCCAGTGACAGTACCTGGGATTCGACAGCCGCAAGCCTGCTAGTGAGGTCGCACACTTTCTGCTCTAGTTCAAGTTGGTTCGCCTTTAGCTGTGTTAAAAGTATCCATCAACTCACTGTGACGTGCATCCGATTTTTCAGACAAGGCAGTAATAGCAGCTAGCACATCGGCATTTGGATTAGCATCGGTTGGTCCCGGATTTGACTCAGTGTCGCCTGCTAACATTAAAAGCTTAACAACATGTATGCAATCATATATTGTAGAAACTAACACTAGTGGGCAGGCAAAGAGCAGCGTACAAATGTTGCCGGTACGCTTAGCCTGCAAGGAAGGACAGTCACCAACCTGTACAGCAAGCAAGCAGAACGGGTTGGCAAGCGTGCGCATGGTGGCCACTCTTCCTTGCTTACTGAAGAATTCATTGGAACCGCAGGCTTTTATATGTTCGGTTGTCGCCGATGATGTGCCGGTGGTGCAAGGTGGCGTTGGTCGCAGTATTACGTTGGCGATAGCGTTGAAATCGTCGGTACAGTTTGCTGCCACAGAGCACGGTGACGTTGCAGCGATGTCGGCATATCCCCGGACTGGCGCAGATAGCCACGTGCCAAGAAGAACGGGAATCTGTACAGCAAGGAAGCAGAACGGATTGTCAAGCGTGCGCATGGTGGCCACTCTTCCTTGCCCACTGATCTATCCCTTGATCTCTTCCTTGCCCAGTTGATCTATCGTGGCTGAGAGAGTTGCTCTCTGCGCGTTGAAACGAGGGCACGCACAAAGAAGGTGTGCCATTGTTTCTTTGCACCCGCAGGATTCACAAAGTGGGCTATTGGCCATTCCGATAAGAAAGGAGTACGCATTTGAAACCGCTGCTGAGTGTGCTGCACTCGGTCTGTCTCCAGTGCATCAAAGAGGTGCTCCTAGTCGACGTCAAATAGTTTTTTCGAACAGCACCCTAAAGTGTCGCGTCTAAAGTCTCGGCGTCAAAGAGGTTCTTTCAAGTGCGGGACGCATGTGCACAAACTCAGTGACTCAAGATGGTACGGTTTCGAAAACTCTTTACACAGTAAGTAGTTCGACCCACTCAATCACTGATCACCCAGGTAGGCGGGATAACAGTTCAATACAAGCATACATAAATGCAAGCTTAGATAACTAAATAAATAACCCTCGCAAAGTTCGTAAAGTAGCCGGAGAATGCTAAAGCATAAAAAAAAAATATTAGCTTAGCTTGCACTAGTGGCGCAAGGCTAAAGAAACAGCGGAGCTGATCGGCACTTAGCTGGTCCTGGCCTTGCGGGTTATGCTCGGTTTGGCTAATTTTTGCGAGGTGATGCTTGGTTTCGCTAAGTTTTGCGAGGTGATGCTCGGTTTTTGCTATATTTTTGAACCATGCAGCTGACCTTTCTATGCAAGGACTGTAGAGTCTCTCACTTAGCTAGGTCAAGCAGTCAGAGTAAAGTCAAATTCAAGCACATTTCTTATGTACAATTATATTTTCCGGTTTTTATTTATTATTGATAGATTATTGATTAGCTATTGTTGATACCACAAGGTATTTGCTACGTATTTGGGCTAGGCTAAGCACTACCGAGTCATCTCCAGAATTTTGCGGAGTTTATTGATTATTGATCGATTATCGATTACCTATTCATGGGCTATCGATTGGCCATCGCAAGGTATTCGCCAGGTATTTGGGCTACGCTAAGCACTATCAAGTCATCACCAGCATTTTCCGAAATTTATTCATTACTAATCGATTATCAATTAGCTATTGATTGGCTATCGATTGGCTATCGCAAGGTGAAGCGAGGCGCAGCTGTGCGCAGTGACGTCAACGCTAGGTGAGTTTAGGAAACTCAACCGCCCGGTTCCGTCGTGGGAGACGCCCACTCCATGAGAGCCCAAAGCTCTCGTGGCCTGCAGGACCTTGAATACAGTTGATTTCAATCATTCATTTTGCAAACGCTACGCGGGGAAACAAAAATCTTAAACAACTCTACCGTGAAAATCACAGTTTCGTCAACAGGGCAAAACAACGAAGGTGATAGCAAAAGGTTAGAATTTACACGAAGTGTAAAGCTTGTGTGTCGTGTTCAGGCAGTCCGAGTCGAGTCCGTTGGAAGCGAATTTCCTTTGTGAAGATTCTTGGTAGATCGAGACCGGGAATAGTATACCCGCCGTGGTTGCTCAGTGGCTATGGTGTTGGGCTGCTGAGCACGAGGTCGCGGGATCGAATCCCGGCCACGGCGGCCGCATTTCGATGGGGGCGAAATGCGAAAACACCCGTGTACTTAGATTTAGGTGCACGTTAAAGAACCCCAGGTGGTCCAAATTTCCGGAGTCCCCCACTACGGCGTGCCTCATAATCAGAACTGGTTTTGGCACGTAAAACCCCATAATTTAATTTTTAACCGGGAATAGTACAGCGGACAAGTTGGCACAAGGCATCTTTGCGTGAAGAGTGGGGCGAATGTTAGTGCCCCTGGACCAGGACAGGTACGCTGTGCGCACAGAGCGAGGTAGGAATGTCGTCAGCAACGGATACGCCCTGGCGCAGGCTTTTGCGCGGGCACGCAAGCCTTCGTGTTCGAGGCATGGGCACGCTCTTGAAAAGTCTTCTAGTCAGCTTTTTGAGTGCTACCGTGAGTCGCCGACATCTGTGTGCGATATCGCGCGTGTCCCGCAAGCAGGGGCTCCGGAAGTATATCTGATGTGTGGGGGCGACGTCTGGCGGCTCATGTCGCATCGTGTAGTTCACCTCTCTGTCGCCCTCTCTCTCTCTCTCTCTCTCTCTCTCTATATATATATATATATATATATATATATATAGCTTCTTCGAACCGTCTGCAGTCACTTAGGATGTCGTCGATGCTGGTGCAGTTCTTGTACACGAGCAGGTTATAGGCATCGTCAGCTATGCCCTTCAGCACATGGTTCACCTTTTCATCTTCTGGCATTCGCTCGTCCACCTTTCGCCAAAGGGCAAGAACGTCCTGAATATACGTCTGACGTCTGGGAGCGAGTTCCGAGTTCCCTCTTCGCGGCTCGTTGTCGACCAACTGTCCTCCTGAAAAGGTCGCACAGCTTTTTCTTGCATTGCTCCCAACTCGTTAGCTCCTCTTCGTGTGTCTGAAACCAGACCCTTGCCGTGCCTTTCAAGTAGTAGATCAGATTGGCTAACATAACGGTCTAATCCCACTTGTTACTTCCGCTGACACGCTCATACAGCCGGAGCCAATCTTCGACGTCCAGGTTGTCGGTACCCGTAAACGTGCCAGGGTCACGGGGCTGAGCCAAGATGGCGGTTGGCATGGCGGGCACCGTTGTGGTCGCCGTTGTTGTAGCCGCTTCGTCAGTCGGCATGGTCGCAACGGCCAGGCTACGTCCGCTTCGGAGCTCCGTCTCGCATGAGATGTACCCAGCACCTCCACCAAAATGTGACACAATGCTGACATAAGATAATTAATTACAATTAGGTAATTCAATCTCAGTAACGAAAAAAATTACTGGCAGCTACTCCACTGCACTAGAAACGATACGCACTTGGTTTGTTTCATGTGACGCCTTTCCTCTTTTAATTACACTCGAGGCGTGCTGCGTGATAAATCGTGCTGCGTGATAGATGGGAAACCCTGTGTATCAATGACCACTGACGAAGTGCAGTGCAGATAAATGAAGGCTGCAGTCCGATTTAGACAAAGCGCTTTTTAGGAAAAGGCTTACACCGATCTTTGTTATGTTCTTGCTTTTCATCGGCTCGGCGGTGGGGGCATGCCCCCACTGGCTTAGAACCTGTGGGAGCCACTGCCCCCACTGCTCCCCCGGTTCCGGAGCCCCTGCCGGCAAGAGGGTACGAAGCACATTGGCAGGAATTCGGTCGTAATACGGTTAATGGACTTGGACGCAAGTGGCGCTAGAAACGACAAATGAGTAAGGGCCAAGTTAGTCGTCGTCGAGCGGCACTCGATTGTGGCACTGGCACAGAGGGACGAAAGCCAGTGCAAGTCGGAGCAGTCAGAGGTGAATGGGCTCAGGTGCCCGTACGACACGAAAGACAGGAGGAGTGGAAGATGCGAGAGACCATCGGGAATCGTGGCTTGGGATGGTGGTGTCAGTCCAACAGCTTTATCTGTGTCGCTTGAGTACTGTTGCTAGCTGCCAATGTCGGATTTGTCAGTGCAGTCGCCAGAGGGGCTTGACGGCAAGTCGGCCCAAGGAGAGGACGGGCAGCGTAGGAAAGTAACGGAGATTGCCTCGGCAGCTGCAGTAGCTAGCTGGAAGACGCTATGGTGTAGCGTGGGGGTTGAGCGTCGTCGGTGCTGAGGCGGTAGATGATACAGCCCGTACGTAACCTAGGACTGCAGCTTTGCATCATGCGGCGAAAGGCCCACTTGGCGCTGCAGCAAAACACCTTCGAAGTTCGTGGTGGTGTCGGAGGGCTTTGAGCGAGGCGCGTCGAAGTGGCGAAGCGTCCGAAACGGGGAAGAGGGCGTTGAGGTTGGAGTGGACGAGGATGCAGCTTCCGTGTTGTGTAAGCCAGTCGGCAGCGGCCGCACAGGCCAATGCGGCGGTTAAGTGGGACTCGTGACGACAGGTTCTTGGCGTGGTGTAGGTAGGGGAATCCCGTAATGAACGTTTACGGCTGCCCGCAAGTTCTCGTAAAAATCGAGACCGACGGATGACCGCTGGCGTTCGGAGCGAACTTCTTGAAGCATCTTCCGCTGCGCTGGTGGTATCGCAGCAGTGAGACAGTCACATTGTTCACCTGCAAATGCATCTCCAGCTGGATAAACCAGAACTCCGGCATGTCGACATACAACGCCTTGACCCCGAACAAGCGTAGGATGTGTGCAGGTAGGCGTAAGGCCCGGTCACACTCACCTTGGTCGAGTCGTTGAGGAGATGCTTGCAAAGCGGGATTCGGCATCGCGTCGTTGTTCGGCTCGGTGCCACGTTCTGCAGGAGGGGGCAGGCCTAGAGGCTTGATCAGGTTTCCACCGACGATAATTGGCCAGTGAATGTGTGGTGCGAGTATCGGGAGGCACGAGGACGTGGCGCGTTGCCGACGTGGGAGTCACCACTTGTGGAAAGGCGGGAGACGATCAGCTTCCCACATGTTTATTTGGGCCGTCGCCCGAACGTAAGTCACCGCGAGCCCGGTGGCCGCATGTTCCACCTGGCTCGAGCCCGGGCGGAGGGCCATCTTTCTCAGTCTGGCCGTAGCATGTGTTCCCGCCTACCTGGCTCACTGGCTGGGCCAGTGGGGGTATGTGCCGCTCTGTCCAACTTGGGTCACCGAGTGTGCGGAAAGCGCGGCTCGCTGTTCGTCTCGGAGGCCACGCGCGGACTTGTTGGCCACCAGGTGGCGTACAAAGAGGTTGCTGCATGACGACACCGTCCCATTTCGGAGGCTTTGCGGCGGCAGTATTTGATGTCGTCGAGTGTTCTTAGGTGCCCCGCTGCGTCATAACTCGTTTTGGCAATACGCTGTGTCGCTATATTAATTCAATGCTAGTGCATCAACAGTCATCGTGAGGTTTATTGTGGGAGATTGCCCGACATTCGGCCAAAGTCGGCCAAAACTGGCTAATGAAAGCTATCGTTCCGAACTGCCATTGGCACGAAAGCAGCAAGAAAATACAAACGATGCTCGAATAGGTTCCTCAGAAAGAAAGTTTTGCAGTTTCAGGAAAGTTAGTCGTGAATTACTGACTCTATCATCTTTCCTGAGCAATCGGTACAGCTCATGACTTAATTAGCTAGAGGCTAGGCGGGCGTAGACGAGGGTACAATAATAAATAACTAAAAGCACCGAAACACTGAATAAGTTAATATTTATATTGACGCGAAATAAGTTGGCACGTGACGACACTGGCCCCTTGAGGCGGGAACGGCGAAGTTCGTGGTTGCACGCGCGCTCTCCGAGGTCCAGCCGTTATTAAAGGCTGACGTGTTTTTGCCTATCTGTTGCTGGTCAACTATTCTAGCTGTACTAGCTGGGTGACATTTTTGGTGGATGTGTTGGGTACGGTCGATGTTAAGGTCTCCGGCGCGTACCCCAGACTTAAGCCCGGCGAGTAGTTCGGCCGAGCTTACTCCTGTGCACGTACGTACCAGCCGACGTCTCCAGGGACTCCAGCCACAGCACGGTCTGCTACCCTAACGAAGTAGAATGACGAACCAACCACCTCCTGCCACTACTGCAGCATCGCACGTGGTCGTCAATTAGACCCGGACGCCGAATCCGTTCCACGGGAGTGCTTCAAAGGACGCCGACGACTGGCTTGACCATTTTGAGCGGGTCGGCAACCTCAACGACTGGACCCACGAGCGTAAGCTACGCTACGTGTACTTCGCTCTTGAAGATTCTGCGAAAATATGGTTTGAGAACCACGAGGCGACACTGACGTTATCGGAAGAATCTCGTCGGCAGTTCCTCAATGCCTTCGCCAGTGCGGACAGGAAGGAGAGGGCGGAATTAGCAATGGAGTCAAGAATTCAAGGCCCGAATGAGCGAGTGACGGCGTACGTAGAAGACAGGAATCGGCTCTTCAGACGTGCAGACCCCTCTATGACTGAAGCAAAGAAGGTGCGCCACCTAGTGCGCGGCGTCAAAGAGGAAATCTTTGCTGGCCTCATTCGAATTCCACCGACGCACTTGCAGAGTTTCACGACGAAGCCACTACCATGGAAAAGGCTCTTCAACAGCGGGCCAGGCAATACAACCGCGACGCCGTGATTTCAAGGGAGCTCTCTGCCGTTACCCTCGGCAACGACATCGGCGCCTCGCGAGAACTCATCAGGGCTGTCATCAAGGAAGAACTGCAGAAGATGCAGACGACCGCTGCCTCTGTGGGACAACTTTCCATTGCGGAAATGGTGCGCGCCGAGGTCCGACAGGCCGTCCATGTTCCTGAACAGTACGAGGCACCACCGCAGGGACCGCGTCCTGAAATGAGTTACGCTGAAGCAGTACTCCGTCCACCACCCTCAAGTGCGTATAGCATGGTACACCCCACTCAGCAAATGGACGTAAGCTTCAGGCCTCGCAGCCCACCGCACATAGCCGAAGCAAGAACTAGGAAGAGCGACGTCTGGCGCACCGCAGACTACAGGCCCCTTTGTTATCATTGTGGCGAAGCCGGGCACATCTGCAGGATGTGTCCTTATCGTCATGTGGGGCTCCGAGGATTCTCGCCGAATACACCTCGTCCACGACCTGGCGAGCGGCCGCCGGAAATAGAGAGTTTCGTCGCGAATCGTCGCAATGGTGATCAACGATGGCACGAGCCCCGTTCGTCGTCTCCTGCTCGTTACAGGTCACCATCACCAAGCCAAGCCTTCTCTCGCGGCGCTCTCAGACGCCGCTCGCCTAGCCCGGTGGGTCGGGAAAACTGAGTTCAGCGACCTCCGGAGGTGAGGCCGCTGACGTCGACTGTGCGCAAGATCCTCCACTACGACGACAACGACGAAAACAGAACGACGGAGACGTACGGACGCAGTCAAACACCGTACGAGAGGTAATAACGTCGAACATTCCCGTCACCGTAGACGACGAAGAAATGACGGCGTTAATCGACACACACTGGAGCGGACACCTCAGTTATGAGCATGGACCTTGCCTGCAAGCTGAAGAAAGTTTCTACCGAATGGACTGGGTCGCAGATTCGCACTGCAGGAGGCCATCTGCTAACCCCGGTAGGAAGATGCCCAGCGCGAGTGAGCATTCGTGGGTTTACGTACCTCGGAGATTTCGTTATCCTCCCAAGCTGTTCGAGGAACCTAATTCTGGGAATGGACTTTCTGCAGGATAATGGAGCCGTGATTAATTTACAAAAGTCGCTGGTAACGTTTTCAACGGCGCAGGCCTTAGCAGGGAGCAGCACTGACGACACGTGTGTCAACGCCTTGAGGATTGTCGACAAGAACATCACGGTGCCGCCAAGGAGCAGCGTATTGACCCTCGTAACCAGCGACACATTAGACGACTATGAGGGTATTGCAGAGGTAAATATCCTGCTGTTGCTCGAATAACACATCTGCATCGCCCGGGGCCTTGTTCGAATACAGAATAAGTGCTCGCAAGTTTTGTTGACAGCCTTCAGCCATGAGTATCAGCACGTCCCTCAAGGTACAGCTGTAGCCTTTCTGAACGATATTTCTGACTTCTCTGACGTCGGCACGTTACAAGTGACTTCACCGGATGCAACAACTCACGCCAGCCTGAGTACCTGCGTCCACATTAATGCTGACTTAGCAGATGTACAGAAGGATCAGCTGCTGGGCCTAGTGACAGACTTCTCTGGCTGTTTTCCTTGAGATAAGGCTGGGCCTCTGCGCTTACTGCCGTAGTTTCGTTGAAGGCTTATCAAGGATTGCTGAACCTCACACGAGACTGACGCGACAAGATGTGCCCTTTGCGTGGACGGAAGACCAAGAGCAGGCCTTCACTGAATTGCGCAAACGCCTTCAATCCGCTCCAGTGCTGGCGCATTTTGATGACACCGCGGCAACTGAAATTCACACAGACGCAAGCAACGTAGGACTCGGGGCCATTCTGATTGTATGGCAAGACGGCGCAGAACGTGCAATTGCGTACGCGAGCCGTAGTCTTACAAAAGCAGAAGCTAATTATTCAACCACCGAAAAAGAATGTTTAGCAGTCGTGTGGGCAATCAGCAAGTTCCGACCTTACTTATACGGCCGGCCATTTTGAGCGATCAGTGACCACCATTCGCTTTGCTGGCTTGCCAATCTACGAGACCCGTCGGGTCGCCTCGCTCGTTGGAGCCTTCGCCTCCAGGAATACGACATAACTGTTGTCTACAGATCGGGCCATAAGCATAGCGACGCTGACTGCTTGTCACGTTCTCCTATTCCCTTGGCATCCTCCGACTTGGAGCTTGATTTGCCGTTTCTTGGTGTCGTCGACATGGTGCGCATCGCTGACTATCAACGTGCAGACTCTGAACTGCTTCCAGTCATCCGATATCACGAGGGAGCTGACGTTGTTGTCCCACGCCCACTTTCACGAGGATTGACATCGTACTGCCTGCGGAACGATGTCCTGTACAAGAAAAAATTCGAGAACAGCCAAGAAACGTTCCTTCTCGTCGTTCCGACGGCGCTGCGCGACGAAGTTTCACAAGCGTGTCACGACGATCCCTGCGCCGACCACTTAGGCTTCGTGAGGACATTAGCGCGCATACGACAGAAATACTAATGGCCACACCTATTCGTCGGTTCAGCGCTATGTGCGAACGTGCCGTGACAGTCAGTGGCGTAAAGTCCCACTCGTCAAGCCTGCCGGCCTCCTTCAAGCCTTTGGATCCGCCTCCGGCGCCGTTCCAGCATGTGGGAATGGACCTTCTTGGTCCGTTCCCCAAGTCTTCCTTGCAAAACAAGTGGATGATCGTGGCAACTGATTATTTAACTGGCTATGCGGAGACAAAAGCTCTGCCGCGGGGAACTGCTGCTGAAGTCGCCAGCTTCTTCGTCCACAACATCGTGCTTCGTCACGGTGCACCCGCTGTGCTCATTACTGACCGCAGTGCAGCCTTTACAGCGGAGTTGTTGCAATAAGTCGTCACGCTGACGCACACCGACCACCGAAGGACCATAGCCTATCATCCCCAGACTAACGGCTTAACAGAGCGCCTGAACAAAACATTGGCCGACATGCTATCCATGTACATTGATGTGGAACACAAGACATGGGATGAAATTTTCCCATACGTGACGTTTGCTTACAATACCGCTGTGCAGGAGACCACCGAGTTTACACCATTCGAGATCGTTTACGGACGTCGCGTTACAACCCCCTTAGACGCCATGCTACCGCTAGACCACGCAACCACAAGAAATGACACCACTGAAGAGTTCGTCGAGAAAGCAGAGGAAGCTCGCCAGCTTGCTCGGAATCGTATCCGCACCCAGCAGAATACCGACGCCTGCCGTTACAACCGGACCCGACGGAACGTCCAGTACTCACCAGGCGACCGCGTGTGGGTGTGGACACCTATCCGACACCGTGGGCTCTCGGGGAAATTGTTGCGCCGCTATTTCGGCCCCTACGAAGTTGTACGCCACCTCAGTGATGTGAACTATGAGGTGGTGCCTCAAAGCTCTGACCCTAGCTCGAACCGATGCCGTCCCCCTGCTGAAGTCGTCCACGTAGTACGGATGAAGCCGTACTACGCACGCGAGGGATAAGAAACCCTAACAAACCGCTTCAGCATTGTGTACATTCCGCTATGTTTTTTTTTTCTTTCTTTTCATGTTGGAAATCTTGCCCATAGTGCTCGCCCGCTGCTCTTGAAGCGACCGGGCTGGTCGCTTTTGAGAGGGGAGCAATGACGCGATATAAGGTGGCACGTGGCGACACTGGCCCCTTGAGGCGAGAACGACGAAGTTCGTGGTTGCAAGCGCGCTCGTAAAGGTGCAGCCATTATTAAAGGCTGACGTGTTTTTTGCCTATCTGTTGCTGGTCAACTATTCTAGCTGTACTAGCTGGGTGACATTTCGAAAAACCAAAAGGTGGTGGGAGTTGGCGAATAGTAATTTACCAGAAAATTTCCTCGGTGCTTCGTGTTACGTTCGTGTTGTTAGGTAGATGAGGTAATTGCAATATTGCATGTAAAAATTACAGCTTTCATGCATCACCGCAGAACTTATTCACCTTTAAATTTTATGGAAGCGTTCAACGGCAGAAACACTTTGCTTTTTTCAGCTGTAGCTTTCTACTAGTTTTAGTGCGTTGCCAATTTACTCGTGTCTCCAGATTAAGCCCAGTGTATCGCCGGGCGTTTGCTTCGCAGGATCAACAGCTTCGAGCCATGGCAGTGCACGCCCAGGGGTGACCGACCGGAGCCATGCCACAGGCCGACCGTCTGCAACGTGCCTTACCAGGGCGGCCTCCGCTACATGAAGACGTGCCAGCCCTGTCCCGATGTTTACCCTTGGGTCGGCAACACTGGCTTTGGCAGCAAAGGCGCGAGACGCAAGTGATCAGTCACGAAGACACCATTGGCCAATATTCTTCCGCGCACAGGATGGCGTGACAGGATGCACAATTATCAACAGAGCTCGTGTTTGAGAAGGCGTTCTCGATAGAAAGCGCTGAGATGTGTATTGTTTGTCTCGCCACCAAATTACAAAATTAGTTGTTTAAAAAGGCCTTGATACCAGGAATGATGCAAGAGGTTGGGGGGAGGGAAGCGAAAAAAAATATGCACCCAATTTTCAAGATCCTCTCCTTTCATTTTTTTGTGCATTTATGTGTGCAGAGTGAAACAACATAGGAGTTATAAAAACATTCCGTTATTTTTTTGGCAAGGGAACTTTTCCTAAAGGGGCCCTGGAACATTTTTTTTTGTGTGTGATGCCGGAGTAACCTACTTAAATATGCCGGGTACCTTTAATTGAATATATAGCCGAAGAAAGTTTTGCGAAGAACCTAATCAGAACGGAGATGTAAAGAATGCAACGTTCACTTTCGCTCTCACCTCTCAGCTATGGTGGCGCCGATAAGAATGCTCTGTTCTTTCACTTTCTCTCTTTCCGTGGTTTGCTTTCGGTGAAGCCATCGAGACTCTACAAATGTGCTAGAGGGCGGTGAGAGGGTGGTCTGGATGCATTACCAGCCACAACTTGTGTGCCAACATTCGTGAGCGCTCATGCGGTAATCTACCTTAATTTATTCGCTCTTGTCTTTGTTAGCGCTGCTTGGGTCAAGTAGGACCGCTTTACCGTTAGCTAATAGAATCCTAGAGCAGGTGAGATTAGCTATAGTTCACCCAAAAAACCTTGAGCATGTGAGATTAGCTATAGTTCACTCAATAGCTGGCAGTCACTTGCGAGTCGATCTCTTGCTTTCGCGTCATCGCTGACGTCGCATAAGGCGAAAGAAGAGCGGGGCTTGCAAAGCCGCTGGAGAGAGCGAAAGATTGCCTGCTACACCAGAATGGCTTCGCATGTTTACGGCAGCATTGTCTACGAATCCGTAGCGCAACTTAGCATCTTCAAAAAGTGATTCAGTGCCCCTTTAAATGTTCTTAGATTGGCTTTGGGGTAGGAGACGATGAGTCGTTATTTGTGCTTTCCCGAACAAGAGCTTGCCCTGGCTGTGTTAGTGCCCCGGAATTGCTCTCACTTTTGGGGGTTGCAGCAGCCTGATGTATTTCACTGCTAGCACGCGCCCTACTGACTTAGTTCAACCTGCTTCTGCTGTGAGCACATGAACCGCGCATGGTCGACACGAAAATGCAGCGTCATCTTATATAAAAGCAGTTAGAGTCGAAGATTGCGCGTTGCAAGGCGCGCCAAGGGGCCAATACATTAGGAGCTAAAGACCGTGCGCAAATTGTGTACGAATTGCACGCGCAAAGATAAAGTCCAACCTCACTGCAAATACAAGGGGACTGAACTACTGATATCGCTGATAGGGTAGGTGCGCGAAAATTCCGGCGCGTTTTCGCCAAATAATCTGGTCGACTAAGTCTCAACGCAGCTTTTGCGGTAAAAGGTTCTTTATGTTAGTATTTTAAAGTAGTGTTGCTGACAATACTCGTAAGTGTTAGTTCCGTTAGAAACATACGTCGTCAGTACTATCCGGTCTTTCCGTAGACGCTAGCTTTCAGTATGCAAGCTGGACAACTACGAAAAGACAGACGAGGAGAGGAACCTCTTGCCTCAAAATGACCATCTGATAAGTACGCTCTATTTGTGCACTACCAAATGAAGACATGGCTTCCTTTATTAAATTAATAGTAGAAGTATTTCTCGGTAGTCCAACCGTACGTGCTAACGAGGTTTACCTTTGCGAATAACACTTGACTCATTCGGCGAGACAGGCGTCTTTAGTGAAACATGCCTCGCTAAACTTTGCTGTCTCGATACGCTCAAAAACAGAGGCCAAGCCACTCGTTTCACTAATAAAACCAGAGCAAGTATTACGTACCCTGTCCCCCACCCCCTACCGCGAATAAAGGATTGCGCGCAGTAGCTAGTGCGTTCCACCAAAACCAGAACTCGCCTGCTGTTCTGGGTGATGGAAGGGATGTTCTCTCCTCGGGCGGTTGTTGTCGGTCCTTCAGGTGCGTCGCGTTTTAGTGCTTATTTAAAACTCGCTGATGCGCTGCCTTTGTCGAGTCCGTGCTAGTTAAAAAGGGGCCCGCTGACCACGGGACGAGATCCTATTCAGAACTGTCGCGTCATCCGTCCTTCCTTGCGTTGACTTTGTCGAGAGAAATAGTGTGCCACCATGGTCCTAAATTTTAAAAAAGAGAGCACAATCGAGTTAGACATGTTTCAGTCGATTGCTGCTTTAGGATGTCTTATTCTTATTTATTTAAATGACCAACCATTAACGCAATTCACTGCCAGTCCTTTTCTTACACATTGTCCCACTCAAAATGAGCGCGTGTTTTCTTTGTGGCTTGAAATAAGCCGATAAGAACATTCTTGCCTCTCCGAGGCGGATATTGCAGCTCTTATGGGGCTGAAATAAATATGAACTCGTGAGCGCCGTGCATAAAAGATGATTGACGCGGCTGGGCACGGACGCCCCGTCATACTTCATCTTAACGAGCTCCAGTTGTGTGACGCACATGGGGCACCGCTGAAGTGACCAAGTGGCGACAGAAGAAGCACTCACGGCGAGCAACATTTTCAGCTTCATCCGGTAAAGCAAAAGCGCGGTTTGCTGAAAATACCATACAGCGACAAAGCGACGGAGAGTACATATCTCGCAAGAACAACAGAGTAATGCAGTAATGTGTGCTGCTGGGCCTTTCAATATGAGATGCGATTAAAGATAACAGTGTAAGAGAGAGGAAGGTGGATACGAAGGCAGGACAGCCGAAACTAGGCAGCGCTTGCCTTGTTGTCGTATCTCTAGTAGCCTTTTTATCTTCTTTTTATTTTCTCGTGTGTGTGTGTGTGTTTTTTTTGTAGTTTTTTTTTCACTAAAAGATAGAGAAGCGTATTCGTGATAAACAGGAAATTTCACATACTTTACAAGAAAACATCAGACATTGAAGAACTGCAAAAGCTGAGAAAGTAGACCGGTATCAGGAACCAGCTTGACATAATAATAAACTACAACATCAAAGCTACAAAACACTTCCTTTTAATCCAAGTACTCTTTTAATGAAATTCCGATAACGTGCAGGTCAGTATTGTGTGTGGGGCACGTCCGTTATATTTTTACAAATTAATATGCAAATGCATGTTTGTAAAAGGCGCAGAAGACAAAGAACAACGAGCGACACTCAACAACAACGGCACACAATAGGTAGTTATGTTCGTGTCCGGTCGTTGTCCCAGTGTCCGGTCCTTGTTCCAGTATCTTGTCCTTGTTCCAGTCACCCAGTTCCCCACCTTGATACAGCAAATGTGTATTGAACAGATAAGCTGTTACACCAGGAGAACAAACTAAATGAAATAAAAGCGTAGAGCAACCAAACGCAGAGCGAGTTTCCTTAATGATTTGAAAGATTAGGCCCAGAAGAAGGGCAGCGTTATTGTTGTCTTTTGCTTTGATGTATCCGCGTTTTTCACGCCTAATCATTCAACTAATAAAGGAAAATCGTGTCTGCTTGTCAGGACCTGGGGGAATCATTTTGTCATCCCTACTCTTAAGTCAAATTTAACACCAAGACGCTTCGATGGCTCTGTGTAGCATCTTTGAATTCGTTGGACGTGTTGTCTAGTAGTAAATCTGTGCCGATTTGGGGTCGTATTCTCTGTTGATGACTTTCGGTGACACGATCATTTTCGGGGGACGTAAGCGTGGTGGGTTGGACGATTCTAGTGGTTTTGCTGAACCATAAATCACTCAAGGTGATATCTCCGAAAGTGATGTCCCCACATGTTGGCTGCGCCATCACAGCACACGAGCAATTCGGCATAGCTCATCGCTTGAATGGGCAATTTCACTCCTGTTTTTCGCACAACTTTTCACCCGTAGTCTGCGAGATCTCGGCTTACTGACGTCAATTTTTCATACGTACGATAAATCAGCTCGTGTTGCCATGTCGTTCTGTTTGCCGTTATAGGGAGACCAAATGGGATTTTTAAATATTGTTCAATGTTTGGCTTTCCAGGAGAAAATTGTGCTCTCCTCCTCACCGTGCGTGTTTCTTTCCTGTGCGCGCATTTGTTCTTTAGTGTCGTCATCGACCATATCGGCGGCAGCAAAAATGATGCGCCAGAAATATAAGCAGTCTATCACGCGCTCGATTGGAGACGTAGTCAGCGTTGCGCGTGTGCTCCTGCATTCACGGTTGTGAACCTTTGGCGTTGCCATGTTAATCGTTTTTCAAATAAGTGTATGTTTTGTTACATTTTAAGCACCGTTAATTTATGCCCTGGAAAGTTTATTTATACCCCTGAGTTTTGTTGACGTTCCAGCTAGTATTGGCGAGTACTGAAGTGCATCTTCCTCCATGCCTTGAGCTTACGCACCTAAAAACACGGTGTGACGCTCTCCCTTGGTGACAAAGTGTCCCAATTACAAGGCACCTTACCAGGAGGAAATTATATCATGCATTTCATTTTGCGCGCCAGCAAGGAATGTGGTTTCGTGGCCGGAGGCATCATGGCGGTTCACGAGGTCCCGCTGCATTTCACCATTCTTAGTGCCCGGTGCTAGATAGGGTTTGAGTATGGTGCCAACATCACGCATTGAAGTGCTAGCCTACAGAACTACGTATCCGCCATTTCGGGTCGTCGGTGCGGCGCTCAGTGACGAGAAAACGCATCCCACGTTAATCAAACGAATAATGTCATTGATTGGTGTTACTCTAGTGAATACAAGCCATATTTTCTGCTCTTTTGAAGGGCATTAGTAAAGAATTACCTTTCTTTATCAATGGTGGAACTATATACAGATGAGTGGTCACCTGTGGCGCCATATACCAAGGAATGCGAGATAATTCCAACAAACTATACGCTCGCCCCTGTGTAGCAATTTTCGCTTCCACCACAAAATTACAGAATTGTACAGGTTGATTAACACGGCTGAACAATGGTTGCCAGGGGAAAGTGACACATGTCATCACGAGTGCTCCCATTATCTGCTCTGGCCCTTCTGTTTCTTTATTTCCAAGCTGGTAATGATAGCGTGTCGTGTTTCAGAGTAGTTTACGGCGCCCAGTGTACCAGCCAACATTAATTATGTTAAGAGCAACCTAAAACCGACAAAGAACAAACCAAGCCTAAAAAAATGCGTCGCTAGCGGCCAGCTGCACCCGCACAATGTTGAGATGCGTCACAGAGTTTCCACTCTGTCAGAAGGCGGGGCCTCGTACCATGACGCCCTCGGCCTGTACATAGCAAACCCGGAGTTGCACCCTGCCAGCGGCGGTGAACGGATAGAAAGGCTTTGAGGCATTTCGCGGAAGGTACCTTGATGTGGTCGTCCCTCATAATTTGTGCGAAAATTTGGTGGTATTATAGGCCTCACAATCGGAAAAGTGCTACATTAGAGGTTAGTATTAGAGTTGTACCAATGTGGACAAGGTCTTGTTTCTTGGAAAGCGAAAAAAAAAAGCAGGATTCGTGAGGCCTCAGTCAGTCGCTGGCCTGTTCTGCAGTGGTGCACCTCCGGGTGCATGTGTGCCGTAGTGAGTGCCGCCGCGCGCCGCCTCCGTGTCCGCAAGAGAGAAAGAACTGGCTCCGCCCCGGCGCCATCTGTGAAGCCGCACTAGGCGGCAGGAACGCTGGATACTGCAGACTACGCACCCCAGGGCCTTGACAACACTGCTCCTGTACACGTAAGCGTCCAGGGACAGAAACGTCGAGTGCAGCCACTATCGCTTATACGTATTAGTCAGTTTTAGTATAGCGTAAAGCAGCAAACGCCAATAGCGTTGGCGTTGCGTGCACCACACTGCGCATGCTCTGTACGTAAAAGGTGCTGGAGCTCTTACGTACGTACGCTATTTTCGGGATTTAGCAGTGAAAGGTAACGCACGCAAGGGGAGCCTCACGTACGGCAACATGGCGGCGCCATTCGAAGTGAGAGCTGCCCGCTTAAGATCGTCGGCCTGCACTGTTCGGCTTATTCGTTCCCCACGAATGCTCGTGTTTGCTTTAGATTTGTGTGATGATGCTTCGACAGCGGCGTACAGGTGACAAATGGGCGTTGTTTTCGATATTCGCTCTCGATTAGCGGCGCAGTAGGCTTAACGAGAGAGTTCGCTCATGTTTGCTCATGTTTGCTGTATACGCCTCGACATGGCGCCCAAGTGTATTTGCGTTAGCGTTAGCGTTTTGCTCCATTCCGCTATTCTAAAACACTACCTTGTGGCGCGCAGTGCAGCCTTTCTTTGCGTTAGCGTTGCGTCGCACGCTAACGCTAACGCAAGCGCTTCACGCTATACTGAACTCGCTATTATGTCTAAGGTATAAACAGGAGTAGTGGCTGTCTGCAGTTTGTTTTAAAAGAAGCTAAGCTGCGCTTAGCGATAACTTGAAGATAATCGTATGGCTTGCAGGAGAGCAGAGAGCCAGCAATTTCTGTCGTCGACTCAGAAAATTGGGCAACGTGTAGAAAAATGTAGTAGATGACGCAGTTAAATAATCGAAACTAGGTGACACAGCTTCGCGGGTGGCGTTGGGCGCCCCCCGGCGGAGGAGAGCAGTTCTTTCTCACACACGCGTTCGGCGTGCGGCAGACTGTGTACTTTGTCCGTTGTTTTGGCCCCCTCTGTGTCCCGCTGTATACCCAGTGTTTTATCGGCCAACCGTTATGTGTACTCCCTGTCCTAATAAATGAGACCTCGAACATCTGCCTCGACTGACTTCTCTCCGCCCTTGCTTATTATGGTATGCCTGCACACGATGTTGCAAATCTATGTATTACTGCGTCAGCATTAGAACGCTCATGTGAGCGAAATCCCGGTGGCGTTCGTCGGCTACCTCTTAGCGTGAGAGCGCTGGAAATAGTGCAGAGAAGGAAGTGTGTGACGCCACAAATCGGGTGTAGGAACGAATGAGGGAGAGGAGGTGATAAAAGTGTGAGGAACAGAGAGGGTGGTGTGACGTCACACCTTAGGAGTCACCTTAGGAATCTCCCTGTGGCGCGCTGTGGCGCACTTGCCATGTTGCCTCTGGCATTGAGAACGTTCATACATATCTTGTGAAAGTACGTGTCGTTGTGTTCAGATTAAAATGCATGCAGTGTCGTCGTCAAGAAGCTTGCGAGGGGTTAATGCTAAAGCATTTTCGACGGATCGACATTTTATTGAAATGACACTTTCACTGCCTACTCATTGGCTGGCTTTTGGGTCGGAAAGGGAACAGAGTGAATAGAATCAAATAAACAAAGGTCAGCAATTAGTGACAGTGAAATGACAAGAGAAATGAAGTCAAGAGTTCTCGAAAGTGATTATTAGAATTCAACTTACTACAAGAAGTCTATACTGCACGCAACAGTTTGAAGGACATGCGCAAACAGAATTTTCAAGGAAGGTATACAAAGAAAACCGTCGCAAACAAGAAATATGGTATGCTATGCACAGGTCTGACTATTATTGCAGCATGGGCAACGGCACAGGATTGTTCCTAATTATCACAACACGACCAACGTCCAAGAAGTTCTTCCGCCCCTTAACCCTATGTTGGCTGTTCGAATATTCAATGAGACATGCACGCAGCCGCAACAGTGGCCGTCCTCTCAAAGCTGAAGAGCCACGCATTTTCTAGATTGCTAATGCCCAACACAATAAACGAGAAGAAAGCAAACCGAGGGCTCTATTTTTATTAATCATATCATAAGACGCCAAAAATCCGAGAGTGCAAGGGGAAATTGCTTGCACTTATTAAATGAATTAAAGAAATGATAAATTAATGGAAATGAAACTGGATGAAAAAAAAAAACAATTGGCCGCAAGGGGGGCACGAACCCACGTCTTCACATTACGCGTGCGATGATTTTACCAATTGAGCTTCCGCGGCGCCGTTTTCCCACCCACTTTCTGATGTAGTTATGTTTTTTTAAGATATGGTATTTAGGAGATGTCGTCTTTAATTGGCGCCGGCTACTCCTTTTCACATACAGATATAAAAAAAATAATTAACCTACACGCAATAAAACTAAAAGTCGACTCCAAATCACGATAACACTAAATCCAGTAACATAAGTACACTACTGCCACAGTAATACTGAAAGTCAACTCAGAAAAACAGCCCACAAAGTTCAGTCACATAGGTGCCCTAAAGTAAACAAAGTCTGGCCACGTAACTGTACTCTGCTAGAACTAACCCTGGGAGCGTTAGCCAGTGCCACCACTCACGCCTTGACGGCAGATGTGGAACATCCTTTCTACCGCAGGCGTCACGTGTGCGTTATCTCTTTGGATGAAGGCAACTGGTTAATAAACCCACACATGCTACCTGAAGGAATCAATGCTCCGGCAGCAAGACGTGGGAGCGTGCCCCACCTGCGGCCAATTGTTTTTTCACCCACTTTCAATTGCATTAATTTATTAGTTATTTAATCCAACACACAATATAAGCTAATAAACTAATTATGTGCCCTCCTGCACACTAAACATTTTAACGCTCCTAAGGGTGTAAATCAGTTTATCGCCGGACGGGCACCCTTAGGGTGTGGTTGCCTACACCCAACAGTTGGGGTGCTACTATAGCACCCTAGAGGAAGGGTGCTATCAAACACCGCACCTGATAGCCGAACTTGAAGCTTCGATGGGCATACAGAACATTTATACGTGTGGATCACTATAAATATTAGTAATTCAGGGTCAAACCTGTCTTCACTGCACAAATACAACCTAGTAAATTCTATACTTCGGAGCGTGTATATTGACACGTATACATGTTTATCTTTCACCGGTGACAGCAACGGTTACTACAATTTCTAGATCTGTATAATATGTAATACAGACCGGCAAGACATATGTTACTGAATTTTCAAGGAAATATAACTATATTTATTCCATGATAGAATACAGAGTCCACAATATACATAAATAACAATAACCTAAGTATGCGCAATCACCAAACACATTTGTAAGTACAAAATTTACATTTCCTACAAAACTATGTTTTTAAACTTCAAGAACTGATCAAATCTGTCCTTATATAGGGAGAAACTATATGGTAACACTGAAAGAGCCCGAGTTTGCCTCGAAGTGCATTGTGCCACTCAAAGGAATACATTTTGCAGTAAAGGAATTTTTAGCAGTAAATTGCAAGTACGAAAATTTGAGTTTTGATTGCCTTGAAAAAAAAATGGTATATGGAATAGGTGAAATACGGAACTACATGAAACGCAGAGCAAGCACATGACAAAAAACACACCTGTTATGTTGTACACCAATGTCATGGCAAAGCATTCTGAAAAGTTCATTTGGAAAGTCGATGCAAAGCTTGACTGGCCAACATTTTTGATAGGCTGGAACAATATTTTCCACGCATGAACTTGCTTTATATAAGCTTTGAGCCAAGATCATTATTATGAATTTTCGCTCAGCAGGATTACTTCGGCACGAAAATGATAACGAATTTTCTTGCACCTAATTTTTTTTATGTGAATATGATAGCTCTCTGGACTAAAAGTGCTGTGTAGCAGATTTTTCAATAACAATTCTGGTTTCTTAAAATTTTTGCAATGCGAAGGCACTGCATGGTCTGGTATAAAATATGTCGCTTGAAAATGGGCTCTTTTTTACTGCAGAGCAAGTGCCAAAATATTCCACATTTACTACTGTTTAGGTGCAAAGAGCAGTATCAATAAAGGACCTATAAAAACAAACCACTGTTCATTAATGGACTCTGCTGGCCACAACAGGTGGATGAAGTGAGTTAAAATACATTGCCAATTTTTGAAATATTTGTACTCGGTGCGGTAGTGTAAGATTAGGGCTTGCAGCATGTGAGTACATAATGAGCAAATAATGTTTATTAAATCAGCAAAGAGTACTCTGGTTACTGAATGAAGCTTCAAATGTGTGAGTTCACATTTTGTAAAGGCAGGCAGTCATGCAATAGCTAGTCATAAATAAGTACAAGTTAAACTTTCTCTACCGAAAAATGATTGTATCCAACAGTATAAATATATTTAACAACATATATTAGTTGATTCAGAATTAGAAAAAAATCTATACTTTTGAGCTGTAAACATGGAATTTATGCAGCAAATCACCTTTAGCTTTCATAAATGCGAGAATACTGTTCACGGTTAACCACTAGGAACAAGGGACTCCATTGTCTGAGAATATTGACCAATAAGCGCAGCGCATGGCTATGCTGGAATCTTGCTTGCTGCATTAGCAACATAACAGAATCATGAGAGTTGACTTTGTACAATTAATTATGATCCTGAATGCTGCGGGAAATGTGATAAGGCAAGAAGCTTCTGTAAACAACAATCCTAGTTATTGTGACCGAACACAAAGCACAGCTTAGGTAACTGGGCATGACAAAAGAAAGGTAGGGGAAATTTCTAGCTTCCCAATTTAAAAATCGCGATTACCGCGATGACCACTAAGTCATTGCGAACACAAAAATAGTACACATAGCAGAAAAAATAAATAAATTTACAGTAGCCTTTTCTTCATGGAAAAACAAGAGCATAAAATGTAAAGCCACTACCAACGACATCTCTCCACAATGGGTCTTTCTCCAGGAGCATGGATGTGCCCTCACTATAAAACTGACATAAATCTGCAATATAGCTTCGCATTACACTTCAGAAGCACTGCAGCAGAAGACTTCACCGGACAAGACACAAAAGTTCAGATCCCTTCCGCTACTGTGAAGATGGAAGCCAGCGAATCTGTGACTATGGTGGGTCTGATGTAGTCAATATTGCTATAGTGAAGTTATATATTATCATTATTGACTATATTGAGCGTCTTCGGCATGTTCCTCAATGAGCAAACACACCGGCGTCTTGCTTTCGCCCAGCGCGATGGCCAAGTAGTGCGTTTGCTGCGCGAAGTCCGACCCATCGTCATAGACTAGCGTATGAGCTACAGCGTTCATAGCAGCGGCACACTGCACGGCAGCGTCAGGATCCTGTGAGATCTCTCCCGCTACTGCTCTCGTAGGCTCATACGCACAATTCAACGTGCGTATGACCACACGTGATTTCCTTGTTTCTTTCCTTCCTTCCTACCTTCTTTCTTTATTTCTTATCCCTGGCTCATACCCGCCCATCCCTGGCTGATACCCGCATATCCAATGTTGGTATGCGCCACACGTGATTTTACTATCGTTAACCGTGACATAACTGACGAGCATGTGTTGTTACTAATGTCATGACCTATCAGTCATCTTAGTCATCCGTTTTGACAACTTAGCTAAGTCACAACTGGCGGGAAACCGCCACGCAGATGGAGCCGAAATTTTTGCACACGCCGGTCGATCTGCGCGTGACGAGCACGCGCTCATGCTCGGCACGGCATCCAACAGCAAGAGCGCAAACCGAGAGGTGCCAACGAGCCAGCGGCGGAAGAAGATGACGACGCTCGAGCCAATGCTGATGATGATAGTTTTTTTTCTACACACGGACACGATCCTGGGGAACCTAGCCCTAGACAGCTTCGCTGTAATAAGACTGCTATGCTAAAGGCATGAGAAAATAGTGTTTTAACACAACGTTTATGTACTTGGAGACGAAGAGCACTATTGTACACCAAATGCACAAGAGATAAAAATGAAGAAATTGCCACCTGCATTCTCACCTGCCCTGCAATACTTACATCCAGCCCAACAATCTCTAACTCTCCATTGTCGTCTATAATGCCCTTTCAGTATACTTACATCGTTTATTAATTATTGCGTACTTTACTGATTGAGTATGAGTCAGTGTTTCGGCATATTTCCATGTAAAATTTAGCATGTTCTCAACTATTTCCCTCAGAGCACACCTCTCTTGTTCCAATGTGTTAGCTTGGCAATACGCCGCCAAGTACTATACCCTTCTTTAAACTTACAATCATTCCTCATGCTTTCAATTTCTACTTCATGCTCTAAACAGTTACGTCCTTCCTACTCAGTTTATGTTGGCCTCCCACTATTTACGCGGTCCTTCATATTGTAGCTGCTCGACTAGAGCTTGAAATTTCCTGCTGTCTCCTAAAACCACAATCTTTACCCCCGCAACATATCTTACACGTTTGCCCCTCACTCGGGGGACTTTATACAAGTACTGACCTATTTACTGGACAGCAGTGCCACAACCATTTCTCAACCAGTGTTGTCACTACATGCATGAGACACAATGCCTGCAAATCGGCTCCCCGCCCCAACCACTCGTATTCAAGGCTACTCTCTCTTAAATATACATTTTCCCACCTGAAGAGTGTCCAAAAGCATTGCATCTAGGTGAAAAGTGCTGCTGCGCAACGTTTTTTTTTTCTCTTGTCCTTTAATGGTTACGTTCAATACGTTCAGGTTGTATGAAAACTTTCTAGCTCCAACCAATACTTGGTGTACGTTCAAAGTTACGAAACGCTCGCTTTACAGCGTAAGCTGTTATGGGCTCATTCTAATAGCCATTTCGGTTCGCGTTGTTGTCCGCCGCTGCCGCCGCCTGGTAACCGCGATCGCCCGAAATGCGAAAAAAATACCCTGCCTCCGCCGGGATCGAACCGAGGCCCGCTGCGTGGGAGTCGGATACTTTACCACTGAGCCATCAAGCGCTTGTTATCAGCGTCAGAAAAAGGCCCCATAAACGCGCCCTAGGCAGGCGCGCAGCAGTGCTGCCAGGTCGGACGAGGCGGCGTAGCCCAAAGTTAGAGAAAGTGTAGCCCAAATGTAGCCAAACACAAAAAGAGAGCAAAATATTTCGTAGCCAAATGTAGCCATTTTTATTTGCAGTTTTATTTCTATATAAATTTTCACATTCAACTACGGGAATCCTTTTTTGCACAACCCGTTGTAACCAAATGTCCTTGCCGCCATGACGGTCGACATCATGCTTGCACACAGAACACTTTCTGGTTGACCCCGAAAGCTCTCAAGTTCCAGCGAATCGCTGCAGAAGGCGAAATCATAGTGCTTTTATTTTATGACAAATAGAACTGAATTATTATTTTTAGTTCTCTACAGTAATAAGAACTACGAACTCTGCTTTCTAGCTCACGTGAACGCAAAATAATGTTCAGCATCATTGAGCTCTCACGTGACATCTGCCTACGGCGTATAAAAACTTCAGCTGTCCAGCGGTCTGCGATGGTGACGCGCCCACGGCTTCTTTTTTATTGCGATAGCAATTATATGGACACTTCAACCGGATTTCTGCCGTCGTTGTTGCCGTCGCCGTCGTCGTCGCCGTCGCCGTGAGGTTCCGTATAGATAAAATCTTCGCCGCGCGCCGTATGCCCGAGCGGAAGCGTGCGGGGACGCGCGCTATCACGGAGAGCGAACGCACTCAATCTCCCACGCGCAAGCAAGGAAGCGGAAAGCCAGCGCCGGAGGAAGCGGGAGGGGGGCACTTCTACTCTGCCAACAACCGCGCTCGTCGCTCGACCGCACCGTCTCTTATCTCAACACGGCTCTGACCTTTATGCACTGTGCATTCGCCGCTCAGTTTCTGTTGAAGCGATAGACCGCACGTACCTTCGCCCGCTGCAGCGTATGGGCTTGCTGCCAGCGTTTTGACAGTCGTTGTCTGCAGTCATTCAGTGTGATCTATTCATGTTTGTTTGTGCGCGCTCACACCACGCTTGTTCATTCAGTTAGTAATAGCCGGGCCACATTTTCCAACGCACGCTACACATGTAATGCTGCCCGGATCGGCAGTGCAGCGCTACAGGTGTGTCCCTTCGCGCGCGCTGCCCACGGGAAGCGCTTCTCATCAACACCACCGTTTCACACGCGCCTTCTCGTGGTCATCGAGTTTCTCTTCATGTCGGTCTACTTACGCCGCAGCACACCTGCTTACTTAATCAGCTCATGTTTACTACAATTCATATTGCTACCAAAGCCGCTCACCTTACTTCGTATGACATTGCTGTGTTGCTATCGCATTCATTGCTTAGCCCTTAGGGCGAAACTGACATTTTTATGAGCCAAAACCAGTGTTTCGCGCTATGATTTCTCGCGTTATTTATCTCATCGTCCTATCTTGCTTTCTCGTTAATTACCTTGGCCAGGGTTACCTGGGACACACTCTATATAGTTTCCATTTACCTGGCCGCCATCTTAGGTCTCTAGCATGCCAATAACATGAGTTAAAAAGAAGTGAGATACAACAGATATGCCACTCGCTGTCTCAATCGGTGTAAGTGAAGCTTTAAACAGTTGCTGTGCAAAGCGGCACTCCAGTGTAAGAAGGGCGCAGTCGTTTGCGGCGTCGAGCACATCCCGAACGTAACTTGCTTGAAATGGCAAAAGCCCCGACGGCTCACGAAGAGCAAAGGTAAATGACAAATTGATAGCAGTAGTAATCCTGTGAAAACCGGTTACTCTCAAAAAGCAAAGCATGTTGATATGCTAATAATTACTGGGGTTTTACGTGCCAAAACCACGATACGATTGGGAGGCATGAAGCATTGGGGGGCTCCGGATTGATTTTGACCACCTGGGTGTCTTTAACGTGCACATAAATGTAAGTACACGGAAGTTCCTACATTTCGCCTCGATCGAAATGCGGCCGCCATGGCCGCGTATCCAACCCCCGTCCTCGAGCCAGCAGCGTGACACCTCACCTGCTAAGCTAACACACTGGGACGTGGCGCACTCATGGCATCGTGGCAAACATGTTTCGATATTAGCACAATAAGTACCTGCATCTATCACGTTATGGGCAAACCATCTATAAGTAAACGCAGCAGGACCCACCTTGGGCTTGGGGTCTTGCTCCCATTCTTTACTATACTTTCTCGCATACTTGGCCCGCTTCCCCATGGTTTGAGTCTCCTCTCCGAGGAGGATTCGATCTTAAGTCTAACCTATGAAAATGAACCTCTAATGTAAGCACAAACAAAAATTCATCTCTCAGGAAAAGGAAAATGGCAGTAAAGCTTAGCGTGAGAAATGTGAAGCGGGTCGAAAGTTGTGCCCGGCGCGATAGTTGACCAAGAAGCCATGGCCAAGAACACATTGGAGCGTGTCATCTACCCGTGCTTCTTTCATGTTGACGCCACGATCGCCCGACCCTATTTTATTGCTCTCTTAGCATAGCGATGTTAGTACTACAGTGCACTGTTAAAAACCCTCTACTCCCAGGTTCATCCCGATGCCCGGGGATCGGGTGTCTCACGGTGAAGCGCGATGTAAGTTTAAGTACATCAAAGATCAAATCCACTGGCTCAGACAACGGCGCAGAGAATGAAGGGGGAGGGGTGGAGGGGGGGGGGCATTTCGCGCACACACACACGCACAGGCGCGCTGCCGGCTGAGCCAGCTAAAACATAGCTATCGAGATTTGTTTCTACTCAATCAGAGCGACCTCTGGAGCGTTGATTAGGGCGCCATTTATAGCCGAAACAAAGCCAAGACGCATATTTTCAGTAGGCCCAATATATCCACATAGCCAACTCGCCCAACTTGACGCCAATTTTTTTTTCTGTAGCCCAATTTGGATATATATAGCCAAACCTGGATACACTGGCGCGCAGGCGCAGACGACCCGAGCCTCCGCCAGTATGGTGGCGCCATCTAGTTAAGGCGCCTGCAAAAGCTGCGTGCACAGGCGCAGACGACCAGATGCGATTCAGACGAGGCACGCAATAAACGCGATCCCGATGTTAGATGTGCGCCACGTATTCTCGGTACCTTTTCGGTACACGTTATGGCGTCTCCTCGTAAGGTATGAACCGCTGCTGAAGAAGCTAATCGTAGAGCGACTTACGCGGCTACAACCAAGCATCATCGGGCTCAGCTGACTGCTGTGCAGAGAGCATTACAAACCGCAGCTCGCCGTCGACGTCGGGCGGACATTTGAGATCGCTCTCGTCAACACGAGGCGAACAGACTTTGCCGGGAAGACCCTGTTGTGCGTGGTGCCGAAATTACTACTCTTAAGCCGCTCCGCCAGGTGCACTCTTAAGCACATGCTCTGGCAGTGCCTAGATTTGCGCGGGGGCTCAGGCTCTTCCTCTTTGGAGGAAGACTGGCTCCGGCTCGTCACCAGTGCCGCCAAGGAACAGCAGCTCAGGGCAGTCCAGAGAGCCCGCGAGATCGCCGAGAGACTCAACCTCCCGGCTCCATCGTGGGTGCGGCCCGCAGGTGATGCCCCCTAATGGGGACACTAATCGTCTTCTCAGGACCAAAATAAAAGTTCTTTGTCTGTGTGTCTGTCTGTCGGCCAGCGGCGTAAGAGTAGCAATTTCGGCACCGCTCTAGCCGCTCCGCCATTTGCAGGGGCAAGTTGGCATACGCTAGCGCAAGACAGGGGTAATTGGAGATCGCAGGGAGAGGCCTTCGTCCTGCAGTGGACATGAATATATGCTGATGATGATGATGATGCCGCTCCGCCAGCTTACGCTGTGACTGTGCTGCGTGTGTCGCGCAGGCCTGTGACTTTTGTCAAGACTTGTCCCACATTTTCTTTTTTCTGGGGTTTGAGGCACGCCGTAGTGGAGGGCTCCGAATTAATTTTGACGACCAGGAGTTCCTTAACCTGCACTGCAACGCAAGCACACGGGCGTTTTTGCATTCCGCCTCGATCTAAATGCGGCCGCCGCGGCCGGGATTGGATCCGCGATCTCGTGCTCAGCAACGTAACGCCTTAGCTGACTGAGCCACCGCGGCGGGTAGACTTGTCCCTCAACAAGCAGGAGACAGACTTACACGATGCAAAAGACGAAAGGTTGTGCTTAGAGACAATGATATAGCCGCTATTTGCAGCAAAACTGTGTTAAATCAAGCGTATTTTCGATTTCCATGAGCAGCTCAGTAAAAGAAGCAGGCACATGGTCTGCTAAAAGGAGTTATTTAACTACCACAACAGGTGGTTTCTTGCAATTTTTGAATTCCCTTGCAGTCTAGATTACGATCAGGTGTAATTTGATTTTGATACTGTAGTCAAACCAATAAGAACAGCTCAAATTCAGGGCTGTGAGAATTCTATGAGAAGGCTATGATGCAATGAACAAATAAGAAATTATCTGCCCTGTGGCACGTATCCTTTAGGAGATCGCTCTACGTTTTGCTCCTTTTGCTTGTGTAAATTCCTATCGATTGCCAATCTCTGATTACCTTTGGATTGCCTGTCGTCTAACTGTTTCTTTAGGAGGTTCCATTTGCCTCCTGTTCTGATTTGTCCATCTACCGACGCGCACACCTCGTTCCATTGTTGCTTGGAAAGCGCGATCGAGTGTGCTTCGATTTCCCTGTTTAGTGCCGCTATTTTCTTTCGCAGTCTGTAATTTAGTCTTTGCGTTTTCCACCTGGTCGTGATGGAATTTTTTGCCTCTAATAGGTGTGCCAATCTCGCGTCCATCTTTTCCACGTTCAGTTCGGTTTGGATGACCCTTGTCGCGGTGCTAACGTCCTCATTGAGCCTTCTAAAGAGGCTGTCTAGGTCCGCGTATTCGCTAGTGTCTTCCTTCATTATTTTGCGGAAGGCGTCCCAGTCGGTGACCTTAAATTCTCTCGATGGTGCCACCCTGATGGGGATCGTCACCGCCAGTATGTAGTGGTCGCTGCCGAGGTTCTCGTGCAAGTTGCGCCTCTCGGCCCCTCGGACGTTTTTGGCGAAGGTCAGGTCGGGCATCGTGCCCCGCGCCACCGACGTGCCTAGTCGAGTCGGATAGCGAGGGTCCGTCACCAGCTCTAGCGAGCACTTCGTGACTGCCTCCAAAAGGCCGCTCTCCCATGGGCATTGGCCTCGCGTAACCCCAGGCTTCGTGGGATGCGTTCAGTGGCGTACCAACCATTTCTCGAGCGGGGGGGGGGGGGGGGGGGGGCAAACCGCAAGAAATATGACCTTTCTACCTATCTATCTCTCTCTCTCTCTCTATATATATATATATATATATATATCTCTCTCTCTCTCTCTCTCTCTATATATATATATATATATATATATATATATAGATTGCGAATCACTATTACAGTAAGCGAAAGAGCCTAGCAATGTGTCTATCAGTTATTTTTATACTTAACAGCCCTCGACCTATTTATCAATCACACATGGTGAACCACAGAAGCCCGCAAAATTATTTGAGTTTACATTTATTTCTTGTCACTATATAAAATTTCAAGATGATGCAGTGACAAAAGGCAATGAGTGTCTCATAGAGGTCTCGGATTCCGCCAAGTATATTGTCACAGACCCATTGAACGAGGCGCAGACGCCGGACCAAATTCCAAAGCCGATTTATCAGCTTCCGAAAATAATCCCACGAAAGCAAGGACAATTAAGAATGGGCCCTCTGGTGCGCCAGCGAATGCCGGTTGCTGTCCAAAGACCGAGTCAGAGCCCAGAGTTGTCAAAACACAACAAAATATATTCTTCCAAACTAGGCAGTTACATACACACGTGCACACTTAGGCTAGACACAACACAATTCAGATGGGTATTCACAAAAACACAGGAAAATAATTAACGACAAGCACTAAGAGTCCAACACGTAAAGTACAAAATGAAAAGGAACACTAAGTGTCCAATCGTATTCACCCGTGCTGGTTGGTCTTGGAGTCAGACGATCTCGGCATAGCTCGGACAAATCTCGGAAAAGGAACTTCTTCCGGAAATGCAGACGCTCGATGAACTCGTCGACTAGCTTGCCGGGGAATTCCCTTCTTCCGCAGACGCTCGGTCTTCACGTTACATCACTTCACCGGTGCGGACTGAACTCCCGAACTTCCCTGAACGATTCTCGTACGGCGGTTATATAGCCGTCACAAGCGTTCTCAAACATTCCTAGCCGAGTCGTGATCTCGCAGCATGGCCAAAGCCCGGGAATCTTCGAAGCTTTTCTGGTACCTTCGACCGCCGCTGTCATAGTGTTGTCGAGGGGGGGTGATCGCTCATGCTGTAGTTATCTCTCTCGATTCGCCGGGTGAGAAGGTGTCTCGGGGCGCCCGTGTGCTCTCTCTCTCTCTCCGGTTAACGTCGCTTCGTCGAGACTCTTCTAGACATCTAGGCGCGGTTCTTCGCGTTGCTGTTTGAGGCGTGTGCGCTGTCCCCCTCTGTTGAAGTTGCCGCGGGGCCGGCGTGTTCTTTCGCTAGCTTGCGTCACACGCGGCGCGCGCTTGGATTACGCGCTCTTTTGTGACACTGCCCCCCACTTTAAGAATATTATGCAATATTCAAGAAACCACAAAAGAAGCGCGCACAAAAGTCCACTACGTACGAGTCCATAGGTCCATAATCAGTCCACCACAATTCACCACGTCACTCGCGATACATCGAATACACACACAATTCGCACAAGTACACTTGAACTACACAATAACACATCTCTCGCATAACGATTACACTTGTACTATACAAAAACACATATCTCGCGTAACAAGGCAAACATATGAAATATATTATGTGCAAAAAAAGTATACAAAACTATGACAGGGTAGTTGACAGAACACAAACAAACACTATGACCATGATGCATAAATAAACACTTGGTGCACTAAACCAAAACACTTCGCACCACGCACTAACCGTCAACACATTCAAGTTCGACTAAGGTAACCGGCACCAACCTTCTCACTTCCTTTGATGTGTTCGACTCGGAACTGATATTCTTGGAGCAGCAGACTCCATCGTAATACCCTACTATTGAGATGCTTGGCTTGCTTAATGTAGCAGAGTGGTTGATGGTCAGTCTGGACCAAGAAAGGTACTCCGTACAAATACATGTTAAATTTCTAAATTCCCCAAACAAGAGCGAGTCATTCCCTTTTGATGGTGCTATAGGAAGCTTCTCGGGGAAGTAACTTGCGACTGGCATAGGCTATCGGATGGAGTGTACCTTCATGAGACTGCATGAGGACGGCGCCTAGGCTGGTGTAGGAAGCGTCGGTTCGCAGTATAAACATTTTAGAGAGGTCGGGAAGGCGAAGCACCGGGGGGCTGGATATGCACTGTTAGAGCTTCCTAAATGCCTCCTCGTGTGCCACTGTCCATTGGACGTTGTTGCCCTCGCCCTTCCTAGTCAGCTCTGTGAGTGGGGCACTGATCTCGGCATAATTCGGAATGAATTCTCGGTAATAGCTGGTTACACCGAGAAATGCCCGCACCTGACGCTTTGTCTTCGGTGCTGGTGCAGCTTGGATTTTATCCAGAGTTTTCCCCAGTGGTGCCAACTTGTTGTTCCCGACTCGGTGACCCAAGAAATCGATCTCTTCCGTTCCGAATTCGTACTTGCTTGGACGCACGGTCAGACCCGCCGCTTCAATTCGATCGAAGAGGTGTCGTAGGGACGAGATGTGCTCCTCCCAGGTTGCGCTCGCTATGAGCACGTCGTCGTAGTAGTGCTCGACGCCGGTAATTCCCTGGGTAATCTGTCGCATCAACCTGGCGAACACGGCGGGTGCTGTCTTTATGCCGAAGGGCATATAGCGGAACTGGTAGAGGCCGGATTTCGTCAAAAAAGCCGTTTTGAATTTAGACTCTTCGGAAAGTTGGATTTGCCAGTATCCCTTCACGAAGTCTAATTTAGAGAAGTATTTCTTGTTCGCGGCACTGGCGAAACCCGCGTCGGCTCTGGGCATGGGTCCTGAATTCCCATTTAGTACGTCATTCAGACGCCGGAAATCGACCACAAAGCGTTTGGTTTTGTCTGGCTTATCCACGAGTAGTACTGGGAAATTATAGGGTGACCTCGAGACCTCAATTATGCCGAGAGCCTTCATCTGTTGTACCTCAGCTTTGACGTCCTTAGAGGTAGCAAATGGTAAAGGATACTGCTTGACGTGAATTGGGACGCCGGTTGTTAGCGCCAAGTGGCATTCTATCCACTTAGTCTTGACCGGAACATTGGAAAAGATGCTGGAATACGTCGACATTGCTTCCTCCAGTTCTTCCTTTTGCTGGCTCGTCAATTTGGGGGAGTATTTTACGTCTTCTACCCCTTCTGTTTTTGCGTATTCCGGGACGGGGTTTCTTGTTCTTCGCCCGTGTCTCTTACTCCTACGATGGCTTCACACTGATTCGGCGTATCTCGGGTTGTTTCTCGCTCAGTGTATTTCTTTAATAAGTTAGCGTGGAAGATTTTTGGGCCACTCGGCGTCTTCACAGTGTAGTCGAAATCCCCGATTGTTGCTTGGACTTCGAATGGCCCCTTCCAATGAAGTAGGAGCTTGTTGTGCTCGGTTGGAAGCAAGATGAGGACTTTATCACCTGGCCTGAATTTCCTGTCCCTGGTTTTCCGATTGTAGTGTTTCGCGTAGCGTGCTCCTGTTTTTTGAAGTTCCTCGTGGGCCAGGCGACACGTGGCTTCCAGTTGGTTTTGGAGGTCCAATACGTATTTGTAGGTTGTCTTTAGATCCTCGCCCAGCTCTTGGTTGGTCCATACTTCCTTCAGGATTGCCAGAGGCCCGCGGACATGTCGGCCGTATAGTAATTCGAAGGGTGAAAATCCGAGGCTTGCTTGAGGTACCTCTCTGTAAGCAAATAGCAACAGCCCTAGGTAACGGTCCCAGTTTTTAGGTTTTTCTGCGCACATGCGCTTGAGCATCATTTTTAGGGTGCCGTTAAACTTTTCTACCATTCCGTTGGCCATTGGGTGATAGGGAGTGGTGTGGAGTTGGCGCACTGATAGAAGGCATTCCACTTCTCTCATTAGTTCTGAGGTAAAATGGGTGCCTCTATCACTCAGAACCTCTCGCGGCACCCCGAAACGCGAGAACATGTCGACGAGAGCTTCCGCGACTCGCTCGGTCTCAATGCTCGGGAGTGCTACTGCGTCAGGATAGCGCGTGGCGCAGTCCCTGAGCGTTAGAATATAGCGGTTCCCTCGTCCTGATGGTGGGTGGATAAGGCCTACTATATCAATGGCCACCAGCTTGAAGGGTGTGTCAATGATAGATGCTTTGCTGAGCGGCACATGCGGGACCCTCCCTTTTAGCACAGTACGCTGGCAACTGTCCCACGATGCCACGAATCGTTTTACATCGGCGGTGACGCCGGGCCTGAAAAATTCTTCCTGGATTCGGTCTTTGGTTTTCTCGGCACCCAGATGACTGGCGATAATTACGTCGTGGGCCAACTTCATTACGATTTCTCCGCGACTCTTGGGCACTACGAGCTGTCGGATTGGACGTCCGTTTTCCGTGTAGTACCTGTACAATAGACCATTCTCTCGCCGGAACTCCCCTGTACAATTGCGGTTGCGGCATTTGAGATCATTGCCCATTTGTGAGAAACATATCTTCAAGGACTCGTCTTGCTCCTGTTCTTTGGCGTAGTTCAGAGTCCCGGTCGGGTTCTCCTCGGATTCGGGCGTGGAAAGGGGCTGGAAAGGCTTCACCTGAGCTTGAGCTCGGATGACCGCTGCCGCGGTGTTCTCGTCAGGTGCTGATGGTTTTCCGCGTGGCTCTTCAATCGTCGATGGTTCGATCTTCAGCTCTTCCTCCAAAGGTTTCGGATCGTCTGGGGCGCGAACTTCCTTGATGTTTCCTAGAATTAGGTTATACAGTGGGCTGTCCATGCAAAGCGCAGTGACATTCCCACTGTTATAGGGGGTCTCGACCTCAATCTTGGCTTCGGCAAGCTTCTTAGCCGTACTATCGACCAGGTAAACTAAACTGGTTTCACCCGTGAGCTCGTCGTCATTGACCAAGTCTGTTCGCACAATCACTGTGCTATATACTGCCGGTATCTCGTAACACCGTGACTTGTTTTCCTGCAATTTTCCCCTCATGTACAGGCATTCCTTTAACGAGAAATTCTGGGCGTGGTGTCATCACAGCGTTAACTACGGGAATTCTTTTCCTTTTTCGTAGTTCTACAAAGCCGGCGTTTATGTCTTCTTGGTGTTTTGGCGGGGCATACACACAAGATGCCTGGGGAGCTTCTTTCCCTCCGTTGCGAGATGTATCGGCTTTGTGCCCAGTTCGCCCGCATTTAAAACATTTGACATCATAGGGGCGCGTAAAATTGCTCCGACAATTGCTAGCATGGTGGCCCAGTCGATTACAAAGATAACACCTCGGAACAGGCTTCTCAGGGTTTCTCCTTTCATCGGATGTCGGTTTCTTTGCGTCCCCTGGCTCCTCTTTTTTGATCTTAGAGAGATTGGTGCCTCCCTGTGCTCGAAAAAGCTGATCTGCCAATTCCAACATATCTTGAAGGGATTTAGCTTTCCTTTCTTTCAGATAGAGTGACAGGCTCGGGTGGCAACTGATGAGGAACTGCTCCTTGATCAGAAGCTCTCTAAGCGCACCGTACTCCTTTGCAGTCTCTGAAAGTTCGGTCCACCTATCAAAATAGTGACTGAGCCGCGCGGCAAATTGCGTAGCAGTCTCGCCATCGGCGGGCTTTCCAGTCCTAAACTTGTCTCAGAAGCCTTCTACGGTGAACATAAATCTCTTTAGTAAAGCGGCTTTCACCCTTCCATAATTAGAGGCATCGGTTGGCGTCAGTCTACCGTACACACTAAGTGCTTCGCCACTCAAAGATGTGCTCAACGCAGTGGCCCATTGATCCTTTGGCCAATTCTGGCTTTTAGCAACTGTCTCAAATCTGTGCAAATAAGCATCCAAGTCAACTTTTCTTTCATCAAATGCAACAAGCAGCTTGCTTGGGCTCAGACGGAAGTCCCTTTCAGTGCTATCGGCTCTTGCCAGAGCGGGAGCGTCTGTACGCTGCGCCAAACGAAGTTTTTCGAGTTCTAACTCGTGCTGTCTTTGTCTTTCTCTCTCCGCCTATCTTTCTTTTTTACGCTCCATCGCCTCTCTTTCTTCTCTTATCTGTCACTCCCTTGCTTCACTTTCTTCTTTGGCTCTTTTGGCCGCTAGCTTCTCTCATTCTACAGCTTCTTTTTCCTTCTGGTTAACCCATTTCCGTAGTTCAGCTCCGGAAAGACCCATCTTCTCACCAAGGGCAACTAATTTCTCGAGATCCATGATGCCCTTAAAAATTCTAGCCGCGTGCAAAAAATATCTGCCTAGATTTCAACAATCGAACTGCTCTCTGCACACAAGTTAGAAAACCGTGGTGGAACACTCAAACTCGTTTACAATAGCAATGTAAACGATCCTCGGCTCTTTCTCCCTACTATGGACACAGAATTTTCACCAGAAAGGTCCTGTCGCCGACGCCAGAAATATTGTCACAGACCCCGTGAACGAGGCGCAGACGCCGGACCAAATTCCAAAGCCGATTTATCAGCTTCCGAAAATAATCCCACGATAGCAAGGACAATTAAGAATGGGCCCTCTGGTGCGCCAGCGAACGCCGGTTGCTGTCCAAAGACCGAGTCAGAGCCCAGAGTTGTCAAAACACAACAAAATATATTCTTCCAAACTAGGCAGTTACATACACACGTGCACACTTAGGCTAGACACAACACAATACAGTTCAGATGGGTATTCACAAAAACGCAGGAAAATAATTTACGACAAGCACTAAGAGTCCAACACGTAAAGTACAAAATGAAAAGGAACACTAAGTGTCCAATCGTATTCACCCGTGCTGGCTGGTCTTGGAGTCAGACGATCTCGGCGTAGCTCGGGCAAATCTCGAAGAAGGAACTTCTTCCGGATATGCAGACGCTCGATGAACTCGTCGACTAGCTTGCCGGGGAATTCCCTTCTTCCGCAGACGCTCGGTCTTCACGTTACATCACTTCACCGGTGCGGACTGAACTCCCGAACTTCCCTGAACGATTCTCGTACGGCGGTTATATAGCCGTCACAAGCGTTCTCAAACATTCCTACCCGAGTCGTGATCTCGCAGCATAGCCAAAGCCCGGGAATCTTCGAAGCTTTTCTGGTACCTTCGACCGCCGCTGTCATAGTGTTGTCGAGGGGGGGTGATCGCTCACGCTGTAGTTATCTCTCTCGATTCGCCGGGTGAGAAGGTGTCTCGGCGCGCGTGTGCTCTCTCTCTCTCTCTCCGGTTAACGTCGCTTCGTCGATGCTCTTCTAGACATCTAGGCGCCGTTGTTCGCGTTGCTGTTTGAGGCGTATGCGCTCTCCCCCTCTGTTGAAGTTGCCGCGGGGCCAGCGTGTTCTTTCGCTGACTTGCGTGACACACGGCGCGCGCTTGGATTACGCGTTCTTTTGTGACATATATATATATATATATATAGCCGCAGTACAGCGCACATAAAAAAGGCACATCTGTTACTGCCAATTTTACTAATTAAACAATGAAGTGTACTTGGTTTGGAAATGTACATCATAAGTGTATCTCTAGTTTAAGTAATAGTATTATCGAGGGTCTACGCAACAAAATTAAGTACAATCAACATATACTACTTGCAATATTCACTAGAAAAAAAAAAGACAGCAGATGTCTGCGACCATCGCGGATTTTAACCCGGTTTCCACCGAAGCTGTTTCTTTCGAACAGCTGCGATAAAACTTTAATTTTCTTGTAATTACATCGCATACATTAAAAACTTGCTCATATATGACTCTTTCGTTTGAAACTTTCGTCCCCGTGTAATGCTTGCGAGCACTTCTTGTTGGGAATTTTTAAAAAGCCAGTAATTCATCAACACACATGTTACTTGGCCATAACATTTACCATGGCGTGCTTCCTCCTTCCATTTCTGCTTCCCCCCGTCTTCCTTACTCAATTTCCGTTAGATTTGATATCGGTTGAGTTCACAGTTCTTCGAGAGCAATGGGATAAATTCTTTGTTCGCAGAACGCCTTCACAAAGCTCTGGATCGCTTGCATGCTCTGTCTTTGAAGTTTACCTACATATTGTCAATAACCTACGCGTCCTTTATTTTCGCTAAGTATAAACAAAATGTCTTGCTTAGTTCACCGAGGACATCGCTGAAACCAAGTCTGAACGTATTATGGCGCCTGAAAATAGGGAAAGGAAAAAGACGGCTCCATAATTATTTCCAACGCTTCTAACTGCACCAGGAATGTAACAATTTTGTCGCATCTTGCAGTTTCCATGCCCCCCTCCCCCCCTCCCCTTCCCAGAAAATATAAACCTGTTGTAACCTACAGCTATGTCGGGACAGTGGGAAGCATAGCTGATAGCTGTCATATCACGCGCTCTAACACTCGAATAAGAAATGTCTTACAAAGGCTGTGTTTGATCCAACTGCATTTAACTTCGCACAGAGAGTTCCCATAGCGTACCAACAATCTTCACTAAATTTAGTCTTGATGGCTTTTATAGTTCTGCCAGGGCAGCCGGATCAATTCTTCCCCGCTCATTAGACACGCTCATAACACTCTAGAGTGCTTATACGTGATTTACTGTGAAAGCCCCAATTACCCATCTACTCTGAACTTCACCTACACATCACCTATTAACTTGTCCTTACAGTCACCAAACATAATGAAGCTGCCACCTTCAGATCGGTGAGGACACCAGGCGAACCCAGTATATCACGCGAGACAATGTAAAAAGAAATAAAATATGAGGGTACAATAATTTTTTGTGAGGCTTCTAAATAAGCCAGAAACGTTAAAATATGCAACGCATTGCACTTAAAACCTGTCTATTCCTTCGAAGTATAAAATATCTGAAACGCAGAGTTCTTTTGGGACATTGGGAAACCTAGCAGTAGCATGATACTTTCGAACACTTGGTTACAATTTTTAAAAATCTGTATTTGATCAACAAGCATTTACCATCGCACATAAACTTCGCGTTTTGTTCCACTTATATTCGCAAAATTTGATCTCAGTTGTAGTTATCATTATGCCAGCACAGCCGTCTTAGTTTTACACCACTCGTAAAACAGACTAATAACGCAATGGACCACTTGCATACGCATTCTACTGGAAAATGCACATTTAACCCACACATTTGGAACATTGCCTACATATTACCCATAGTATCACCCTAATTATCCGCAGATGTAAACAAGATACCTTCTTTAGCTCATACAGGACAGTGGCGAAACAAACTAAGAATCTCGTATGATGCACGAAAACACATGGAAGAACGAGGGTTTAGTAATTATCTGCATAACTTGCTTTAAAGCAGGAAAGTGAAGTTTCGCAACGCACTGCGTTAAAATTTTTCTCTATGTTGACGGAATTTCGACCGTTTCTCGTGCTGTTGCTTTAGAAGTCTGGGAAACATTTCAATTAGCAACGTAATGACACCCTGGAACGCTTCAATTAGTAACTTTCTACAAAGGCTGTAAAGAACCTACACATAATAAAGATTTATCGCTCGTCACTCAGAAAATTTCTCCGTACTCCGAATAAATAACTCGGCATAGTACTCCGCATAGTTTACCTAGAATAACGAGGGAAAACAACTGAATGCCGTGTACAACACATAAAAATTGGGAGAGACCATTCAGTAACTGTCTTCGGGAGCACATAAGAAACCTACACAGTGCAAAATTTCGATTCACGCCACCAAAAAGTAGCCCTAATTCTTTCATAATATGAAACATCTGCTGTTTTGCTGCTGTCGGGAAAGAAGTAATAGAGCAGCTCTTATTTGGAAACAAACTGAAAATGAAATCGACAAGGTGAGAAGTGACACAAGCCTTTAGAAAAAAATTTAGAAGCGTGAATTGCTGGCCTAGTTGGTTAATGTTCTAAAGCGAAAAAAAAACCTGCGAAAAATCAAGACGCAGGACCAGAAGGAGGCAAACACAGAGACAGTCGCCGGACTTACAACTGATTTATTTGAAGCATCCACGTACTTTTAGTTTGTTTGCCTCTTTCTGGTCCTGCGTCTTGGTTTTTCGCCGTTTTTCTTTTTCGCTTTAGAAAAAAGTTAAGTCAGTGTTCTATTGGTATTGAAATGATCTTCGACCAAGGTCATTTTCACGAACATGTCTACAATAAGTCGTGATCACACAGTGAAATTCTACAGTCATACCTGTAAGAGGTTTGATTATATTTTTGATGGTGATAAGATACTGAGACTGCCACGATGGGTAGGCTATTTCTGGACAGAGATTAAATAGTTCCAGCATTTGATAACCCAACGATTTCGTGTAAGGCACATCAGTCGTTGGGCGCGGCTGATTATAATTGTTTATACGGACCTACCCCTCGCCAGCAGGGTAATTATGGCAAGCTCATTGTGTTTTCAAATACAGATTTATCGGCCCAAAAAGCTAGGCATGATGCAAGTAGCGCAAGCTGACATTTATTAGGGCGGGAACTGCCGAGCGCCAGGCCTTCTCCGCAACGCGAGCGTATATGGCGAATCCCGCGCGTCCTCCGCTACAGAGTGTCCCAAGGAGGCACAAAAGACAGTCCTCGCTGCCCAAGCAGGGGATACACAGTAAATAAAAGCATTACATACGTGGCCACTCTATTTTGAAAGAAAATTTAGCTTCTGCTGAGGCTTTCTTGGACTCTCCAACGTGCAGCCAAAAGTGCCCGCTTTCAAAAGTGGGGGGGGGGGGGGGGCAAATGGCATACTTTGCCCCGCCCCCCTTTTGAGAGTGGGGGGGGGGGCAAGTTCCCCCCTTGCCCCCCCCCCCCCCTTTGGATACGCCTATGTCACGCGTTAAAATCTCCCGCCACTATTAGCGGGGCCCCCCTGGCCATTGATGTCGCCTTCGTTATTATCATTGCGAACGACTGGCTGTGGTCAGAGGGCGGGCTGCAGACGTTCACTACGAATACGCTGTTTTTCAGCCAACCGTTCGGTATGATTTCGATCGCGGTTGCCTCCGCTTTCATGTTGCCTAATTTCAAATCTCGTTCCTGGAAAGAGCATTTGTTCGCGACGAGGGTCGCCACTCCGCGCTTACCCTGTTCGAATTTCGACGAGGCGACCCGGTAGCCGGGCAGGGTCGCCTCGCTACGCAAAGTTTCTTGTAAGATTATGACGTGCGGTTTGTCCGCCTGTGAGGCAAGGAACTGCAGCAGCGGACCCTTACGTTTTTTGAAGCTAGCGCCACTCCACTACCACACGACCAGCTCTCTAGTTGAGTTGTTCGCCATGATTGACACCCTGGATATGTTTAGCAGCTGCAGGCGCCATGTGTGCTTCGATACGCGTCACTCGACCCGCTAGCGTTATACCATGCTTTCTGCTAGTTGCTGGACCATTAGCTGCAAAGACCTAATCGACTGCTGAATTCCCAACAGGATGCTACTGGACTCGGGTTCCACCAGGTTTCCCTCCTCCGTCAGGCGAGGGGCCCTGCGTTTGACCGAGCGAACCGACTGCTCTCGTTGCGGGGTCAGTGCACTTTGCGGCACCTGCTGCTGCTGTAGTTCGACTCGGGGGCTGAGGAGTGGAACCTTGTTCCCGAATTTATTCGAAATCCGCCCTCATTTGCTGAATCTCCGCCTTGAGGCGCGCGTCTTCTTCTGCTAGTTGAGCTATTCTAGGGTCTTTCTTGTTAGGCTTTGGCAATGCTACCTGCGTTACCTGTGGTTGTGGTTTGGGCTGCGGCTTTGGCTTGGTCCCGTCGCGCTCCCAAGTGCGCATTCAAGACGGGCCGACCTTGTCTTGTCTCCTAAACTTTGGCGCATACGATTGGCCAAGAAGCAGGCGGTTTCAACTGTTTATGATAAATTTTACAAAAACTTATTCTTAATTTGAGATTTAATCTTAATTTTGAGATAAAGCAATTTTGTCATAAAGAAATGAAATAATAGGAATAATTCACAATTCTAGAAATTCCGCAAGGTAATATTTTTGTATCTCTAATGAAATTGTAAACTGCAAGAAAAGCATCCCTGTGACTGCGTCCCAGTGAAGTCGCCCCAAAGGAGAGAATGGTTGGTGAGGTTAATAATAAGCCAAGTTTTCGAAATGCAATTTCTAAGATATTTCTTTCTCTTAAAAATCGGCGGCACGAAAGGAAAAAATGCTCAATGGATTCGGATTCATTGCAAAAAGAACATAAAGGGGATACAGCGAGACCAGACCTGTGTAAGTAAAAATTTAGTGGCGGTATACGGCATCTCAATTTTGTAATGGAAACTTCCAATTGCCTTGATGTACACCAATTATTATTCTATGAGAAGCGAAGATGGTGGAAATCAGAAGACGATGTTAAAATAGATTTTGCGGAATTTTGCGATATAGAGAAATTTCTGTACCTAGCCGCGGTGACATAAGCTGATGTCGGGAAAACAGATATGACAGGGCCATTAAGTGATGCTCGTGCGAGTGAATCAGCCATTTCATTCAAGTGCAAATCGCGATGTCCCGGTACCCAAAGCAAGTATAATTGCCGCAAGTACGAAGGAACCATTGAACAAAATGTTCGCAAAATTTTTTGAATTTGACGAGGCTGTAAGTGCTGTGCATACAGACCGTGACTCAGTCACAATAACAGCTATAGTGAATCGTTTTGGGGAATTTTTCGTACGGCTAATATAATCGCTATTAGCTCTGCCTGAAAAATGGGTGTGAAGTCGGGAAGGCGGTGAGAGTAAGACCATTGAAGAGATTCAGAGAAGATCCCCACTCCTGTCTTCTCATTGCACACGGAAGCGTCAGTAGCTATTATGTTGTCAGTAGCTAGCTGGTTTAGCTGGTCTTTTAATATATTATTTAAATGTCTGCTAGGCAATAGTTTAGCATGATTTGGAAATATGTCCTCGAATTCAATTTTGAGGTCTGTTAAGACATTATTCGAATGGCAAACTTGACGTAATGACAAATTCAATTGTTGTAACTGTGCGTGCACAAATATTATCTGAGGATTGTGTAATCGCGACCACGATACATTAAAAAACTCAGACGGTTCAGTGAAAAATATGTATTATGAACGCCTCCTTGGAAAATCATAAATTTTTTTTTACAAGTCTGGACCGTAAGCATGCGGAATCTGCAACCTAGAGTGGGTATATTAGCTTCCTGATATAACACAGTGTTGGCAACAAATCTAGGTAGCCCAAGGCATAATCGTAGAGATTTTCTTTCTAATATTATCAGAGGTTTAATTTTATAGGCGGGACCACCGGAAAATAACACGCAACCGAATTCTAATATGGGCCGAATATACATTTTATATATCATCATTAAAGTATCCCTGCGTAGTCCAGAGTGACGGTGACTGAGCCGGTGGAGCATATCTACGGAACTTTCTGCCTTTGTTGCGATATTTTCAATGTGAGTGCGCCCGACAAGCTTTCCATCGTATATGACACCAAGGTATTTCACCGAGTCAACTTGAGGAATGGTTTCCTGGTGATATTAGAGGGATATATGTACTGGTGCAGTTAACGGGAAAACTAGTACAGCACTTTTGTTAACATTTATTGACATACATAACTCATCTAGTCATGTCTCAAGCCTTCCAAGCTAATTCTGCAACGACTGGTGCAGTGAGTGTACATTAGTTGCAGATGTAAAAAATGCGATATGGTCCGCATAAACATAAACGTTCACTTCCCTGGACAAAGGAATTGTGCTTAGCAAAACGTTAAACAAAATGGGCGAAAGAACGGCACCCTGTGGTACACCTCTTGTTTGCTTGTATTTAGACGTCGAAATGCCGTGCTGATAACAATAAAATTCTCTATCTCTCATAAATTCATATATCCATGCGGTAATATACTTCCGTAAATTAGTAGACTTCAGTTTATTGAATAGAATAAGGTATTCTACAGTGTCGTATGTTTTAGCCACATCCAGCGTCACCAAAGCTGCATACTCTCGTTTGCGACGAGCTAGTTTAATGCGGCTCTCTAGATCTACATGAGCGCACCATATCGAGTGCCCGGGACGAAATCCAATCTGACAAGTACTGAGAATTGTATTGTCCTGCATATAATGTGTTATGCGCCCATGAACAGTCCTTTCTATTAATTTTACGACATTGGAAGTAAGAGAAATTGGCCTTATGTTGTCTAGGTTAAGTCCAGCTGCTTTTTTCTTCAACAGTGGAATAATTTTAGCTACCCTCCACTCTCTTGGAATCCAGGAATTTTTTAGAGAAAAATTTACTATATTGAATAGGTCTTGAGGCGCATAATGAAACAAAACTTTTAGCATTCGTGTTGTAATTCCATGTGGGCCTGGGGATGACGCCGGTAATAATCTAATTATGTTTTCAAGCTCTGTCACTGTGACTTCCACAAAGTCGTCTCCTGAGGGAGGTTTCGATACTCCTGTCGGCAATTTATGTGTAAATCGCTGCGCTAGACCTTTAGCAATTTTCTCAAGTGACTATGATAACTCCTTTGTTGATAGAACGACTGAGTCAATATTCACTGGGGCTGGTATAACTTTATGGGATCGTAGAAATTTAAACAGAGCTTTTTTATTACTAGACTTAGAAAGATATGTGTAGTGTTTCGAATCGTAATCGTCCTTAGCTTTTGCGACTGTTCGCTTAAATGTAGCAGCTACATACGTATAATCTGCCCAATTTACAGGGCATTGGTTATATAAAAGTTTCTTCCATGCAGCTTTTTGACGTCTAAACTCTCGCTCACAGTCAGAATTCCACCATGAATTAGCAATTTAGTACCACCTTTAGTAGATGGTACGACAAATTGAGACTTATTTGATGTTTGTTTTAGTCTTGAACAAAGGCTCATTGCCTTAATATTCTTCTCCATGCCTTCCTGAGCGTTTAAAGCTGATTTTACCACATTTTTAAATTTTGAGTAATTTACAAAAGTGCGCACATGATTATATAAACAAGTTGACGGAGTAACTAGTTCAAAAATTATAGGTAGATGATCACTGTTAGTACCGGAGTCAACTGTGTTCCAGGATGTGATTGAAATGCTCGATCTGGCAAACGTAAGATCTAGGGCAGAACGTGACTGACCGCGAACGAAAGTATGTACTCCTGAATTTAAACAGGAGAAATGATTTGATAAAGTCCAATCCCACAATCTTTTGCCACAAGTATCCGTTCGGAAACCTCACAATACATGGTGGGAATTAAAGTCGCCTACCAGTATGACGTTTTTCTGACTGTTAGCAATAATGGTATCGAGATAACGGGTATCTTGCACCCCTGCAGGGAAGTACGCGTTAACTTGGGGAAATGGCGTGCAACCAGGAAGCGTTGTATCCAATACTAACATCTCACATTCTGGTGACATTATCTGATGTTCTATCGTAGCTATATGGTAGATCTTTGCTGACACAAAGATAGCTAAACCACCGCCTCGGGAAAGGCGATCCAATCGAAAACATCGGAAATGTTTTAGATTAAAAATTTGATCAGCAGGAAGCCAGGTTTCCCGTGAAATAATAATATCTGGAGAATATTTAGAAGCAAGATATGATAAATCTGTTGCAGCGGAAAGTATGGAACGATAGTTCCATTGAATTACTGTTAAGCTTCCTATGGTGAAGAAAGCAGAGCAGCAGAGACTGCTTGGTCTAAAACACTCTCTTTTAAGAAGTCTTTCTTAGTAGGAGTCTCTCTCACGTACTTTTTAGCCTTTGAGTTGGTGGGAGAGCTAGATTTTTTGTTTACCGGTGATCTTGGGCGTTTAAGTGATCGGGGGTCCATTTCTACATCTTGATTTTCGGTCGCATCTATGTCTGAAAGGCAGGTGTGGTCAACGTTCTCAGAAGTTGATGGCTTTGCAACATCGTTTTTTATCGTTGGTATCGCGGTTGACACTTGACTAGATTGACTTTTTGGTAGAACAGGCTCCTGACCCTCAGTGTTGGTTTTATTAGCAATTTGAAACCACTGACCGAATTGTGTGGACATTGCCTGAACAAGGGAATCGGTGAGGTTCACCATGATGCGTTCCATTGCTTTTTCCAACGCCTTTTCGACGGAAGCCGCAACAGCCTGAGAGATTGAGTTATCCACAGCTAATGTTTGACGGGCCGTTATACCAGCATATCCTTGAGTCCTACTCTGAATTTTTGCAATGGCCTCGCGACGAGAGCATCGGCGTCTATCAATTATTTCAAGGATTTGTAGTTCTCTTGTCCTTGCAGGGCAGTTAGGTTCATCTGCAGGATGAGTACCGCTACAAAGGCAGCAGGATTCATCACGTGAAGAACATTCATTTGATTTATGGTCTTCTCGACAAACGCGGCATCGTATGTTTGATCTGCAAGCTTTTATGGAGTGTCCAAACCACCAGCATTTTAAACACTGAAGGACACGGGGTGATAGAGGCTCAACTCGGTATATGAGTGGCCATGCCTTGATTTCTGATGGACGATTCAAGCCAGCAAACGTAGCAATGACAGTTTCTGTGGGAATGCGCTTATTATCAGCGACACGACTGCAATGATACACAGAAATCACGCCTGCCGATGAAAACATTTCAAAAATGTCTGCGGGCCACAGACTTATGTTAACACCACGGACTAGGTCTTTGGTACATGCGAGGTGAGGAGAAATGTAGCTGCTCACCGGATGTGTCGCAAAAACATTGCTCTTCAGTAAATCTTGTACCAGTGGCGTAGCCAGGGGGGGGGGGGGGTTGGGGGGGGTTCAAACCCCCCCCCGAAATTTTTTCCGCAACCCCCCCCCCCCCGCCCCACTTACCCACCCTTTGTTCTCGTCGCTTCGCACTGACATAATTCAAGGAACCGGTGCTACTATCACAATTTCATTCCTGGGCGCTTCTGTTTGGGTTGGTAATTTACAGCGACTCATTTCTGCATATGGAAAAAAACTGTCACGGTGTTTGTCAAGGCTTTGATCGACACTCTCTGAGGTTTTGGGCGAGAATGTGGCGGCCGCATTCTGAAGCAAAAAATGCGGCAGCCGCATTTTAGATGAAGGCGAAAATGCTCGAGGCCCGTTTACTTAGATTTAGGTGCACGTTAAAGACCCCAGGTGGTCGAAATTCCCGGTATACATTTCCGCCGCTTCCCTTCAGGTGCCGGTTAGGCCGCGCTCGCGCAGGATCTTAGGCTACGTTCACACTTGGTCTCGGAGCTGTCGGAAGCGGCAAAATCTTGAGAAATCCACCCGCCTATGCGGCAAAACAGGCAGAAAAACAAGCGGCGAGCCAAATCGGTCTCGGACCGATTTTTTCGCTATGGCGAAGCGGAAACGCGGCGGGAAGTCGTTCTGCTCGACCGGAAGCTACACTAGCATGTAAACAACCGGTCGTAATTTAATTGAACATGGCACCAAAAGTGCAGGCTGCAATGCTCATCGACGCGATCGAGAACCACCCCTTGCTCTACGACAAGAGTGGTACTAAAACGTACTGTCAGCGATACTCGCGATAGTATTCAATATCGCGCGACCGGAGGTGCGGCAACGAAGCCTTGGCGTGACCCAACTTCTGGCGCTTTTGCAAGGCCAGGCGAACCCACCACCACCGTTTCCGAGGTGTTCGCGTCTTCCGTTTATTCATTGTCCATTTCTAGAAAACAAGTAGGTAGAAGTATAAAAGCCATTTCTTCTTTCACTTCCATGGCAGACAATATTTAGGCAGATTTCTCGTTGGCGCTCCATAAATCTCCTCGCATGTGAACGGTATGTTGCAGAAGTCACGGGGTGCTTTTCTCGTCGCGACGATAGATTGGGAGCGTAGGTCTCACGTAGGACGCGCAGGCTTCGGCGAGCCTCAACACAAGGGCCAGCCAGGGTTTTAGCTTTGGTGTTCCCGTTGCCGCTTTGGTGTCCTGGAGGCGCCGACAATAATACGAAATGATGAAATGTTATTACAACTTGTAAATAAGAGGTATTAAAGAAATATAATCACGCCTAGGCACTAACCTGTGACTCAGCGCTACCGCGCCCGTGTGAGGAGAATCACGGAACGCCAACGAGGAATTTACCGAAGGTCGCAGATGACACGCGAAGTTGCGCAAGATGATCACTTTTGATGACGGGTGGGTCAATGAATGAGCATACCGCTCGAAATAATGCGATAATGAGCGCCACCACGCCGGCAAACGTACGCAGACTAGATGGATGTGGACGAAAGCGGCAGCGGCGGTAGCAAAACAAATGTGAACAACTTGGACATGCGCGGAAAAGATTTTCCAGCCGCTTTGGCCTTTCCGCCCGCTTGCCGCTTCCCAAGTGTGAACATAGCCTTAGTCTGCGCGCGAAACGTCTCTTGTTTGCGATTGCGCCCCTACGGAAGGCTGGTAGTTACTGTTGTGTTGAATCCCAAACCAGCATTTACGCAAGGCTGGTAGTTGCTGTTTTGTTGTGGAATTCCAAACCAGCAATGTACACACGAAGGGGTTGATGACAGCAGTGAAATTCCACCGACTCGCAACAGAATCCACGAAACAGACAGCCGACAAGCATGGATTACTGTTGTGCGCAGTACAGCGTAAGTAAACTCTTGTTGCAGGCGCTGACAGTTCTCGTCGGAGTTCACGCCTCCTGAGAAATTGATTATGTGCACTATGCACTGAACAAGACCGGAGTTCATTCCTGCATCACTAGTACACCAAACAGTCGAGATTCTGTGAGGTACGAGGCCGCTTCCTGTTTGCACCGGCGTAAGTGAAGCAGAAATGAGATGCACGCACTAGAGCACTGCACGGGCTCGGGCTTACCCGAAAGCCCGGACCTTGCCGGGTAGAGCAGTTTTTTCACGGGCTTGTGCCGGGCTCGGGCACTGCATGTGCTTTTTGACGCGGGCCCGGGCCGGGCTCGGGTTTTCTGGTGGTGTGCATGTAACGTGCAGCGAGTTATCCTCGCGCGTCTCGACTCTGAAAAACATGTCTTTTTCGGTCTCTGGCCGGGTTCGGGCCGGTTTCAAGCCGGGCTGGGGCGGGGCTCGGGCCTAAGGTAAAGGGGTGGCGGGCCGGGCCGGGCGGGTAACGTAGAAAATTTCCGGGCCCGGGCCGGGCCCGGGTTCCCCATAAATTTTTTGGTCGGGCTCGGGCGGGCAGGCCAACGTAAAATAATCGGCTTAAATAATCGGCCTAGGCACTAAGTGCAGTGTCTCTAGCACGCACTACTTAAAATGCGTGCACATGCCATATCTATGCTGTGCGGCGAAATATTCTGTACACATTCTGAATCTGTTGACGTAAAAGCAAATGACGGCTGCACGCTCGCACACAGCGGAAGACACAGCGGCCGCGAAATGCAACCCTCTCGTATGAGGGAGCAGGGCGACGAAAGCTTCGAAAAAAAAAAAAGCCTTACGCGCTTTTGCGCGTACTTAAGTTTTCTAGCGCAAAGACACAGCGAACAAGCTATTGTTATGGGAGTAGGTATAGCCTGGTCACGCATGCATTTTGACGTGTATAGCCGGCCTTGACTTGTGAAACGCACTTCGCCCCGACGAGGACGACGCCATCTACGCTTAACGAAGATTAACAATTAATGATGTCTTCTCCGATCGGGCGGGTCGTCTCAATGATGCGTTTTCGAAGACTGGTCCATTCAGTGGCGTGATGCGAGACCGTTGCTCCTAACGCCCATTGTACCTGTCGTACTTACTGTATTTTACTGAACTTACTTTACTTTTTACTTAATTTCTGCACAAGCACACGCGAGGGGGGGGGGGGGTCCCATGTCTTTGACATACATGTATAGAGTCTGCTTAAACTACGATATTTACTATCGAGCACGTCACGTAGAGAAAAGCATACGCTCCCCCCCCCCCCCCCCCCCCCGGTCGGGCCGGTGAACCCCCCCCGAAAAAAATTTCTGGCTACTCTCCTGTCTTGTACACAAGCCTGGTCTGGCGAGCAGCAAAGGATGCCCCCTCGGCCAAATTGTCGAACCTCGGTGATCTGTTGAAAATTAACCGAGGCCACCGAAGTTTGGTTTGAATCGCCTTGGGATTCTTCATGCGAAACATTTCGCCATCACTCGGGACTAAAGCCACAGGTACGCTGGTGGTCCCACTGCGTAAGAAAAGCTCCACAGGCCAATCAGGGTGAGGAATGGAAGCCGACCAGGAGTATGCCTCCTGGCCTGGCGATGAGAGAGACATTGCAGATGAGCGCGAAATTACTCTAATATGTTAAAGCTATTCTAAAGAAGCGTCAAAAACAATTAGCTGAAAAAGCAAAGATCGATAGGAAAACCACCAGCTACTTGACCAAAACCCGCGTGGAATCTGCGCTTTGGAACACCAAGCGCAGGGCGTGTTGGGCAGGAGCGAAAGAATATATATTTTATTCTTCTTCTATTTTTCTAACCTCGCAGCACGAGGAACGAGGCACATGCGCATGCACCTGAACGCGCCATAAATAAAAGGCGGCCGATGAAGATGACGATGGCCGCTAGAAGAGTAAATGGTATGTCTGAAGAGGGTTTCTCGAGATCCTGCTACATTATTTGTACTTTTTTTCCTGCAATGAATTGAAGAAGAAGCTTTGGTGCCGTGCCTTTAGGACACTTATTAGTGACCGATGAAGTATTGCAGGTGCTATGTTTTGTGCCGGTAACTATCTTTACCGTAGCTTATTTTGTTTTCCACCTTCCTAGTTAGATTTTGAATTATTTTAAAATACTTCACTAGAGACCAATATAGAATTGAAGTATAGTAAGAGCCTTTATCTACACATCTAGTTAACTGCCATTTCTCGGCTAGTCAACTCTGTTCAATAACCTAAATCGAAACACGAATTCAACATAAATAAAACGCCTGCATTTGCGCTTTCGCGTAGGCGAGAGTATGTGACTTTTACAAGTTTCAAGTTTGCACGACGATGTTTACAGCGAAGCTGTTTAAGCCAGCCGTAATTTGTGGGTTGTATCAAGAAAGTAGAACAAATAAAATAAAATAAACTTTCTTGCCGAGGCGGGATTCGAATCCGCGTGCCCCCGGTACCGAGGCAAGCGTCGTAATAACTAAGCTATCCAGCCACTTTTTTTTCCTTTATTACATGGGAGCAGAATCTTCAGCAACACAAGAAACAACAAGGCGCTACAGGTACATATTCAAGAGTCAGGCAAACATGTGCAAGCGTCCAATAAAGGCATCCAGTCCGGCGCTGTTTCTTGAGCAGGGTACACACTGCGAACGTAGGCAGCAGATTCCTGAAAGAACGACCGAGTGCTTCGCGGTGGTTCAGCGTAGAGCACTGCACGGGCCGATTTTTGCGGCCCGGGCCCGGCCCGGGCCCGTTTTTACATTGGGCGGCCCGCCCGAGCCCGATCAAAACTTTTATGGCGAGACCCGGGCCCGGCCCGGGCTCGGAAATAATCTACGTTACCCGCCCGGCCCGGCCCGCCACCCCTTTACCTTAAGCCCGAGCTCGGCCCGAGCCCGACTCGAACCCGGCCCGAGACCAAAAAACACATGTTTTTCAGAGTTGAGAAGCCCGAGAATAACTCGCAGAAAGCCCGAGCCCGGCCCGGTCCCGTGTCAAAAAACCCGAGCCCGGCCCGGGCACGGGTCAAAAAGCACACGCCGTGCCCGAGCCCGGCCCGAGCCCGTGAAAAAACTCCTCTACCCGGCCCGGCCTGGCCCACGGGCCGGGCCGGGCCCGGGCTTTCGCGTAAGCCCGAGCCCTTGCAGTGCTCTAGTTCAGCGTGCCTGTCACACATTCTACTGCGCCAAAGACTATGTAGGCCAAGTACCATGAACATGTCATATGGTGGGTTAGGGGGATCTTCAAAAGGTAAGAAACGAATTGTGCTTGGTGTGATGTCTAAATCTTTTTTAAGTGTCTTTTGGAGAATGTCCCAGAAGAACACTGCATCCCTACAATCGACAAAACAGTGATCAATCGTTTCAGCATGTGGACACAAACGGCAGTTTGTAGACCACGGCACGAAACAGTCCCTTTTTTCTAACCAGGTTTTGACAGGAAGGGTTGCCGAATGTAAGTTGAAGGAAAAAGTTTTGATCCATGGAGGAATGATCATTCGACGGACACGCTTAAGTACATCTAAGTAGTAACATTCCAAATATGGCGCACGATAATGGGGAACAGGAAACAATGTGTCTATGAGTGCAGCAGAAATTTCTTTACGGGATGCAGTGAAAATATAATCCAAGCTAAAGCGAGCTTTAAGAAAGTGAAAGCCTTCAACAACCTCTTTCAAGAAGCCCCAAGGTGGTGCATCTCTGACAGATGACGACACAACTATTTCTGGAAGGTAATTCATTAATCCAAGTTGTAGCATCTCTCTTAGTGAAGGACTGTTTACATCACAAAAGAAGAATAACCGGGAGACAAATTGCCTAACAAAAAGGTGAACTAGGCCAAGACAACCACTGTCAAGGGGGGAAAAAGAAGGTTATCACGCCGCATGGCCTCAACACGTGAGCTCCACACATAGGTAGAAAACACACGATGGAAACCTTGCAAACTAAGTCGCGAGGAGTGTAATACCTGCAGGACATACATAAGTCGAGCTGCTAGAAACAGATTGCAAGCTTCAGCTCGGATAAATATGGACGACTGTCGCCCCTGCCAGTTGTTAGCTTTACGTTGTACTTCTGCAATTTCCGCTGACCACTGTGGATTACTATTGCGATATTGAGAGAGTACCGATACCTAAGTACTCAAAGTCTTGCCTCCACTGAATACCTGCGAAGTGGGTTGACATTGTACACCATAGACCGAACCAAAACCCTGAACTCTTCTCAATAAGGCAGCAGTTTTGCTCAGCTTCTGGTGAAGCTATCCAGCCACGCTTGCAGAATATGCATTTATGCGAACCATATGATTGCGTTCGAGCGTCGTCGTCTTCGTCCACAGCTGGCGCATTCGCACGCTCGTGCTCATAGGTGAAGAGGTTTTGCGCGCTATGAGAGCGAGCGAGAGAGAGAGAGGCGCATTCACAGAGCGGGTCTGCTGTCGGCATTGCAGCGCGGTGTCGGTGTTGCAAGCTGCGCTATGCAACGCGCAGTGACGGCGGAAAGTCTGAGACGCGCGAAAAGAAATTATCATCATGAGTAATAGGATGAAAAGTTCGCGCGCGCTTCCGGAAAATGCTGCGCTACGATCGCCCAACTTCGCTGTTTCAAGCGTTGCGCGGCCGAGTGCAAGGTTAAGCGTTTTTTTTTCTTGATACCATTAGACCATTAGCGAATGGAATACTTGACAGGAGTACATTCTCGCATATGTATTTCTTGTTAGCATTTCAGCGCACGTTATGATCTAAGTAAATAAAATGCAGTTTTTCAGATAACTGTATGAGGTATACTTTATTATCTGTAGGCATTACAGCAGCACACGGGAGACAAATCATAGAGGAAAATTATGCGTAATAAGAGCATGTTACCTGAAATGATACCTATAGATTAACAATAATATAAAGTGTGTACCTAACATCAGCAAGGCCAAAAGTCTGACATAACGCACATTCAATAAACAAACGCGCACGACAACAACACGATGCAGATGTACTGATAAAAGGAAGCGCGGATTACATTGAATGACAGAACATTGCGTAGTCAACTGTAACAATTTAATTACTCGAGTGAACCATATAAAGTTAACCATATAACACAATAGGGATATGGGAGCTTTGTCAAGCTGCTTTTCAGCGGCTTTTACTCCCGTACACCTCAAATATGTTGTATGTAAACATGTTGGAAATAAATTCAATTCAATGCAAAGTATCGCTCTCCTTAACTTCTGGTAACCACATTTAAGACAAGAAACGCAATCTACTTTTAAAAAAAGCAGCTTAACATGGCAGCCGACATACAAATATTTGCAAATGCTTTTTACTCAACGTGTGGCATTGTGAGAAGTCCGTAGACCATCCCGTATTTGAAAATCGGATGGACCTGGAGTCTTCCTATAAATCACTGACGATAGAAGTCTTGGATGACACGTACCGAAAATTTGACTACCAAACTGACGTTCAAGCAATGCATCGCGCCCATTGACCATGACACTTTTAGGGTGCTTGATCGGTATCCTCCTCGCCGGGAGAGGGAGAACACGCAGGCACGCTAGCGACAATGAACACGGCGCATTCCGGTGGGGTCAGTGTCCACAAAGAGCCGGCGATTGTTCTCGCCTCCGCAACTTGCTTGCAATCCCCGTGCTTCGCGTCGCCTTGTGATTAGTGGCGCGTCTGTGCCTACGTGCTCACTGACCGATCTCAAAACCCCGCAAGCAAGTGTATGCAAGCGCTGCTGCAACAAAATTATGTGCACACGAACACACATGAAAGTTTTCTTGCGTAAGCTTCCTACGGAAAAGCAGCGACGTACAGACACACAGTCAAAACGCACGCGCTCAAACACGCGCACATACACTCAAGAAATGTGCGCACGCACTCTTTCCTCCCGCACACACACCCAAATACAGACACGCTATATTTTCTTCATCGAATCGGCCCACTTTGTAGTTTTGAATGGCATTTTCAACTTGAATCTACTTTCTAAACATAGTGGTAGCGCCACATTAAAGGCACCTCCTCCGCTACATGTAACATGTAACGCGGCGCCCGAAACGTTCAGGCTCACTTGGTTCACGCAGCATAGCCCGCCATTCTTGAACAATGTTATTCTTGCACGCTGGGACCGAGGCGTCCCAAGTAAACGCCACAACTCCGAATGCAGGCACCACTAGCTATGTTCATCGTGCACGAAAAATCGTTTCACCATGTTTACCACGTTTCACGGTTCACCTGAGGTGACTCAAGCGAGGTTGGCTCCGCTGGATGAGGCTCGTCGGGCGGGCCTGCTGCCCGGCCTAGAGGTGGGGTCGATGCATGTTAGGCCTATGATCTTGTCTTCATATTGTCATCGACGAGGTGGTCGGAAACACTGTCTTGATGTCTTCCTGCTGAGGAAGACATCAAGATGTCGTTGCTGCCATGGTGACGCCAAAGGCTTGTAGAAACGGCCGCTGATTATTCAAAGTAGTATTGCACGAAAGAAGGAACAATTGCAGAGTCGTAAAGACTCGACTGTCACTAGTTTATGCGACTGCCACACTAGCATCGATTTTACTGATTTTACTGCATTTACAAATGAGATTTCCTGTGAGGGAAAGAAAACTACCGATAACGACCGATTTTAGTACATCCATGAGTGTTCGGAATGAATTCACGTTTTAACTGCAAAGCCATTCTTGGCGAACATGTGCCACTTTGACGGTATCTATCTATCTAGCTGCATACGTCTTGGTGTTCTCATGATCATTTCGTTAACATGCTAGGTACCAAAATTGGCATAGCATGACGAGAGTGTAAGACGAGCATAAATGATAGGCCATGACATGAATATCATGACATGTGTGTCATGTAGGTCGTGAAACAGCCGCCTACGTCTTGGTGCTCTCATGATCGTTTTGTTAACTTGGTATGTAACTAGAATGGGTTCGGACATGGGTACTAACTCATCATCATCAGCCTATATTTATGTCCACTACAGGACGAAGGCCTCTCCCTGCGATCTCCAATTACCCCTGTCTTGCGCTAGCGTATTCCAACTTGCGCCTGCGAATTTCCTAACCTCATCATCCCACCTGACTTTCTGCCGTCCTCGACTGCGCTTCCCTTCTCTTGGTATCCATTCTGTAGCCCTAATGGTCCACCGGTTATCCATCCTATGCATTACATGGCCTACCCAGCTCCATTTCTTCCGCTTAATGTCAACTAGAATATCGTCTACCCCCGTTTGTTCTCTGATCCACACTACTCTCTTCCTGTCTCTTAACGTTACTCCTAAGATTTTTCGTTCCATTGCTCTTTGTGCGGTCCTTAACTTGTTCTCGAGCTTCTTTGTTAACCTCCAAGTTTCTGCCCCGTATGTTAGCACCGGTAGAATGCAATGATTGTACACTTTTCTTTTCAACGACAGTGGTAAGCTCCCAGTCAGGATTTGGCAATGCCTGCCGTATGCACTCCAACCCAATTTTATTCTTCTGTAAATTTCTTTCTCATGATCAGGGTCCCCTGTGAGTAATTGACCTAGATAAACATATTCCTTTACAGACTCTAGAGGCTGACTGGCGATCCTGAATTCTTGTTCCCTTGCCAGGCTATTGAACATTATCTTTGTCTTCTGCATATTCATCTTCAACCCAATTCTTGCACTTTCTCGATGAAGGTCCTCAATCATTTGTTGTAATTCCTCTCCATTGTTGCTCAATAGGACAATGTCATCTGCAAACCGAAGGTTGCTGAGATATTCGCCATCGATCCTCACTCCTAAGCCTTCCCAGTCTAAGAGCTTGAATACTTCTTCTAAGCATGCAGTGAATAGCATTGCAGAGATTGTGTCGCCTTCCTGACCCCTTTCTTGATAGGTAACATTTTACTGCCCCTCAAAAAGGTTTATCACGCGCAAATAAGTACATGCTCACCGGCAGGTGGGAGTAGCGAGGGCCTGAGCGGTCGGCGGGCAGCATCTTCTATTCCTTTCGGAACGGGGCAGTCTGTGGCTATTCAGAAAAATTTTCAGTTTTGTTCGGCATATTAATGCATTTTTTTCGCGTACACGTGGTGAGTTTTCGCGGTTTTGGGAGGTCGTGTGAAAGACAGGCGAAGTGGGCGTATAGCTAGAAAACACTGGACCAATAGCCGAGGGCCAATGGTGAAAAGGCATCGAATCAGGAATGATTATTTTTCTTTTGTGCGGTTGAATCAAGCATAATCAGTGTGTACACGTTATTTCAGATGGGGAGCTATCGCGGTTTTCGTGACTTCGCGTGACAGACAGGCGAATTTGGGAGTGCCCGAAAATGTTTTGACCAATCGTGGAGGCTGATTGCAGAAATTGGAATCAAAACAGTTTGGAATCATTTTACGTTATAGCGCCCCTGGTATCCAATGTCGGATGTGATTACGCGTTTTTTTTCGTGCCTTTTCAAGCAGGGCATTCCGTTTTGAGCGGCTATGGAACTGGACAACAATGTTATGTCTTGAGGCGTCCCGTGTTGGTACACAGTGTCAAACCTCAAATGTCGCTTTCTGATACCGGTTCGTTCCCTGCATTGCCAATAGCTGCAAGCACGCTCTCTAGTTTTTCGTTCTCTGTCGTAGGAACACCCTTACTCTAGATTTCTAGAGTATTGTTCTAGTTGAGTTATTCTAAGTTCATTCCCAGTCACTTTGTCTCTCAGCAGCGCGCATTCACTCGTGAGGGAGCTGTTGGCTGCCTTCAGTTCGGCGTTTTCAGTTTCAACTTTGTTGTTCAATTGGTTTGCCATGCCACTAAGTGAAGGAAACACTAATGAATGATGATGGAACTCATAGTCATGAGCATGACTCAGCAAAAATGACATTAACTCACCGAAAAGTGATTAACTCTCAGAAACCCCTGGAATGGGTTAAGGCGTGGGCACTGAGTGAAGGAAGCATTAAAGGATCATGGTAGAAGTCAGTCATAAGCTTGACTCAGCAAAAATGACAATGGGTCAGCGAAAAAAGATTAACGCTGAGAAACCACTGAAATGAGTTTCGAATTAAATGATAGGTCATGACATGCGTGTCATGTAAGTCATGAAACAGCCACCTACGCGTCGGTGCTGCCATGGTCGTTTTGTTAACTTGGCACCCCGTACACTGCTTCGCATAACATCGATTCCCACACGGCGTGGGACCTGCCGGCTTTTTTATATTGAATACGTTCCCGCTGATGAAATAAAATGTGGCGCCGAGTTTAAAAAGGTGGTGCGTCGTATCTCGTACCTATGCCGGCTGTAAGTTGTGTTTACAGTGCACGGACAAAATACATTTTCACTCTATTTCACGGCAGGAGGTTTTCACACTAATAAACTCCATTTTGTAAATGGAAGTAATATTAGGTCATCCCGTTTTTTACTCCATCCTTTCGGGAAGGAGGTAAAATTATGGTTTTATGCTTTTTTACTCCATGGTGATGAAGTAAATATATTGTATACAAGTATGGCTTTTTGGGCTAGTTGGTTAGATACATCAGAGGTGGTCATAGCGCTAAAAGACACGGACAAGAACGAGAGAACAGGACGAGCGCTAACTTTCAACTGAGTGTTTATTTTGAGAAACAACCGCATTTGTAGGCCCGCATACAGAAAAGGCCCAATCGTTGCACATGAAAACCAGCCGCATCCAGGAACGCAAATTCATTTCTAGTCAGTGCAACTGAAGGGGAGCTGATGCAGCTATCACCAGCCTTCGCTGTCAGAGTGGCTTCAACAACCTCTCGCGTAACTTTATCTACATTCCTATACCAAACGGAACACTCATTGAACAAGGGTTTGTACCCACAATCACTGCAATGCACACCTCATCGCCATTGCCACCTGCCGTGCCAGGGCGCTTTCCTTCTACTTCAGAGCCAGAGTTCTTCCAGATGAAGTCAAGCTATTGTTCGGAGGCTTTGCGCCCTCATTTGGTCACGGGATGAGGATCGGAAAAATTCTTAGATCTGAGCTCACCCCCAGAGCGCTCAAACGGATAGATTCTAACTTCCCGCAATCGTGCTCCAAATGTGGGCACGACTTCTGCTCTTTCTACCATATGCTCTGGCTGTGCCCGTCCAACGCGGGCTCTGATCTTCACGACAAGTCCAAGTGGGACGCCCTACTGCAAAGCGCAGACTTTATGCATCAACGACAGGCCGTCCAGAGGGCCCGCGACGTCGCCGAGAGCCACCAGATCCCGGTTCCGTCATGGGCGGAGCCACCAACTTGATTGGGGTGCCTTCGGCTCCCCCAATCTTTTTCCTCAGGACCTTTTAATAAAGTTCTTGTCAACTGTCAACTGAGTGGCACCGGCAAGCCCGTATATACAGGAGTATTCTACAACAGCGCATCATTTTTTCTTCGAGGCACAATTCGGAAGCCTACGGTCGCTACCAAGAATTCCGTCGCATCACAGATCAGACTACAGAATGGCTGTGGTCTGTCACTCTGGTAAGACTGCGAGCCAGCTTTCCAGAGCAGCGGCGCGCTTCGACTAAGGCGGTAAAGACGTCGGGGGATGTTCGCCTTCCTGACTTCGTGAAAAATACGCTTGGCCTGGGACCAAAGTTCGCCATAGAACCCAAAAAGTCGGCACCCGAGCTGATTTCCATGGCGAGATGTGTAGCAAAGGCCGCACCGGATAAAGATCATGACATTCTCGTGAATGAATGTGTCAGTGTTGTGTCCCGAAAGAAACCTGCATCGGCCCATCAGCCTGTTCGCCGCGTGAAACAGTTTCTACAGGACAACTCTCTGTGCATCCTACCAGCGGATAAAGACGGTGGTTTTGTTGTCCTCACTGAGGGTGAGTTTGCATCAAAAGCTTTTGAAGCAGTAACTTCTGTAATGAAAAGATGCGATGAGGTGTCACTAAAGAAAGTAAAGGCTAGGGGGAAGCAGTTGTGCTCTCGCCTCAACCTAGCCAGGCTAGGGAAGCGCTTGGAGAAAAGTGAGGACCTTCACTTGAAAGTCATGTTTTCTGTGAAAACTCACAAACCGGATTGGCCTTTTAGAGTGATAGTGTCAGAGAGAGGTACTTGGCAGAAAGCGCTCGCAAGTTTTCTTCAGGATTCATTATGAATATTGCACATCGATGATCCGTTCATTGCAAGAAGCTCGTGTGATGTGGTGCAGTTCTTTAGAACGAATTGTGACAAGGGCATCTCAGCCTGTTCTATTGACGTGAAGGACTTGTATTACTCCATGCCCCAAAGCCCCCTTTTGGCATCTGTTGAAGAATGCATTGATCATTTTGGAGTAATTGGGTTTCAGACTAAGACAGGCATATCAGCTAGTGGGTTCTTAGAACTTCTTACGATTTATTTGCAATCAACCTACGTTGAATGCGATGGACACATCTACCTTCAAAAGAGAGGCGTTTGCATTGGGTCGTGTCTGGCACCCATACTAAGTGATATTTTCCTGGCTCATTATGACAATGCTTTAGAAACCTGTATGTCAGCGGGGAAGATCTCCAAAGTTTTTAGATATGTGGATGATTACCTAGTCCTGTTTGATTCCACTCAATCTGTAAATGATGTAGTTAACATTTTTTCTCGATGTCTTGACAATCTGGAGATAACGCATGAACTACCAGTGAATAATTCCATCCAGTTTTTACACTTAAGAATTTTTCTGTTCGATCATCATATTTGTTGGGAATATCATCCTCGTGACAATAAGATGCTGCTTCCGCATCATTCATCACATTCTAAGCTGGTGAAACGAGCAATCGCAAATCTGTGTCTTGACAACGCGTTCCGCAAATCATGCCCCCATAAAATGTCTAGCAGCTTTGACATACAAAAAGAACGTCTATTGGACGCAGGATACCCCAACCATGTACTTATATCAGTAGCAGAAAGTGCGTTAAGGAAGCTAAAGAAACAGAATGGCACGCACGTGAGCAGTAGTGACAACATGAAAAAGGTTGTTGTGCCTTATTTGCATAACGTATCACACGCTCTAAAAAAGATTGGACGAAAGGTTGAAGTAGATGTTATATTTTCCGCTCCGCAGAAATTGCTTAGTTTATGCAGTGCCACTGATCCGTTTGGCAAGAAACGCGGAGGTTGTAAAAAGAATCATCAGACCCCTTTTGTGTCGTTGCGTAAAGAATGTTGTGTATCGCCTTCTGTTATCGTGCGGGAAAGTCTACATTGGGCAGTCTGGGAGGTGTCTGAATGATAGGTTAATAGAACACAAACAAAAATTGAACCGATACCGAGATGGTCATGTTTCTGTGCATTGCAGTGATTGTGGGTGCAAACCCTTGTTCAATGGGTGTTCCGTTTGGTATAGAAATGTGGATAAAGTTACGCGAGAGGTTGTTGAAGCCACTCTGATAGCGAGGGCTGGTGATAGCTGCATGAGCTTCCCTTCAGTTGCACTGACTACAAAGGAATTTGCGTTCCAGGATGCGGCTGGTTTTCATGTGCGATGATTGGGCCTTTTCTGTATGCGGGCCTACAAATACGGTTGTTTCTCGAAATAAACACTCAGTAGAAAGTTAGCGCTCGTCCTGTTATCTCTTTCTTGTCCGTGTATTTTAGCGCTATGACCACCTCTGATATAAATATATTGGGCGATGGAGTTTTAAAAGGTATTCAACCATAAAAAAACATTCAGGCTCATTTATGTTGACAGTGTATGCAGGATGTGCCGAGTTTGGCGAAACTCGGGATCTTCACGAACTCTGGCGACGCCCCAAGATAAAAAAAAATAATGGTACCAAGACAAAGTTTATCCGTCGGCACGCCCCCAGTTTTATTGGTTCTAGTGGCCATCAACCCTGGGGCGTTGCCATATGGGCGGTCGAGAAACTGGGGTTCACGTGATGATATATCGGTACATGGTCGTGCCTTCTTTCACTTGTTTGTCGCTCCATCGAGTGCATTACAGGCACAAGCTAGTCATAAAATAAATGCATTTAGTAGATATTATTAGTCACTTTACCGTGGTTTAGAAGAATATTAATGTTTACAAGATGTACAGTGAATGTGTTCCACCAATTCATAATTTAATACGTTTCGCGTTGTACCACGAGGGAACGCTCTCCCTCTTCTTTCCTCTGGTGTGGCTCGCTACGTTCTTGCGCTCCCATTTCCGAGCACAGATTGGTGTGCGCCTGGTTTTCACACTGGGCTTTCAACAGATCGCTCGCTGCTCGCGCCAAAGTAAGACGAAGTGGGCGTCGGCTAGCGCAGAAGTGGTTTGCCGCGTGCTTACCGCGCACTCAAGAATGGCGGAAAACACTAATAGAAGGGTCAGAAAACTACGCTTTATTTTCGTTTAACTTGTGATGCACCTTCATACTGGCTAGCGCCGAGCGATGGCTTCTAGCAAACCCAAGAAAGGCTCTTTGCAGCGCACGTGGCCGTTAATTTACTGCCACCACATCCATGTCAGGTGGGACAACAGCTGCGCTGCAGTTACCCTGTACCCACCGCTGACGAGGTGGCGCTTCACTTTTTGACAATGACTTTATATTGTTTGCGTCTCAACGCTCGTGATGGGACCCACAAAGTTCATACCGTGGCTGACTGTCTCCCAATGCAGATTGAGGCTCGCTCTCATTGCGTCCACTAAATTTGGGATACAGTTGTATGCGGCCCACTCGTCATTGTGTATAATGGTCTGTGGTTGAACCTTGGCTGGAATTATGGAGCCTAATGCCGCCGCGTCTTGTCGGTTGACCTTGAAAAGTTGCAGCACCCGTATGTTTGCGCAGACCATACGGAAGACCCATGGTCCATGATCTTTAACCCCGCCGTAATTTTGGCGGCACGACGGAACGTTGTCGGCGATAATCAGGCGGCCTCGATTGTACTTTCGCTTGCCGCGAAGAAGGCACTCGTCAATTTGAACTATCTACCCGGGGCCACCGAGTGGAGGCCGCGCCAGAAGTTCGTCCCTCACGACCTCGCGGGCGTAGCTCCTCCAGTCGGCGATGGCGTGCTCCGACAGAGGAAACAAGTCGCCGGTTATCTCCTTCAACAGCCACACGTCTACGCTTTTGCTCACGCAATACGTGAGCCAAATCACTTGCCGCCTGGAGAGGTGGGCGTTCGGACGACCGAGGCGGTCCGTGTTGGCGAAGTAACTTCTTTCGCCCCTCTGCCCATGCAGTGCAGCGCTACCGTGTAAGTGCGAAAAGGGCTTTCGGCACCTGTTGCATCGGAAGGCAGCCCGGCGTCCATTATGAGTCTTCCTGTATAATGTGACCACTTCTCCTTCGAAGGTTGGTTGGTCCGGTTTGAACCTCAGGTCCTTGCAGGTGCCCCAGTAATCCGATGACGCCGCCGAACCTGGCCTGGCGCTGGGGCGCGGTGGACGTACAGCGCTTGAAGCCAGAGAGGGCTGTAGCGATCGCACGAAGTCTTCCTCCGCAGCCCAGCACAGCAATCTGTGCTCGGAAAGCATAATTTGCCCACCACGCTGTCTCAGCAGACGAGGTCCTTCGGCTAACTCGTCACACAGCCAGCGCACTGAGGTTTTGGAAAGGTGAAAATGGCGCTGAAACTCTGCGTGGGTCATGTGGGCGAACAGGTCCAGACGCTCATATTGACGGTTGCTGCTGCTGCCGCCGCCGTGCTCCCGAGTTCAACTCGAGGGGTTTTCGCGATGTACGAGTTTGATACGAGCTCACCTGTCAATCAAAACCGTAGGTCACGCCCCACGCGAGGCATGTGACTCTTGTGCGCGCACCCAACACGGTTGGGCCCCGCCCAACTTATTCGTAGGCAACAGCAACGCGGTGCTTAGGTGAGAGGCATCAACAATCTTAACCGCCGAATTAAAACACGCACAGCGCACTGTCATCGGTGATGTACTGAGCACCACGATCAAAAACAAAGCGCCGACTTTCACTGGTTTATGCATATTTCTAAGGCTGTGGGGGCCCCACAACACGGTTCATTGCCTGTATTGTGGTGACGTAGCGCACATAAAATATTTATCGGCACGTCACTGTAGCTGCTAGGGGAGTGGTAGATACGAAGGTTTCTAAGTTACTCGAAGGTAGACCCATTAGTCTCCACTCTATAGTCTGGTTTCCAGCCCATATGGGCGATATCGTGGGAGGATAGTGGAACCTTAACGAATCCGCCCATAGGGCCCCGCGAGGACTTGCCAGCCACGCTCCCCTGCAGACCCCCTTGTCTCCTCCTAAGGCCTTTAAAGATCAGCTTCAGACATATAATAAGCTCACCAGGCGCTTTTATTTAGGACGTAGTGAATTCTCACTTCCAAAGAAAGGGCTTAACAGGGCGCAGTAAGTCACTATCCGCTTGCTACAGACGAACTCGTACCCCAATCCTTGGCGTATGAGCCGAATCTACCCAGGCTACAACGGATGATTCAATTGCGCAGAGTGTGGTGAACATGTGAACTTGGGAAACATGTTGTGGGGATGCGCGACGCAGGTCTCCTATTTGGAGGACAAGAACAAGTCTGACGACGCGTTTAGGAGCAGCGAGCTACAAGACCAAGTCTGGACTGTCCAGAAGGCCCGCGTAGCGGCGCAGAGCCTAGGAGGTGCCCTCTACACCTTGACCAACTGTCGGGTGTCCTTCAGGACCCTATTCGGAAATAGTTTCCCCACCACCACTGTAGCTGCTTGCAAGGCGTCAATGTGCCGTGTTGGACGACGATGCTAAGGCGTATGTATTGTTTTCCAGCGACAACGTACCGCAGCTGTCGTTTGATATGGTTGCTCTGTCATCGGTGGCGTATCGGAGCAGCGCCTCCTCTATTTTTTCAATGCCACTGGAATCGCGCGCTCCGCCCTTGGTCAGCCTTGGTTCAGTGAGCTGCCGCGAAGTGACGCTACCCAGAGGGTACGACAAAAGTCACTGGAACATGGAAAGTTCCGCAACCCTTTTCCCTTCGCCGCTGCGCCGCCGATTGGTCAGTTGCCGTCAAGTGATCACTTTCCGACATAGATGGTCCACGCCGCGCCGTAGTGGGCAAGCAAACAAAGTCATCGCTCGCACACGCCGCGCGTTATGAGCCATCGACGAGGTCGTTGTCTGAATTTTGTGTAATTTAGGGCACATGTAACTTTCCTAGACTTAAAATAAAACAACATGAAATGTCCGGGTGCTGCGCTTTCGGGTGCAGCAACCAACGGGAGTCCGGGAAAGCGCTTTTCGCGATACCAGTTAAGCGGAAAGAGCGACAGCAAGCGCTGTGCTATCTGGCTGCACCGAATAATGCGTGACAATTACACTCCCGCTAGGTGAACTTAATGATACCGCAAAGCTGAGAAGCTTTGCGGGATCATCGAACTGCGTAAATGCCATAATGTGATTGAGATGCTTCTTCACGCGTTTGCTTTGAAGACTGCGGTTTGCCTTCCGCAAACAAGGCGAGGCGAGAATACTCAGAAATTTGCAGATCCAAGCAAAATGCCACTAGAAGAGTGTCGGAATGCGGGCAGCTGTGTCATAAATGACAATCTAGTGAGAAAACCTTGAACCTAGTGAGTGAGGCCTTGAACAAGGCCTCAAGATTTCCCCAGAAAAATGCGCATTGATCGCATTTAGCCGGAAACGAATGACACCATACACCATAACCATCGATGGACAAAATATCCCTTACGTCAGAACGCACAGGTTCTTAGGGGTAATCATCGATCGTGACCTTTGTTGGAGTCCCCATGTCACCAACCTAAAGAAGCGCCTGACAGCCATCTCTCATCTCTTCAAGTTTCTTGGAGGAAAATCCTGGGGTACTTCAGTACACGCGATGATGCAACTCTACAGGACGCTGTTTCTCGGGTATCTGAGGTACAGCTTGGCAGTGCTGACCAATACCTGTAGAACTAACATTCGTACAATCGAAAGTGCTCAGGCACTTAGGGTCTGTCTAGGGTTGCCACGATGTACATCAACATCAGAAACCATTGCAATTGCACATGACTACCCAGCCAAGATTCACATTATTATGGAAGCGCTCAGAGCACACGTCAGGCACCTTGCTCGCGCCCCTTCCCACCATCTAGCCTCACTGCCAGAAGACCGACCACGTGCCTCTTTTTGTCAGACAATACTGCCTTATCGTACATACCTTCCATCAGGTTACACAGCTGCAACGAGAGTTTTGTTTCCTCCTTGGTGCTTGGCTCAGCCACAAGTTCGACTGACAGTGCCTGGAATTCGAACGAAAGCCGAACTCTCATCACCAGCTCTCAAGCAACTTTCGCTGATCATGCTCTACGAAAAATACAGTGATCATACCCATCTATACACTGATGGTTCAACCACCGTGGACGGTTCTGCAGGATCAGTGTTTTTTCCTGCGAAAGTCTCCACCTTGAAATTCAAGACATCACACCAGACGACATCGACAGCCGCGGAGCTTGCTGCTCTTCGTAGCGCACTTCGCATAATTCGTGAGGAACCACCTAACAAATGGAGTGTTTTCAGTGACTCCAAGGCAGCGCTACATTGCTTGCTTTCCGCCTTACACCGTGGACCCTACGAACAACTAGTCCTAGAAATCCGAGAGCTCCTTCATTGCCTCGTCGAGCAAGGACACGACGTCACCTTTCAGTGGCTCCCTAGCCACTGTGGCGTAATGGGCAACGAATATGCTGATGAAGCTGCTCGATCTGCTCACGAAGACGGCGCACAGGAACCAATCCCGCTGTCACGAACAGATGCAGCTGCGAAACTTCGAGTGCTTGCAAACGATGCCACACAATCGTTGTGGAACACACCTAGTTTGCAACACACACGTCTGCATCGACTGGACCCCTGTCTTCGACTTCGACCTCCACCTGGACTATCCCGACCCGAAACAACAGTACTTTGCAGATTGTGGCTTGGTGTCGCATTTACAAAGTCGTTTGCTTTCCGCATCGGATGGGAGGATAGTGCTGCGTGTGATCACTGCGGCGACGAGGAAACAATCGAGCACGTACTTTGTCACTGTCCCCAATACAGCGCACATAGGCAGTCATTCGCGACCGCGCTGGCACGTCTTGACGACCGGCCGCTTTCGGAGCAGACAGTCCTGGAACGCCGGCCTATACAGTCGTCACACAACAAGTCAGTCAAGGCACTCTTGAAGTTTTTGCGATCGAGTGGACTATCTGACAGACTATAGTTCTCACAGACGTTTCGAACCTCCTCCTTTTCTTTTTCTTTTTTTTTAATACCTTAATTTTTTTTGTGACTGCTTTTTCTCTTCCCTATTCTTTCCGCCTTTCATTTCCCCTTCCCCTTCCCCCAGTGCAGGGTAGCAAACCAGAATCTTTTCCGGTTAACCTCCCTGCCTTTCCCACCACGTTTCTCTCTCTCTCTAGTGAGAAAACCGCTGCAATAACGATCTATCGACCTGTCCATGTCAAATATTGTGTTGCGAAAACTCTGTTTTCGCATCTCTTTGCTTGTACTGCAGTCAGGGATAGTTTATCTTCGTCGATGTCGATCTGTATCAATCGTTTCGAGCGCGGGTAACTCAGTAGCAACGTTCGACAGCTATTACATACTTGCTTTTAAACGACGCGTGGCAACGCTTGATGTCTAGTCAGCCTAAAATATTTTGTGTGACACACAGAACGGGGGGTGCGCAGTTTAATGCTTCACTTTCCGAGTACATGTAATTTATATCGCATCTAGCTAAGCGAAACACGTTTTTTTTGTGTGTGGATTTCACAGGGCCCACTGCGACAAAGATCGTGCCGGTCTTCACCGTAGCAAGCCTAGAAAACCCGAGGAAGAGCTGCTCGTGTTTTTTGCAGCGCGTCGAATAGCTACGAGTTAGCTACGACGGCAAAACAGTCAATGTAAACAAACCTGAGATTCGCGTAGGCCTGCGATGTATAAAATGCTTAAAACACGAGTAATCTTGCTCAATTATGCAATTAAGCAATTTAGTATATTCCTTTGCTAGCTTCCCAACGAGCACAAAATTTATCGGGAAGGAGAGCAAGCGAAAGGCCGGCCGCTCGAGCTCCCGTCTTGTTGCTGGTCTCCCTGCATGCAATTTGTCGCCTGTAAAAATCTTCCGATCGTACTTATCTGTACTGCTTCGCACACATAGGAGTTGCACCATCTCATCTTTTATCTAAAGTACGATGAAATCTGTTGATTTGCTATAATATAAACTGCCCATAGCGAAGCTACATAGCTGAGCTGCTGCCGCCCGAGAGACGCGCTGGACCAAATGTGGCAACAGCAGCGCAGTGTTGCCCGCGCGCGCTCCGGTGGTTGCGGTACTTTCCAGGTTCCAGTGACTTTAGGTACGACTGCTTCTGTCATGCGTGCGTCTGAGCGCGCACCGCTGCCGTTCCGGCGGAGAGGCGGTAGACGCTTCGTCTGTCGGGATTACTTCCCCCGAATTCCGTCGTGAGGCCCAACCCAGAGTGTACTCTCCCCCAATACCGTAAAGCAGGCCCGAACGCTAGCCGACGGGGGAGAGTAGGAAAGGGCAATCGGAGAAGGTGGTGAACCGTTGGATCGGCCGCCTCTCGCTGGCATTGAAAGAATGGAGGAGGCGCTGGCCTCAGTGTCGCAACTCGCGGCAAAAAGTGCAAAATTTAATAATTCGTTCGTTCTCCGTTTGTCATCACAAATTTAGGCCATACGAAACAAAAAACAGATACTTTAAGAAAAACATTTATTCGTTGTTTTATTTGTTGTATTTTAACGCATTCGATTGAGGGAAAGTGTAGGTGCAAGATTGCACCGCATGTACCCTGTTCGCATTCGAAGGAGGATAGAAAGATAACGCTCGAAAAAGGAGGTACGCCCTTGACGGGCCCAAGAAAGGCATGGCAAGCTGCTCACGGCAAGTGTGCAGATAGACAGCGGGACAGTCCCGGCATTTCTGTATTACGATAGCACGTTGATAACAATACGCGGCGCTGGTGCACGTTTCGTAGCGCAGTCTTCTGTGCTTGAAAAGTGGAAACACTGTGCCGAGCGAGGTGCGCTCATGTTGTCATACTTAAGATCCCTGTATTTTTCAAAGGTAGTGCGAACTCCTCCTCTCCGCACCGCTTCCTCCTTGCCCCTCCCTTTCGGCCGCCATTAGTGAGCGAAGCACGCGGCCGATACTGGCCGCTTCATTTCGTATCGCATGCTGAAGCGCTTGCTTGAAACACGACTGTTCTGGGCGCATTTTCACAAGGCTGTTCGTACGTAAGATACCTACGTAAGATATGTAGTACCTTCAATTATCAGTAAAATCTGCGTCGCACAGACGAGGAAACTGAAAGGTAGAAGAAGTTTAACACAATCCTAAGCAGTCTTTACTACTGCTGATTGTTTCTCGTAATCGAATGGTGTTCTGTTTACCTGACGCATTTACGAAAACAAAGAGCTTCATCAAGCTATGCACACACAACACGGCGGAGACATTTATGTGCTAAATACCCTCAACATGTTTTTTTTTATTTCCAAAATGCATCCGCGCGCATTTCTTTCCCCCTCAGTTATATGCCTTGGTTCACGTGCGTGCGCTCGCATTTATCGTTTTGCTCTTTAATTGGCGACTCTTCCATTATGCTCATTTTATGAGAAGTCATGCTGGTATTCATATTGCCAAAATGCGCCCTGTTGTTTGCCGCAGAGCATAAACCGGGACTTTTTTTTTTTTTTACTCAGTCGTTGGCTGATGGTGAACTCGTGAACGACGATGGCGAACTCGCGAACGAGTTCACCATCAGCCAACGACTAACTGGGTGAGAACAGCGACCAGAAGCTCCCTCAGTAATGACCTCCCTCGGTGGCAGTCAAATTTCTTTTTTCCGATAAGATGGAGCCATATCGCTCGCCGTTTGAGGCTTCGTTTGCCACGAGGAACGGCAAAAAGCTTGCGCCCCTTGGCAATGCTATTTGAACATTGAACAGCACAGCAAGTCGCCATCGTGCTGCAGCCGAGCGCGTCTTCAAAAATGTAAAAATCCTACACTCACGCATAGCGCACATGTGTCCCGGCCGTTTTTCCGTGGCCGTTTTCTCGCGATAACGAAAGCCGCGCGGGTTATTCGTCACGTGTCAAGCCTCGTCCAATGGGAGAGCGGAAAACGGCGAAGAATGCAGGAGAGGGGTAGAAGGCTGGGAGGAAATTCTCATTTCCTATTTGAACAATAGTTGGCGCTACCTTTGGAACATACTTACAGGGACCTTAGTCATACGCGGCTTTTTATCGACATTTATTTTTGCCAATTGTTTTTGCGCGTTCCCTGCTATCTGCGTTCACTGACTGCCGTCGAGCCAACGTGGGTAAAACTCGTGCGAACGAGAAACTGGGCGCATCCTGCATACCACCCCAGACCTTCATACACTAGAACAGTGCTTTAACCACTGCTGGAATACTCATTTGGAGTTCACTTTATTAGAAGTAGACCTTAATGTATATACAAAGCGTGTGCAGCACCCTCTTTTCTTGCGCGAAATTTGTAAGCATTAGGTTTTACGATAAATTATCTGCTATTCCAGAGGGTACCGTCTTATATCCGTCGACATCCGTCTTAATCTACTATTCGGTATTTCTACACCCCTACAAGAAACGTTAAGTACTGCTAGATATATTCGTACCATTAGTATAGTACATGGATTCAAGAGCACCTTTTGAAACATTTCTGTGTGCTCGTGGACATATATTAATCTTGTGGATGAGATATGATTCCCTATATTTTCTGTCTCTCAGAAGTGTGTCTAGAATATGAAGTGTAATGTATTTAAATTGTAACCTGGCCGGTTAAAATGCTATCCAACTGCTTTCGGAAGTTTCTTGGCGGCAGGGCTTAAAGTCTGCCCACAGTGGAGGGGAGGAGGAGGGGCTCATATGGCGGCGACCAGTATAGCGCGTGCGCCCCTCAAATACGCTCAAATACAGGGTGTTCATTTTCAAGTTTTACGGAATGTAAAAAATCGCCTGTGACAGCATAATCTTTATCGTTAAGCTCGGTTATTCGAAGAGGCGTACATTAGTAGCACGAAAAGTCGAAACACATATTCAACTAATTAACAAAATTGTTTAATGAACTTCTTAGTTAATTACTTTACGACACATATTACAATTTACGAATTGTAGCCGGTGAGCTTGTAAGACGCATGCACTTGAAATAAATTTCTAGGATGACACCTGGCTTACCTAGGTGGCATTAGCCACATAGGTAAGCTATGACGTGCTCAGCATGGTCGTGTCGTTGTACTAGGACAGCCCCAAGTTCGACGTTGCTAGCATCTGTGTGGACCTCTGTATCTGCCTCCTCATCAAAATGGGCAAGTACAGGCGCTGTCTGCATGCGCTGTCGTAGCTCTTCGAAAGCTGTCTTTTGCTCTGTGGTCCAGGCAAAAGGTACACCGTCTCGGGTGAGTCGCGTGGGCGGTTCGGCTATCTTGGCGAAGTTGGCAATAAATCGACGATAGTAAGCGCACAGGCCAAGGAAACGTCGCACTGCTCTTTTGTCTGATGGTAGAGGAAAAGCGGCGACGGCTGCAGTTTTGTCCGGGTCGGGGCGAACTCCATCTGCACTCACATGTCCAAGGAATTTCAGCTCTTCATAGCCGAAATGACATTTTTGAGGTTTTAGCGTGAGTGCAGCTGAGGGAGTCGCTTCCAATACCATTCTTAGGCGCTTTGGGTGTTCTTCGAAGGTGTCAGCGAATATGACTACATCATCGAGGTAAACAAGGCAGCTTTGCCATTTCAAGCCCGCGAGAACGGTATCCATCATCCTCTGGAAAGTGGCCGGAGCAGAGCAGAGGCCGAAAGGAAGAACTCGGAATTCATAAAGGCCGTCTGGGGTTACAAACGCTGTCTTTTCTAGGTCTCGCTCATCAACCTCAATCTGCCTATAGCCACTTTATAAATCAATGGAAGAAAAGTACTTCGCGTGCCGCAACCTGTCGAGAGAGTCATCGACCCGAAGGAGCGGGTGAACGTCTTTTTTTTTGTGATGCTGTTTAGCGTCCTGTAATCAATGCAGAAGCGTGGTGTTCCGCCCTTATTCATTATAACGACTGGCGACGACCACGGGCTGCTGGATGGCTGAATGACTCAATCGGCGAGCTTACTTGCGTCTGAATAGCCTCGCGTTTTTTAGCAGAAACGCGGTAGGGATGTAGTCGGACCGGGCGAACATCGTCCTCGGTAATAATTCGGTGCTTGGTAAGGGGTGTTTGGCGGACTTTAGACGAAGAAGTGAAGCGAGACTGAAATTCTTTTTGAAGGTCGTGAAGTGCAGCCTTCCTCTTGACGTCGATGCGGTTAAGAAAATTGTAATCAGCATTAATTTCCTTGAATACAAAGCACTCCGAGACGTCCGCTACAAGATCTCTCTAGGCGACGGTGGTGCCACGGTGGTGCCACGCTGGTTTGAACGTCGACGGTCGCCGAGCTACCCCGCGGAAGTCTGATCCCTGGTGTACGTCGGAGAGACTCTGCTATTATATTAGTGAGTCCGGTCACATCTACCGCGAGTGTCCGTGTCGACAAATTGGGCTGCGTGGTTTCTCCATCAACTCACCTCGTTGGCCAGAAGCCAAGGGAAATTGAAGAGTAGCTGGCCCATCAACGGGTACCTTTCTCACGACGAGGCAACCCTCACCTATTCGTCCACATTTCGCGGCGACGTCACAGGGACGCTCGCCAAGCCCCCGTCGGGAAAACTTCGGGGGCGACGTCGCTGGGAAGTGCGGAACACCTCCCATCGGCACTCCCACGGAATGTCGCAGACTCACTGAAAACGGCAAGTTCTATGCGTAAGGAAGATGTCATATCGGACACATCCCCCGTTTTAGTGCAGCGGCAAAGAATCGCCTGTGACTCCATCTGAACCTGGTGACCGAGTCTCGCTTGACATGCCTGTGCTTATAGACGGTCTACAGGTTAGTGCACTGGTGGACACAGGTGTCAATTATTAAATAAATTTTTAGCGTAAAACTGGAAAATATTCTTAAGAAAGTTATCACCCCTTGGAACGCGCATTCGTACAGCTGGAGGTACCGTTGTTGTTCCGCTGGGCCGCTGTACTGCAAGAGTTAAAATTCGTGCGTCGACATTTGTAGCCACTTTCATGGCTCAGGGAGCAAGCGCTAAAAGTTAAGAAAGAAGAGGACAAGTATGCACATTTCGTTGCCCAAATCACCACGTGTGGTTGCGAGGCACGATTTTATGAGACCACTATCTTAGGCAAATCTAAAAACTACACGGCGCGAGTGGCTCTAGAGGCATCCTATACCCACAAGAATTCGGCTATTTTCATAAGCGAAGTGTCAATTCTTTTGCACAGTGCCGAACGGAACTATTTGAACTTTGTTGTCTGAGGCAGACAGTAGTGTTGTTAACTTATTTAGATTTGTTTTTATCACATCGCATGGACAAGAGGGTCTGACACTGGCGTACGTGGTTCACCTTATAAATCGGAGGGTTTGTCGATTGTAATAAACAGTTGGTAGTAGCGCTCGTCCGCGTCTGTCGTGTCTTCTTCTTCATGTGTGCATGTGTGTACCTATTTGAGCTATATCTGAAAGTAACTATGTTAGACCAATTAGCCCAACAGGCGGTCCTTCTAACATTTGTAATCACCTGCCTCGTCCTCCAAGACTGTTCGCATGAAATCATTCTCCGTATGGACTTTCTTCGCGAGTACGGTGCAATGATAAATCTCCGTGAGCGCAGTGTGACTTTCTCGACACAACGTGCCACAGAGCAAGACGCCGATAGCTGCCGTAAACCTGCGCTGTGTGTTGCTGATTACCGCCACAAGCGACTGTTGCAGTAGAAGTCACGTGGGAAAACCTCCGAGACGGAGACGCGGTCACCGAAAGCAACATCTCACTTTTGGGTGCCACAGTGCTGCGTTTGGGTTCCACAATGGGTCAGAGTGCTACACTCCAGTTGGCCTGCTAGGGGAGGGGGCACTGCTCCTTAAATATGGAAGGAAGCCAGCCCCCCCCCCTCCCCCCCCCCTTACTTCAAGTACTACTCGGTGGTGGCCGCACAATTTTTTTAGTCTAACATTCACTGTATGTCCGGTTTTGCCGACACAATGTTTGTATTTATGCATATAAACAATGCAAGGGATTAAGTTAATCATGGCTAGTGGCTATGCGCTTGTATCCGTGAAAAGTGTACAGCTTCTGATACATGCATGTGTACGTGGGTAGGGCGCACTGTGAGGTTATAACGCACCATTTTTTACCGATGCAACGGGTGCGTCCGGGTGACAACGAATTTTTCTATAAGTTCTTTCGCATGACGCCGCAGCTCTTTGAGAAGCTATCGAGCTTTGTCGCAGAGGACCACACACGGCAGCACCACATTCGAGAACACCTGGAGCTTGGAGAACTTGCTACAGCATTCAGGTTTGTAAGGGCTAGTTGCCCCTACAGAAATATTGTGCACTTCGAGGAATACGGAAAACTCATTTTTGGTGTCATTGAATGTATGATTTATTTCATTTTATTTATTTACATAATACTGCCAGCCTCTTTTTGGCATCCAAAACAGGGATGGATCACAGAACATTGAAACAAGCAAAAGAAATAAAAACGAAGCAACTGACAATACACCAGAGTAAAAAATACGAATGCACAACTCATTATACACAACTACATGAAACGCATAAGCAAATAAAGAATGTGGAACAAAACACTCATACAAAACAAGGGAAATAGCAATGAAGCAACTGACAATGTGCGTGAAAAAAATACTTGAAAAAGAAGATTAGCGTAGCTTGCACTGGAGGCGCAATTCTAAAGAGACATTCCGTAGTGTTAAGACGCAACCAAGGACGGAAAAAAAAAAGATCAGGACAGGAAAGAGCGTTACTTGCAACTAGTTTATTGAAAGCAGACAGGGTTCAAATTTGTAGGAGAAGGGGCCTTCTGCGCACGTACATTTGCGCACATAACTCAAAGTTCTCATCGTTACCCAATCATATAGTGCAGAAATTGGCGTTCGGTGCTGGGTAAAGCCGCTGACACAGATGTCACGTTTCATAGCAATGAAATACGCCTCCATTAATTCCCGTGCCAGGGAATCTTTGCTTTTGCCAAGAATGCGGATATGGAAAAAGTCTGCTTCACATGTACATCGAGACTGCGGAGGAGATAGCTATTGCGCTAGCACTATCACAGACCGAAGCGGACGTAATAGTCAGTGACTCTCAGGCGGCAGTACGAAATTTCGCTAATGGCCGAATCTCTCCTGAAGCACTACGAATCCTAATGGCAGGTACCAAAAGTCAAGAAAAAGATGTTTATTTAATATGGACAACGGCTCACACCTCCACCTCGCCAGGAGACAGCAATAATAATAAGACGGCGCATGACGTGGCTCGAGGGCTTACGGACCGAGTCACGGCCGAGAATAGGGCCGGCACCTTAGCGTCTCCTGAGAACGAGCATGGAGAGGAGTGGGAATGGAAGGATCGTATGACCAGATTTAATGACATCACACAACACTACAAATTGCAAAGGTGCATTTTCCCACCACCTCACCAAAAACTCAGCAAAAAGCAGTCTGTCGAATGGCGCCAATTACAGACCAGAACTTATCCGAACCCGGCGATCTCACATCTCATTTACCCAGACATGTGCAAGACAGATAAATGCACAAACTGTGGTTCTAGAGCCAATCTGGAACATATGCTATGGGAATGTCGAGGCATAACAAACAATAATGGGGATGCAGCCTCTCGCGATCGCCTCCGCGTGCGCTGGGAGACTGTGTTGCTCAGCTCTGCCCTTGACAATCAAGTTTGGGCTGTCCAGCGGGCCGAGAAAGCCGCCAGGGCTCAAGAGCTCCTGGCCGTCACCTAGGCGGGACCATTTGCCCGTCCCACAAACTCACAGGGCCTATAAGTAAAGTTATTTGACTGACTGACTGACTGCCTCACATGTGCAGGAATCGCAGTGCATAGGTAAATGTGCACTAATCTTATTCTTGATAGACATCTCGTGTTTCCTTGCCCTATCATTGATGCAACGGCCTGTCTGCCGATATAAGCCCTGCCGCAATCAAGTGGAACTTCGTAACCACACCGACCGCGCAAGTCACATACGGCCTTGTATGATTTTTACCACAGCGGGTCAACTTCTGCGGGTCTACAATGCGCGGGCACAAGCCAGCAAGCTTCCGTGGAGCCGAAAAACAATAGGTATGTACTTTGTACCTACTGGCCACTTTCTTTTTTTTAATTGTGGGCCACTTTATGCATGTACGGAACAACCTGAGGCCTTTTTTCTACTAGCGGCTTGGCTTTCCGCTTACCCTTCAATTTTTGAAGGAGGCTTTCCGCAACGGCGACCGTGATAGAACAAGGGTATCCGACTGATCGCAGCCGTGCGCCCTGACAGTTAAAGCTGTCCTGCCTTTTGTGAGAGCACATTCATTTGTTCACATTCGCACCGTGCTCGAAAACCGCAACACGAGACACAAACTCAGAGATAAATTCATACCAATTTTATGCGTTAGCAAAAAAAGGTCAGTCTTATTCAGCCAAAAAACAAGAATTCCCAATGCATATTCAGGCAGTTTAGGATGACGCGTCAAACTTACCTCACGCAGCGTGCCGCTGTATGCCTGCGGCAAGTTTCTAACTGGCACTAGCGCTGCACGAAACTTCACTGGCCGCAGATTACCCATGGGCGAAACACACTATCATGCGCGTGCCTTAATATAACCAAAGCATGCCGCACACAAGCTGAAGCCTTTTGTTATGTAACTCCTTAGTTAAACAGCGCTCCGCACACCGTAGACTGCCAAATTAAATAAATTCACACACATAAAACACACGCTAAGCTCGCTCCTCATAGGCACGGAATCATGGGCTGGTGAAGAAGCCTTTTTATGCGACGCCGCGCCTCACTCTTTATTGAACACACCATGGTTCACTCAGCGTTTGCGATTTTCAAAGCTCTTACGGATGGCGGCAAGTGATAATCACATGCCGTCATCGCGACGACTGGCTTTTTCTATGGGCGTCTTGCGCTGGAGTTTGAGGTATAGTAGCAGCGCCTGGTGGCGGCGAGAAAAGTTATGTGGGTAGTACCAGCTTGGGTGCTATTGAGCTCTGACTGTGGCGAAGCACGCTCTTAGCCCAAGTTTAGCCGTGTTGTGAGTGCGAAAAGGCTCGTCAGTTCTCACAGACCACGCCGACCACGCTGCGAGCTGGCCGCAGCCTAGTTTAACGAAAGCGGACTCTCCGTGTGCCGTGGGACGTAATGCTGGAAGCAGAAGGAATCGGCGAAGCCGATCCGGAGAGACCTAGCTCAACCTCTAAAAAGCGTCACCGTCGTTACTGCTGCGTCGTGAGCTGCCACGAGCACGAAGGCCTGGATCCTAACATCAGATTCCACCGTTTTCCATCAAGGCCTCACGAAGCAGAGCGTCGGGCGCACTGGATAACTCCACTACCCCACTACGAACAGCACAGGTTTGAGAGTTAAATGTGCTCATCCGTGACCTCAAGCCAGCACGTTGAGGCAGCACCAGCCAGGCAGTATTGATTACAGCACATCGATGTTCGAGCGCTGTCATTAAAAGTTACATCAAGCGAGCAGCGCACAAGCTCGCGCTGCAGCGCGATTCGCCCGTACGTTACTGTGTGCTGATATGCATTGCATAGGTATTTATCGGTTGACAAAGGGACAGATGACCGCTACTACAGCGCAGGCATAACTACTTGTCTAGCGGCATGCAGTCTACAAAGATTGCAGGAGGCCCGCCGTTTAGCAGCATGCTGCCGCGCTGCCGTCGCGGCGCGTACGATCGTGCGCTCGAGCAGTTCCATACACATGATGTCTGCTTATCGCTGCTGTGAATTCATTTATAGCAAGCGTTTGTGCGCCTGAATCTAGCAGCGTGCAAACCCTACCTAAAGTTCAACTTCGTACGCGACTCGCTTCACTTGCGATTGACACCGCGCTAAAATTTCGCCGCTTATTTTATGAACGGTGTACACGTATTGGGCTTTGCATAATTTCATGCCTTTAAGCAGCGTGCCACCCCCGACAAAAATCGTCGGTGCCCGATATACGCTGCAGACCGTGGTACAACACAACCGAAAGTGGCGGGTCCATATTGTAAACGTGCTTTCCGAAGCAGACGACCGAGCTTGGTACTACCCAGTTCAGAACAGAGGGCGCTCTTTAGCACCATTTTCGCAGCGGCCCCTGGGCAAAGCAGGAGCCGCATTGACATCGAATGACGCAGCACGCATACGTAGTCCGTTGGCAATCGCGGCGGCTAATCTTCGCGATCACTTTCTAGCCATAGTATGTCATAAACGCAGAACGTGTCAGGTAAGTTAGAAATCACTTACCGTGGAGGATTTGTTGTTCAATCCAACGAACGATGAAAGACTATTCTCCTTTCGCGGCGGCGAAACGTGGCTGACACAAGATTTTTCTTAGACGGCCTTGGCACCCGCCGCCTGCCCCGGCCTGCCCGCTGGACGGATCGTCTTTAGGCTGTTTCACATGGCGCGATTGGGGCGAAAAAAATCGCTCTGCCGCGCACGTCGCAGAGCGATTTTTGCCGAGAGTTTTTACATGCCTCTGCGACAGCACGATTTCCGTCGCAGCGATGCCGAAGGTCGCCCCCTGCTCACGAAGCATTCAAGCCTGCATCGCTAAATAAAAGCAACGTGTAAACTAGCCATATAATAAAATTTTCTTATTATTATTTGAAAATAGAATCAGTACACTATTTTTTTAATGTTTCAACGCGTTGAGACTTGACGACCGCTTAGTCTGCAACCGCGGCGAGTGAAACGCTGCACAACACCGCAAGTATGAGCGTGCGGCTAGTGTGGCGTCGGTGGGGTGGTTTCGTTTAGTACCCCATTGTTGCGGTCACGACCTACTGGAACTCCAGACCTGCACAGATATCCGGGTTCTATGGGAGCCGCTTGCGCCCACTTTCGTTCAACAGGTGGCCATATGTGGCGCTTTTATAACCTGTTCGTCTGCTACTCGGTGTGCAGCTGAGCGGTGTTTTTTTTTTATTTTCAGTAAAGTTTTTACTCACTCACTCGAATGTGTGCACCTGTTCTTCTGCTGTGGCGGACTGCTAGCATATGTGACAATTTCTTGTGAAGACAACAGCTAGTGTGCCAAATTGTGTAAGTGTAGTCATTGTAGTGCTATGCAATAACGTGTAAAATAGTACACGAATTCTTTCTGGGTCTACCATTATGCGGAAATTTCACACCGCTCCACACAAGAAAAAAAAATTATCTGATCGAGTGATTGTTTACGTGTTTGTTCGGTCCGCCATATATGCATCGCAAAGTTTTTATGAAACTGTGGAAACTGATGCTAGACCCCTTGCTTTTTTCTAACTTACATGATGGATGGCACACAGCAGTATACCATAATGTGATCGTTTACGTTATCCCATCTGTAATTAACTCAAGAAAGCTGCATGCAGCCAAGGCTGAAGTTACATGCCTTCTGCAGCGTCTGCAGGTTCTCGCTGTCTGTGTGTGGTCTGCGTATACATATCGTCTGCGTGATTCTTATAAATTTTCTTGTTCATATCAATATATAAAGTTTTTTATTATTGTATTTCATTATTACTCTATTGCACTATATTATATCCTATGAATGTTCTCTTGATCACATTATTTTCCCATACTGCGAAGGCAACGGAAGGAAACGTTATCGTCGGCCGGCTGTACTCGTTTTACGTTCTTGCACCGCTCTTCCTACGCTATCTCGTAATTGAAATGAGAAGAAATCATTCGCAAATTTTGTTTTCTTTTTTTATTTGCGTGAATTTAGGCATTTACAATGTAAGCGCGCTGTGACTGCCGAAATAGCGGCACGAGCCGCACGAGCACTGGAGCAGATCACAGAAGCAGACGACAGCGAACAGGTTATAGCTAGCGCCACTCTGCTCGTACGTTCTATCCCTAGCGGCAAAAGGAGTGAACTAGACTAGGCGTGCTGGAGCAGGTCTAGAGTGCAGGTCTAGAGTTGAGTGCTGTGCAGGTCTAGAGTTGAGCAAGTCGTGGTTGCGGTAATATATCGAAGCCACAACTCTTCTCCTGGAGGAGTATATGCTTCTGCAGAAGAAGCGACCATTGAGTGTGCAAGCACCTGCCACAATTTGTAGCGATAAAGAGGTTCCCGACGGTGACGATCAAGTGGGTACGTGTCGTATGTTGAAGGCGGCGTCTGCTCCAGTGGATGACGTGCAGCTTCTCATCAGGCATAATAGAGAAGCCCCCCCTCCGTATCTCAACGAGATCGCTCATAAGAGCGCGCGAGAACCGACCCTCCGCGGCGCCACCCTCGAGGGTACAAACCATCTCCAAGAGAACAGGGATGCCCACTCTACATACCACGAGCTCACAAAACATTTCTATCTCTGCCGAAGAGAATTTAGCACTCCACACCCCACATTAAAAAGGCCGCAGGCACTTACTTTAAGACTACTACAAACAAACACTTATCCCACACCAAGAAGACTACATTTCTACATGGCAGACGAATATCCCAACACACATTGTGCAGACTGCAATGCACCACTTTACTTAGAACATATGCTCTGGTCGTGCAACCGAACCAACGAAAAAATCGGGACCGGCTAAAGACCGCGATTCGCAGCCCGGACCTGACCGACCAACTATGGGCCGTCCAGCAAGCCCACGACGCGGCCAAAAGGCTCTGCCTGCCGGTCCCAACGTGGGAACAGCCCACTTTGTGAGGCAACTCACAACTAGCAGGACCTAATAAATGTTTTCCTTCCTTCCTTCCTTCTCATTTTAACGAATTGTGTGAGCTCGAGAAAACAAAAATTGTTCATGAAGCTCCTGAGCCACAGGCACTGGTGGGTACGCTCTGTTAAAACATCATTGAAAACTGGTGCGCGACATTGCTCCGCTGAGCTTCCAACACGCGGTAAACAGGAAAGCGCCTATTTCGACGGCGCTTGCTGTTACGTCACGTTGCTCCGCCCACATCGCGCCGATCGCTGCGACTCAGCGACGGAAATACCAACATGTTGGAATCCCGTCGCGGCGGTCGCTGAGCGACGGAATTCGCTGTGTCCATGGAGGAAGAAAAAATCACAGCATATCCACGGGGTGAATGATGATGAGTGGGGCGAAGCTCCGGAGGGAATAATCGGTAAACCGTGAAACTCTTTCGTGAAATTCGCCCAGTGCATCATATAAAGAGTGTGAAACACCGTGTATATATTAAACATCAAGCTTTTATTGTACTTTTGGTTTACGTGGTCCCTTCATTATCCCCGCTTTGTGATCGGTGAAATGCAGGGAAAGTGGTTCTTGTATGGGTGTTAACGTAAAGTTGGCAAACACTACATCGATGCAAGTTCCCCTGATGGTGGTTGGTTTCGGGTGGTCTAACGATATGCATCTGAGTCCATATCTGATTGCCGTGTGTTGCATCAACCAGTCCTTACTTCTGTCTGCAACGTCGACGTTGAAATCGCCGACGAGTAGAAACGGTCTGTTCCTGTAACCATGAATGCCAAGAACGAGCGCCTTTTCTTATTATTAGTGATATTATTTCCAAGCACATATACACACAACGTCAGCTATTGAGCAATTCATAAACTAGAGGTAGCAGCCTGGCGACAGGCTTCGGCGTCTCTTTCACGCACGGACACACAACGCCATCTATTGAGCTTTTTATAAACTAGAGGTGGCTACATACTACTACTACTACAGAGGAGGGAACGACCCACACCCTAAGGAGCTTCGCCCCTAAAATACTAGGAGGGAGCGTCACGTGATTCCGCTAGTCTCGGCAAGCCAACCTCCTCTGAGGCCGCCCCTCCCTCTCTGGGGGGCCCTATGCGCGGTGCCTTTTGGTTAGGAATAGGCCCACAAGGTTGCCGGAGGATTCGTGATTGTATGGCACGTGGTAACTTTTAGTGGCGCCTGCCGTCACAGGCTTGGAGGCCCGTATGCGGGTGGTGGCTTTCTGCTACTGCGCGCGTCGTTCTTCGCTTCAAATGCGATGCCTTGAAACGCGGAGCAAGACTGGGGCGCCTGACTCATGAAGACAGAAAATTTTCAAGGCATCACTTGTGGTTAGCACCACGGTTAGTGGAGTTGCCCGCGCTCGCGGCTCGAAACGCGACCAGAACGCCCGAGTGTGGTCTATTTTTCCCACGTACTCCTTATTAAGTTTCGTCAAATCAGCCGCTGTGCACCTTAAGCTGCGGTGCGTATTATCTTGCAAATTTTTGTCCCGCTGTCTTGCAACCTAGGAAGAAACGAAATGTTTTGAGGGGCACTTTTTTGTCGCATTTTCACTTAATAAAAGGCCCTTGTGTGCGTCTTTTATTTAGAGAGAATAAATAGCATTAGCCTGCAGTCTATACGCCGAAGTCGTCGCCGTTTATTCATCTTTACATGCACTATTTTGTAAGATTGTGTGGTGCGAAGACGCTGTTGAGACGCGCCTCGGGGATCGATTTTCGTTGTATAGTAAAGCAAATGGACGGAATTTGTGCAATATCTAGAGTTTATTCAGCTGTTTTCTAATGCGAGTATAGCTCCACAGCAGAATTATGTCCTAGAGTCAAACACTTCCAGGGGGACCCTTCTTCCTCTGCTAGTGTGAATCGGCATTAAAACTGAATACATAGCGGCAAGGGGAAAATGGCAGAATTCATTTGCACTTGTGGATTCATTGTGTTGCTGGTGTACTTGTACTATGGAAAGCACATTTTTATGACAACTGCAATTGTTTCATTTTTATTCGATGTTTATTGCACCTATAGAAGCCAGAAGATTTCACACAAACACAGAAGGAAACCACATTTATAATTTAAATGAATTACATTGCAAAAATAATTCACAAAAGAAAATTATAAACAGCAAGTACAAAAACTTATTGTGCCACTGCTCTATGGTATCAGTATTAGCATACGTTTATGCCACAGGGGATTTGTACAATAATGTTATACAAAGTAAACTATATCACACGTACTATTGATACCTTTAATAAAACAGGTCAATGGGATCAGCTATCCTTGACTGTAGCTGCAGTTTTGCTTACAATGCCTTGTATGCAACGCCTTCACTGCAGGACTATAATTGTATAATATTTATATCTGCGCTGTACTCACAAATAGCGAGAGGCTTCGGTGATTGTGCTTGTCAGAAAAATAAGCAACACATCCACTAGAAAGTAGCCAATCGTCAGCTTCCATCTGCCATTGATTGCAACAAGCATTATAACAAATACATCTTTGGCAACTGCAAAGTTGTCATGATTGACATCAATGCCCATTTCAACATATCCATGGAACCTTTTTTCATCCCACTCCAGATGTCTCGGAATGGCCATCACATCCACAACCAGACTGCACCATGTGGAGTGGCCGTGCTTTACATTCATAAGCAATGCAGTCATTGCCTCTTGAAAAGCCAGCAGCACCATCAATGTATTGATACCATTTACACAGTGTCTTTGGATGCGGGAGGCATGTGTTGAAAACAGCTTGTACATATCTGTATGCTCTAGGGGAATAAAAATGCAAAGTCAGTGCCAATTCCCCGAGCTCTGGCGAGTAAGCGGGGGACACTGCTGCACCAGACTTACGTGGCAGTTGACGCATGAGCAAGTATTTTTTTGCCCCACCAAGACTCTGCAACATGGCAACATCCTCATTTCCTAGAATGCGATTGTCAGATAAATTTTCTTTGACATCTTGGAGATCAGCAACCTTTTGCAAAAGCCGGTGATGGGATTGCTGTAGAGTCTTGATCTTCTTCTTGGTCACAGTTTGTAATTGTGAGTAACGCCATACTTCATGTCTCAGAAAGGCCTTTTCAGGCGTGTCTTCTGCTGGCTGTGGCTGCAAAATATCACACGCTGTAACAGGTGCATGAGCAACCAACATGACACAAATCACGTACGCCGAATAAAGTACTTGATTGTTGTGGCATACACTCTTGTGCAAGCCATGAAGAATATAATGCTAAATTTTAGGTCATTACCTTGCTCACGGTGGTTTCCGTTTGCACTTTTGTGAACTTAGAAACTGTGAGAGCATAAAACTGATATCCATACGATCTTGCTAGTGCCACTTAATTTTGTTTATTTATTTGGAAAATACTGCCGGCCCATCTGGGCCCAGGCAGGAAAGGTAAAAGTACAAAACAACTAACGCAGAAGAGGCCAATGTAGCATAGTTAAACACGAGATGTTTCACAGAAGCCTTTTAGTTTGAGTGGGCAAAATATACTGAGCTCATATTCCTACACAAAAGACCACTTTTGTCTGCCTGTATCATGGCGCATCGTGACTGATCGAACAAATAAAGAGCATAGAAAATTTTAAAAAATTGTAGTTCATTGTGTCATCTGAATGGAAAAGAGAAATTGAAAACGAATTATTGGCCGCCAATTGGTGTTTATTGCAAACCCCGAGGAAACTCATACCGTTGCGGCCGAATATAAATGTTTCAGCTTTTAATTACATTGTGGCCATGATCATAAATGTTAGTGTCCAAGTGCAGTTAACTGAGGGACATTTATTATGCTTCAGCTAATAAACAGTTGCCATTAAATAAATGCGACTTCACTTGCAGTTACCTAAGGAAACAAATATGTAAAATTTGTAGTCGTCGAGTATTATCCTTACCATAATATGCCTTGATTTTTCTTCTTCTTTCTGGGGTTTTAGGTGCCAAAACCTGTTCTGATTATGAGGCACGCCGTAGTGGAGTATGTATTGAAACTCATGGGAGTGGACAAGACGAGAAAGAAGAACACGGCGGGCTCGAAAGGCGCGCGCGCTGCTGGTTTGTCCGCACCGCGGCTTCTTCTCTCCTTGGCTTGCACTCTGGGCCGGGTTGGTTAAGTACCGGGTAGTTTTCATTAATTTTGTTGGTATCTGTGTTCATTTCTTTTCTTTTCAGTTAGGTTGAAGCAGCCCATTTTCTTCATTGTGATACCTTTGCGACTACACTGATGTCTAGGAATTCTCCTAGGGGTCAGCTTCTCTACAGAATGATGATCTACTTTTAGACCTCTTTCTCCGCAGCGGCGTGAGCAGCATTCCCGTCGCGTTGGTGCCCTTGGGTGGGGCCTTTATCAGATTGAACAACCCTAAAGCTACCCAAGAACAACTACATGCTGTGACTCCCAACTACCAGAGCATCACTGATGTCCGGCAGTTCGGTCGAGGAGGGATAGTATGCAGGTCACCAGACCAGGCATGTGTAGCGGACCTGCTTAAGTGTTCCTCATTTGCTTCCGTCCCGGTGAGTGCGTATATTCCACCACATCTTGCATGCACAAAGGGCATCGTACGTGGAGTCGACTCGCAACTAAGTCCATCCGAGACCTTGGAGAAGCTTTCTATGGCAGGCGTGGTAGCTGTTTACCGCTGCAATCGCGTTGTGGACAATAAGAGAGTCCCCACTGAGTCAGTGATTGCGACTTTTGCAGGCACTTCTTGCCCATCGGAAATTAAAGCGTGGCCTTTAGTATTCAGAGTCGATGCGCTGGCGTCACGTCCTCTACAATGCCGGAATTGCTGGTGATATGGCCATAGTGCTGGCGGATGTAAATCTGGTCTACGATGCTGCACATGTGGTGAGGGTCACTCTAACAGTGATTGTACGTCCCAAGATCAGAAGTGTTGCCTTTGTGATGGATCACACCCTGCTGACTATTCAGACTGTCCAGCTCGAGTGGAAGAAACGCAGGTGCCGGAAATAATTGATAAAAGGAGGTGTTCTAGGAGAGAAGCTATTGCCACTATTAAGGAGAGGACTCACGGGTATGCTGGTGTTACTGCTCGTCATCCTTCTTTCACAGACGCGACTCTTACGCAGGCAATTAACGCCGCAGTTGAAAAAGCAATGGCCAACGCAATGGAGCGATTAGTAAGTCAGCATCTCTGAATGCATATCTCAAGTAGTCAATACCCAGATCGCTAATATTCTGCAGTTAACAACAGCAATGACTCCTGACACCTCTAAACTTCCATGCACCTATTAGAGAAAGGAGAGATATAAATAACGTTGGCACTCTTCCCTCTGAAAACAGCTACTAAAACTGTGCATCTTCCTCGAATCCTGACCAACATACTCTAGACTTGCACGTCTCCACAGACGTTGACCTGGATGCACAGGCTCAAAAACGCAGCCGGTCCCCGTTGAACCGAGCTTCTTCTATGTCCCCTCAGAACAAGTCCAAAAAGTCTCCGCCCAGTACAGTTCTCAAGGAAAACATTTTGGAGAAGGTTGTTGCTTCTGCAATACTATCTTCAAAATAGGATCCTTGAGAGTATTACAGTGGAACTGTCGTTCGATATTTGCTGCTTATACAGATTTAGATTGTCTTACCGTTCAGTTAAATCCTGATATTATCTTGTTGCAAGAAACTTGGCTTACACCAGATAGAAATTTTCATTAAAAATTATCGTTCATTCCGATTAGATCGATCTTCGAGAGGAGGTGGTTTACTGACACTGATATCTTCCAAAATTTGCCATAAGGCGAAGATAGCTCTAAAGCTACTGTCCTCCGAGTACGAAATACTAGTGTAAGACATACGCCTTCCATCCTGTCGGCCATTTTTATAGCCAATGTATATTTTCCCTCAGGTGTTCAGGACACGCGCCCTTTGGATACTATCATTACTACTTGCGGAAAAGATGTTTTACTAGCTGGGGACTTTAACTCCCACCATATTACATGGGGATTAAAAACAGATCAGAGTGGCAATCGCTTATGGAACTGGTCCCAGGACAATAATCTTACGTGCGCAAATTCCGGACGACCTACTTTCGTCAGAGGTCAGGCTGCTTCTGCCTTAGACTTGACTTTTGCAAGCTCAAGCATTTCCCTAGCCACCTGGTCGACTGTTGATCATGCCACAAATAGCGACCACATACCGATCATTTTTAATATTTTACGTCCAGTTACCTCCTGCCTTTCTAATACGCGTACTTTCATCAACTACAGTAAATTTCAAAATTCCTTGCGATCCGCATTGGCTTCTCTGACTGATGTTAATCTCAAATCGAAAGCACTGAGCATTTGTTCTGTTTTAAAAGAATCGCGGGGAAAATCTCAATTTGTTATACAATCAGTTGAAACGAATTCTTCCCCTTGGTGGAATGATGACTGTTCGCGTGACTACAGGCGAAGGAAGGCAGCTTGGAAAAAACTGTTACATAATCAATGCCATCAAAACTGGCTGGATTACAAATTCTATGCAGGTACTTTTAGACGGACAGTGTTGAAGGCTAAAGATGAGTACGACACCCAGCATTTTGCATTTCTTTCTAAATCAAACAATAAACGCGCGCTGTTTAGCTTTCTACGCGCCAAGAAAATGATTCCGCGACCAATAAATGCAGAATCCGCAGTTTAGTCTCCAGGAAAAATAAAGAATTCGTTGGAGGTAATCGCTAGAGGACTACAACGTCGCTTTTCTTCCCAACAACCATTAGCTCCATTGCTATCCCCATCTGAGGAAGATTTCACGGAAATTTCGAAGACTGAATTATCAGATGTCTTACAAAGCTTTCCATCAGCGGCTCCGGGCCCCGATGGAATCACTTCGACCATGTTAAAATTTTATATAACGAATCACAAGAATGTTTATTAGACATAATCAATTATTCCGTCAGAAGGGCATGGGTTCCATTGGAGTGGAAAATTGCCAAGGTCATTCCCTTGCTTAAAAATCCGGGTGACGGCTATATATTAGACAATATCAGACCCATCGCGTTAACTTCAAATTTAGTAAAATTGATTAAAGAGTTATCAATATTCGTGTTGTAAATTTTCTTAATGAGGATCGATTCTGAGTCCGAAACAAATTGGTTTCAGATCACAGTGCTCTATATGGCAGGCCCATATTGACCTTGAGAGCCGTATTCGGTTGGCACCGCGCCAAAGACAGTATGCGGCATTAGTCACTCTAGATATCTCAAAAGCATATGGCAGTGTTGAACATGTGATATTGATCAATCAGCTTCAGAAGATTAACCTTCCAAAATACCTTCAAGTATGGATTTCAGAATTTTTAAGGAACAGAGAATTTTATTGCTTCCAAAACGGCATTTCTTCGGTAAGGTACACGCAGTCAAGAGGCGTTCCACAAGGGGCAGTACTTTCATCAGTCTTATTTAATATTCTAATGAGTTCCATCCCATGTCATGATGATGCACATACTTAAGTGTACGCTGATGACATAGCGTTTTTTTCATCGGCAAATGACATCAAAAAACTTTATCAAGTATTACAGACATACTTGCCTGCTATAGAAAGATGGCTTGATTCGATGCATCTCTGTTTCAACGTTAACAAATGCTCTGTGCTAGCGCTTCCATTAAAGGACCCCATATATACTTCTCTCTCTTATCATCTAAATATTATCCCACAAGTACAAACAGTCAAGTATCTTGGCGTGATATATGACGGTTCACTGTCTTGGAAGGCACACATTGACTATATTGCAACAAAAGGTGTTCGGGCGGTTGGCTTGCTGCGTAGGCGGAGCAATAGTCGATCAGGAATGCGAAGAGCAACGCTTTTAACAATATACCGCATGCATGTTCGACCGGTATTGGAATTTGGATGCGTACTGTACTCTGGAGCTCCTGCATATAAACTTCGCCCCCTTGTTCTTCTGGAGAGGCAGGCCTTGCGACAATGTTTAGGGCTACCTAAATTTGTAGCAAATGAAGTTTTACATCTGGAAGCTAGGATGCCATCTCTTGTTACCAGGTTTAGATTATTAGCTGTGCAGTCATATTTAAGACTATATGAATCCCCTATAAGGCGTTCACAAACAGTTATTATCTCCCAGCCGGACTTGTTTTTCGGCTTGTACTGGCCGCGATTCCACACACCACAAATTATTTTTATTCAAACTCACCTAGATCAATTAAACGTACAAATTCGTGAGGTGAGTCCTGTTGTTTACCACACCAATTCCATTAAAATTCAGTCTGATGATATTTTTCCTAAAAATGCAAAGGCATTATCTTACCGCATGCTAAGCTCAATATTAAATGATTACTTTTTGCACATTCCGATCGAGACAGTTATTGCCACTGACGCTTCTCAAAATGAAGAAAAGTGTGGAATTGGAATATTTTCTCCTATTCTTGATTGGTCGTTCTCTCTTCGCCTCCCAGACTTCGTACCGATCTTTCTAGCGGAATTTTTAGCTGTCGTTCTAGCCCTCCGTAAACTCAATACATCAACACGTTCCACAGTGATCGTGACGGATTCTTTATCTCTGTGCTCCTCCCTCACAGCTTCCGATAATTCCCCGGTTTTGCGAGCTTTCAGATCGTTAGTGCCCCCTCACTTAGCTTTGATGAGATTGGTGTGGTACCAGGGCATAAGGGCCTATTTCTAAACGAAATGGCAGATTCGTTGGCGAAAGCGTACCTGAATGGCCCGGTAATTCATATCCTACCAATTTCAGCTTTCATCATAGGGGCTGGATTTCGGAGAAAAATGTTGCTGCGTGAATTTCACGCCCCTTCTTTAACAAACTGGTCAGATTTTCAGCACTTGTCGCATTATTGGAATAGCAAACTCGGTCAAACGCGATCACTTGAAGTCGCAATCACTAGACTACGCTGCAGAATTCCATTTTTAAATTTTTACGTACACAGAGCTGGTCTGGTTCCCTCACCTAACTGCCCCTATTGTGGACAACATGAAACATTAGATCATTTTGTCATTGTCTGTCAAAGATATTCTGAATTGCGAAAAAGAACCTTAGAAACACCGTTCCGCCTTCTTAGATTAGGATTAAATGTTCAAAATTTACTATCATTGGGGGCCTCTACCCTTGGGCACAGCGACGGGAAGGTTGTCGATGCCATTCAGAATTACATTACAGGGTCAGAAAGATTTAGATTACAAAATCAGGGCTTAGGGTTCCGAAATATTTTTACAAATTTGATGACTACTTCACTACTTCAAATTTGATGACTGCTTCTTTTTTTAGTCATCATTTATTCCTTTATTCTATTCAAGTCATTTGATACATTCTAATTATTCATTCTCATATGCGTATATATTCCCACATTTATGTTTGTATTGTTTTATACATCTCCTTTCTGATTGTTATTTCAAACTACCCGGTTCTTGGCCAATCCCCCAGAGTGGGTATGTGCCAGTAACTCCAAGGCTCTACCTCTACCTCTACCTGCGCGCGCGCTAAGAAAAGCAATAAAGAAAAAAAAGAAGAATCTTGATTTCGTTCGCATCGAACGCAGCTGTCTCGTCTCGTTCCTACGACATGGTGCCGTGACCAGGATTTAGTGGCTACTCCTCTTCCGACTGGCCACGGACTACCAGAACGACGGACTGGCCACAGAAGACGGACGAAGAGGAGGCCCAGGAACGAACCAACAGCAGCGAGACGAGATGATAGACGGAAAGGAGCGGCACGAACACAGAGGGCGACCAAGATTCGGATGACGCCTCGCCGCTAGAATCTGTAAGCGACCAGCGGTTGCCTCAGTTATTCAAGATGAACAGAGAAGTGATTTTGAAGAAGCGAAAAACGCTGAGGACGCAAATAACAAACCTAGTGAGCGATGCTGAAAAGAAACTGGAGGAGAATCACGATCCTACAGCGATGTCGCTGACAGCCAGCCAGATTAAAGGTATTGCAGACTCGCTAAAGAAAGCGGACGAGTAGATGGAGCAGTTCATAAAACCCGAACCAGGTGACTCAGAGTTTGCGAAAACAAATGAGTACGAGTTAAAGATAATAAGTGCTCTTCAAAACATCAACGCGTACCTTTCTCGGCAAGAAGTACGGCAAACAGCGAGGGAGCAACCCAACTTTAATGCCGAAGCTAGAGACCCGCAGCAAGCAACAATAGTGAAGCTACCAAAGCTAGAACTAATGAAGTTTGACGGCGACAAAATTAAATGGCAGAGATTTTGGCGGCAATTTGAAACAGCTGTACACGAAAGAACCCACTTGAACGAAAATCAGAAATTTACGTACCTTCTGTCATCACAAACCGGAAAAGCGGCAGCTGCCGTGGAGGGACTACAGTTTTCCGACAGTAACTATGGCAATGCCATAGATCTACTCAAGCAGAGGTACAGAAAAGATGACGTGCTGGTAGAAATGCATATGAAAGAACTAACTTGAATACAGTAGCAAGCTTCAATGACCATGACGGTTTAAGAAAGCTGTCACAAAAGGTGCAAGTGCACATACGTAGATAGGAACCCTTAGGATGGAAAAGTGAGTCCTATGCATCGATGTTGCTTGCGATCCTGAAAAGAGCTTTGCCAGTAGATATGTACATTGGATTCCAGTTAAAACAAAGAGAAGCGATCAGTGGATCTTCATCACGAGATCAGAATGTGGCTTTACGTCAAGAAGATATTCTTAGGCGCTTGATGAAATACATCGAAGATCAAGTAGAGTGCAGAGAGGAATTGTCAACAGAAAGGAGAGAAAGCTACAGCCACAGGACTGAGAGTAAGCAGCATACGAGAACTGTTAATTTTCAAAGTACAGCTGCAAAGTTTTGCATATTTTGCAAGAATACCACTCATTGTACTGATGATTGTAGGAAAACAATGCCTTATATGAAGACAATAAAATGAAGCTCAGAGAGGAAAACAAATGTTTACGCTGTACCAGGCCTCACCATACTGCTAAAATATGTAAGGCAAACATTAGGTGCAAGATATGTCGAAAATGGCATGCGACGTCTATGTGGCGAAGCAAAGAACTGACAGCACAGTGTACAACATCTACTCTTAGTGAAAATGAAAATCAAGAAGAGAAAACATCTACTTGCCAGTTTATGAACAACTCATCAAGTGTATTTCTGCAGAATGCAGTTGCATTAGCAGAAGGTATAAGGCAGTCATGTTATTGTCGTGTTCTACTGGATGCTGGCAGCCAAAGATCATTCATACTGAAAGGACTATATCTGAGAAACTTGGCTGTAAGGTTAAAGGAAAACAAAGACTCACGATAGGCTTATTCGGAGGAGGTCAAAATGAAAGAGTCATGAATTCAGTTGAAGTTAAACTGAAAAGTACCTCCAGTAGTGAAAAAGTGGTTCTGGAAGCACTGGAGGTAGACATAATTTCAAAAGAAAGATTACCGTTCCTGCCTATTTCACTGCAAAAGAAGTATGAAGAGGACGGATTCAAGCTGGCTGACGGTTCATGTAAAGGCACATCATGCATAGAAATTGGAATACTTACTGGATCAGACCAGTATTGGCAAGTAATGACAGGTGGGATCCGAAGACTAGAAAAAAGGTTGACAGCAGCAGAAACCATATTCGGCTGGACAGTACAAGGTCAAGCTAGGATATGAGCAACAATAATGGAGAAGTGAACCGTAATGGTACTTAACGTCAACGTGGATAACTGCGTCATACAGACAGAACTCAGCCATTTCCGGGATATTGAAAATCTAGGCATAAAGTGCCCTGAGAAGTAAACCAGGTGAAAAGAGGAAGTGATTCAGCACTTCAAGAGGCACTTAAAACTTGAAGAGAAGCGATATTCTGTCGGATTTCTATGGAAAGATAACGTGGAACTTGATGAAAACAATATCGTAGCTATGAACAGATCACGACAACTCACTCGACGGCTACAGAAGGACGAAAGCATACTCCGGCGCTACGACAGTGCGATCAGAGATTATTTAAATAATGGAGTAGCAGAAGTGGTCGACGAAAAAAGTAGACCGATGACACACTGCTACTACATGCCGCATCAGGCAGTAATAAGGGAAGATCGACAAACCACAAAGATAAGAATTGTATTTGATTCGTCTTCATCGTCGACAAAAGGGTTTTCTTTAAACGATAACCTCTAAACAAGACCGAATATCAATTGTGATCTGGTGCATATGCTGATGAACTTCCAACACCATCACATAGCAATGACAGCTGATATAGAGAAAGCATTTCTGCAGATTTCAATACACGAAGAAGATAGAAACGCATTGCGTTTTCTTTGGTGGGACAGAATTCCAAGTGGTAGCGACGCAAAAGTCGTGACATGGAGAATGTCAAGAGTTACGTTTGGAACAGCTCCGAGTACTTTTTTACTTGCAGCAACTGTACAAAACCACCTAAGCAAGTTGGAAGATAGCTTTCCGGAAACGATTAAGCAGCTGAAGAACAACATTTACGTCGACGACATGATACTGGGAGCCAACTCACCAGAAGAAGCCGAAAAACTTTATAAACAGTCAAAAGACATTTTTCAAGAGGCGTCAATGACACTCAGAAAGTTCAAAACGAATGAGCCTGGATTACAGCGAACTGTAAACATACAAAAGAAAAACACAGGCATGGAAACCTCAACCCAGATAAAGGTACTTGGCATCAGATGGAATTTCGAGGAAGATAGATTGTACCTCCCATCTTTTGACATAAAGGACATCGATACGAGCGGTCCAATTACGAAGAGGCAAATGCTACAGCTAACAGGAAGAATATACGATCCTCCGGGCGCCTTCACTCCATTCGCAGTGACAGCTAAGCGGCAAATACAAAACATGTGGAGGAAGGGAACATCTTGGGACGACCAACAACCAGAAGATGAAACGGCGTCGTGGAGGAACAGGATTCAAGAGCTGCGATTAATACAAGGCTTCAGCATACCTAGATGGTTTGATATTAACCAAGGCAGCCAGCCTCTTCACACGAATCTTCATTTGTTTTCCGATGCAAGCCCGTACGCCTACGGAACAGCAGCCTACTTGATCTGAAGGAGTGTGCTGGTCTGGGCTGGTTGGTAAATCATTGGTAAGGGAACAAACAGCGCTAGGACGGGACGAAGTGAGTAGACAGACAAGGCGCAGACAAGACTCAGCGCCTTGTCTGTCTACTCACTTCGTCCCGTCCTAGCGCTGTTTGTTCCCTTACCAATAGCCTACTTGATAAATACCTACGAAAACCAAAAACAGTCTGAGCTACTCATAGAAAAAGGACGAATAGCTCCAATTAAAGAAATATATTTGCCAAGACTCGAGCTAATGGCTGCGACGCTATCTGCACGCCTCTCTGAATATATCAGAAGAGGATTTGTAAGAAAACTCAACGAAACGAGATATTGGACATACTCGAGCATTGTTCTCAGTTGGTTACGCGGAAAGAAAAAAACACGAGAATTTTATCGAAAACAGAGTGAAGGAGATAAAGGAAAAAACGAAACTGTCAGAGTGGAATTACGTTGTAAGTGAAGAAAACCCAGCTGATTTGATGACTAGAGGTGTAAGCGCAGAGCGTCTGATAAACTCAGAACTATTGTGGCATGGTCCAAAATGGTCAGTTCTGAAAAAGAAAACTACAGAACAAACTGAAGCAGAAGACGACACTGAGCATCGTGAAAGTTATGCGATTAGCACATGCACCTCAAATGTGGCAGTGATTGACGCGGAGAAGTATCGCACATACATACGATTACACAGAGCCACAGCTTGGGTCCTCAGGTATATCCGGAATATGCGAAAAAAGAGACCGATCATCGGAGATCTGAGTTTTGAGGAACTGAAGAATGCTGAGACGACAATAATCAAGCTAGAACAACAACACATACGAGAAAACATCGTACAGAGGAAGAGCATTCCTACGAAGACAAGGATGTTTCTTCATGGTACGGAAGTCTTTGAAGACGATCAAGGTCTGATAAGACACAAAGGTCGGCTACTTCAAAGTGAATTATCATACAACGAAAGACATCATATCGTGCTGCCAAAGTGGACGGCTGGTACAAAGCTGCTGGTACGCCATATCCATCAACTTAGGTTGCACGGAAGAATAAGCGTCTGATTATCACAGCTTCCTACTAAGTACTGGATAATACAAGGAAGGCAGCTCGTGAAGAAGATAATTCATGGATGTCTAAAGTGCCAACGATTTGACGCCAGACCGCTACACCAAGAAACAGCACCACTTCCTGCTGACTGAGTCCACGAGCGACAACCATTTGAAGTGATCGGAGTGGATTTCGCGGGTCCGTTACTTATAAAGGACGCGATGAAAGGTACTTCAACACAGTATGTTGCAATATTTGTATGTGCTACTACACGAGCTGTACATCTCGAAGTTGTGGACAACACGACAACAGAAGCATTCTTACATGCATTCTGAAGATTTACAGCGAGACGAGGACTATGTTGCATCATTTACAGTGACAACGCAAGGACGTTCAAGAAGGCCAACAGAGACATCAATCGTATGATTAAATAACTACAGGAAGAAGTCTCTGAAAGAGCAAGCCAAGGGGATCAAATCAAATGGAAGTACATCGCAGAACAAGCGCCTTGGTGGGGAGGCTTTTATGAAAAGATGGTACGAAGCATGAAATCAACAATGAGGAAAGTTATTGGAAAAAGACTTATCAAGAGAAGAGATGCAAACACTAACAAGTGAAGTTGAAGCTGTCCTTAATAACAGACCGTTGACCTATGTATACAGCGAACCGGATGAGCCTCTACCTATTCTGCCGGCTTATATAATAGGTGGAAAGCATAGGATCAAAGACAGTACAGAAGGTGAAAAAAAAAGATCAGCATAGAAGAAATGTGGAGAAATAAGCAAGAAATGACAGTGAACCAAGGAGATATCGTTTTGATCGGTGCACGTACTCCTAGATCCTTCTGGAACCTGGCTAAGGTCATTGAAGTATATTCTGGAGTCAACGGCAAGCTGCGCTCCTGTCTCTTAAAATCCAAAGGAAAACTGTTCAACACCTATACACACTCGAAGGTTGCTTCCACTGATGAGAAGGAAATTTTCGCGGCCGGAAGCTATTGAAACTCATGGGAGTGGACAAGACGAGAAAGAACAAAACGGCGGGCTCCAAAGGCGCGCGCGCTAAGAAAAGCAATAAAGAAAAAAAAAGAAGAATCTTGATTTCATTCGCATCGAACGCAGCTGTCTCGTCTCGTTTCTGCGACAGTATGCCTTGCTGTTCGAGGTGTCGCTGGGTTGTGCGTAGGCAGCGCTGCAGAAGCTTCACCCTTGAGCGTCCTGGAGGGCCTTCGACTGGGATACTAGACAAAATACACCAAGTGCAATGATAAGGGGTTGCTTACTGCAAGATAGCTTGAAATTGCTAACCGTGCAAACGAAATACCAGATGCACAGTTGAAGCTAAAAACCCAGGACTAATAGCGACACCATTGGCTTCATTTAATATTTCAGCACAATAATGACCAGCAAGCCGGACATTGTTAGGGAGACCAGTGGCTGTGGCTATGTACTGTCCCAAAAAATGATATTGACAAAGCTTACGAGCACAGTTGGCAGGTTCTAAATTTTATTACTGTAGTAAATGTTGGAGCCTAGCAAGGGCGTTAATTTTGCGTGTAATGACAGGGCATGGCTGAAGTATAATTCAGAGAAGGAGTGTGTTTCCTTATTCCAAGTTTACTGAAAAAAAGTTGTTTTTCATCTTGCATACCAATGTTTCGCTGCACTTTGTTTTATTATTCTTATCTTCTACTTATCCTAGATTGACTAAAATGAGATTATGATGTAGCATATATGGCTTTCATTCATTAGCACTTGCTTTTGCCAGTGTTGACAATGAAATTTGAACGCAGTATGCTTGTCACCTGTGTCAAAAAAGGGCTGTAATGTGTCCAATGATAGGTTGAACAGTTCTATCTTTCTCTTCATTCTGAGCATTACTAATAGATCTTTTAAATCTGTCGAAAACATGTTACAAAAAGCTGTATGACAGTCTCATATGCATTTTTGAAACTGCAAGTATTACTTTAAAGGTGAAATCCAAAATATATATTACAGGGAAACACCAGATTTTTGTAAATCAGGTCCGAACATGAATGAACCACACATATGAGGCATGAACCACACAAGGCACACCTATAAGAAAATGTCTTAAGCAAGCCCTGTGATCATTACCACAAACATGCCAGGACATGTTGGATTTCGGAAGGCTCATCAGCGATGTCTGAATCAGGGAAGGACGAGCTAGCAGATGTAGCAGTACCCTCTGCTAGCAGATCAGACAAGCCCTCAGAGATGTCCATGTCTATTGTGGCTTGAGAGAGACCTGCCTGAATATATGAAAAACAAACTTCACTTCAGGAATGGTGGGGGACATCTACCACAGTCATGAAAAAGGCATGATCAAACTGGAAACATGCATTAGGGCTCTGTACACCTGTGAATAAACTTGCTGGCTCATCTTGATGTTGTGATGTTCCCGTGGATGTAGCTGCTTCACATTAAGGTTGACTCATTGTTGTGACATAGTCCTTTGCAAGCGTCTGCAGTTAAAGAATAACCCACCAGGTATTTTTTAAATCCGACAATAGCATTTGCTGTGGAATGAATTTACAGAGCCTTTTCAGAGTCATGCAAAAGGCCTTGCGTGATCTATGCATGATTTCCCTACACACCCCATCCCATTGTGTAGAAACTATGTTCGATCTAAGTGTGCTTGTAAGATACACATACATATAATTGAATTTCGGGGAAAATGGAGCTGTAGTAACTTCGCAGTGCATGTTTCACACAAAAATATCGTATACATAGCTGTAACACACACATAATGTAATGTATTGCCTCCTCTGTAATGCCTCCAGGGCTTCAGGGTACTACTAATAAATGAATGAAAATGATTTTGACTTCCGTAATTTAAAGCACAGCTGCGTCATTTTATTCCAAATTTCATTTACCTGTTGTTTAATATTTGTCAACCAACACCATATCTTCTGAAAAAAAAAAGAAAAATGGTATTTAGCCTCAACATGGCAAGTAATTCAACTTTGCAACAAGATGATTGAACTTTGCACTCACAAGCAGAGTTACTACGTGCAAAATATTCTCTACGAAATTATTGTTCTTATTGACTATTCCAAAACTTAGCATGTTACATGAAGACTAATATTTCATGGTTTCTTCAAATAATTAGTTTTATTGCAATTTTGATTGTTTTCAGCCACAAGAAATACATACAAAATTCAGTCAATACTAATTTTTATAGCAGAAAAAGTAATTGTTTGACAATAAATAGTTTCACATCGTAGGATTTTTAGGCGTGCACGCTAGCTGATAAAAGTACTTTAAGGAGAAATAAATGTTTAACACTTTGTGGGAATTATGACAAAGCTGGACAAAATGAGTTGACCTGTACTGCGCCACTATTTCGTCAGTTATAATTCACACGAGCACGTAGTCACTAGCCAATATTGCAGTTCCCTTTTCATAAATAAAAGAAACGTTGATTGTGCTTACCTATGGAAGGACAAACCATCGCGCCGATATTGTGTTCGATTAAGGCATCCTGGCACACAACACTTCATCACGTGGGTGTGCCTGCTGCTGACGGGAGTTCTCGCCGGTCTGCTGGGAGGTCGAATACTTTAAGCAGAGCAACAGTGTCGACTCCGCTATTTGATAACTACGGGCCGCCAAGACCCTAAATATGTTTCGAGTCTGGATCCGGCTCGCCAGTTCATCCTTGGGCGCAAGACAGGACGAACTTTTTTCCCGTGGGAAAACAGACGCTTCGGACCATGTACGTTTGCTTAATCACTTGCACATTTTTGCGGGGGCGAAAGGCATCATTGTTTCCCAGAAGACGTCCCCAAACGCAACGAATCGTCTTCGGAAGAGTGGCTTGGTTGCCTTCACACGTTTGCAGGGCGAAAGGTGTTGCCGTTTCCCTGAAACCACCCGTCAACGCAACCAGCTGTCCTTGAGGTGGTGGTCCTCCCGGGTTGTTGGGCGCAATGCTGGGTAACCAACGCCTTCGTTCGCAACAGCCTTGGCACCTATCTGCTAATTAAGCGGCGAGACTCAACTGCTTCACACACTTGAATTCCTTCACTAACCTCGGCGCGCGTTTGCCACGCCGACTATGTGCGCATATTCCGAAACCCCCGCAGCAGACGAAACCGAGCCACCGAAGCAAGCCGAGTAAAATATACCGCTTGAATATCACGTGAGGGCCTATTTCCCATCATCCCATTGCTCTAAATTTTTATGACTAGGCTTCAAGATTGTCACGTGACGCTCCCTATTAGTTTTTTTCCTTCCTCCATGGCTGTGTCGCTGTGTGAAAATCGCACCGTGTGAAACGGCCTTCTCTCCGGCGCTGTGCTGTTCCGCGATGATGTGCGGGCGCGCGGTGGAGCGACTCCGCAACAAAAAGTAGTGCGCTGATCTCCGCACCAGTTTGCGCGCTGGATGCCTGTTCTATTACAAGAAAAAACTATGCGTTCTTTGCTCTGCGTACGTGAGCGATACATCGCGATGTTCCCGACCAGCCTCATGCAGTAAGCAGCAGTATATGCTACGTTTTGCTCTCTGTTGCCACAAGAATGGAACGGGCATTCTACTCTCTCTAAGAAGGGCGGAGTAGAAATAACATTTCACTCTCTCACTGCGGATAGAGCGAACAATGCATTTCACTCCACCCGACATTTTGCGAGAGTAAAACAACGCCTTGAAGAGTAAATCAGCCCCTTCACTCCTGCGAGACTCTCCCGAGTTTTTAGAGTGTAGCGCAAGACAGGTGTAATTGGAGATCGCAGGGAGAGGCCTTCATCCTGCAGTGGACATAAATATAGGCTGATGATGGTGATGATTATGATGACTTGTCTTTGGTACGTAGGAAGGTCGACGGGGATTTCATGCTGCGCCTTGACAAGGCATATCTTGCTGAATATTGTGCACCCGTGCAGCAACGTGGTAAAGTCGTAAATGAATGGGATGGGGTACCGGTCCAGTATGGTCACTTTGTTGATGGCACGGTAGTCACCGCACGGTCTCCAGACACCGTAGGGCTTGGTGACCATGTGTAGCGGTGATGACCACGGACCAGGTGAAGGGCGGACGTTGAAGGAAATCAAACCTCGCGTTCCATAGGAAAAGGGTTTATTATGAATAAACCGTGAGACGACTCCGTGGGTTAGCTGCTGTTGCGCGTGGTCCCAAGCACGAGCTTCGTCCTCTTCTTTTTCGCGCTTGTTCCAACAACTGCCCCGCGCGCAGAAGTTCACAAAAATTTTGATTCCAGCGGGTACAGGTGTTGAACTACCCGTTTAACGGTAGATCCGCCCGGTAGTCTCAAGGTACAGGTTCTTGTCTTGCCATCCCTTCCTTTATGGAGCTCCTCTATTCGAACAATGCTCCATAGTTGCCGGGGCTTGCTGGGCTCTTGTAGAAGGACGAGGTCACCTTTCTTATTTTGTCGAACGGTGTCGTTGACTTGGAGCTTGACATTGTTCTTAACTCCGAGAGGTATTCTTTGGACCAACGTTCCCAGAAAGCTCTTCGAGTTTTTTCTCGTTGTTCCCACATAGGTAGTATATGGCGACCATCGGCTGTGATCTCGCCGCGTGTTAGGTCGGGAAGTGCAGATATTTGCTTTCCAATGAGAAAGTGAGCCGGGGAGAGGGGTTCCAGATCTCGACAGTCGCTATAAACGTATGTGATTGGCCGGGAATTGATCACAGCTTCTACTTCAGTTAAAGTTGTTTGTAGTTGTTTCTCCGTAAGATGTCCCTTGCCGATGCACTTCTTCAACGTCAGCTTGACCGACCTGATAAGTCTCTTGTAAAAACCGCCCCACCACGGTGCATGATCGGCGATAAATTTCCATTTTATGTGATGGTTCGCGATGAAGTTACAAACTTCTTCGTTTCTCAATGACTTCCACAATCTCGAAAGCTCTCTCTTGCTCTTCTTGAATGCTAAGGCGTTGTCGGAATATATAACAGAAGGAAGTCCCCGCCGCGACACAAAGCGTCGGAAAGCGTTGAGAAAGCTTGTGGCGGTCATGTCTTCTACTAGTTCGAGGTGAACAGCTCTAATCACGGCGCACGTGAACAGGCAAATATACACTTTGGCGTAGTCATTTGGATGTTTAACGTAGAGAGGACCGGCGAAATCTAGTCCTGTTACTTGAAAGGGTTCCGAAGCGGTTACTCTTTCAGGTGGTAACGGTGCAGTCACTTCGGAGAAAGCTTTGACGTTGTAGCGTTGGCACACGATGCATCCTCTGATGACCTTCTTGATTAGCTACCGTCCTCGTAATATCCAAAATCTTTCTCTTATTTGTACAAGTGTATCCCGAACTCCTGCATGAAGAAGCGACCGATGGTGCTGCATGACGAGGAGCTCGCAGTAATAGTGGTCCTTTGGTAAGACGATTGGATGTTTTTCATCGTATGATTTTTACTGTATTGTAGGCGTCCTGCGACTCGAAGAACTCCATTGTCGTGGAAGCATGTCACGTCCCGCAGTATAGAATCCTTTATATGTTGAGCTCCTTTGGAGACGCGGTCAATTTCAGGAGAAAAGGCTGAGCTTTGAACCTTCTTTATCCAGTATAGTTCACCGGCTTGTATTTCTTCTGCATTCAGGGCTCCCCGGGACACACTTTTCCGCTTCAACTTCGAGGTAAATCGCAGTATCCAAGCTGTAACACGGTGTAGTCGAGTAAGAGACCTGTAGTTGTGAATGTCTATAATAGGTGGTTCGGCTTGCATGGCGACTTGCAAGCATGGTACCCGATGAGTACGCTCCTCCGTGACACTCGGTGGAAGATCGGTTGAGTTCGGTCTACGGTGTGGTGGCCATTTATTTTCTTCACAAGTAAGCCAATGGGGTCCTGTCCACCAGGCTGAGTTTGTAGTCAATTCACGGGCCGAAACTCCTCTTGTAAAAAAATCGCCAGGATTTTGCTTTCCAGGGCAGTGTCTCCACCATGTGATGTCCGTTTTACTCTGAATCTCCGCTACCCTATGGCGAATGAAGTCTTTCCATCTCTTAGGATCGCCGGTAATCCAGTACAGTGCTATCATTGAGTCAGTCCAAAACTGCACTGATGTAATGTCCTCGGATAGCTCTTGACGCACGTACGCGTACATTCGTGCTGAGACGAGACAGGCTAGTAGTTCGAGTCTGGCAAGGCTTGCCTCTTTCATTGGGGCCACCCTGGACTTGCACAAGACTATCGTTGAGCTTTTGTCGTTCGTACTGCCTGCTGTGCAAATGTAGCAAATGGCACCGTAGGCTGATTTACTGGCGTCAGCGAAAAAAATGGAGTGCGTATTTGTCGCCAAGCCCATGTACGCCCTTGCGGTAGTACCGAGGAATTTCAATGTCACAGAGCTGTGGAAGTTCATTGCACCAGCTCTTCCATTCGTGTAGAGCGTCCAGTGGCAAAGGTTCTTCCCAGTCAACGCCTTTTCTCCAAAGGTTTTGAAAACATATCTTCATCCTTATTGTAAAAGGAGTCAGCATACCGAGAGGGTCGTATAGGCGAGAGGTCGTTTGTAGCATGAACCGCTTGGTATCAGTTCTTTGTTGAACAAACTCTATAGCGTTTCCCGGACTAAACGACAGTACGTCGGTGTCAGGATGCCATACCAATCCCAGGACTTTCAGTACTCCTGTCAGTTGTCCGAGAGGTAACACCGGAGGTTGCGTCGATTCTGTGCCAAGAACGCGTGGGTCGTTCGAAGCCCACTTGTGTAGCTTCATGGAGGCACTTGCGAATATCTCGGTGGCTTCTGACCGCAGTTTGGACGCCTTTTCAACGGAGTCCGCTCCTGTTAAAATGTCGTCAACGTATATGGAACCCCACAGCCTTTTTGCAGTTTCGGGGTAAGCAGACGACGCTTGATCCAGATGATGACGGATGGTCGCCGCCAAAAGAAAGGGACTACAGGTCGTGCCGAATGGTACACTGGTCATACGCCAGATGCCAACGTTAGACAACGGTTGATCTGGCTTGGGTGCTTTCTCCAACCACAGGTAGCGCAAAACGTCTCGGTCTGTGCTGGTGATGCTTATTTGCAGAAACGCTTTTTCGATGTCTGCTACTAAAGCAATGCGATGCTTTCTAAAGCGAAGTAGCAGTCCTATGAGATCGGCATTGAGGTTTGGTCCGGAGTACAGGCTGTCGTTGAGCGAGAGTTCCCCTTTTTCATGTGAAGAAGCATCGAAGACCTCCTTTACTCTTGTAGTACGGTCCTCGCGGATTACTGCATGGTGTGGCATATAATACACTGCGTTTTCTGTAGTATCGTCAGTGACCTTCTCGGCTACACCATCGTTGGCGTATTTACGTATGGCAGCATCATATTCTTGCAGAAGCTGAGGGCATCGGCGTAGCTTTCGAAGAAGTTGATTTAAACGCGTCTGTGCGTTTTCTCGATTGTTGTGGTTGAGAATTGTCGGTTTCCATGGAAATGAAACTACGTAGCGACGATTCTCCATCTTGACTGTGCTTTTGAAGATGTCCAAAACTGGGTCTACGTCCTGTGTCTTGTTATGTCCCTCGGGTTTAATCCCCATAATTTCTAGGTCCCAGTAATTATCTGTGGTGATCTTAAATTCTTCCACTGCCGCTTTCAGTACTATTGTCTCGTTGCAGTATGTGACGGTAGCAAAAGAGGCTACTGGTCCGTGCAGAGTCCAGCCTAAGGATGTCTCGACAGCTTTAAGTCCGTTCTCCAAATTCCGTACGTTGCCCGTGACAAATGATCAGTACAATTAATAAAACTTGTTGTTGGGCTAGTTGGTACATTCTTCATACTGACGCTCTTTCCTTTCACCTGTATTTTTTCCTTGATGTGTTGCATCCTATCGTTGTATGACCAGTACTAGTCACTGCCGATTAAGACATCTGCAGCTTTTGGGCCTTCAGCTTGATCGTTATCGGCGAAGTAATAACCTTGGTGCTCGAGCTTGTCAGTAAAGTCTCCACTCGGTCGCGGAATGGATTGGTCGCAGATCTTGGTCGTGACAAGAGCTTCGATCAACAGTGTCTTGCAACTATGCACTGAACTCAGAGTGATAGACACTCGTCAGAAAGTCTTCTCGTCATGATGCCCTCCAAAATGTCCTACTGTAAGACACTCACGATCGAGAACTTGACAATTAGGTTTTTCAGCCAATTGCTCGGTCACAAAAGTGCGCTGGCTGCCTCCATACAATAAAACGCGAACCAGCATTTTACTATCCTGGCCGGCTGCCCAAGCAACAGCTGTTTGTAGGTATATGAGCCGTTTGGACGTGCCAGTTCCAGTCATCTCGAGTTGTACCTGTTTAGGGAATGTCTGGGGTCCGGCGGTCGATTTCATCAACCTTGGGTCGCACATTGTTTCCGCATGGCGCCGATTGCACTTTCCACATTTTACCTTTCTTATGCAATTTTTTGCTACGTGATGCTCCAGGGTACAACGGAAGCAGCGACGTGCACCTAGAAGGCGTTTTTTCTTTTCCTCGAGAGGAATTGCCGAGTCGCACTGCTCTGTACAATGGGTCGTTGATTCGCAGAAAAAGCAGTCCTTTTTTGACGAACGGGTTTAGCGGATGAGGTCAAAGACTCTGTGGTTGAGCGTTGATGGCACGGCTGTTTCGTTAAGGATAAAGGTCGCGAAGTGGATGTCGCCGTAGTGCGAAATTCTTTATCTTTGCTCTTCAACGCAGTCCTCTTGTACAGAAACATGCAAGACTGTTCGTTCTCGAGACTCTATTTCTGTTTGAATAAAAAGCAGCAGACTTAATGCTCGCCTTCTGTTGCTGGGTGCGCTGTGCTTGTTCGCCAATGCTTCCAGCTCCTCCCCTTTTCTCGGAACTCTGGCGTGCGATGGTCTTGTTGAAATCGAGGATAATATCGTGAGGAAGCGATTTCAGGAGAATGGCGTAGAGCATTGAAGAATAATTATCTTCCGATATCCCGAGAGTCTTGAGGGCACGTGTCTGGGACTGCACAGTGTCGTAGAGGCTTCGAAGGTCACGAAGGTCATTGGGGGATCGAACGGGTTGCAAGTCGCTGAGTCGCTGCATGTGATCCTGAATGATCAAGTCGTCCTTAGCAAAGCGCCGCTTTAGAATGTCCAGGGCATCACTGTAGCAGCTCGCAGTTGCTGGAAGTCCCGCGATCGCCAATGCCGCGTCACCGGTCAAGACTGCGCGTAGATAGGTGAAGTTGTCGACGTCGGTGAGGCCACCATTGTTGTAGATCACTTGGTTGAACTGTTCCCAAAAAAGGTGGCCACATTGATGGTCGACCATTGAACTTTATAAGTTCGATCTTTGAAAGATGAACACCGGGTTGCAGCGTGCGTTGAACGGGTTCGTTTGACGTCGACGATGACGTACGGTTGAGTGATTCATGAATCTGACGCATACGGTATTTGAGCTTCGCGTACGTCGCTGTGGCTCGATCATTGTAATCGACAACCCGATCAAACTCTGCTTCAGTTTCCGTGGTAGAGAGCAGAGGTACGATGTCGGAGTCAGTTGCCCTCAAGTCGGTGTGAAGATGATTGAGGCGTTCGCTAAGGATGCAAAGCTGCTCTTCCGTAACACTGTCTTGGCTAAGCGTTGATTCGATGTCGTTAATAAGCCGCGTTAGCTGCGATCTCTCGGCTTTGCGCTTGAGCTTGAGCGCTTCCATGGTTGGACTCCGCGATGAGCAGCCAACGGTCGGTACGATGAATCGGTAGGCAGGAAGGCGATTACCTTGGTACCATCGATGTAGTTCGCTGTTCCGATGAGTTTCGGCACAACTTGAAGGAAATCAAGCCTCCCGTTCCATAGGAAAAGGGTTTATTATGAATAAACCGTGAGACGACTCCGTGGGTTAGCTGCTGTTGCGCGTGGTCCCAAGCACGAGCTTCGTCCTCTTCTTTTTCGCGCTTGTTCCAACAGACGTAGCCGAGCTTCGAACATGTGCTCGAATTCTTGCCGCGCGATCTTGTAATGGTCAGGAGCAAGACGGCGAGCACGTGCAAAAACCGGTGCTCCCTCAGTCGTAATGTGATGGGTGACGTCGTGCATGGCGCACCGGGTGTTCGAGAAAAGGCGCACGGATGACATCGGAAAACTCTTCGAGAAGTGAAGACTACGGTGGGTAGACTTTGGCATGTGCTTGTACAAGACGCAAGGGTGGTAAACTAGATGAGACGCCTTGAAACGATAGGTTGGTCTCGGAATGTAGGAGACGGCTGCGGCGGAGGTCTACCACAAGCTCAAAATGCCATAGGATATCCGCCCCAATAATTGGCAGACGGACGTCGGCGATTAAAAAGATCTATCTTAACGTCCATTGCAAACCAATGTTACGGTGCCTAGATGGGTAGGTGTGCCGACCGAGCTTATTTCACCAATTCTCCGCATCATGGCGCAGAAGTGGCGCTGTGGACAGTATAACGGTTCAGCCGCGCGCAACGTCGGCTGCGCTGTGTTGACGAGCAGCGTGTTTGATAGTATCACTGCCTCTGACTTTAGCTTTGAAGTACGCGTTAAATAATGGTGTTTTGAGCTGTGTAGGCAAGGCCAGAATGGTGAATTTGTTATTGTAGTCTAGTCAGAAAACACGATATGCTGAAGTCCATTTTCTAGCTTGGCGACTGGTCACACTTGTTGGTACAAACGCGGCGCTCCAGACCATTGCATTAAAGACGTAGATGCATTTTTCCATGCATAAAGCAATACTGCAATGGTTTTATGCGATATATGGAAACGTGTTTACGCGATATTTAGTAAGTTCTAATGTTTCATTTTTGAGAAATCCTGCTATTGTGTTTTATTGCTGCCTCAGTTACGGTATTTATATTGTTACGAGAAGAATTGTGCTGGTAAGTGCACATGATTCACTTTTTGGTTGCAATGAAATAAAGGAATACGTCTGAGACTAGATTCATGAATATACTTAAAATACAAGAAAAGCTCTCGTAACTTGAGTCAGCAGACGCACCAACATAGATAGCCTAGCGCCAGCAAGGTCGCAACTTTGGTCCACCTCATCATAACATTATTCACAGCACACGCCTAGCTTCAAGTGCTTCCTGTTCTCGCTGTTGCTTTCGCGGGCCATGTTCCTGCCCTTGACAAGAAAGTAAATGCGTGTTATTGAATAGAACATCACAACATCGTTTGTGAGCTCTTTTTTGTGTCGATCACAGCCGATCCAATTCGTAGGATTCATCTGCAGAAAGTAAGCAAAGTCGACGATACTGTTCTTTTATAACTCATTTAAACTGAAGTACAGCGTGAAGGTGTCTTCTAGCGATGCCACCAGTTTGTTGAGTGCTTCAGAAGGGAGCGACAGCCCTGACCTACTCATGTGCAACGACTCGGGAGGAGGAGCTGATTCTGTTGAATTCAGTAATGTCCCTGAGCAATCGGCCCACTTGGTTCTTTGCAAGAGCTTCCTTCCTACACAGCCTGTTATATAGAATATAAGCCTAGAGTCCCTTTTCCCTGTAGCAGCGCAGCGGAGCTCGATGTCGCAGGCGCTGAGTACCTCATGTGCGGCTTGCAAATTTCTAACGTCCAGGAGCTCATGGACGTATGCTTTTCGGTGTACCGATTGCTCATTAACGTCGCCGATACTGAGTAAGCTACTGAGCAGCCCGGGGCGAACATTTCCGCTGTCAGGAAACCTTGCCCAGATTCGTAAATTCCAGTGCTCTTTCGCACAGATTTAGAGGCCGACTTGCAGCTCGGAGTGAAGCAGTAAGTCTCCTTGGTGGTCTTCTTTGGTGAATCGATGCCGCCGCTAATATCGTCGGTCATTTTTCCGACCTGGAACATTCCACATTCCTTAGGAACTTTCAAACACTAACATAGACCCGGAGGTCCTCACATTTCAGGCTGACATGAACAGACGACATACAACTATTCCAATACATGCTTCTGTCGTCTGCTACCAGTAGCAGACGGCGCGAGCTACCGAACCGTTTTACTGACCGCAGCACCAATTTTGCGTCATGACGTGGAGTAGGGGTGAACTACGCTCGAGACACACCTACCCATCTAGCCACCGTGCCAATGTCAAGGGTGACAGGCTTCTGTCCGTAGGTCCGTATGTTCGTACCGGTAACAGCGTTAACAGTGGGGGTTGTGAGGCGTCAGTGACGGTCCCCCAGCGTAGGAGGGATTACGCACACTTCCGCACCTGTGTCGATGAGATAACGCACCTTAGCGATGCGGTGGGTGACGTGGAATAGGCGGCTGGATCTGGGGACGAAAGCACTCGCCGCCTTCAGTGCGAAGCCGGCGCGTTCCCCGGAAACGTGCAAGGTTGGCGCACTGACCAGCGTGTGCACCGTACCGGTGGTGGTACCAACACACATGCCGCTGTGAGTACTCGGCGAACTGCCGCGACTGTGGGAGTGGCGTCGGTCTCGTGACGCGCAACGTTGGTGGTTGCCCTTGAGCTAGTTTATCTGAGCGGTCAGCTGGTCTACCTTGCGGTTAAGCATCTCGCTGGCGGCAAGGAGGTCTAATTGGTCGTCACGGACCGGCGCGTCTAGTGATTGAGTGCGTCGTCTCTCGACGGGAGAGAGTACGAGTAAACCGACGTCCATCATCATAGCAGCCATCTGTACCAGTGAGCCAAGGGATTCGGATGCCGATAGGCTCAAGATCATCCGTATCTGCTCAGGTAGCCGCTGCAGGAACAGCTCGCGGAGGATCGATGCGTCCAGTGTAGCAGAGCAGTCTCCGGTGAGGTGCTGCAAACATCGCAGAAGCTCCGTGGGCTGTCGGTCACCGAGATCTTCTGCGGTGAGCAGTTGCTGCAGTCTACGCTGTTCCGACTCGGATGTCCAGCGTGTTATTCCGTCTGTAAAGTCCGAGGACCTCATTGTCCGGTAGACCAGTCTTCAAGTACAGTGAAGGACAATACGCCCGAAGAGCCCAGAGAAGAGCGTCTTAAGCTACGTTCACACCGAAAGCGGAGCGGCCAATCGGATTTTCAAAGCGGCTAGGCGACGAGCTCGTACGGCTGTTCAGACCCGCCGGGTTGTCTGGCTGCCCGCGCCCCCGGGGAGGCGGGGCGCCTCGCAATTTTAAGAACATGGGGTGCTATAACGTAAAATGATTCCATAGTGTTTTGATTCCAATTTCTTAAATCAGCCTCCACGATTGGTAAAAACATTTTCAGGCCACTCCCAACTTCGCCTGCCTGTCACGCGACGTCCCGAAAACCGCGATAGCTCCCCATCTGATATAAAGTGTACACACTGATTATGCATGATTAAACCGCACAAAAGAAAAATACTCATTCCTGATTCGACGCCTTTTCACCATTAGCCCTCTGCTATTGGTCCAATGTTTTCTGGCTACCCAGGTAGCACAAAAGATACACAACGTTTTCCTAGCATTTATCATCATCATCATCATCATCATCATCATCATCACCAGCCTATATTTATGTCCACTGCAGGACGAAGGCCACTCCCTGCGATCTCCAGTTACCCCTGTCTTGCGCTAGCGTATTCCAACTTGCGCCTGCAAATTTCCTAACTTCTTCATCATCCCATCTGGTTTTCTGCCGACCTCGACCGCGCTTACCTTCTCTTCGTATCCATTCTGTAACCCTAATGGTCCACCGGTTATCCATGCTACGCTTTACATGGCCTGCCCAGCTCCATTTCTTCCGCTTAATGTCAACTAGAATATCAGCTATACCCGTTTGTTTTCAGATCCACATCGCTCTCTTCCTGTCTCTTAACGTTAGTCCTAATATTTTTCGTTCCATCGCTCTTTGTGTGGTCCTTAACTTGTTCTCGAGCTTCTTTGTTAACCTCCAAGTTTCTGCCCCATAAGTTAGCACCGGCAGAATGCAATGATTGTACACTTTTCTTTTCAACGACAGTGGTAAGCTCCCAGTCAGGATTTGGCAATGCCTGCCGTATGCACTCCAGCCCTATTTTATTCTTCTGTAAATTTCTTTCTTGTGATCAGGGTCCCCTGTGAGTGATTGACCTAGATAAACGTACTCCTTTACAGACTCTAGAGGCTGACTGGCGATCATGAATTCTTGTTCCCTTGCCAGGCTATTGAACATTATCCTTGTCTTATGCATATTCATCTTCAACCCAATTCTTACACTTTCTCGATTAAGGTCCTCAATCATTTGCTGTAATTCGTCTCCATTGTTGCTGAATAGGACAATGTCATCTGCAAACCAAAGGTTGCTGAGGTATTCGCCGTTGATCCTCGCTCCTAAGCCTTCCCAGTCTAAGAGCTTGAATACTTCTTCTAAGCATGCATTGAATAGCATGGGAGAGATTGTGTCTTCTTTCCTGACCCCTTTCTTGATAGGTAACTTTCTACTTTACTTGTGGAAAACCAAGGTAGCTGTGGAATCCTTGTAGATGTTTACTAAGATATTCACGTATGCCTCCTGTACTCCTTGTTTACGCAATGACTCTACGACTGCTCGTATTTCTACTGAATCAAATGCCTTTTCATATATTATGAAAGCCATATGAAGAGGTTGATTGTACTCGCAGATTTCTCGATTACCTGAAACCTACCTGATTACCGAAACTCAAGAGAACAATTGGAGAAATTAGGCTCACGGACTGGGAGGCGTACAGGCAGTACCCCCCACCCGAAAGCGGTATAACGGACATAGCGGAATGGATGAAGCACCTCCGAGACGCCCACATCCAAACCACCAAAACCATCCAGCGCACGGTCGAGACACCCGAAGTCGACCGCCGGCTTTTACACCTGTGGGAAGCCCGTGAGGGCCTCCTCAAACGGTGGAAGCGACAGCGGTTAAACCGGAAACTCCGTCTACGAATCGCGCAAATAACAGAAGAAGCCAGAGATTACGCGACCGAGCTGACGCAGCAAAATTGGGTCCAGTTTTGCACCTCGCTCAAAGGTACCCTGAGTACGGCGAAGACGTGGGCCATCCTGCGTTGCCTGATCGAGCCCGACAAGGCCAAATCGACAACCAGTCGGACACTTCAAGAAATCGCTCACAAATTCCCCGGGAATGACCAGGATCTGATTGAAACCCTAAAAATCAGATACCTGGGTAGCGACCCCATACGACCCTGCCTCCTAAAATACGAAGGGGAACCAAGACCAGAACTGGACGCTCCGATCACGGAGGAAGAGGTGTATGCCGCGGCACGAGCCTCACAGCGCAACACTGCTCCCGGGGCTGACAAAATCACCAATGCCATGATTAGAAACCTGAGCCCGAAGCACATCCTGGACTTGACCGAATACCTAAACGAGGAACTCTGGAGCAAGGGCCACGTACCGAACGAGTGGAAACACGCGGAAGTCGTGACCATTCCCAAGCCAGGCAAGAAGCCCGCGATCGACGCCCTACGTCCCATCTCGCTGACTTCGTGCCTCGGCAAGCTGTACGAGAGGGTCATCGGAGCTCGCCTCCAACACTACATAGAGGACGGTGACCTCTTCCCGCACACCATGCTTGGCTTCAGGCCGGGACTTTCTGCGCAAGATGCTTTCCTAATCCTGAAGGAAGAAGTTCTCAAGGGCATCCCGAAGGGAGGAGAACACCTCCTGCTCGCACTCGACCTGAAAGGGGCCTTCGATAACATCTCTCACGAGGCCATTCTCAAGGGACTGAACGACATCAGCTGCGGAGAGCGCATCTTTAATTACGTCAAATCGTTCCTGACGGGCCGGACGGCAACCATCGGAATAGGCCAGACTCGATCGGATACGATCGACGTGCCGAACAAAGGAACGCCGCAAGGGGGCGATAGTCTCCCCGATTCTCTTCAACATCGCGATGCTAGCGCTGACCAAAGAGCTGCGGAAGATCCCGGACCTCGGTTACGCCCTATACGCGGACGACATCACGCTCTGGGCCACCAAGGGCTCCCTCGCGCAAAAGGAGGCGACCCTTCAGGAGGCCGCGACGGCCGTGGAGAGATTTGCGGCAGCGAGCGGGATGCGTTGCGCGCCCGAGAAGTCCGAGGTGATACGGGTGCACGGAGGAGGAATCTATAAGTCACCCGGCCCTATCGAACTCTATATAGAGGACCACAAGATCACGGAAAGCAAAAAGACTAGGATTCTGGGTTTTTTGGATCCAGAGCAACTTGAAAGCATCCCACACCATCCAAACCCTAAGGTCCACCACCAACCAGATCTCGCGGATTATCAAACGAATAACAAGAAGCCGCAAGGGCATGCGAGAAGAGGACACGCTCCGTCTCGTCCAGGCTCTGGTGATCAGCAGAGTAACGTTTAGCATGCCGTATCACTACGACTCGCTAAACAAACGCGACCAAGAACAAGTCGATGCCATCATCAGAGGCGCGTACAAAACGGCCCTGGGTCTCCCTGTTACCACCTCAAACGAGAGGTTAGCGGCTCTCGGCATCCACAACACCTTCGCTGAGCTGTCGGACGCGGTTATGGCTTCGCAAAAAGCCAGACTACAGAACACGGCGGCGGGCAGAGCCATCCTCCACCGGACCGGCACGGCCACGGAGCTTCGTGCCCTCGATGGGCAACGATCACTCCCGCCCGAGGTCAGAAGCAAGATCACGGCGAACCCCATACCAAAGCACATGAGTCATGAACTCCACGAAGGACGACGCAAGGCGCGGGTCAACAGACAGCGCCGACAATTCAAGAGTGACCCGTACGTACAGTACGTGGACGTGGCGGCGTACCCCGCAGGGGGCCTCTTCGCGGTAGCCGCCGTGAACGGGAGAGACAACTCCTTAACCCTCGCGGCCTCCGTCAGGGCAGAGACCCCAGCTGCGGCTGAGACCATAGCCGCAGCGCTAGTAATAAAACAACATGACAGGGTGGGCAGGGAAGTTCATGTCGTTACCGACTCGCAACAGGCCTGCCGAAACTTTACCAACGGACGAACACCGGTGCTGGCGGCTCAAATTCTAGGCCCGAGGCTACAAGAAACCCATCAAATCACTTGGACGCCGGGTCACGCGGGACTGGAGGGGAACGAAAGGGCGAACGCCTTAGCTCGAGCGCTAATTAACCGAGCGGGGCAAAACCAATCGTCTTATCAATCCCCTCCCTTTACCTTTGTGCCCCTGCCATCAAATTACTGCGACCGACTCGAAATCCAGCGACTAAACCGCAGGATTTATCCTCCCCCTCACAAAAATCTCAGCACTGAAGAGGCAATAGCCCTCAGACTTATCCAAACAAACACATTCCCAAACCTACACAGATACAGCAAAATATACCCACAAACATATCGCGGCATCTGCCCCTGGTGCGGCGACACACGCCCTACACTCTTTCACATCTCGTGGGGGTGCGGGGGCAAACCTCAACATTTAAAGACGCCTAACACGTCATTTGAGCGGTGGGAGGTACAGCTGACCGGCGATACCCTGGCGGGACAACAAGCTCTCGTCCAGCAAGTACGTCGAGCAGCCATGGCCAGTGGAGTCCTGGAATGAGGACACCACCCACTCGTCCTCAAGATCAACGATCTGAATGGTCTAAATAAATGTTTTTCTCTCTCTCTCTCTCTCTCTCGATTACCTGATTGATGACATGCATATGATCCATTGTAGAATATCCCTTTCTGAAACCAGCCTGTTCTCTTGGTTGGCTGAAGTCAAGTGTTGCCCTGATTCTACTGGAAATGATCTCGGGGAATATTTTATACAATACTGGAAGCAGACTAATGGGTCTATAATTCAATTCTTTAACGTCTACCTTCTTATGGATTAGTAGAATGTTGACGTTCTTCCAGCTCTCTGGCACACTTGAAGTTGTGAGGCATTGCGTTAAAGGGCCGCAAGCTTTCCAAGCATGATATCTCCTCCATCTTTGATTAAATCTACTGTTATTCTATCTTCTCCAGCAGCTTTTCCCCTGGCCGTGTCTTTCAAGGCCCTTCTAACTTCATCGCTAGTTATAGAAAGAGCGTCTGTATCTGTTTCCTCACTATTTCGAATTAAAGTAGCTTGGATGTTTTGGGCACTGTGCAGGTCAGTATAGTATTCTTCCGGTGCTTTTACTATGTCATCGAAATTGCTGATGATATTACCATGCTTATCTTTCAGTGCATACATCTTGCCTTGTCCTATGCCAAGCTTTCTTCTTACTGATTTAATGCTGCGTCCATATTTTACGGCTTCCTCAATCTTTCCCATGTTATAATTTCGAATATCCCTTACTTTCTTCTTGTTGATTAATTTTGACAGTTCAGCGAATTCTATCTGATCTCTTGAGTTGGACATTTTCATGTTTTGTCGTTTCTTTATTAGGTCCTTTGTTTCTTGGGAGAGCTTACCTACAGGTTTCCTTGGTGCCTTACCTCCCACTTCAATTGCTGCTTCTCGGATCAACCTAGTTACGGTTTCATTCATTACCTCTATGTTGTGTTTATCTTACTTTTCTAAAGCTGCATATTTGTTTGCGAGCACCAGCCTGAATTGGTCTGCTTTTACCCTTACTGTCTCTAGGTTGGCCTGTTTCCCCTTGACTAATTTTACTCTTTCTCTCTTCAAATTGAGTGAAATCCTAGACCTCACTAACCTTTATGGTCACTGCACTTTACCTTACCTAACACTTCTACATCCTGCATTATGCTTGGATCGGCAGAGAGTATGAAATCTATTTCATTCCTTGTTTCTCCATTAGGGCTTTTCCAGGTCCACTTCCTGAAGAAGGTATTCATTATTCGGAGCCTATTCCTTTTCACGAATTCTACTAACATCTCTCCTCTTGCATTCCTAGAATCGATGCCGTAGTTGCCAATTGCTTGCTCACCAACCTGCTTTTCCCCCACTTTTGCATCGAAGTCGCCCATGACTACAATATACTGAGTTTGCACCTGTCTCATTGCTAATTCAACATCTTCCTAAATCTGTTCTATTTCTTTATCATCGTGACTAGAGGTTGGGGCGTAGGCTTGTACTACCTTCATTTTGTACCTCCTATTCAGCTTTATTACGACGACTGCTACCCTCTCGTTAATGCTGTAGAATTCATCAATGTTGCCCGCTATGTTGTTATGAACTTCAAATCCTACCCCGGATTCCCTCTTATCTGGAAGACCTCTGTAGCAGAGGACGTGGCCGTTAGTCAGCACTGTGTAAGCCTCACCAGTTCTTCTCACCTCACTAAGGCCAGTAATATCCCAGGCAACGCCTGCTAATTCTTCAAATAGTCCTGTTAAGCTAGCCTTACTCGAGAGGGTGCGCGTGTTGAACGTTGCCAGGTTCAGTTTCCATTGGCGGCCTGTCCGGACCCAGAGATTCTTAGCACCCTCTGCCGCGTAGCAGGTCTGACCGCCGCCTTGGTCAGCTGCTCCGTAGCCACTGGGGACTGAGGGCCACGGGTTAATTGTCAGAGTCATGAGGGAGGTAGTGGCCGAATACTGCACCAGGGAGGCCAATTCCTGTTCTGGTGAGGGAGTGACTTTGATGAAGCTTAGTGGGCCTTCCTAGTTTGGTTGCACCTGAACTAGTATAGCCCCACTAGCTCTCGGCAATATATTTTTTCTTGCGGGTGTCAGGCACCACTCCATGCCTGAAAATGTAGTGGACTGGAGCAGGATTCGAACTTACGACCTTCAGATTCGAGGCCGGGTATTCTACCTCTGCTCCACGCCACCACCCATAGCCTTTATACAGGACGATAAAAGGGCTTAAAGATGACATCAGTGAGACAACTTCGTCGGTAGAACGTCGTATATATCGGCTAATGTCCGGCCTAATTACTTTTCTGAGACGATCTATAACATGTCTTAAAGACGTATTCGAAAAGCTCGTCCAGAAATAGGATTGGGAAAGAAACAATAAGCCCTTTGCCAAAGCTATTCATATGCAATTTCTAAACGTTTTTAAGACGCTATCAAAAAGCTGGTCTAGAAATGGTCTTGGAAGGTTTACGATAATCTGAAGCTAATTTTCGGGGGTTCCAGATTAGTCGAAGCGACAGTGTCGAGTGCAAAAGAGCTCCTGGTGCAGTGCCAAGCACTGTTGCCTATCGACGCCGACGCATACTCTACCAAGTCACATGGAAATGAACATGTCCACGAAAATGAATCTAGAATACTGTCTTTTGTATGCAGCAACGATGTTTACAACCAAAATGGGAATGAAATCCCGCTAAGAAAAAATGGGCGCGTCTGGACAAGCGTCCAGGCCAGGGCTTTTGCGCCAAGTGCGCATGGAATGAGGACACTATGACGAAGCAAAAGTTTAATGAAAAAGTGCAAGATTTCAGCAAAATGTATAAGAAATACAAAGTAAACTGAATTAAAAATACCCCAACAATGACTAAAGTTCGCAGACACAATTCGAACTTGAAACTGATAAACAATAACTACAATATGCAAACAAAATTCGTAAAGTTTCTTATTTAGCAAAGTAAACAGCCCATGCAGTCAGATGAACAGACTAGAGTTATTTAGAGATTGACATCACTGATATAATCTGAGTATCTCTAAGCGACGGCAAACATTACCTTGGTTCTGTCCAGCTACGTAGCCTTCGCACATTTTTGAAAGTTTGGCCCAAGTGAATCTAGAGGCTTGGGCTAGTCGTACGTACTCGGCAGAGGAACAGCGCGAAAAGACGAAGGACAAAAACAGGAACACACACCAGAGCTGATGTGTGTTCCCCCTTCTCGTCTTTAGGCTTTTCGCGCTGTTCCCATGTCGAGTCTGTATACGACGAACTCCGGCGCGTGTCTCGTGCTGCAAGGTTAGAAATAAAGGAAGAACAAGAGAGCTTCTTCTGCTTCTGCCATCGGTCCGAACGGTACTCAGGTCTTTTACTGAAGGTGAGACTGCCCATCTTCGAGGTGCTACAGCGGAACGGTCGTTGCTGGTATAGCACCTCTTGCTGAATTGTCAGCGGTGCGGTTGGTCAGCTCGGCATGATTGTCGAGGCACATGTCTTCTTGTGTGGCAGCCAAGGCGACCACCCAATTCTGCGGCAGGCGCTGGAGGAACAGTTCACGCAGCAGCGGCCTGTTTGCGTCCAGCCTAGTCACTCAGAAGCCACCGCATACGACATAGAAGTTCCGAAGCTCGACGAGCTCCTGTTGGTTAAGAAGCTGCTGGAGCCGCCTGCGTGCAGACACGGACTTGCGATCCTGCATCGTCGATTTGAAGTGGTAATAGGGTGTGGTGTCGTGGGGCGAGTCCACAACTTCTTGAAACTCCTGAGCCCCCTCTGTCTGTAGAGAGTACCCAGACAGCATGGAGAAACGACGCGTTCTGCGAGGTAATTTGCCGAAGGTCGAATATGGCCTCCACCTGAGTAAATCAGGTTGCAGGATTTTGTGACCAATAGGACGGCAGGTGAATCTCCAACGTGGCAAGGCCCTTTGCGCTGGTCATTGGTCTCTCGTCCATGACGGGGTGCTCGCCATACGATCACGTCCGGGTCACCACGTTATAGCGACCGAGGTTAGGTCCACTACAACAACGTGTGTCAGCGAGCGGAAGATCTGAGAACCGTTCGGACCGATAGCAGGAGCAGAAGAAGCTTTTATTTCCCTCCCTTTCTTTATAACCTCGCAGCTCGCAGCACGAAGCACGAGACACACGCGCCGGAGCGCGCCATATATAAAATTCGGCCGAGGAAGATAACGATGGCTGATAGAATCCCAGCTTTCACCTCGAAAAGTATTTGGCACACAGTCCAGGCCGAATTCCATTGATGAACAGCTTGGGAGGGCACCATTTAACATTATTCAGTGCCTCTTGCAATGGAACTGTCGTACATGCTGGTAGATGAAATGTATTTAATGTAGACACACTTGTTGCCCTGGACAAGTGCGCCTAGATATTTGCAATAGTGCTCCATTTTGTCGAAGTGGACACGTATCCTGCACTACGCTGTTAGTTGAAATGTTTTGAATGCAAATGCAGTGGCTTCAGCAGAAAGGCGTGCCTACATACTATCGCTGGCATATACAGGGTGTCCCAGCTAACTTTAGCCAGAGTAAAGAATATGCTGCTGCACACTAAGACGACGCGACCAAATGCATGTTGCGGACTATTGTTTGCAGTAAATCACACTATCTTTTGTATTCGGATCAATTGCATAATTATCTGATATTAAATAACCATCGAAGCAAGCAAAATTCAAATTATTAGGTTGTAGAGTGGTCTATAAACCGTCCGATTAAACAGTTTCTAACTTTCTATTTATTAGGTATTAGTTTTTTTCCTCTTACTATAGATGCCTGCGAAAAAAATATACCACGTGACATGCTCGCTTGCGCGCCGTGATTGTAGTGCTACCAAACGTTCCGCGTACACCAGAACATAACATTTAGCAGGGTGTGCTGCCGCTTAAAACGCGACAGGGCAAGCGTTATCACAGCGCAAGCGATAACGGTTGCTGGCGTAAATCACGCAGCCAACGCCTGCGTTGGTGCCCTGTCCCCTTTTAAGCGGCAACACCCTGCTAAATGCTATGTTCTTTTGTACGCAAAACGTTTGGGGGCACTGCAATCACGACGTACAAGGGGGCATGTCACATGGTATTTTTTGTATTTTGAGGGCATCTGCAGTAAGCGCGAAATTACTAATACTTAATAGAAAGTTAGAAACTGTTTAATTGGACGTTTTGCAAAGCGCTCTTCTTTCCTAACTTCGTTGCTTCAGAAATTGGTTCATTATTCTTAACTAATTATGCAATTAAGCAGAATACAAAAAATAGTGACTTACGCCATACAATGGTAAGCAACATGGGTTTGGTCGCGTTAGAATGTATCGACATATTTTAAAATTCTGGCTAAAGTTAGCTGAGACACCCTGTATATGCATTTGCTCTTCACTTGGTAGCACCAGAGTCTGGTCTCTTTTGATGTGATCTCTTTGCTCACCAGAGTACCCATTCAGTTAGCTATATCCGTAACAAGTAACAAGTGATGCCCTGGAACGCGACGACACACTCGACGAGAGAACCCCCTTGAGTGTAGACGAGATCTGCCACCTTCTCGAGCTATGCCTATCAAATACCTACTTCACCTTCCGAGGCAGCTACTACAAGCAGGTGAAAGGAACTCCCATGGGGGCCTCAATTTCCGTCACCATGGCTAACCTAACTATGGAAAATATCGAAAACAGAGCTCTGAGTACTTTCTCCCCGAAGCCAAAAGTTTTCCTCAGGTACATGGATGATTGCTTCTGTATCGTGAAGGAGTCGCAAGTCGAAAACCTGCAGATCCATTTAAATTCCATAGGCCCGGATATACAGTTCACGTCGGAGCGCGAACAAAACGGATCGTTACCATTCCTAGATGTACAAGTTACACGAACCAACGGCAATCTAAAATTCTCAGTCTACCGAAAACCAACCCACACAGGCCGCAACCTACACTTCATATTCAACCATCCGGCAAACCACAAGGCATCGGTCGTAAATTCTTTATTGAAAAGAGTCGAAACTCATTGCACATTGGAATCAGATCAAAAGAAAGAAAGGAGAACGGTTCTCAACGAACTCAAAAGGAACGGCTATACAAAGGAATTCATTCGAAAAACAACCCGACAAAAAAAAAAAAAAAAGAAAAGCAAACTACGAGACCTCATACCGTTGACTCCCCCTCGACCACAGAAACGAGTGTCCATCCCATACGTCAAAGGTACCAGCGAAGCTCTCAGCCGAATATTGAAAAAGGAAGGCCTCAAAGTCGCGCATAAACCGATGAACACTTTGAATATCCTCATTCCTAAACCAAAAGACCGTCAACCAAAAGAAAAAGCTCAAGGCGTCGTCGATAAAATAAGCTGTGCCGACTGTCCGGCATCGTACATCGGGGAAACCAAAAATCTAAAAGAAAGAATCAGACAACATGAAAACGACGTCAGAACATTCAACCGAATACGCAGCGCCGTCGCCGAACATTCCGAAGACGCTGACCACAAGGTTTCTTTCCAAGAACCCAAATCTTTCAAACAGAGACAAACTGGCGAAAAAGGATACTACTCGAGTCTTGGCACATTCAGAACACGGCGGGTAATAGAAACCGCGTGAATGGCATTCTTCCTTCTTTGTATGTTCATGGCCTTGCAGACGCGACGAAGGGAAGAAAGGACCCCCCGCCCTAGGTCAGCAACACCAAAACAACTCGTCCCCCCCCCCCCCCCCTGTCCCTCGTCAACGCATTCCCGCGACTAAAGCGCGCCCAGCATCGGTCAACCCAGCCGACCAGCGACGCCGAAGCCCTCCCCCCCCCCCCCCCCCCATTCCCACCACCTATTTTGTCTGTTTAGAACAGGTGCCCTGCCAAGTGTCTCCGCACCTTACGCTCTCTCCCCTTTCCTCTCCTTTGTTACGACGGACCTTTAAAAAGCGGCACACCGCCACCTCCGAAGAATACCCCTTGAAGAAGGAGCCGAATTGGTTCCGAAACGTCGGGCTCGTAAATTTCCTTATTTGGTTGGAGTCAATCTCTAAGTCTTGATTGCTTGCATTTCTTAAGCGATTTGAAGAACGCCCTTTAAAGCAGATCAGGGAAGATGTCCCAATGTATGTTCATGTGTTCTCCCGCACTTTCATCAGTGGCCGCTGTGTTGATGCCAGTGGACTGAATGAGAACGATCAGTTGGCACATTCCAAGGGAGCGAGAATAATTAAAGCCGATATGCGCTTAAAGCATTATCACGTTTTAAGTCACCTGTGAACTGCTCACTACCATTCAAGACACCACATTCAGTCACAATGCATTCGTCCGATACTTCTGCAGTTATTGGTACACTGTTGCCCTGTAACCGTATTTTCTACTTAGACCTCCCCGCAGGGACCAATTTATGCAAGTAATCATGCACGAATCCATTCCGCGCTGCTATGGTTAAGATGGCGGTGTAAATAATCCATCACATGGTCTCTAAGCAGCAAATGCTACGTACTTTTATCCTTCAACTTACCTAGTGCGCTGATATGCCTAAATAGAGGCTTCTCTGCTCTGTCTGATACGATAGGAAAGTTTGTTGCACAAGGACCAAGAACCGCGGTATGCCCTAGTTGCGGAAAGTGCACGAAGAGCGCACAAATCGAAAGAACCGCGCGAGCACTTCTCAAGCACCGTGCGTACACTGGCACACGCACGAACTCGGCAGACGGCCGACTAAATGCCACGAAGGCTACGCAACGTAGAGTCCGACACCAGTCACAAACTGCAAATAATCGTGACTACCTGGAGTAACAGGATATTTTACGTCAAGGGGATTCACGATTCGCATATGCAGTATCCACTAGCGAGTTATGCAGCGTATATGTGGTATCCATTCGCGAACTAGAAAAACTATAAGAAGAAGAAGGCTCCAGTAAGCAGCGCAATATATCGCAACCATGCCGAGGTGCCAAAGAAAATCGAATTTGCCCGTGTCACATTGGAAACGAAGTTCCTCTAAAGACCATGAAATACCAATAACGTAGGATAAAACGGGCCAAAACACAATCCAGAGAACCTGAATCGCAAGCGATAACAGCACGGTGTGGTACGCAATATTCTATGGGTGTGCTGTAGCACAAGGCAAGGGAATAGGACGGATAGTTGACCTCATCTAACCGAGTGGCCAGGGTAGAGCGGCAAACATGCTGTCGCCTTACCATTCTTTCTGCTACGTTGTGCAGATTACGGCTCTTCTTTCCACGTGGCTGCCTCCCGGTGGGACAACTGTCGTCATAACTACGTGATCGACCTTGTTCATGGTGGATCCTCTCGACGGCAACTCTTTGTATCGAAATCCACCGCTGCCAGCTTTCCTTGGGATTGACGAGAGGGCATCATCATCGACGACGACGGCTTCTGCCACACATATAAGAGCCTGGAAATCCTCGTCTTCCTTCAGTGGCCAGGGTAGAGCGGCAAACATGCTGTCGCCTTACCATTCTTTCTGCTACGTTGTGCAGATTACGGCTCTTCTTTCCACGTGGCTGCCTCCCGGTGGGACAACTGTCGTCATAACTACGTGATCGACCTTGTTCATGGTGGATCCTCTCGACGGCAACTCTTTGTATCGAAATCCACCGCTGCCAGCTTTCCTTGGGATTGACGAGAGGGCATCATCATCGACGACGACGGCTTCTGCCACACATATAAGAGCCTGGAAATCCTCGTCTTCCTTCAGTGGCCAGGGTAGAGCGGCAAACATGCTGTCGCCTTACCATTCTTTCTGCTACGTTGTGCAGATTATGGCTCTTCTTTCCACGTGGCTGCCTCCCGGTGGAACAACTGTCGTCATAACTACGTGATTGACCTTGTTCATGGTGGATCATGTCGACGGCAATTCTTTGTATCGAAATCCACCGCTGCCAGCTTTCCTTGGGATTCACGAGAGGGCATCATCATCGACGACGACGGCTTCTGCCACACATATAAGAGCCTGGAAATCCTCGTCTTCCTTCAGAGGCCAGGGTAGAGCGGCAAACATGCTGTCGCTTTACCATTCTTTCTGCTACGTTGTGCAGGTTAGTAGATACCCGCCTTTGCACGCTAGACGTTCTAGCAATCGTTCTTTGCTGCTCTTCCCCGGCCCACTTGTTTTGTTTGACATTGCCAGCGAATGTGTATGTGTAGTCAAGTTACTTCTTTTGTCTGGGGATGCAGAATTAAACCCCGGTCCTCAGGACGACAAGAATAGCGACGTCCTAGCCGCAATTACTGCTCTATCAGCTAAGTCAAATGCTCGTCATACTGAGCTGATCGATATACTTACACTCGTTAAAAATAACCAACAGCAACTGGAGAAAAAGATATCCGATTTGGCTACCCGTCTTGCTGCTGTTGAGTCCATTTTTCAGTCCTACGACACATCCCAAGACGTTACAAATCTGCCGAGCATTATTAACGACGCCGTCAGCGACCACGCTGCTTTGATCTCGCGTTCAGATGAGCTCGAGGAGAGATCGCGCCGGGACAATCTTATTTTCTATGGCCTCGCAGACAACCCATCTGAAACATGGACACAATCTGAAGAGCAGGTGCGCGATGTCCTTTCTAGAACTTTAAGCCTTAGTTTTCTTGACGATGGTATCTCCCGTGCTCATAAGTTAGACCATTACAATGCGAAACGATGACGACCCATTATTGTTAAATTCGCTTAGTCCAAACTAAGGGAAAACATAATTTCTCAACGCGCCAAATTGCGTGACTAGAGCGTCTCGGTCGGTGAAGATTTTTGCGTGGCTACGCGTCAGTCGCGTAAAAAGCTACTTGAATTTGGCAGGGCTAGCGGCCAACAATTCACGCTCCGTTTCACTAAGCTGTATATTAACAGGAAGTGCTATGTTTACTGTCATACTGCCCGCCAAGTACGTGAAATGGATCCTTCTGATGGCAGAACTGCCAACCGTGCTAACATATCCACTGCCAGTCCTAGCAATTCCCGTGCGCCACAGTTATAGCCACCCCATGCTACTAAGGAAAAACCGGTCTCCGTCCTGTACTCGAACATACGAAGTGTATGCAATAAGCGCGATCAGCTGTCCGCAGTTATCGATACATGTGAAGCTGATATTGTGATGCTAACCGAGACATGGCTTTCGAGTAAAATTAGTCACCGCGATATATTGGCATGTCGCAACAGCTACAAATTCTTTCGATGCGATAGTGAACTGCGCACTGGTGGCGGTGTACCGATAGCTGTCCGTGACGGGATTATCAGTAGCAACATAGCACTTTCGTCGCCTCTTGAATTAGTATGCGTGCATATACGCGCAGGGCACAGGGGCATCATCTTTTGTGTGTGTTACCGGTCGCCTACTTCATCCAACGCATTTTGTTCAGACTTTCATGATGCACTCAGCAATCTGACGGTAAGATTTCCTTCGTATCCGTTATTGATCCTATGCGAGTTCAACTGCCCTACTATTAATTGGTGTAATGATTTTCTCTCAGTAATCAATAGTTCGTCCGAGTGCTCATCTTTCATCAATATTTGGTTAGACTTTAAGTTAACGCAGCTCGCCCTTAAACCGACCCGGTGCACAATACTTTCTGCTAACATTTTGTATTTAATCCTCACGACAGCACCACACCTTGTTTCCGCTATATCTTACTTGCCAGGTCTAAGTGATCATTGTATAATGCAGTTTGACTTACGTGCTTCTGTTCCATCTGTTAAATCGTCTAAACAAATTCGCGATTATAAAAATGCTGACTTTGATTCTATTAACCCAGCTTTAGAAATGTTCATCACTGACTATTTTTCGAACTTCCACTCAAGAACCGTTGAAAAAAATTGTTGCCTATTTAAAAAGGAAGTACTGTCACTCATTCAGCGCTTCATTACAATTATACGTATCACTTCTAACTCGCATGCACCATGGTTCAATGCACGTCTTAAACGTCTGCTAAATAAAAAGAAGAGACTTTTTCGGCGCACCAAGACAGCCAATAGTGAAGAGCATTGGCACGCCTATGTCACTGCTGACTACGAATACAAGCAAGCTATCGCACTTTCTAAGAGCGAATGTTATCAAGTTACTCTTCCTTCAATTCTTTCTGATAACCCGCGGAAATTCTGGAATATAGTCAGTGACAAGAAGTCATCTTCGATTGAATTGTGTGATGAAAATGGTGTTTCTATACCCCCGCATGACTGCTGTGAAGCATTAAACAATCTATTCATGTCATTTTTTTCCTGCTAAATCGCCGCACGTTTATCCTGACATCTCGTTTGCTGATTGCATTCCCATGAACCCTGTCTCTTTTGATGCTGTTGGTATTGCTAGTTTGATTACAAAGCTAAAAATATCTTCTTGTGCAGGAATTGATCATATCAATTCCAAATTTCTTAAAAACACGGTGACGTATTCTTCGTTAATACTATAGCACATTTTTGTTCAGTCACTAGAATCATCCACCTTGCCCAATGATTGGAAAGGAGGGAAGGTGGTTCCACTGCACAAATCAGGTCCCACTGACTTTCCATTTAATTATAGGCCCATATCATTCACCAGCGTACCCTGTAAGCTCATGGAGCATGTCAAATACTCGCATCTTATCGCTTTTCTGGAATCAAAATCGTTTTTTACTAATGTCGTGTCTGACGGAAGGACAGCGCAAAGGTGGAGCGAAAACAATACGGCTTTATTTAGCCATCTACTTAACAGCAACGGGCGAACCGCCCGGTTCAATGTTACAGGAATGAAAAGCACGCGCCAGCTTGAATGCCGGCGCTTTTAAGCACAACCAAAAGGTGATAACGCTGCGCCGCCACCATAGCGCATGCCTTATCGCCTAGGCGCGCGAGATATCAAGTAACTGTCAGCATGGTTTTAGAAAATATTTTTCATGTCACACCCAGCTCTTGGTTGTTACTAATGGTTTATTTAGTGCTCCAGGCAAGGGACTAACAATAGATTCTTGGACTTCGCGAAGGCTTTCGACTCAATGTCTCAAAAATTGCTTTTCCATAAGTTGCGCAATCTTAATCTCGATACTCATATCTTGCGCTGGATTGAATGTTTACTTTCTAATCGCTTCCAATATGTATCTGCTCACGGTCATGACTCCTCCATTGCTTTTGTGCAGTCTGGAGTCCCTCAGGGGTCTGTTCTGGGTCCACTACTCTTTCTATTATTTATTGACGACCTTCCCATGTTTGTTTCTTCTTCTATAAAACTTTTCGCCGATGACTGCGTAGTTTACCGCGTCATCAATAATGCCTCTGATCATGCTGCCCTGCATCTGACCTTACAGCCATATCTTCTTGGTGTTCCGATTCTTTAATGGCCCTTAATATTAATAAATGTAAGAGCATGCGTGTCTGATGGACTTCTTCTTTCCCTGTTTCTTTGAACTATACCCTCAATACCACACCATTAGCCTCTGTAGAAAGTTACAAATATCTCGGTTTAAATATCACTAGTAATCTCTCCTGGAACGTGCATCTCCAATACCTATTTTATAACGCTAACCGCATGCTCGGTTTCATACGTCGCAATTTTTCCAGTGCGACTGTTCACGTTAAATCACAACTTTATAAAACATTAGTACGTCCCAAGCTCGAATATGCCTGCTCCATTTGGGATCCTGGTCAAGCTAATCTAACAAATCTTCTAGAATCACTTCAGAACAGGACCGCCCGTTTCATCTTATCAAATTATGCACGCCACGCAAGCGTATAATCAATGAAATGGACGCTTGGTTTGCCAGACCTCGCAGTACGTCGTAAGTTTATGCGCTTGTGCCTCTTTCATAACATATACTACACTAATCCTGTTCTTAAAGATAAGTTGTTCCTTCCCCCATCCTATATCTCACCTCGCAACGATAACCAAATGAAGGTGGGGATACCACGATGCAAATCCAACTATTACTTTTACTCATTTATACCACGCACTGCCGACGACTGGCCCCACCTTCCCGCCTCCATTAGTGACACCATTAATTTCAAAAACAACGACTTCATATGTGCTCACCACTCGTCTCTGTAATGCCCTCGGGCCCTGAGAGTATGTAAATAAATAAATAAATCTCTTGCGCTACCATTCCGGTAATGAATCATTAACAAAGAGCCTGTATGTCAGTTCTCTTGTCTGCAACATTCTTGCGAAACGGGAAACTGAAATACCGCGATCACAGCTGTCTAGGGGATATAGACAAAGTGCGCAGAGACAGCAATTCCCGCATCCTGCCAAAATTGATAGTTTCACTCCCGACGGCGGATCCCGATGCCAGGCACACAAAAGCAACATTTCTTCGGACCTTCATCCTCATACTGAGCTTAACGCCTTAAATGCAACATCACTGAAAAGGCTCCTCACATGGTGACATGACAATCAGATTGAAGAGCAAATTCGTGCCCTCCACTCGGCGCTCTTTAATGCAAAACTAAGCCGCTCAACAAATTAATATCATACAAACAAATCATTGCACACGCAGTGTCGAATAAGACAGCACAACACTGCAATACTTGCACGAGTGTAAAGGAAATCACGAGGACATTCGTCACACTTGTTTATCGTGCCGCGCGATGAGGAAAAGGACGCAAGAAAAGCAGTTGAACTTGTGATGTGAAAATCCAAGCTACCTTTATGAAAACTAAAACCAAACTTCATTTACGAAAACTATAAAATCAAACTACAACCACTTAGAACCTTACGCCACATGACACGACATACATACAAGGCTAGAACAGCTAGGGTTGATAGGAGTCCGAAAAAGACACAGTCACGATAACTCACGGTAAGGTGTACACGAGACGAGGGCTTGCCGAAGTGAGGGGCGATGACGTGACGACGTTGGATACGCCTCGATGTCCGAGACGATGCGGAGCAACCGAACCGGACCGAACCGGAGACGACCGAACTGAAGACGACCGCTCACTCGAGCTCATCGGTCAGCCTGCATCCGAGCCGCAGTGCACGTTGCAGGAATGGTCAACGTGCCCAGCGGACAGGTTGCGCGCGAGCCGCAGTGCGCGATGCATATGCGGCCATTAGCTAGGCCACGAACGGTGCTCCGCCGAACAATTGCCCAAGGCACTACTGTGCTACCACTTGCCGCTCCGCAATGCTCCCGGCAAGTGGTAGCACAGTAGGGCAAGCCACGCTCCGAGCTGCAGTACTTGCGCTGGCGAACGCCTTGGCGAAGGGCAACGGTCGGGCGGCAGCTCCATGGACGGCCGCGTTCCTTAGAGCCTTGATTGTCCGCGTCCGACATGTCGGCCTGCTGTCATCCTTCTCCCGCTGACTAGCCGCGTGTCTCGCTACGAAGCATTTCGCTACGTGCTCGCCATACGTGGCCCAATACCACTGGGCCATCGCTGATTTGGCGAGATCACTCACATGCGTGGTCACATGCGCGCATTTCATCGTCATCATTTTCTTTCACTCATCACAATGACAAAGGACAGCACACCCGAAAACAGGCAGAACCACACGACAGCCCAAACCAAGCGCAATTACGGAACTATGCACAGGCCGGTTTCACGCGGAAGCCGGCAGCCGCGGCCACAAGCTTGGACATGTACACCGTGGTCATGTGACCGATGTGACGACGGTATCGCCACCTTGCGTAAGATTGGATAAATGGCGAATTCTCCCGCCAAAAACGGCGCTGTCGAAAACACGGTACGCTAGGCAATTGAACAGATACGGCTAGTCTTATGAAAACGTTTTCAAGACGTATTCACCCCTCGTTTTTAAGCTGTCATGCCCGCGACGTTTTTAAAGCGTCGATTTTAACCAAAAATCTGTTGTTGACGTTGAATCCATTAATACGACGTTTTGAAGACTTTGTGTGCTACCTGGGTACGCCCACTTCGCCTGTCTGTCACGCGACCTCACAAAACCGCGAAAGCTCACCACGTCAATGTGACGTGTACGCGAAATAAAATGCATTAACATCCCAAACAAAACTGAAAATTTTTCTGAATAGCCACAGACCAGTGTTGCCAGGTCTGACCAGGAGGCGTAGCCAAAAGATAGAGAAGTTGTAGCCCTAATGTAGCCTAACACAAAAGGTGCAAAAAATTTTGTAGCCAAATATAGCTATTTTTATTTGCAGTTTTATTTGAGTAGACATTTTCACATTCGACTACGGCAATCCTTTTTTGCACAACCCATCGTAACAAAATATCCCTGCCGCCGTGGCGGTTGGCCCTTGACATCAACAACAGCGACATCATGCTTGCACGGAACACTTTTTGGTTGGGCCCGGAAGCTCTCAAGTTCCAGCGAATCGCTGGAGAAGGCGAAATCAGTGCTTCTATTTTATGACAGATATTATTAAGTTATTATTTTTGTGATTTACAGTAATAACTACTAACTCTGCATTTTAGCTGTAGTGAACGCAAAATAATCTTCATGATCAACGATATTTCACGTCATCTCTGCTTACGGCGTAGAAGTTCAGCTGTCCAGCGATCTGCGACGTGCTCAGGGCTTCTTTTTTATGAGCTAAAACAAGTCTTCTGCGCTATAATATCTTGTGTTATTTGTCTCATCGTCCTATCTTGCTTTCTCGTTTTTTTTTTCAATTAGCTTGGCCCAGTTTAGCCGCCATCTTAGGTCTCTAGCACGGCAAGACCATGCGTTAAAATAAAGTGTCAGACAACAGATGCCACTCGCTGCCCTGAATCAGTGTAAGCGAAGCTTTAAAAGATTACTGCGCAAAACGGCACACCAGTGTAAGAAGCGCACAGTCGTTTTCGGCGACGAACACGTCCCGACCGTAACTCGCTCCAAATGGTAAAAGTCGCTACAGCCCACAAAGAGCAAAGGTAAACAACCAATTGATAACAGCGGTTATGCTGTGAAAATCGGTTACTGTAAAAAAGCAAACCATGTTAATGTGCTAATAAAGTTTTAGAATAGGGGCCCCCAAAGAGCTTTGCGGGTGTTAGTTGCGGCATGCAGGACTGAAGAGTTTTAGAATAGGCGTTTTGCGTTTGCGGATAGCGTGTTGCGTTTGCTGCGTCACTACGGCGTCAAAGAAAAACTTATAAATATTAAAATAAAATATACCATTTTATGTTAATAAGAGTAATTTATATTTTCGTGTTTTCGCGTTTAATTACTATTTAGAAGTTAATTTATTAGCAGCAAGCAACTTGTTGCGCTTAGTTTTGAGTAACCAACTTTACATACCTTCACCCAGCCAAGTCAATCCGTGTTAGGCCTACGAACCATGAAATCGACAATTGAATTCGGAATCAGCGGCGTCTAATGAATCAATATTCATTACACATATTAGTTGAGAGAAAGCGATAACCGCAATCACCTCTCCTAGCTTACGAACTTCATGCGTTACCACGAACCGAGCCCAGTTTGATGCTAGGTTAGAGCCGTCGCTTCAAGGGGTGCCGGCATGTTCGTTGACGAAAGCTTTTGGGGGCAGCTTTTGGGGCTCCTGCTAAATCGATGAAATAGCGTGCCCGATGCACAACCAAAACACAGTTCGCGTCTTGCGCATGCGCAGTGGCTTCGATGGCTATTTTTTCAGGGCCCCGAAACGTTTGAGACCCCTATTCTAAAACTCTCTAATAAATGCTGGGGTTTTACGTGCCTAAACCCCGATATGATTGGGAGGCATCACGCAGTGGGGGACTCCGGATTAACTTTGGCCCCCTCGGGTTCTTTAACGTACACCAAAATCTAAGCACACGGGTGTTCCTGCATTTCGCCTTGGTCGAAATGCGACCGCCGTGGCCGGGAATCAAACCCGCGTCCTCGCGCCAGCAGCGCGACACCTCACAAGCTAAGCTAACTCGGTAGGTGAAGTTCATGTTACGTGGTGCACTTATGTCATTGTGGCAACCATGTTGTCACAATGTAGAATGAGTATCTGCATCCGTGGCATTACGGGCAAACCATGCATCTAGAAGTAAAAGCACCAGAACCCATCTTTGGCTCGGGGTCTTGCTCCCATTCTTTTTTATACCTTCTCGCATACTTGGCTCACTTTCCCATGTTTGGATTCTCCTCTCTGAGGAGGATCCCATCTAACGTCCGGCCTATCGAAGTGAATCTCGAATGTAAGCATGAACGGCATGCTTACATTCGAGATTGCGGATAGTTGCGGCATGCAGGACTCTTCAGTCCTGCATGCCGCAACTAACACCCGCAAAGCTCTTTGGGGGCCCCTATTCTAATCATCTAGCAGGAGAAGGAAAATGGCAGTAAAGCTTCGTACGAGAAACGTGGAGTAGGTCGAAGCTGTGCCCGGCGCGATACTTTACCCAGAAGACATGGCCATGAACACACAGCAGCGTGTCATCCCCCCGTGCTTCCCTTCTTTCATGTCGGCGCCAAGATTGCCCGACGGCCCCGACCCAATGTTATTGGTCAACTTTCATGAGCATAGCATTGTGAAAGATATTCGTACAGTGTACTATAGATATTCGTACAGTGTACTGTGAAAAACCCACTACTCCCAGGTTCATCCCGATGCCCGGAGATCGGGTGCATAACGGTCAAGCGGGGTGTAAGTTTAAGTGCATCAAAGATCGAAGCCACCGGCTCAGACAACGGCGCAGGGAGGGAAGGGAAGGGGAGGGGGGTCATTTCGCGCACGCACACACGCACAGACACGCGGCCGGCTCAGACAACTAAAACATAGCCTTCGATATTTGCTTCTACCCGATCAGAGCCACCTCCGGAGCGTGGACTAGGGCGCTACTTATAGCCTAAACAAAGCCAAGTCGCAGATTTTCAGTAGCCCAAATATAGCCACATAGCCAACTCGTCCAAGTGGACGCCAAAATTTTTTTCGTGTAGCCCAATTTGGCTATAAATAGCCAAACCTGGCAACACTGGGTTGAACGCGATTGGCTGAAACGCCCAACCGGACGCTCTGATGTCACGCCGTAGCAACGGCGGTCCGCGCCGCGCACATGCGATTTTGTTCCCAGTCTGGTACGCCCCGCTGGGGTTTTGGATTGTCACATTACGTTTACGGACGCTCCCGATCTGTGCACCATCGCCATGCCGTTTCATCCAGGAGTATTATTGCCTTCGCGTGTCGCCCACGAAAAGGCTCATGTTTTTAGCCCGCCTCCCTGAGAGGTGTGTTAGGGACGACAATGCTTCTTCGAATGAAATTGAGGTCCTCCGTGCCAGCTTCAGTGATGAAGATTCAGCTTGCCGTTGGGTGGATGATTATTCCCTACGCACGAACACATCCTGGATTGTGGACTTCGTCCAGGCAACCACAAGATGCCAAATGTATGGGGCGTTAATGGTATTAATACTACAAATAGTACTACACCTTAATTCATGCACACATTTCCTGCTGCAATACCACATTAGCAGTTTTGCGGTTGCTGAACAACCTTGCCACTATTGTGTACAAATCAGTGGACGTTTTATTATTTCTTTATTACGTAACGAAATTTATTGTCGCTTTAATGCTAGCTGTTTACGTCAATATACGCGTCGCCTAAAGCCGGTTTCACTTGGTGCCGAACACATCGCGCGATTTTCCGTCTAACGCATTTATTTTACTTTATTTATTTATTTGTCTTATTTATAAATGATGGGTTCAAAATCAAGCTTTTCATTCGGGGTGCTGATTGTACGCACTTTTGCGTGCCTTTCCGTTATTCTAACGAGCTGCGCGGTGTCCCTCAGGAGAAGGCCTGGTGAACGGATGTCTCAGTTTTTTGGTTTGTAGCGTACGAGTTGGGTTCTTTATTCTATGGTACTAGCAACTCGCGATATACGGCAACACCACAGTTGTAGGGCGGCATGCTATTACGGACGGAGCAATTGTTCATGTTCAAATATATAGCAGCTGCTGAAACAAAGATGCAGTACGTTCTGCTGATAAAACAATGTTCTGCACAAATAGCAGTACAGAATAAGTAAAACACCTTCACGTTTAAAAAAAATAGCACCAAGAATTAAGTTCCAAGGAGGAAGCAAAAGACACAAGTGCTAAGTATTGGTGCGTTTGTCAATATCAGATGTAACAGTCAATTATCAGATGTAATATGAATTGAACAGTGGGGACTATTGGACTTGTAGCCAATATCTTGGATATCTGCACAAGCCTAAGAAACATGGTTGAATGAGGCAGTGTAGCGGTGTGCTAGTCATAGTACTGCGCTAACTTTTTGTTTGCACTTATTATTGTATTTGCACTTGATTATGCTAGGATCACTTTAATGCATCACATTACTATGAATGAGAAGGGAAACAGAGGGGCACCAAGTTTGTTAATCACAACCATATTGACACGCGTGCTCTAGGCAGACGACAACGACGATGGGGGCATGAACGGACTCCATCTAGTGGGTCAGTGGGATTCTTAGAGGAAGAAGACGTCTCTCTGTTCTGTTTTGTTGGAACAGGTCGCCCTGTGCTGTTCTTGAAGAACGTCTCCCTGTCTTCTGTTCGTGTTGTACCGCGACGCTGGTGGAGGTGCGGGGTATTGACAGCGCCCGATGCCCCGGACTCCTTCTGGGAGTCGTTCATCTAGCCCGGACGCATTGTCACCAGTTACGACACCCGTGTATCGCTTCACTCGTCGACTGCTAGGCCTTGCCCCGGAGTTCTGCCCTCTTCAACCACCTCCCAGGAGCTCCACACATCTGGCAATGGCCGAAACCAGCCCACCGCAAGCACCCCAAAGCAGCCGGTCTCCCATCCCGCAACAGGTAAACGTTCTTCATCCGCTGGTTCCCGATCGCTATTGCGGTGCAGCCTTAGAAGAAATTGAAGACTGGCTTAACATTGGAGATTCGTCGTTCGTGGCCGCTTTCATTGTTCTTCCCGTGTGCTGTAAAGATTTGATTATTGGAATGGATTTTCTAAGAGAATATGGCGCCGTAATTAACATCCTAGACCACATGGTGACGTTTTATAAGAGCCCTGGTTTAGTCCATTGCTTATCGCCTGCAACACAAGTCCTTTCGTCTAACAGAAGACGACGTCGTAATCCCACTTCATTCATGTACCCTTGTTTCCGTGGCATGTGACGTACCGTTTCATTGCGAAGGAGTTGCCGACCAAATAACCATTTTGTTGTTTACTCACGGTATCTCTGTCGCACGAGGAATTGTAAATGTCACCGACGGGCGCACGAATCTATTGCTAACAAACTTTAGCACAGAGCGACGGCAACTTCCAAAAGAAACGGCTGTGGCTTATTTTGACAGTGTTGCGGATGTTCGCGGCTGCTGTTCACTACTCGAAGAAGCGCCTACACAAGACCCAGCTCCTGCACTTGACGTCAGCACTGTTTTGCCGCAACATGAACGCGAACGGCTTCTTACGCTACTAGCCAAGTTCACCGACTGCTTTGCGTCGACGTCACGAGTCAGTCGGATGCCTCTAACAAAGCACCGAATAATTACAGAGGATACGGCAAGACCAATTCACCAAAATCTTATCGTGTGGCTCCCAGAGAACGTGAAGCCATACAACAACAGGTGACGAAAATGCTTGAAGACGACGTGATCCAACCATAACGAGTCCCTGGGCATCACCTGTAGTTCTAGTCGAGAAAAAAGACGGCAGCTTGCGTTTCTGTGTGGACTACCGAAAACTAAATCAGGTGACGAAGAAAGACGTGTACCCACTTCCCCGTATCGGCGATTCCCTCGACAGGCTTCGACACGCACGTTACTTCTTTTCCGTGGACTTAAAGAGCGGATATTGGCAAATTGAGGTAGACCCGAGGGACCGTGAAAAAAACTGCTTTTGTGACGCCAGAAGGCCTATACGAATTTAAGGTTTTGCCTTTCGGCTTGTGCTCTGCCCCTGCTACGTTCCAACGCCTCATGGATACTGTGCTTTCGGGTCTGAAGTGGAAAACCTGCTTAGTGTACCTCGACGACGTCATCGTGTTCTCCGCAACGTTTGAGGAACATCTCCACGGCTTGAAGCGGTTTTGCAGTCTATACGATCCGCCGGCCTCACCCTGAAGCCGGAGAAGTGCCACTTTGGCTTTGCGGAACTACAGTTTCTTGGTCACGTCGTCAGACATGCCGGTGTCCGCCCAGATCCTGAAAAAAATTGCCGCCGTCGCACAGTTTCCCGTACCATCCGATAAAAAGGCTGCGAGGCGCTTCCTCGGTCTCTGCGCCTATTACCGGCGATTTATTGCAGATTTTGCTCACATTGCGTCGCCGTTAACTCGCCTCACGAGAGATGACGCTGCTTTTGTTTGGGGCGACGAAGAGCAAGGTGCATTTAACTTCTTGCGGCAACGTCTCCAGACACCTCCAGTGCTGGCCCAATTTGATGAGACTGCTCCGACATTGCTCCACACTGATGCCAGCAATGTTGGCTTGGGAGCTGTTCTTGTGCAGCGGCAGGAGGACACGGAAAGAGTGACTGCCTACGCAAGCAGAACGCTCTCACGCACAGAGGCAAATTATTCCATAACTGAGAAAGAATGCCTCGCCGTGGTATGGGCGGTTATGAAATTTAGCCCATATTTGTATGGCCGCCCATTCCAATTTGTCAGTGACCACCATTCACTGTGTTGGTTGACGAACCTTAAAGATCCTTCTGGACGATTGGCGCGTTGGAGCCTACGGCTGCAGTAGTTTGACATGACAGTCATGTACAAGTCGGGGAAGCGACATACGGATGCTGACTGCCTGTCTCGATCACCGATAGAGTCGGCTTGTTCACTCGAAGAAGATGACACAGCATTTCTTTGTGTTCTGGACACCTCCGCCATCGCTCAACAACAACGGGACGACCCTGAGTTGCTTGGTCTAATCAATTACTTAGAAGGAAGATCTGCGAAAGCACCTAGAGTTTTCGCAAGAGGATTGTCATCGTTTTGTTTACGGGCCAACGTCCTTTACAAAAGAAACTTTTCTTCGACCGGGTCCCCCTATCTGCTCGTCATTCCTGCAGCTCTTCGTGCGGAAGTACATTAAGCCTATCACAACGAGGTGACTTCTGGTCACTTAGGCTACATGAGAACATTGGGCAGATTGCGGCAAAGCTACTACTGGCCGAGACTTACCACCGCCGTGAAACATCACGTTCGCACTTGTCTCGACTGCCAGAGGTGCAAGTCGCCCCCGAAGAAACCAGCCGGCCTCCTACAACCTGTTCAGGTTCCACGAACACCATTTTATCAAATCGGAATGGATATTTTGGGTCCACTTCCTGCTTCTACTGCGGGAAATCGCTTTGTTCTCGTCGCAACCGACTACCTGACACGTTACGCTGAAACACAGGCCATCCAGAGAGGCACAGCAGCCGAGGTGGCGCGATTTTTCATCGAGAATGTTGTGTTGCGACACGGCGCACCGCGCGTCGTAATAACCGACCGAGGAACCGCATTCACGGCTGCGCTTTTAGATCACGTCTTGCTGCTAAGCGGAACGGCTCATCGGAAGTCAACCGCCTACCATCCACAAACCAACGGATTGACGGAGCACCTCAACAAAACAATTGAAGACATGCTTTCAATGTACGTGGATGTCGAACATAAAAATTGGGATCACATCCTCCCTTATACCACGTTTGCGTACAACACGGCGAAACAAGAGACGACGCGCATGACTCCGTTCAGCCTTGTTCACGGCCGGGATGTACGAACGATGTTGGATGCAATGCTTCCACACGAATTTGGCGACACTGACACGGACACCGATGTGTTTACCCAACGCGCCGAAGAGGCTCGGCAGCTCGCGCGCTTGCGGATCTGCCAGCAGCAAGACTACGACGCAGGCCGCTATGATGCTCACCGTAGAACCATAACCTATGAAGTCGGCGACCTAGTGTGGGTTTGGACACCCATACGGAAACGAGGCCTCTCCGAGAAGCTGTTAAGGCGATACTTCGGCCCATATCGAGTATTGCGGCGACTCAGTGATGTCACCTACGAGATCGTCCCTGATAGTCCCAACTGTACGCGGCACCGCCCTGAATTTGTGCATGTTGTGCGCATGAAGCCGTATGCGAGCGAATGACTGGACCCTCACTTCCGCAAGTGACATTTCTGGTCTAGCATCGGGGCGATGCTCTTTTAGAGAGGGACAAATGACACGCGTGCTCTAGGCAGACGACAACGGCGATGGGTGCATGGGGATTCTTAGAGGAAGAAGACGTCTCTCTGTTCTGTTTTGTTGGAACAGGTCGTCCTGTGCTGTTCTTGAAGAACGTCTCCCTGTCTTCTGTTCGTGTTGTACCGCGACAATATAAAGCCTAGAAACAGTGAAGCCTAAAAACATTGTGGAAATTAGATGTCGGTGAAATAGAAATATAGAAAATATTGAGGAAAAAGGAAAATTAAAGTGGATGAAAAGGTAACATGCCGGTTGGCTACCGCTGGTGGCAAGATTTGTTCCTGTGGACTTTCATCTTCATTGTTTTTCTTATTATTTTCATCACTTCAATTTCAGTGATAGCTAATTTCCCATGACCTTTCATTGGTCTCACTGTTTGTTGGCTTTATATGTATATGAACACATACCTATGACAGACAGACCTCTGATGACGTGATGTGTTAGGGCAGCAATGTTGGTGGTTTACAAGACGATGTGTAAAAAAGAGAACGTTATTTGATGTTTCCACAGGCACACTGAAGTGTAGGGTGTAACAGCTGTCTTTGATATGTGGGAAGTTTATCATACCTGCATTCATATGTAATGCCACACAGTCTACATTTAAACTTGAATGTTGTCAGACTAATGGCAGAGCTAGAAGGCATTCCCCCAGATCAGTGTGGAGTCTGCAGATTCTTGAACTTGCTCTAGTGGCTGCACAAAACTGAACAATCGGGAAAGATCGGCCTACAGTGACTCGCATCACAAGAGCGACAGTGGACGGCAAGGAAGCCTTCGTGTTGTGCTTTACATTGCCGTCATGATCCCTGAGCCTGTCACTGACGCAGTGCCAAGTTTGGCCCGCATAAAACTTGCCGCAAGAAAGGGGCAGCTGATGCACAACGCCTTCTGCGCACTCCACGTGCTTCGATCTGTGGTTTTTGAACACCCCACGTGCGGTGCCATTTATTAAGTTTGGGCAGTTTGTTTGGTGCTGAAAAATTTACATGCACACCACGGCGCTGAGCAGTCTTCTTGACGTTGTGCGACAGTCCGTGTAGGTATTACATTACATTACAGTTTTATTTTCCAGAAAACAATATACACATTTCTGGTAGGCATACCTGGGCAAAAAGCTGTTCTTTTACAGCTTGACTGGGCCCGGGCAACCTAAAAACATTTAGCAGTGGTGACGTTCAGGAAATCAAACAGATTAATGAAAAAAACATAACCATTAATACCACATACAGATGACATGCACATATTCTTGCACATATACTGACATATATACTAACACACGTATATATTGTAAATACACAAATGAACCGATTAGACTTCAACAGATCACAGATATACCAACAGTAAAAATTTATAACAAAACCATTTCGAACAATAATATAGGTTTGAAAAGTTTAGTCGCGATTTAAAATAGAACCACTTGTACAATTTGCAATTGCATCCTGATAGTAAACAGTATTATAAGGCTACATGTTTCGGAAATAATCTTTAAGCTGTTTCAAAGTAAAGCCCATGGTATGCTTGTACCTGTTTAAGATACTAGGTAAATTATGTTCCAGGGTTTGTAACTTGTAGTTCGTGCGGAAACGTGGTGTGAACGACAGGTCCGTGTTTCGTGTGCATATGTTACTTAGTGCGGGTTTTAATGAAGCTGTGTGTGTAAGGAATTCGTGAAAGGAGCTAGCCGAAAAATAGAACGAGCGCAAAATACGAAAGTTGTATATGTGATGAGAGGTCATAATCTTATAGGCGTGAAATGCAGCGCCAGTGTGTGATAAGTACGGAATGTTTGCAATGTATCGGACTATCTTTTTTTGTAACACGTGGATTTTCATACTATTTGTCTTAGTAGTTGTTAGCCATACTAGGCTGCAGTAGTTGATATGTGCCTGGAAGAGTGCGTGACATATTTGAATTTTGACAGATGTCGGAAAAATTGTGCGACAACGTGCCATCAGTCCAGATGCATGAGATAGTTTTTTGCAGAATACATTAACCTGTGTATCCCAAGATACACAGGCCTCGAAAGTGACGCCCAGTATTTTGTGTTCGTGGACGAATTCGATTTCCTGCCCTGCATAATAATCGGCGCGATTGATTGTCAATGGCTTGTTTCTTGCGCGGAACACAATGATTTTGGTTTTAGTTGGATTCACTGCAAGTTTATTTTGTTGGGACCAGTAAAACAAATTCTCAAGAAAAATGGTGCATTTTCCTGCCAAAACGTCTGCATCTGGACCAGAAAATAAAACAGTGCTATCGTCAGTGTAAATAACGAAGTTAAGTGAAGTGTCTATGTCGGGAATGCCATTTATGAATGTATTAAATAATAATGGGCCTAAAATGCTGCCTTGCGGTACACCAGTCTTAATTGTGAGATAAGAAGACTGGTTTTCGCCTATTGATACTGTCTGACTTCTGTTCGTCAAATAGGTTTTAAAAAGTTCAAGAGCGTTACCGCGTACCTCGTATAGTGAAAGCTTTTCTAATAAAATATTATGGTTTACACAATCGAATGCTTTTGTGAAATCAATGAAAAGACCTAGAGTAAAGTGGTTTTTATCTATATTGCGTAGTATATGTTCCTTTATGGTTAATAATGTGGTATCGGTTGATCTGCCTTTTCTAAATCCATATAAAGCATCCGATAATATTTTTTGTCTTTCTAAAAAATTTGTTGCTCTGATTAATATAACTTTTTCAAGTCCTTTTGAAAAAAGAACGGAAATAACACTTATTGGTCTGTAGTTAGCTACCTTGTTTCTATCACCGCCTTTGTACAGTACAGCTACCTTGCTCTTTTTCATCGCGCTAGGGAACTTCCCAGTACATACTTTACAGGTACATACGCATACGCAGTACGCAGTACATACTTTACAGGTTTTATTTGAATATTATCTGCATCTAATGCCTTGCTGTTTTTCAAGTTCATAATTGTCGCTTGTACTTCTAGCTCATTTGTTGGTTCAAGGAATACACTTTCGACAGAACGGCTAGCTAAGCTAACCTTACCTATAGAAGTATTCTGTGCTGTGGCAATATTGATGAAGTGATGTTTGAAATGTTATGCCATTGCTTGGCCACTCAGCACGGTGTTGTTACATGTGATTTGATTTAGTGGCAGTTTTGTAGCCCCCCGACCCAATACATCATTTATTGTTTTCCATGCGCTTTCAGGATCTTTTAAAGCTATTCCAGAAAGCATTTGCTGATAATATGCTTTTTTGGATCGAAGTTCTGCGTTCAATTTGTTTCGCGCTTTCTTAAAAGTCTTGAGTGCATCTAACGTTCGCGTACGCAGGAAAGAGTGATAAAGGTTATTTTTGCTTTTTATCATTGAGGCGTGTAGTCGAGTTACCCACGGCTTTCTTGTTATTTTAGATGGCCTAAACGATTTAAAAGGAACGTGTTTAGCATACAAGTTCACAAAAATATTGATAAACTCAGAGTAGGCATCGTCTGCGTTTTTTTTCGTGAGGACCGACGACCAGTCGTGTGTAGCTATATCGCATTGGGTGGACTCGAGAGCGCTATCTGATATGTATTGGACGGTAAAAATTGATTGAGCTGCGCATTCGTGATCTTCTGGTAGCTGGTAGAACATGAAAACAGGGCAATGGTCGCTAATATCCGATGCGATAGTACCAGTTGAGTGACGACTGCTTCAGAATTTGTAATGATTAAGTCTAGTGCCGTTGATGTAGTCAAGGTGACACGTGTTGCTGTCTCAATATGGTTCGTGAAACCAGTGGAAAGAAGTTTGGTCGTGAAATCTACTACGGTTGTGTTCTGCTCTAAGATGTTAATATTGAAATCGCCAGTACATGCTAGGTGGAAATTGTTTGCACGAACATATTCTAAAAGCATTTAAAAGAAATTCAAGAAAACCGTAATATCCCCGTTTGGTGGACGGTAAATGACGCATATTATTTCGAGGTTGCTTCTTAAAGTTAGACATTCATATGCATCAGTTGATTTACAAAAATCAGTAACAGATTCACACTGAACATCAGCATCGACATAGATTGAATCTCCGCCCCCACTACGATTTGAGTGATTTATGCAGAAATTCTTATAACCATCAAGGCGGAGCATAATGCAACCATCATAGTACCAAGTCTCGGTGAGCGTTATAATCCTAAATTTAAAAGAAAATTGATTAAGAAAATTTACAATGGATTCTTCTTTGTTCGATGCTGCGCGGGCGTTCAAATGAAGAACAGATTTGTGAGAGAGCTGCTTCTGTTGAATTGATTCTGGGAGGGAATAACTCGCAGTAATTCATATTGCCAAAAAAATACTACTACGTGCTGCTACTCCGACCTAGGTGTATTGCATATCCTAGCAAGATCCTGCTCCTTGTTGATGTACACAACTTCTGAGTCATCAGTTTGTTTTGCCAGGATCTTGCCGTTGGAAGTCCACACAGACTTCCACTTTTGTTCACGTTTCTTTTTAATGGCCATTCCGAGAAGCCTTTTTCGTGCTGGGCAGAGATGCTCATTCACATAAATTGGGGTCCGGCCGAGTAGTCCAATGTCAGCATTAGTGAACCTAGTCTTCCTTGCGCTTTTTAGGGCTGCATCTCGCTTCGCACGCGACCTGAATTGAAGTCCAAGTTTCATATTGTCACTGTTCCGAGTCGGCACACGGTGGCAGATTTCGATATCACTTGCAGTTATCGGTTCGTTAATGACGCTACCTATTTTGGATAGGATGTCCGGAACGCTTTCGTTTGCTTGTTTTTCGACGCCCTTTATTTCAAGATTGCAGTTCCTTGAGTAGTGCTCTGCATTTGCTAAACGATTATTTACCTCCTTTACAGTACCCTCCACCGCTATTCACTTCGCATTTAGAGCCTCATTTTCCTTTCTGAGCTGTGCGTTTTTTGCTTCTTCGTTTTCTAACTTAAGCTTCAGGTCCATGATTGTTCCATGGGCAAATTCGACGCTTTGGGTGACGTTTTTTTGTTCAGTTTTAAGCTCACGGATTTCCATTCTCAACTCTCTCTCTAGTGACTCTTTTGAAGATTTAAATTCCCGGAGAAGATCTTCCTTAAGCTTAGAAAAGTCATTTTTCATTTCAACTCTGACACGCCCGACGTCCTTCGCCATTGAGCCTTAGTACAAACCAAAATAAGCAGGAAAAAAGAAACGTGCATACACGATACCACAATTGGTAAGAGTGAAAGGAAAACACTCCGCAAATAGCAATGAAAGCTTGGCAGCAGCAGTGACTTTAAGCAGACCAGTAGCAGTCGTGAGAAACAAAATTTGGGCACTAACCTGCAGCAAGTGCAAACAAGGGTTTAGGCTTGTCTCCAAGATCGTCGCTACTGCTGCCATGGGCTGAGTGTCCTTTTTCCACTGATGAAGGGCATTCTGCGGACTGTGGTTCAATAATCTTGGGCACCCCTTCCACGACAGAAACAAGAACATGCATTCGGTTTTTAAACTTCACAGTGATTTTTATATAACTTCATTGTGAAGCAAGTGCCAAGAACCATCATTTCTTGCAAAGTCATCTGAATAAAGAGAAAACTGTTGAAGGCACCATCTTCATATAAACAAGACACCAAGTCAAGCTGCTTTTTAACGCAACCCCTTTAATAAAGGGGTTGCGTTACGGATCCCAAAATAAGCTAGAAAGAAGTAGTGCGGCTCTGAAAAAGAGAAATATTCATTGAAGGAAGCCATGCTTAATTGGGAAGCATGATATATTTTTTTTCCTTTAGGAATGTGATAACTTTAAGATTAAAATTTCGCTGTGTTTCAAATGAAAACAGGAGGTTTCCAACGCCTTTTGAAATTTGGGTCAGGTTTTTATCTGATACAAAGTCTCTCAACTTTGTTTTACATGAGATGTGTGCTCTTCGTTGTCTTGAAGTATGTACTCATAAATTTTGGTTAATTTCACTTTCTTGAAAATGATTGTGTTGTGCCTGGTATTTTGTTTTAAATTTGCCTTTTTTCCATGCTGGCTTTGATGTGAAGCTGGCTCGCTCCTCAGAAAGCGACCTTTGGGCAGTTCTTGCCATTTCTTAAATAATGAAGCGGGCGCAAGAGCTTGAAGCAGCAAGAGAACTAATCTTCATTTATTCCACATTATCTTGTGATGCATTACACAGTACTATAACAGTGCTCCTTGTCGCAGCCAAAGCTGGGGCTATTCTGATTGCTGTTTTGTTACATAATTCATAATCAACGAAGGATACAAGGCAGCGTTCAGCCTCTTCAACAACTCTTATCCGCTGTGCTTTGGAGGGCTCGCAGTAAGTGCAATATAGATGTCGAGAATGTCTGATCTGAATTCCCTTTTGAAAAGCAGAATAGAAGATGTTCAATCTTTATTGCAATCAAAGGAATTATAATTCTTTGAAAAAAAGTTATGCTTTAAAGATACAGTAAAAACAGCGCTTGAACTTGTTGAACAAAGAATTTGTGATATTTTCAAGTGTTGACTCAGCGAGCACCATAGTTATAGAAAAGTTCAGTCGGGCGTTCTATTGTGTTAGGTTCATGGTAAACCGTACTTGTTCTTTGGCAACAGCAAAATTAACATCTGTATATATAGATACTGCATGCTGAATTGATGATTGACCGGCTAATCTTCAGTTAATTAAATGTATGGCAAAGGCAGGCTTAAGGCAGCTCACTCAAACAGTCACTTAAAATGCCACCCATGCCAGTCACCCATGCCAGAAGCAACTAAACCCGAAGATGCACTAAGTGAAATACTGTTCATTTAGGGGACCTGTCTGAAAATAAAAAATTGCTACTTCATAATATTATGACGTCATGAGATGCAAAATGGGGAGACGTAAAATCCGCATAGAATTTTCATTTCGCGTCCCATTGCACTGTAGTAAATATGACTAACTAGCCTAGCAACAAGTAGTGATGCCTTCAGAGGAATTTTTAAGCAAATTTTATATGTAGCTCTCGGTGTATGCGTGGTTGATGGTTATTTTACTGATAAAGAAAAGAGCATTCACTGATGATGGAGGAGTAATGCATTGCATGTAATAATATTTTAGGACGGTGTGGTTTTGCATCACAGTCAGCATTATCTCTCCTGCTGCCTACTAGCTTTGTCACCAATAGGTCCGTGCAGCAGTTGAGCAGGCGGCAAAAGCTTGTGTGTGGTATTATAATCATGTTATGCCAAAAAATTCTGATATCTATACAACTACTTGTATATTTGTTGTCTGTTCTGCAATATAGTGACAAATGTTGCCTTGTTCATGCGGAAATTTCATTATTTTCGCATCCTGACAATGTTTTTGCATACAGTATTGCAGTGTGTATGTGAATTGAGTTTCGTTATTTAGGCTGTTGCTATAGGTTAGTTTAGAATGTAACCTTTTCAGAGAAAAGTCATTAAAAAAGAAGAGCACACAAGAGAGAAGAGTAGCATAAATAAACCAACTCATGAAATGAAAAAAAGTACCTTGATTTAGACTAAAAGGTAAACCTGTACCCCTCCTGCCAATTCAGTATGTATTGGTTTTTCAAAATGCGTTGTTGCATGCTTTTTGTGGCCTTTTCACCGTTTGCAGTGCTGCCAGGCATTCATGACGGACAACTCAGCTGCTGAGAAAGCAGCTCTGCAAGCTGTCTGGCCTGAAGTGAAACAGCTGCTCGGCTTTTTCCACGTGGCCGAAGCAGAGTGGCGTTGGTTGACGTCAAGCCGCAATGCTCTCCTAAAAGATCAAAGAAGGAGCATGATGGCAACATTTCGGAAGGTTGGTGCCTCGCAAGCAATCTAACAATAGCAGTCATTCAGGCTAAAATATATTTCACCCCGTCCTCTGAAAAAGTGTTCTATCACCAGTACAGCAATCTTGTACACTTAAACGTAAGGGTCGATAAAGTACATTGTATTTACGTCTGCATAGTAGCAGAGACTGATGTACAAGTCCTCTTTCAGGCAAAGTGTAAGAAAGTAAGCCACATATACTATACTTCTGTTAGGTTAAGCATATTACATTAATTACACAGGCAGTTAGCATGGGTAATGAGAGCTGGAACCAGTTGATCTATCTTTAGGTGAAAGAAAGCTTTCTTGGTGTTTTGTAGCTCTGCTGGGGAAACGACGCAGCTCCAGGCCTAGGAAAGTTATTAATACTATTTATTGGTGGAGACTGGAATTAGCATAAGAATTAGTATTTCCAAACCATTTCAAAGCAGGATTGAGGGGCCAATTTAGTTTTAAAGAATTAAGGGATACATTGATTAAACAAAAACTCAACGTGCACTCATGCAGGCCTATGGTGGTGCTCGTGTCATTTTTCTCTGAAGGTTTGATCCACAATGTGCCGTGTACCAGTCCAGTCTTTTCCTCCGCTCTCCTGAATTTTTATAACCTGATTTACAAATTACATACCACTACTGAGATTATTTCACTAACAAAACTTTATATTGCCGCGTCGGAATTCGTGCACAAGTGCGCCCTGGCACCCACAAAGACGGCGACTGGGCTGCTCGAGATTCCGGAAGGCATCAAGAGAAGAAGAAGACGTTCTTGTTGTTGGCGCCTCTCTGGTAATCTTCTCCCGAGTACGGCACGGTGCTTCTATAATAAAGCCCTTGAGCTTTGTGTATCGCGACACTGGTGGAGGTGCTGTTTACCGTCGCCTCATGATCGGCACTCCCGCGAGCAGACCTGCATCTAGCCCCACATGACACCCACGCGTCGAGACGCCTGTTCACCGCACGAGCCGCCGCCTGCAAGGTTTGAGCCCCGAATTTGGTGTCCTGCAAACATCGTTTTTATCAAAGGCCGCCACCCCAGCTCCAGGAATGGCACTTCCAAGCAGCCCAACTCAGGTAACAGTTCAAAATCTTCGGATTCCTGAATCATTTCATGGTGACGCGCATGAAGATGGGGTAGACTGGCTGGAGAAGTATGAACGGGTAGCGAGATCGAATCACTGGCGCCCCGACCAGAAGCTTTTCAACGTCTATTTCGCCCTCAAAAAAAGTGCAAAGACGTGGTTTGAAAACCGCGAGGGAAGTCTCACAACATGGCAGGACTTTTCGCGTTGGTTTCTCGACACATTCGGGGACAGAAATCGACGTGAAAACGCACTGCGACTTCTCGATACGCGCATCCAAAAGCCGAATGAAGGTGTTGCCACGTTTGCCGAAGACATGGCGCGTTTGTTTCGCCGCACAGATGCCAACATGCCGGAGGCTAAAAAGCTCAGCCATCTCATGCGTGGTGTCAAGGAGCAGCTGTTCGCAGGCCTTGTGCGCAATCCGCCGACAACAGTGGACGAGTTCATTAAAGAGGCTACAGCAATCGAGCGAGCGCCGCAGCAGCTGTACCAACGGTACGATCGTCTGATTGCCGGGGCACCGACAGGAGCCACAGCACTGGATACGGACGATGAAACCTGCTTGCGCCAGTTGATACGCCAGATTGTGCGCTAGGAAATTGCGAAGGAGAACGCTAGGCTCGCACCATTACCGCAGGCACCACCGCCGCACGAGTACCCGGTTGCCTGCGTCGCTGAAGTCGTACGACAGGAACTCCGACAGGTGCTTGCCCCTTCCGAGATCCGTACCGAGCTGTCATACCAGCCGAATGCATACAGCTACGCAGACGCGGTCCGCCGTCCGTCGCCGTCTGAGCCGCCGTATCAGCCGAACACATACAGCCATACAGACGCTGTTTACCATCCCTTGTCTTCCCTGCCGGCGCCACAATACCATCAACGGCCTCCTGTCGCCGCCTGGGCCCAACGGGAACCTGTCAGACGGCCCCAGCTCCATATATAGGACCGATATATGGCGCACTGAAGATCGTGGACCATTGTGCTAGAATCGTGGAGAACCACGACACATCTATCGTTTCTGCCCTCATCGCCCGGCTGGCTACCAGGGCGGCCCATATGCCACTACGCGTCGCCTAGCGGATGAAAACCGTGTCCCCTTCAACGACAGCCGCACTGGCCGGCAAGTGAGCTCTTCTACTCTCCGGTCGCGCTCACCGTCTCCAGCACGTTTGGCCTCACCGAACAGCCACACTTTTGCTGACGTTGTGAGAGGTCTTTCTCCCAGCCCACGGCGGGGAAACTGAAAGCAGCGACCTCAAGGGAGAAGGTTGCAAGTACTCAAATTGCAGAAAATCCCCCCTTGTTGCCGAGAAAGGAAGACGCCGATCAAAACGTGCACAATGCCGACAAAAATGTGACTGCCGACCTCGCTGTTACGATTGACGGGCACGAAGTGACGGCCTTGGTAGACACTGGCGCGGACTTTTCAATTAGGAGCAAGCCGCTGGTAGACAAACTCAAGAAAGTCAGGACAAAATGGACGGGCCCTTATATTCGCAATGCTGGCGGACAGATTATGACGCCTACAGGTAAATGTACTGCAAGGCACACGATCGGGAACGCAGCTTTTGCAGTCACATTCGTGATTCTGCCAGAGTGCTGCAAATCACCCATTTTAGGCATGGACTTCTTAAGGGAGTATGGCGCCGTTGTCAACATACGCGACGGCGTAGTAACGTTTTACCCTGTTATCGACACGATCAATGGAACAGAGCGACAACGCCGCACCTTACGTATTATCTACGAGGACGTCTGCATACCGCCACTGGCTTGCAGCCTTGTTTCCGTCAGTTGTGGCACACAGCTCACCGAAGAAGCGGTCGCGGAGCATGCAACCGTCCTTCTCTTCCACCAAGGAGTCGCCATCGCCCATGGCATCGTCTCCTTAGTCGACGGGCGTACAGAGGTTCTATTGACAGATTTCACAAATGAACGTCGGTATATCAGTATAGGCACCGCTTTCGCGTATCTTGATGAAATCGACCACATTGAAGGCTGTTTTGCTATGCAAGGAGAAGCCAAGGCGCCTACAACGCCATGTACACCCACCGTCGACATTGGACCGAGCTTAACACCTGCAGGTTGACACCAGCTTATGGAACTGCTTGAACAGTTTAAGGACTGCTTGTCGTCTACGTCGCGAGTTGGTCAAACGCCGCTGGCAAAGCATCGCATCATCACGGAGGAGACAGCAAGACCCATCCGACAGAACTCGTGTCGTGTAGCTCAAAAAGAACGCGACGCAATACAACAGCAGGTTGAAAAGATGCTATAGGATGATGTCATCCAGCCGTCGACTAGCCCATGGGCATCACCTCTGGTGCTTGTCAAAAAGAAAGATGGTAGCTTGTGGTTCTGCATTGATTATCGCAAGCTGAATCATGTTACAAAGAAAGATGTGTATCCGATGCCGCGGATTGAGGACTCTTTAGACAGGCTACGGCCTGCGCGCTACTTCTCCTCTATGGGCCTTAAGAGTGGATACTGGCAAATAAAGGTAGATGAGCGTGATCGAAAGAAGACTGCATTCGTGACGCCTGATGGGCTTTATGAATTCAAGGTTCTGCCTTTCGGCTTATGCTCAACCCAAGACACGTTTCAAAGGCTCATGGATACTGTCTTATCCGGTCTGAAGTGGAAGACATGCCTAGTGTACCTCGACGATGTGATTGTTTTTTCCGCCACTTTCGAAGAACATCTAAAGCGGCTGCTGTCAGTTCTTCAAGCCATATGGTCCGCGGGACTCAAATTGAAAACTGAAAAATGTCACTTCGGGTTTGAAGAACTTCAGTTTCTAGGTCATGTAGTTAATCAAGAAGGAGTTAAGCCTGACCCCGATAAAACTGCAGCAGTCGCAAAGTTCCCTCGGCCTACGGATAAGAAGGCGGTCAGACACTTCATGGGTCTCTGCGCTTATTACAGACTATGTATTGCCAATTTTGCGCATCTCGCCTCTCCACTCACCCGCCTCACAAGAGACGACGTTGCGTTTCTATGGGGAGAGGAGCAAGAAGCGGCGTTCAACGAGTTACGGCAGCGTCTACAAACTCCGCCAGTACTCGCTCACTTTGAGGAGGATGCGTCAACAGTGATCCACACCAATGCCAGCAACGTGGGCCTTGGAGTTGTCCTTATTCAGTGGCAGGATGGTGCCGAGAGAGTAGTCGCTTATGCAAGTCGAACATTGTCACGTGCCGAGTCCAACTACTAAACCACGGAGAAAGAATGTCTGACCGTCGTATGGGCAGTCACGAACTTTCGCCCGTATTCATACGGTCGCGCCTTTCAAGTAGTAAGCGACCATCATTCGCTTTGCTGGCTGACCAATATGAAAGACCCGTACGGACGTTTGGCACGATGGAGCTTACGGCTTCAAGAGTACGATATGACAGCGGTGTACAAATCGGGAAGACAGCACCTCGATGCCGACTGCCTCTCCAGATCACCTATTGAATCACCGAACGCAGATGCGGATGAATGCGCAGGCTTTTTAAGGATTGTTGATGCGGCCGTCATCTCTCGGCAACAGCAAGCCGACCGAGAGCTCAACACCTTGATCGAGTTATTGGAAGGGCGAGCTATGAAGGTGTTGAGATTATTTTCACGGGGTGTACCTTCATTCTGTTTGCGCGATGGCGTTCTCTATAGGAAGAACTTCTCTCCAACAGGGAAGAGCCATCTGCTAGTGGTTGCCGAAGCGCTCCACCGCGAAATCTTGGAAGCCTGCCACGACGAAGCCACCTCGGGCCACCTTGGGTACACGCGAACACTAGCACGAATCAAACAAAGCTACTACTGGCCTAGGCTCGCAGAAGAGTTGAAGCACTACGTGAGGACATGCCTTGAGTGTCAGCTACGCAAAGCACCACCGACTAAACCCGCTGGGCTATTGCACCCCATTCCGGTACCGGAAACGCCGTTTGCTCAAATTGGCATAGAACTCCTGGGACCCTTTCCACTATCTGACAGCGGCAACAGAGGGGTCATAGTCGCGACAGAGTATCTAACCCGATATGCGGCAACCAAGGCAATTCCGAGCGGCACGGCAGCTGAAGCAGCACGATTCTTTATCGAGGACATTGTCCTCAGACACGGTGCTCCAGCGATCATCATAACCGACAAAGGAGCCACATTCACAGCTGAGCTTCTGCGCATTGTGCTCACGCTGAGTGGCACAGCCCATAGGAAGACGTAGGCCTAACATCCACAAACAAATGGGCTTACCGAGCGCCTCAACAAGACTATCGCAGACGTGCTTTACATGTATGTCGATGTGGAGCAAAAGAACTGGGACACAATCTTACCGTACGTCACATTCGCATACAATACGGCACGCCAAGAAACAACAAAAATGACGCCGTTCGCTCTGGTCCATGGTCGAGAAGTCACTACAATGCTTGACGCTATGCTGCCTCATGACTGCAATGGTTCAGATGCAGATGCCGTAGATTTCACTGAAAGTGCCGGGGAAGCATGACAGCTCAACCGCGTCAGGATAACTAGTCAGCAAGATCGCGACGCACGACGCTACAATCTCCGCCACCAATTTGCCGCTTATACGCCCGGCGAAAGAGTCTGGATTTGGTCTCCCGTCCGACGCCGAGGGCTCTCGGAGAAACTTCTACGCCGGTACTTCGCACCATACAAGGTTCTACGCCGTATTAGCGACGTGACCTACGAGGCTGTTGGTGACGGTTCATGCTGCTCGAAACGTCGTCAACAGGTGACTGAGGTAGTGCACGTAGTGCGCATGAAGCCATATCATTCCGAGTGATGTGTACACCGCCAAGCTATCCACTACCAGTCTATCCGCCACGATTTGATCAGCATCGGGACGATGCTTGCTCTAGAGGGAGGGTAATGCCGCGTCGGTATTCGTGCACAAGTGCGCCCTTGCGCCGACAAAGACGACGACCGGGCTGCTCGAGATTCCGGAACGCGTCAAGAGAAGAAGAAGACGTTCTTGTTGTTGGCACCTTTCTGGTAATCTTCTCTCGAGTACGGCGCGGTGCTTCTATAATAAAGCCCTTGAGTTTTGTGTATCGCGACAATATTATTTGTGCTGTCTTTGGCATCACTGATTCTTCCTCATGTTGGTCTGAAAAGTATGAATAGTACAAGTAATTTTTTTTCTTTTTTTCGTCTTTTTTATTATAATTTTTCTCAGATAATGTTCACCGACAGCCCTGAAAGCCTTCAGGCAGCTATCGAGGACCTAAGCCGGATACCTTATAAAGCGTATGTTTCGCGTGTGATGGAATTTTTAGAGCGGCAGGAGGAGTGGGTGCTATTGTTCCGCACTGCTATGGTCACACGTGGCCACAACACAAACAACTTCGCTGAAGCTGCCATTAGAATACTAAAGGACATTGTGTTGTCACGCACAAAGCTTTCAATGCCGTTGCCCTTCTTGAGTCATTTTCTAAGGTATGGGAGATGTATTTCAAGGCACGGATCCTGAAACATGCAAATAATCGTGCGTCTGCACACCACTTGCTGTACGACAATCTTCTAAAGAAGATGCCGGAAGGAGCCGCACAGACCATCAAGCCGCTTGGGGACGGCTGCTTTACAGTACCAAATTCTAATAATAATGGGGATGTGTATGAGGTATGTGTAGACTCAAGCATGTGCACATGCCCGGCTGGCAACACAGGTGCGTTTTGTAAGCACCAGGCGCTGGTCCACAAGGAATTTGGAGGCCTATTTCCAAACTGCTCTGCACTAACACTAAATGGCAGGCACCAACTGGGGTGGCTTGCTTTGGAAAACAGCTGTCCTGGCATAGAATATTTTGCTGACTTTTCCAATGCTACAGAAGTGGAAAACAAGCTCCATGAGTCAGCAATTGCACTTCTAGACATGGGAGAGTCCTCTACCATTCCCGGGCAGAACCAGGAGCAGACATCTCCACTAGAACTCCAAACCGAACCATCTGCTTTAGTCCTTGAACAACAAGACACAAAGGCAAGTGTCATTTTACAGCCCTCATGTTTCTGCTTGACAGTTAACACAAGTTAAGTGCAGCTTGTTTCTTACCATAACTTTTGTTTTCTTTATAGTAAAAAATGCCAATGTGCACAGTTAATTGGGCTGCCTTCAGCTGGTGCATTTTTGAAGCCACTTGCAGCAAACACAATATAAAATTATAACAATGAGCATGATGGTGTCCCCCCTGCCCCTGACTAACAGTTGAATTGAATTGAATTTATTTGCTAGAAGGATACAAAAATGATGGAAATACACGAGAAGCATCTGGACCCTTAGCATCAAGCTAGTTTGGATCCATACATGAATAATAACAGAGATTTATATTTATAGAATGTCAATTTCAACAGTTGTGCGTTTATGCAGGTAGCAGACATCTTGTATTGTAATTATAATTCAACACTAATACAGGTCTTTGTAATGGTGTTTCAGCGTAACAAAAAAGTGTTTACTTTGTTTTTTTCACGTGTACAGGAAGACTGCTCCACAAAGTACAACCAATGCTAGGGAGCCGCCTTTTGCCATATACATTTCTTACAAGAGGCTGCAGGAACTTCCCATCTTCGCAGCCTCTTGTTGGGAACCGGGAAGACATGATAGATGAGCAGTGAAGTGGACAATTTTTAGTTATACAGTTATACACTATAATTGTAGTTTTATAGTTTATTAGCTAAGTTAAGTAGTTTGGTGTATAGAAGCAGAATTATAGAACTGCTTGACTGCCACAGCCCCTTCAAAGCATCCTTTTGCATGTTTTCCTATTGAAGACATCGAAAATGAAGCAGAAATAAAGTTATCTGATACTTTCAGAGTAAATACCGTGGCAGTCAACACAATCACCTTCTGCTACATTATATAAATCTACTTGTTTGGATCCACTAGGCCTGTCATTAGCTCTCACAAAAGCAGAAAAGCTGCTTATCCTGGTAACCAGTGCACACAAGGCCATCAAATACTTTATTATTCTATTCAATCTGCTATAGCTGTAGGCGAGGGTTGCCACCTGGCCAGTTTTCGACCAGCAGAACCTGTTTTTCTCTGACAATGCAGTGTGCTGGTCGAACCCTTGCATTGACACATTTTTGCGTTTTTCAGTTATATCTCAAGACATGATAAGCTGCTCCCGCCGTGGTGTCTAAGGCATCGCGCTGCTGAGCGCGAGGTCATGGGATCATGCTGAGCGCGAGGTCATGGTCAATCCGGGCCGTGGCTGCCGCATTTCGATGGAGGCGAAATGCAAAAACGCACATGTGCTTGCGTTATAGTGCACGTTAAAATACCCCAGGTGGTCAAAACTAATCCAGAGCCCTTCACTATGACGTGCATCATAATCGGAAACAGTGTTGGCGTGTTAAACCACAGAAAAAAAAACATAAGCTGCATCACATATGTTTTCTCTGGTGTTCTTACCAGACAACTGAGCTGTTACAACTGTGTTAATTTTTTTAAAACAAACTTTTTGCCGTTGTGTTGCAACACTACTTTTGATCCTTAGTTCTCTTTTTTTTCTTAGCGTTTCCCGATAAGTACAAGCACATCTTTAGTTTTGCTGAAGTAGGTCTTCATGGCAATCACCCACCGCTGGCACTTACTGCATCATATTTCACCCATAAAAAGTTTGTATATCAGCATATTGTCACTTTACTTTGTCGTCTTTTTGTTTGCATTTTTTATGATACTCTTCACGACTTCCCCTTTTTAGAACCTGTTACTCTAGGCAGAGTTGGCAACCCTCCTGTCAAAGTAATTTCGAGGCACTACTACGTCGTAGATCTTTAGGCCAATCACTTATTTCTTCCAATATCTTCAGTCTTTCTAAGCACCATCGCAATCTGATTAACTGGTGATCCAGTTTATGATTGATGTTTTCAAACACACAGGGCTTGTAGAAAATGATGCCAAAAATAATACAAAACAAACAAGGGTGAACTTTCGATAACACATTTCTGGCACCATTCTATGCAAGCGATGAACCCTATATGCTTTGAATATAAACTGCTGGATAGTGGTCTCTAGTATTTAAATAATGCAACCAATTTCACTATGGTTCGATTGAGCCTGTCCAGTTGTTGCACTAATGTAAATATCACCATAACATTTTCTGAAATCTGCAGTCTAGGTCATTTTGGTGACAATCGATTCATATAGTGAGACAGATGCAACACACCAGGAGGTTACAGCGGGCGTGGGGGCACTAGCAAACAATAAAATAATAAAAACAGGTGCTAGGGCCTTCACATTTTAATATAAGACGACTTATATTGCCCCTGGAGAAACGTCTTCCCAGCAATGCATTTCTGTTTAAAAGTGAATCCGACTTTAAGTGGATACGTGTAAGCTTGGTCTTTGTATGCTGGCTTTCCCACGTTCTGTGTTGCGGTGAAGCGCACTGAAACGAAAATGCGATGTGAACAGGGCCCGATAACGCTATCACGTTCCACTCTTGAAGGCGAAGCTTAAGCGTCCTTCAATTTTTGTAGTTGTCTTTTAAGGCGAAAGCCTTAGATGGCTCATGAGCCGAAAATTTGACCGTCCAGAAAGTTCAATGGCACCATAATTGATGGTGCCACCTAGCAAAAGTCATGGGTTTGAATGCCTTAACTTTACCTTAAGAAAGTTTATTAAAGCACTCGAACCCACAAACTTTGGTGGCAGAAAAAAGGAAGTAACAACGTATTTGAATGAGAATGTCAAGTAATTTAGTGAATGTCTCGTGAGCATGCAGGCTTTTGCCTTCATCTCCTTTAGCGTGTGCTATAGTGACTGCCAACTTTTGTTTGTTGAAAAGCATGAAAGACATCAATAAAAAGATGTGTTTTTTGTTTCTTGAATAGCACTAAAGATGTGTCACTAAAGAGGGGATAAGTGCTGCGACATTAACAGTTCTACTACATAAAATGACAATTTATCACAGCCGTAGTGACAGCATTTATTGATCACTATCCTGTTTAGTAAGGTGATGATTTGTGCTAGTAGGTCTTGTTCCATAGAAAAAACAGCACGAACATATAGGATACGTTTGAAACCCGCACTGGTGATTACACTTGCCTAGAATACAATGGTATTTACGCAACAATGGTCATTTATGCTCACTTGTTCAACTACTAAGTCATGCCGTGTGTTGCAATATTTTTGGTCTGTCACATACTGTTTTTATCTTTGCACTGGAGCAGACTTGAACATTACATGACAGATGTAAACTAATAACACAGGTCCACGAGATTTGTAAAAAACAACATTCTGCACTGAAAAAGCATTCCATTCGAAGTTAAAGCCAGTTGCAGCGAAATTTCGAAATGTGTATAAAGCATAGTTTGAGATAATGTAGGTATGATATAAAACAGCCGGCACGCAAAATTTTGTCTGAAGTGTAAATGGATGTGTCACGCAATCTTTGCAAACAAAGAGGTTTTTCCTACCAAAACTTACAAATCGCCTTCATTAGTGCTCACCGAAAGTGACATGGGACCCAGCTTGCGTAGCTCCTCGGCATGACCTCCAAGATTGGGGGTGCTGGTGGCTTCTCTGGCATGCTGAGAGGTGACGTACTGGAGCTTCCATCATAGTGCCAGCTGCCAGATGCAGACATTGTCTGCTTATATGCTGTTAAAATGTTGCTTATGACAAATCTGACAATTACCAGCCCTTCAGCTCTGCCAGTGTTAGAGATAACATATTTAAACAATTTAGGCAAAGTAATTTTATTGCAGTTGCTCTTTAATGTCTGCGTTATCGTTAATTTTCTCATATTCCTAACTAAATATTAAAGACAACAGGAAGCAACAGCCGTGTCCTCTTAGGCTGTCACTTACCACATTATAATTGTTGCACTTCAATATTATTTAAGCTTTGCTGCTCGGCAGTTTAGTTTTCATCAATATAAGGCATTTTAGCACAACCAAGGAGAAGTGATAAAAAGGAGACAGAAGTGCTTGCCCTGTCTGTTTCTTAAGTTGTGCTTTAGTCAATATTCTTTAGTTGTGTAAACCTGCATACATATTTAAGTGCACAATTATGCTTGAGCATTTGCTCAATGGAGTGACAACTGATCATTTACTTTTTGTTAGGAAGTTCCTTAAGCACTCCTTTGCTTTCTATTCGTAAGTCCCATACACTGTGCGCCACTGTGCGATTAAGGAGACTGCAACAACAGGAGCATGGCGTAGGGGCCATCATGGCAATGGATGCTGCTTTTGGCTTGGAGCTAAGGCGCGGGCGTTCCATGAAAGTGCAACCCACAGCAGTTTCAAGGCGGCGTCCAGGCATGACGGGAGGCTCAAAACTAGTTCTCGCAGGCCGACCCCAAGTGGTCCTTCACCCAAGAGGCCCAAGAAGCGTGGCCACACACTAAAGCAATGTGTAGATTTAAATGTGCCACATGCCAAAATGCATGGCTACGGGCATTGGCATCGATTGGTTCTCACTGAACCTAACACTTTTTTTCTTTGCGACACGTTCTCAGTAGTAATCTAAAGAATAGTTTCTCATGAAGATGGAGATGAAGTAATCATTGGTAGTCAAACGAGGGATGTCCCAGGCTGACTTTACAGTGACAGTGTGGCACTGCCAACTAGAAAGTTGAATGATTGACAACAGCCAGTTAAGTTGCCGGTGTCATCACCAAACTGTTCATAATGGCTAAACTTCACAAAGCACTGCGGTGAGAGTGTCAGTACTAAGACTACGGACAGCACGGACGAAGAGCCGTTTCAAATAAAGTTTTATTCATTAATTCAATAAGACTACTGTGTCCAAGAGAATGTCGCAAAGTGCTCTGGATCAATCTGACTAGGCATACCCATCTTCCGCCCCACCAAGGAGCTCACTCAGCAGTGAATTTTCATGAAATTCTCTTCTCGTTTGCATATTCTGAAGAGTCGGCAGTATGGTGCTAAACGCGCAGGAGCAATTCTGAAAGGTCTGTGCATCATCAGAATACACTGTTTCATGCACTTCTTTTCATGGCAAGAAGTGACGAAAAGCCAACAGTGTAGTTGTTGTCGTAGTGCCAGACGAGAGTTTCAGAGTTATGGCATGAGTAATGGTGCCGGAGAAAATTAGCATATAGTTTTGCCATCAGTCTTCTAGGTATTGTAAAGCATGAATTAGAACAAACAAAGCCAACTTATCGAACAGAGGCATATTGGTACTGATACGTCTTTCCAACTTTACCATGATTGAAGACGTTTACAAGAAAGAACAAACAACCAATCACCTAGACAAAGTAGAGGTGCAGTTTGTGGCACAAGTTCTTTCCCTCAAGAGCTTGGAACCTGGTCACAAGATACTATGCCAGCTAGCATGTTAGCTGTAAGGACGACTACCCCTCCCTTCAGAAACGCGCCAGGAGCACTTCAACTTGACACACAACAGGCCCATACCGTGCAATGTGGAGCTAAACAATTAGGCCAGGAGACTACATGCAGATACCAAACATACAGAGGAGGTTGCTAATCATGAAGACACAAACGGACATCAGGCACATATAGTGTACTGATGTGGCAATAACCGTGTAACAGTAGTATGTCACTAAATTTAAATACCATGCATGTGGGGACCATTCCCGGAAAGCCTACACCCAGAGAAGCTGAGCCAAAAGTAATCAAAACGGCACTTGGGGCGCATTTGCCGACTACAACATCATCCATGGATTTAACAGATGTCAGGGCCTGCGCATCACAGCATTGTCAGGGAAATCGGGAGACTGACGCACGACTTGCAAACGCATCACCAAGAAGTTCGATTACATGATACATAGCCATGCAGATATTCCAGGACACAAGCGGGCTCATGAGGCCAACCTACGAACTGAAAACCGGACGAGTTGGTGTGGACTCGTTATTAACTACAGCGAATGATAAACAACGGACAAGATCGATGCTCTGTGTGTGTTCACTTCGTTCTTGTCCGTTGTCTTTCTGTTGCGCTGTAGGTAATGAATTCATGAGGCTGCACAGGAGAAGGATGCCCCCGCTCAAGTCCCCGATTGCACATACAAATTTGACACACCCACACACAAACACACACACACACTAATGTTGCAAGACCGCATAGCATGAAGCAGTATCAGCAGGATGACACCAGACAGGGATGAGTGCTAACTTCCAACTAAGGTTTATTCTGAATATGAGGCGGTTTATACAGCTTATCACAAAAAAGGTACAACAAGAAGGGCGGAAACAAATTGGTGCTTGATGCCACCACATAAATAAATAAGAGACATACAGATAAAAATTCCAAGTAGAGGAAAAAAATAACTGCAATTGCCAATCGTGCATGCCAGCACCTCTCAAGAAGCAAGGTTCTTTTTCCAAGAGACAGACAGCTTGCTTACGGAAGTGCACTCTTGCAGTTTCATGTCGTAAAAAATTGTGTTTTTTGGAAGGTATTGACATGTGCATTTGGTGATCAAAATGATGTTTTCTTTTTTTCCCTGGACTTGTAGATTTATTTTTATTTTCTCTCCTGTTTTTGATTATGTTTGGTTTCATCAAACAGTAGTTTTTATCAGGCTTTCTTGCTGTACTTCTTTCTGGAACCTTCATAAATCACTAAATTTTCACAATAAATCTTTTAATTAGTTGGAAGTTAGTGTACCCAGTTCTTACTGCTTCGCACTATACACTCTTGCAACATTGCCCAAATAAACATTTTACAGGATACACAGAAGCATCGCACGGACCATTAAAGTTACCTGTTGCCGTCTAACAATAATGAAGAATAGCCTGGGTGCAAACGGCACTAGAGAACATGTAGGACGAACAAGGATACTAATATGATCTAACAATGAAAAGTTTATGGAACGTGCGGAGTAAATGCTGGCTAACAAGCAATAAACCGAAGATGCACAAAAAGGACATGCAAAAAATAATGTGTGATTATAACAGATTCTGACAGGAAACAGATCCATTCGCAACCTATTGCGAATGGATGTGGAGCTTACTATACGATGTTTTCCACAAGCTACAAATAAGGTACCATGCAGCGCTCACTTTTCTTTTAGGAGACTTCAATTTCCCTGCTATATCATGGAATGACCCTAACCCTGTGGTGAATAGCGGTTCCTCAGAATGCCTTTATTAGCACCTGTGCGGATTTCAATCTTCCGCAACTAGTCAAGCAACCTACCCGTACGAGGTCTTCAAATGCAACTATCCTAGATTTATTATCAACTTCTCAACCGTCACGGTGCAATCAGTGTCACTTTTGCGAGGTGTAAGCGATCAGGCTGCCATACAGTTCGATTTATTGAATACTTCATCAAGTGGGTAAAAACCTGTAAAAACTATCAGAGATTATGCGAGAGGAAACTTCATTTCGATAAATACTGAGCTTAAAATTATTCTGCATGAGTTCGTATCATGCTTTCCAGGTAGGTCTGTACACGAAAACTGGCTTCTTTACAAATCAAAAGTATTCGAGCTTACTAACCGCTACATACCGCTTCGCAGAATCAAGGTATGATACCTTCATTCTGCACCTTGGTTCACACCATCGCTGAAGCGTTTGCGCCATAAGAAGAAGCGTCTCTTCAGAAAAGCCAGGTTATCAGCTGCACCCGCACGCTGGACAGCATATCATGCCACAGAGCATGCCATGTATACGCATGCTCTGTCACATGCCAAGCTTAACTTTTTTCAAACAACGTTGCCGTCTTTGTTAATATTGACACGTATGTTTATCTTTCACCGGTGGAAAGCGGCCACCGGTGAAAGATAAACATGTATACGTGTCAATATCAAATCCACGAAAATTCTGGCAAGTGGTAAACAGTGATGCTGAAGAAATAGTCGAATTAACCACTGCCAGCGATGTTGCTGTCTCCAGGGATGAGTGTTGCTCTGTACTTAACGCTGTATTATCGATGTCATTTATTCATACTGAACCAATTTCATTTCCAGGAATTACTACCCATAATTTCTTTCATATATGGACCCTCTCATTATAGATTTTGATGGAATAAGCCATCTAATCCATAACATAAAGCTTTATTCACCTGGTGCAGACAGAATAAACCCAAAGTTTCTAAAAAATACTGAAATCTACTCATCCATCATGATATATGATTTTTTTGCAGTCCCTCGAACATGGTGTGCTCCCGAACGACTGGGAGATTGGGAAGGTGGTTCCCTTGCACAAAACCGGTAGCAAACATGATCCTGATAATTATAGACCCCTGTCATTGACAAGGATACCTTGCAAACTCATGGAGCATGTCATTTATTGTCACCTCGTAGAATTCTTGGAAACAAACTCTTCACTGCACAGCAACACGCGTTTAGGAAAAACTACTCCTGCGAGACACAACTGTTGCCTTTCACCAACTTCTTATTCTCCGCTCTGGATCGTTCCTCTTTCACAGACTGCATCTTCATAGATTTTGCGAAAGCATTCGATTCGGTATGTCATAAATTGCTACTATTTAAACTACGCGCGCTGAATTTAGACCCTAACGTACTTAAATGGATAGAGTGTTTCTTGTCAGGACGCACGCAATTCGTTACAGTTAATGACCATAACTCTGCCCATTGCCCTGTGACATCCGGAGTTCCACAGGGGTCAGTACTAGGACTCTTGCGCTTCCTTGTATACATTAATGACCTGCCTAACAAGATTTGTTTGTCCATAAAGCTGTTCGCGGATGATTGTGTTATTTATCGTGAAATATTAACTGTTGCCGACCATCTGACGCTTCAATCGGACCTCAGTAATATAGATGCATGGTGTGAGACCTGCTTAATGAAACTGAATACTAATAAATGTAAGGCAATGAGAGTTACTCGACGTAGTTCTCACGACACATCATGTACATATTCTCTTAATAGCGTTCCCCTAACTTAGGTTTTCACCTTGGCATTTATGTTTCTTAGAACCGTTCGTGGCAAACTCATCTGAACTATATAACATGTAATGCTGGCCGTACTCTTGGTTATATAAAACGTAATTTTATTCTATCTCCCACCAACTTAAAGCTTTTGATTTTTAAAACATTAGTTAGGCCCAAGCTTGAATATGCATATTCCATTTGAGATCCCCATGTCAGTTCACTTAATCTAAGCATACAAGCGATTCAAAACCGGGCAGCACGTTTTATTTTATGTAACTGCTCATGTACAGCAAGTGCCACTTCAGTGAAATACAATCTCGATTTGCCTAAACTGTCACTTCGTCGTAAACCGCGCGTCTATGTCTATTTCATAAAATCTATCATTGTAATCCGACTTTAAGAGACTCTCTTTTGTCACCACCATTGTACATTTCTTCCAGAAACGATCATCACTTCAAAGTTGACGTGCCATGTTGCCGCACGAACACTCACTTCAATTCATTCCTTCACACAACAAGCAGCGACTGGAACCGCCTTCCCGCTTCCATTTTTTCACTCGTAAATATGCACGAATTCAAACAAGCCCTTGTTAACCACTTTTTTGTAACCTTGCTACGCTGCTAAAATCTGTTTCTTTTTTTTGTGGTGATACCACCCGCTCCTCTCTGTAATGCCTCGGCCTTGAGAGAAAATAGATGAAAATGAAATGAAAATGAAACACCTAGCCCATTCTTTGGCCACTGGATATGTGCCACCGCGACACATGGGCAAATTTAAGCCTTTTTGTGCTCGTTTTAGCCTTGTTCATTAGCTGGTTTTTATCATTATGCTTTGTTGTACTTTGTGCCCTGTTATGTTTCTTTTCATCCCGTTTCTGTTTGCAAGAGCCTTGTTTATTCTTTTTTCTGTTACTGTTAGGTATTGTAAAAGGTTGTCCCCTTCGTCCTTCTGTAACAACTTTTTTATTCCCCCCCCCCCTCACCTTACACTCCAACCTTGCAGCCTGTGAGGTATATAAATGAATACATCTCTCGCCATTCCTCCCTCAACAAACATTACTGCGTTGATATCTTGGAGTGTGCATCCACATTAGCTGCCATTTGAATTTTGGTATATAGCTTATGAAGAGTTTAGCGCATAAATATTACATGACATTAAGGTTGTGACCTATGCGATGCATAAGGAACCCACCGCAGTGGCTCAGTCAGCTGAGCACCAGATCGTTTTAGCTCAGTGTCAACGTGAGCGTGACAAAGTTATTGCGTACGCAAGTCACCTGCTTTCACACGCTGAACGCAATTACTCGTATGGGCAGTGAGCATATCCGGCCGTACTTATACGGTCGACCTTTCACTGTTACCACGGACCATCACGCTCTCTGTGATGGAGCGTCCATCCAACTGGTCGCTTAGGTCGGTGGGCACTACGTCTTCAGAATTCACCTACACAGTGGTGTAGAAGTCTGGTAGACTACACCAGGATGCCGATTGTTTGTCTCGGTACTTGCGCTGCTGAGCACGAGATCGTGGGATCGAATCCCGGCCGTGGCGGTCGCATTCCAATGAAGGCGAAATGCAAAAACGCCCGTGTGTTTGCGTTGTAGTGCACGTTATAGAACCCCGGGTGGTCAAAATTATTCCGGAGCCCTCCACTACGGTGTGCCTCATAATCAGAACTGGTTTTCGCACGTAAAACCCCAGAAAGAAGAAGAAGAAGGTGCATAAGGAAAACTTGCAAAAGATGGCATGTTGTATTGTTGAAATAAGCAATTGTATATAGGCGCAGTTACTTTAAGAGCATTTAATTAACCACTCGACAAGACCTTCACTTAGCATAGATTCCAACAAGTGCACTTAATCCACATTTCTTTTACTTAATAACGTGGTCGTTACTGCGTGGCTAGATCTTGTAGATTAGAAAAAAAAAACTTGAATAAATCACTTTGTTGCAACATATTTAAAATTGGATACAACACTGCGATTGCAACGCCAGAACATGATACAAACACTCGCACTATAGGATGCGGACAAATGCTCTGGACAAACTCCACGATATTTGGATCCTGAATCTTAAGGAAGTGAACTGTTTAATTCCACCACTGTTAATGGGAGGAAGAAATAAAACTTAATTTTATTCCTTAAACAAAATCGCATGGATAAGCTCAGCCATTGCTGTGCACGTTCGAAATGAGTAATTATAGCTTGCTATCGACATTGAAGCAGCCTTTAGACTGCAAGAAAAAGAAACAGTTTTGCCGCATTGAGCATTCAATAGCAGGCAATTCAAGCGGGGATAAAATTATGCAAGCAGAATCTGCTTGGGAATACCAGATAGGAATGAGCATTGAGGCTTTCCTTTGTACTTTCGTACATTGAGTAATCTAGTTTGAAATTACTCCCATTACCATGTCGTAACAATGTTGATCTAATATATATTGGTTAAATACATGTGTACTGTGAAATAAGGAGCAGTGGCCTATCGGGTGTCCACCATGGAGCGTGGCGTCATCGCTGAGCACGTTGGAGACATGCTCCAACGCGGTGTCATACAGCCTTCGCACGGTCTCTCGGCTACTCCTGTAGTGCTTATCAAAAAAAAAAGATGGCACAATTCGCTTTTGCGTGGACTACAAGCGCCTAAATAAGATCACCCGCAAGGACGTTTATCCACTACCTCGCAATGAAGACGCGCTAGACTGCCTCCAAGGCGCCGAATTCTTTTCATCTTTAGACTTGCGATCCGGGTACTGGCAAGTGCCTGTGGCTGAGTCAGACCGTCCAAAAACGGCCTTCATCACACCCGGCGGTTTATTCGAATTCACCGTGATGCCATTTGGCCTGTGTAATGCGCCTGCCACATTTGAAAGAATGATGGACAACATCTTGCGCGGCCTCAAATGGCAGATATGCCAGTGTTATCTCAACGACATCGTTGTATTTTCCCCGGACTTTCCTTCCCACTTACTTCGACTTGAACGCGTCCTCAAATGCATCGCCGATGCTGGCCTCCAGCTTAACTTGAAGAAGTGTCGCTTCGCCACCCGGCAGCTGGTCATCCTCGGCCATGTCGTGTCAAAAGAAGTTGTACTCCCTGATCCGGCGAAACTACAAGCTGTTGCCCAGTTTCCACGCCCAAAGACCTTGAAAGACCGGCGCAGCTTAATTGGGTTAGCGTCAAACTTCCGCCGTTTCATGCACAATTTTGCCACCATAATATTGTCACGAGCCTCGAGAAGTAGCCCTGAAGGTTTAATAAACGTAGAGCAGCTGGCTCTCGTCTTCGTACGTGATGATCCTGTGTTTAGTGATCGAAGTCTGGCGTACCTTAGAAGAATGTGCGAAGCAGGTCCTGAATTCAAGCAAGAGCTTGCGCAGTGCTGTCTGGCGATCGGTGGACAGTTCAGAATTGATGTCGAGATGGCCCAGAGACGTGTCTGCTGTCTCCACTACTTGTGACGTGAAGCAGTTGTTAACGTTTGCTACTGCGTGAGCAAACGCTAACGAAGTGCCGCGGAACAGGTGTCGGTGCTCGTAGCTAAAGTTGGTAACAAGCAATTGCGAATGACCAGCACGAATCTGTATAACACTTCGAGGCACACAAACACCTTGCTTCAGTAGGTGTTCCAAGTTACTTTCGGCCACCGCTTCGCCATCGCGTAAGCCACAGCATGTAACGTCGACGAGGACACTGGCTCGTGGAGGAAGCGTTACACTGTCTGCCGAAACACGAAGTACGTCGTCGCGCCGTTGGCCGTCTTGCACGTCGATTGCTCGTGCGGCAGAGAAAGTGATACGACGCTCTTGCAGATCGATAATCGCGCCGTACTCCTGCAGGAAGTCAACCCCAAGAATAACGTCGCGGGAGCATTCGCGCAAGACAAGGCAGCTCGCAACGAATGTAGATCCTTGAATCTCAACTCTAGTCGTGCAGGCGCCCAGCGGAGTAACGACGTGGCCGCCAGCCGTCCGAATCTGCGAGTTATGCCGGGGAGTGATCACTTTCTTCAGCTGCATTGCTATTTTCCTGCTTAGTATCGTGTAGTCTGCGCCGGTGTCCACTAAAGCACTCACGGCATAACCGTCAATAGTCACTGGTATGTCGAGCGAAAGCCGGTCGTCTCGTTCATCTGCAGGTGATGGCGGATCGGTATGTTTCCGTAACTGCGTCCGTCGGAGGTCTTCAGCGCTTCGACCGTCAGCGACCTCGCCCCCAAAGATCGCCTCAGTTAGTCTTCCCGGCGGGGACTGGTCGACCGCTCGGGAGAATAGCGCTGGGGCGGAGGTGAAAATCGTCTGGGAGACGGCGATCGCGACTGCCGCCTGGCAGGCGGTGGCAAGCGCTGCTGAGAGAGGTAGTCCTCAATGTCCCGGGGTCGCTGGCCGTATCGGGGTGGCGGCGAGTATGCGGAAAAGCCGCGAATCCCAAGGCGCCGATATGGGCACTGGCGGTACAGGTGGTCAGCTTCACCGCAGTGGAAGCACAGAGGCCGATGATCGGGTGTGCGCCAAACATCCGACTTCCGAGGGGGCGGCCGTCTGTCGTCGACGTGGTGAACCGCTCGCTCCGAATGGTGGGCAAATGGAGCGGCATGAACAACGGGCGGCGTGGTGTACCCAGCGTCGTAGTACGGTATCGGCTGTGCCGACTGAACTGACACCGTAGGAACAGCACGAACGAACAGCGGCGGAGAGGAAGCAGGGCGCTTCAGGGCTTCCGCGTAGGTCGCACGAGGGTATTCAGGAGGTACTGGCGCGGCGTTAGCAGGAGGCAAGGTGTCACGAAGGGCCTGATGCAGTTCGTCCTTTATAATGCTTGCTATGGAGCTTACCGTAGGTTGCGGTGTTACAGCGGCCTTTTGCAACTCTTCACGCACTACAGAGCGGATGAGTTCTCGCAGAGAGTCACCGTTGCTTCCTATGGCCGCGAAAATGTCAGCAGTAGACATGCTGTTCGCTTGCCGCTCATATAGGTTCGAGCGGTGCAGAAGCATTTTTTCCATGGTCACGGCCTCGGACAAGAACTCCGCGACCGTCTTCGGAGGGCTCCGTACGAGGCCAGCGAAGAGTTGCTCCTTGACCCCGCGCATCAGATGACGTAACTTCTCCTCCGTCATTCTTGGATCGGCCCGTCGGAAGAGGCGCGTCATGTCTTCGACGTTAGTGGTCACAGTTTCGTTTGGCAACTGGACGCGGGCTTGAATCGCACGTTCCGCTCGTTCGTGGCGATCAGGACTGGTGTATGTCTCCAAAAGCTGACGACAAAACTCGCGCCACGACGTCAGTTGCCCCTCGCGGTTCTGAAACCACGTACGCGCCATCCTCCAGGTAGAAGTAGACGTGTCGGAGTTTCTCCGTGTCGTTCCATTCGTTCACGGAGGCCACGCGCTCGTATTCGACCATCCAGTCTTCGACGTCTTCGAACACTGTGCCATGAAACGTCTTCGGGATCCGTGGACTCTCAAGTGTGTAACGGTTCGACATCGTGCTTCCCGTACCGGTTGGGGCGGTTTGAAGAGAAGCACTGGTCATACCGGTTGATGTGGTGGGAACTGTAGCGTTGACTTCTGGAGACAGTCCCCTGATCCTGCGGCTGGCCCGATGCACGGGAGTGTCGACAGGCACTGGATTCGTAGCGCGGATCCTTGGAGGGGTCTGCAACATCCGTGAAGACGCTTACCCAGCACCTCCACCAGTTTGTCACGAGCCTCGAGAAGTAGCCCTGAAGGTTTAATAAACGTAGAACACCTGGCTCTTGGAAGACGCGACCGTCGGGGCTGGCTCGAGCAGAGAAGGAGCGCGCGGTCTTCTTTCTTCTCTTGGGCTCGACCCACTCTTGCCCTCGACCCACTACCTACAGGTGGCAATATCACCTTTAACGCAGCTTCTTGGTGGTGACCACAACTTGTCGACCTCGTCACCGGATTGCGATGCGGCATTCACGAAGCTGCGTCGTCTCTTGACGTCTCCCCCAATCCTGCGCCATTTCGACCCAAGCAATCCTACAGAAATCCACACGGATGCCAGTGGCGTCGGCTTTGGTGCCGTTCTTGCTCAGAGAAAGGTTGGCTTCGATGAGTACGTCGTCGTCTTCGCCAGTCGTGCACTCACTAAACCTGAATCAAACTATTCAGTAACTGAAAAAGAGTGCCTGGCTATAGTTTGGGCCATAACGAAATTCCGCCCGTATCTCTATGGCCGCCCATTTTACGTGATTACTGACCACCATTCGCTGTGCTGGCTGTCGTCCTAAAAAGAACCATCCGGTATCTTGCGCGATGGGCGCTTTGACTGCAGGAGTGCGACCTTCGAGTGCTGTGCCGTTCTGGCCGAAAACACTCGGATGCGTATGCCTTGTCTCGTTCGCCACTAACAGACAAGGTTACGTCCCCGAAGGCCCCATTGTCCGAGTCTTCCCGTGCTGCCACGGATATCCTTCTGGAGCAGAAGAAATACCCTTGGATCGTGTCAATGCTCACTTTCTTTGCCACTGCATCGACAACCACTACCAATCGCGCCTTACGTCGCCAAGCACATCACTTCTCCATTCACGACGGGCTCTTGTACCATCGTAACTACCTCTCGGAGGGCCGCAAATGGTTGCTTGTCATCCCTCGACATCTACGTTCTATTATTTGTGCAGCGTTCCACGACGATCCCCAGTGCGCACATGCAGCTGTACTAAAGAAATACGCGCGTCTACGCCTTCGTTACTACTGGCGAGGGATGTATCGATTCATCCGTCATTATGTCCGCTCCTGTCTCGTTTGCCAACGCCGCAAAGATCCACCTCGTCATTTAACCGCCCCATTGCAGCCTTTGCCTTGCCCAGCACGTGCTTTTGATCGAGTAGGCATCGACATTTATGGACCTTTGCCAACCAGATCAGACGGCAAACGCTGGGTAATCGTGGCCATCGACCATCTTACGCGCTATGCGGAAACTTCCCCTTTGTCCGGCGCTTGTGCACGTGACGTCGCCTGGTTTGTGCATGTCCAGCGTCTCAAGCCGTACTATGATCCGCCTGTCTTGTCCTACCCCTAGGTCGCCGGGACGGCTTCTTTCTTCGCGGGGGAGATAATTGTACTGTGAAATAAGGAGCAGTGGGAATGTGTCTGTGAGAGAGAGAACGACGAGAGGGATAAGCCTTGTGTCGGTGCTCGACCTGCGTCGACAGATTTGTACCAAGTCACTACATAAAAAGAAAACAGAAAAATGCATGGGTAACTCGTGACATTGTTCACATGAAGCGTAAAATAAAAAGGCTACGCAAACAGCCAAAAAAGTTAAACGAAATATCACAGGTGCGGAGCAGGCTTAAAACAGCATTATCAGAATCAGAAAGAAAGTTCTTCAACGAAACTCTCGGCAACTTCCTTGAAAATGCGCCACAAAAATTTTGTCATTTTTTGGGAGCACAGAAAGCAAAGATAGAGCAGATAACAATAGAAGGCGAACTTGTGACAGACACGCAACATATAGCAGATGGTTTCCATGAGTTCTTTCATCCGGTGTTTCACAGAGATACAGATAATCACGTCCCAGATGACGTAAGCTATTCCTGCGCTTTTCCTTCAGGGCCTCTTTCGTTTCACCAGGAGGGCGTATTCATCAACTGCTATACTGCTATACTAAGGCTGCTATACTGCTATACTAAGGCCAGTGGCCCCGACGGGATACCGACAGTATTTCTGGAGCGATATGCCGATTGGATGTCCTTTTATGTAGAAATTATGTTTAAACACTCTTTACGTACTCATTCCCTTCCACAAGAGTGGCGCTGCGCTGCTGTTAATCAGGTGTTCAAAAGTGTAAATCGCCTGCTTCCAAACAACTAGCGCTCTGTATCCCTGACATCTGTATGCTGCAAACTCATGGAGCACGTAATAGCAAAACACATCATTCATTTTCCGGAAACAAATAAGTTACTTTATGCAAATCAGTATGGTTTTAGACAGGGCCTCTGAAGGTTACCCAACTAATCGAAACGGTTCATGATTTTTCAGTGGCTTTAGACGAACACCAGCAGACTGATGTGATTTGCGTTGATTTTAAGAAAGCGTTTGATAAATTGTCGCATAATAAACTGATTATGCTCCGACTCCGACAAGTAGGTACCAATAATAATATTTTAAAATAGATTGAAGCATATTTAACAGGTCGGAGGCGCGTTGTACGCGTTCGTAATTGTGTGTCAGGTTTCTTGGGGGTATTTTCTGGGGTACCGCAGGGTTCTTGCTTTATTTTAATGATGTAGTTACAGTTTTTCAGCCGCCAGTGGTGTTGAAGCTTTTTGCATATGACTGCTTAGTGTATACACCAGTTAGCTGTAAAAACGATCAGGTGAATCTTAACCAGTGTCTCGAAGGTCTTCATACTTGGTGTCAGAAATGGAACATGAAAATTAATTATGCCAAAACCACCTTCGCGCACATTACCCGAAAGAAAAAGGTTGTTTCCTTCGAGTATCATATTGGAAATCTGTCTGGCTTGTTTTCTTTACGTTTAAAGATTATGCGGCGCATATCACAAAATTCGGTAGTGAGCAAAAGACCTGCGCGCTACAATATTATTACGAAGGTATGGGTTTATTTACAGGTGATTATAGATGAAAGGACATGAAGGGAGCAGCCGAAGGCGAAAACCAGTCCGGTACAATGAACCACCCAGTTCAAGCGTGCGCTCCACACCACCTCTTTGTCTTCTTCTAACCCCCGCGCGTAGCCGCGACATTTTGCCCGGGGCAGACGAACGTCGCCGAGCGAGTTAAATGGGGCGGTGATAATACTGCTTGAGGCGAACCACATGAACAACTTGTGTCACGCGCGAGCGCCGAATATTTGGAGTCACTTAGGCGACAACGTAGCTTACGTCACTTAGGCAAGCGAGAATGACGAAGGGCCTAGAGTAGGTGGCGAGAAACTTGCGTTACAGCCATTTTTTGCGACCTGGTGTCCACAGCCAAACATAGTCACCGGGCGAAAAGCTCACGGGAATATGCCGGGCATCGTAGAGGCTCTTGCTGTGGCCTGGTGATGACAATGTCTTCAGACGTGCGAGTCGCCGGGCTTCTTCTGCACGACACAAAGTCTGAGCGATGGACAGGTCTTCATGATGCTGGAAGGGCGGAAGAGTGTCCAGAAAGCTCAGTGGATTGCGTACGTAAAGCAAAAAGAACGGCGCATATCCAGTAACTTCATGCTTGGCAGTGTTGTACGCGTACGTAACGAAAGGCAAGACGGCGTCCCAGTTTTTGTGGCCAGCGTCGACATACATGGACAGCATGTTGGTAAGGGTGCGATTCATCCGCTCAGTGAGACCATTAGTTGGCGGGTGGTAAGGAGAGGAATGCCGATAAGAAGAACCACAAAGCTGCAGAAGTCCTTCAACAACGTCGGCAGCAAATTGCCGTCCACGATCACTGATGACAACCCGTGGAGCACTATGACGTAAGATGACGTGGTGCAGCAGGAAGGAAGAGACATCAGCCGCTGTGGCAGATGAAGGTGCTGCTGTTTCCGTGTAACCAGTTAAGTTATCCACGCACACTATAATCCACCGGTGACTAGAGGATGTCTTCGGGAGTGGTCCGAGCAAGTCAATGCCAAATTTTTCAAAAGGCGACGTCCGTGGCGTGACAGGTTGCAAATAACCTGCAGGGCCAGTCGCTGTTTGCTTGTAGCGCTGACAAACAGCACAGCTGATGACGTGCTGCTTCGTTGTTTTCGAGAGTTTCGGCCAGTAAAACCTCTCTCGGAGCAGGTGTAGTGTGCGTGCGAAGCCAAGGTTGATCGAACGTGATGTCATCGTGCATCGAACGAAGAACCGCAGAGCGCAGGTTTTCTGGCACTACCAAGAGCAATGGAGGGCCGTTAGCTGAGTAATTCGTCTTGTACAGCAAACCATTAAAGATAGTAAATGGCTACCCTGGTGAATCATGCGCCGATTCCGATAAATGTTTCAAGGCAGGGTCACGCTGTTGCTCGCTCTTGAAGCTACTGAGGTCTGGAAAGTCGCACGAAATAGAAACTAAATAGTCGTCGAAGTCATCGTCCTCTGCGTTTGCGTACGGTGACGGGAGGCGCGAGAGGCAGTCAGCATCCGTGTGGCATCGTCCGCTCTTGTAGGTAATTGAAAAGCTCTACTCTTGAAGGCGCAACGCCCAACGGGCTAATCGGCCGGCTGGGTCGCGGAGCCCAGCAATCCAGCACAGTGAATGATGGTCAGTCACTATGGTGAACTCGCGGCCGTGCAAATACGGCCGGAACTTCTGAATGACGAAGACAACTGCTAGGCACTCCAGTTTGGTGACGGTGTAGTTCTTCTCCGCTTTGGTAATTGTCCGACTGGTATAAGCGACGACATGCTGCCGACCGTTGCAGATCTGAACGAGCACAGCACCAACACCAACACCATTAGCATCAGTATGCAGTTAGGTGAAGGCAACGTGATCGAAGTGCATCAGGACCGGTCCGGAAGTCAGTAAAAAATTCAGTTGCTGAAATGCAGCCTCACAGGAATCCGTCCACACGTATGGCGTGTCCTTGTGAAGAAGGGACGTCAGAGGAGAAGCAAGCTGTGCGAAATTCTTCATAAATCGTGGAAATATGAGCAAAGACCCAAGAAAATTCGGAGCTCTTTCACCGTCTTTGGTTGCTGAAAGTTACGAACCGCCGCAATATTTCGTGGATCTGGTCGTATTCCCTGGTTGTCGACCAGAAAGCCTAGTACAAGAGCTGCACGCTCACCAAAGTGACACATTTTGGAATTTAAAATAATGCCAGCTCGCCGTATGCATTCAAGCACGATCGATAAGCGGTGATTATGCTCTTGAAACGTCGTGCCATAATAAATAATCACGTCATCTAGATAGCACATACAAATTTGCCATTTGAGTACGCGGAGCACTGTATTCATAAACCTCTCTAATGTGGCCGGAGCGTTGCACAAGCTGAAAGGCATAACGTTGAACTCAAAGAGGCCGTCGGGTATTACGAAGGCTGTCTTCTCCTTGTCCGAGGGGTGCATAGGAATTTGCTAGTATCCTGACCGCAAGTCATCGGAAGAAAAATAGGACGCGGAGTGCAGACAGCCGACGGCGTCATCTTTACGTGGTAGTGGTACACGTCTTTTTTGTAACGGTCTTGAGAAGGGCGATAGTCCACGCAAAACCGCCACGAATTGTCCTTATTTTTGACGAGAATAACCGGAGCTGCCCACGCACTGCATGATTCTTGTACGACTTCTTTTGGGCAGCCCAGAACTCAACGACCAAACCCTGGCCGTCCAGAGTGCCCGCGATCGGGCCGTCAAGCTCGGCTTGGCAGTCCCTATACGTAGGACTAGCCGGGTGACACGGGGTCTTCCCTGCGTCTTCTCTGGACCTAAATATAGTTAATTCACTCACTCACCCACTCACTTCGTTCCGCAACATACCTTGAACCTGCTCGGCGATGATTTTCCTCTCAGAAGGCGAAACGCGGTAAGGCTTCTGGCGAATTGGCGGCGCTTGCCCGGTATTGATTCGATGTTGCGTACGAGACGGCGGCGGCGTATTGGTTGATTTTTGGTCTTCCGTTAAATCAAACACTGAATCGTAACTTGCCAACACCTCTTGAAGGAAACGCCGCTCAGCAGAAGGCAGCGACTTGTTGATTATGCGCTCAAAGTCAAGGGAATAATCATGGTAGGATTCAGAATGGGATTTCGCTCCGGCAGGCGACAGTTCCACGGTTTGGACAGTCATCGTAGTTTCTTCGGCAAAGTTTGCCAGTTTAAGTCCTGCAGGCAGATATATCGGTTGTGTTGAGACATTTATGGTCCACAAGTGGGTAGAGCCGTCGACGGCGGGCACGAGGCAACGAGGTACTATCAGATTTTTCTTGAGCGCGTTGTTAAAATTAGGCTCACTAAACCATAGCAGGATCTCTTACGAGGACGAGAAGAGTGTACGGGTACGAACAGTGCTGTCCGTGGGGCACACAAACATCTTGCGACACCGAGAAAACATCCGAGGTATCATTAATGAATTCAGTCACGGGAGTACGCACGGCGCTGCGCAGAGAAATGGTGCCATTACCACAATCCAAAGTAGAGCACTGCACGGGCCGATTTTAGCGTGCTGTGCGTGCTGTGCGTGCTGTGCAATTCGCGTGCTGTGCGTTAAAGTCTCCCAGAAATATAAGTTGGTCCTTTCCTTTTAGAAGGCCCAAGGCATGCACTAGTATATTCTCGAAGTCGTCGTGTTTCTCTCTGGGAGGGCTATACACATTGACTATCACCGGTTTCGGTTGGCCGCGTTTTCGAGGCCAGACCGTGATTACGTGATGTTGAATGGGTTCGTTCCCTGCATAGCTAATAGAGCACTGCACGGGCCGATTTTTGCGGCCCGGGCCCGGCCCGGGCCCGTTTTTACATTGGGCGGCCCGCCCGAGCCCGATCAAAACTTTTATGGCGAGACCCGGGCCCGGCCCGGGTCTCGGCCCGACCCGGGTCAAGGCGGTCTTGATAAAGGTGATCGTACTGCGGCCTCGCCCCCATCGGTCGCACCAGCTAGTTTCCTAGCAGTGGCGGTGACCGAGAGCGACGACGCGGTGACGGGGATCGCCGTTGTCGCGTCGGTGCCGGGGGAAGGCTGCGGTCGGACATTGGGGAGTCAGCTCGTGTTGCCGTAGTTGAAAGGAACTGGTAAACGACCATGGCTCGTCTGCGGTCGTAGGAGGGGTGCAGGCATTAAATCGCGGAGCTTGCTGCTGGCGGTGAGGGCAGTACCTAGCGATGTGTCCAGGCAGACCACAGTGGTAGCAAGTGCGGGAGTCGCGATTTGTCGTCCCCGGTGAGAACGGGCTGGCTGGTTGGTTGTAGACGGGATAAGGAGCCCGAGTAGGAAATCTTTCTGGTGGAAGTGGCCTACGTCCCTGATTTCCGAGAGGGCGCGTGTTCCTGCTTTCAAACCGCTCGGTATAGGTCACACGAGGTTCCGGATAACTCTGGCGAGACCAAGTTGTTTGTGGTGCATGAGGGCGCTGGTCAAAGGCGCATTGATGACACTCATGAGCTGGATCGGCAACTCGAAGCAGAGCAAGCTCTTCTTTGACTACTTGCCGTATTACCGAGATGTCGTCATCAGATGGGACTGTCAAACTTGCAACGGTGGTGACATTGTCTCTAAGCGCTTAAATTTTGGTAAAATTATCCGCATTTTAAGGGCTTCAAACGTCTGACAGTGCTGCCTTAGGTCGGAAGGGGTTCTCAGGTCTTCTTTCGTTAAAAGAAAATTATAAACATCTTCTGCGATTCCTTTCAGGAGATGCCCCACTTTATCCTCATAAGACATTGTTGCACTCATTATTGCGCATAATTTTATAACAGCCTCAATGTAAGTTGTGCATGTCTCGCCCTGCGTGAAAGCGACTGCTCAGCTTTCTTCTTTTTTAGACATTGAGTCCCTAAAGCACTTCTTAAATTCTGCGACGAAATCGTCCCAGGTTGTCAACACGCTCTCATGGTTATCAAACCAGAGAAGTGCGGTCCCGGCAAGAAAAAATACCACGTTCTCGAGCTGCTTCGTAGTACTCCAGCGGTTATGGCGACTCACTCTTTGTTAGTGCTTCATACAGTCTTCCACATCTTCATCCGGCTTCCCCGTAAAGGTGCTTGGATGTCGCTCCGGTGTCCCGTAGACACTCTTTTTCTGGAATCGCATAATCTACTACCTAAGATACAGCATGGGTTTAGGCGCGGTTTTAGTACGACAACGCAGTTAGTTGAGTTTACGCATGACATTTTCCTTAACCTTGATGTTGGCCACCAGGTTGACGCTGTCTTTATAGATTTCTCGAAAACATTTGACACAGTATTACATTCTTAACTTCTTGCCCAACTTAATGCTGTACTAAATAATTCTCAGCTGGTTCATTGGATTTCTAGCTTTCTCTCACTTCGCTCCCAATTTATTTCTGACAGCTCGACTAACTCTTCTGCTATTCCTGTGACATCTGGAGTGCCCCAAGGCTCCGTTCTTGGGCCACTGCTTTTCTTAATCTACATAAATGATTTGCCTGTAAACATCTCTTCTAACATTCCTCTTTACGCCGACGAATGTGTTTTATATGAAGTGATTCACTGTTCTCATTATCATTACCACACCCAGGAGTCATTTGCTAGGTTTTGCAGTTGGTGCCATACCTGGCAGATGAACATTAATTTCGATAAAATCGCCCGCAGGGGCGTCTGCGTCAGCAGGCGTTTGGTGTGTTGCGACACCACGGACCCGAGCACATGAGGGTTGGCCCCTCCCGCGTTTAACCGTACGTGGCTTAGCCCTGTCCGGGGAAAGGGGGATCCTGGGGGTTGAGCCGATGCCGGGTGCTTGGACCTTTACGGCCCCCCGGCGGAGGCAACACACCTATTTGGCCTCTGCTTCACGTAGACGGCACCCCCGGACTGACCCACCTGGGGGAAATCGGTGGTCGCCTTTTCCTATCCCCCTCTCCAACCTTTTGCTTTCCTGTCTCCTTTCTTTAACTATCCTATCATCTCTTCTCTTCTGTCACTTCCTAATTTTCATAGGCGGCTTGGGTTAACCTTGTGTATGTGCCCTCCCTTGGGTATAATATATTAGGTTATAGTGGCAATGTACGGTTGGCGCCTGCAGCCTTACGCGTTAAGCACTGCAGCGTCCCCTAGTTGGGCTCCGTGGTGGGTGGCCGCCATTGCCGCCGAAATAAAACAAACCGTTATGGGAACACCAGCATTTCCCCGGCTACTTGATCGTCACCCTCTAAAGAGGGGACGCACCGATGAACTTAGCCTGTATTCCAACCGACCAAAAAAAATCTATCCGAAATACCATGTTGTAGACAGTGAAAATGCTTCAAAACCGGCCAGATCCATTTCTCCATTCATAGTTGCGAAATCTTTGACGGAAGCTTTAGGCTCAGGTTACAAAGTGATCAAAATGGCTAGCGGAGACCTTCTTCTTGAGGTCCCTCAGAAACAACAGTACGAGAAACTCGGCAACCTTGTGACTTTCGGTAACATACGAATTTCTGTATCACCACACCGATCAATGAATAGCTCACGTGGAGTCGTATCAGAAGCAGACCTCCTAGAATTATCAGAAGCAGAACTCCTGGAAGGGTGGAGAGATCAAAATGTCACCAATGTAAAACGTATCATCAGACGGGACAACAAAGAAATCCCCACCAAACATCTTGTCCTCACATTTGGATCTAGCGTTCTGCCTGAAACCATCGAAACAGGATACATTAGGTTAACTGTTCGACCATACGTCCCTAACCCTAGACGGTGCTTCCAATGCCAAAGATTTGGCCATGGCTCACAGAGCTGTCGTGGTCAAATAACTTGTGCAAGGTGTGGAGTACAGGGCCACTCCTCCGACAACTGTACTGGCACCCCTCACTGTTTGAACTGCAGTGGTGACCACGCATCCTACTCACGTTCCTGTCCAAACTGGAAAAAAGAAAAGGACATAATCACCCTAAAAGTAACAGAAAATATTTCTTTCAAGGAAGCCCGTAAGAGGTGCTCACTTTTCCACAACACATCTTATGCTGATGCGGCGCGTCGGGGGGCAGCGTCGCAGCGGCCACTGCCACCTGCCCAGCCCGCACACAGCGAGCTGTCGCTTGTGGCCCCTGCCCTCGGGGTTGAAGGAGCTAAGCCTACCCCACCCAACCAGCAAAGAAGCCCGGTTACCCTAGGGTTACCGGCACCAGAACAGTCCACGGCGGCATCCTGCGCTTCGCGTAGCGAACCGGCAGGACCGCCAGCAGCGCCCACGGTGGGTGCAGTCAAGGCTGCCTCACCCTCTCCGGCCCCTGCTGCCGCTGGCAAGAGCCGGCGCAGCTCAGGCCCAAAGACAGCCCCATCAACCTCCGGGCTGGTGGGCGCAAAGGTCTCGTCCTTCGCGGCGAGACTTTCTGGCGAAATTTCTCGCTCGCAAGAGCGCGTGTCCGGCGCCCCACATGAGGCAATGGACACTACACCCATCCCGACGGCGCACCAAGCGCCTAAGGAGCGGCGAGGCTCCCTTGACCGCTTCAGAAAGGACAAATCCCGCGTTACAGGGCCCGGAAAGGGCTCTGTAAGCTAAGGCAACACTTCCTTTTTTTAGTACACACAGCACCAATTTACTTTCAGTATGGAAACACAAATCATACAATGGAACATCAGAGGCCTTCTGAGGAACCTCGATGATGTGCAAGAACTTCTCCACGAACACAATCCAAAAGTGCTGTGTGTACAGGAAACTCACCTAAAATCGGAACATACAAACTTTCTCCGACAGTATGTTACGTTTCGTAAAGACCGCGATGATGCTCTTGCATCTTCAGGCGGTGTTGCCGTTATAATTCACAAAAGCATAGCGTGTCAACGTTTAAAGCTGCAAACGCCACTTGAAGCAGTGGCAGTTCGACTTGTTCTCCTAAACAAACTCGTCACGATTTGCTCGCTTTACATACCCCCACATTACCATTTACACAAACATGAATTTCAGTCCTTTATAGACGAATTGCCAGAACCTTATCTTGTTCTTGGGGATCTCAATGCACACAGTGGTCTGTGGGGCGACTCTCGCATCGATGCGCGAGGCCGTCTAATTGAAGGCTTTCTTTTCTCATCCGGTACGTGTCTGCTGAACAAAAAAGAACCTACATATTATTGTCTTGCAAACAAAACTTTTTCTTCTATAGATCTCAGCATAGCTTCTCCATCCATATTTCCTGAACTTGAATGGGAAGTTATAAAAAAATGTGGTTGATCCCTCTTATATAGGAATCGGTATAGAACACGAAAGTGAAACGTGTCTTCACAGAAGTAGTGTAATGTTTATTGCACATTGATATATAATGTCTATTGGTGTTTTGTGGCTAAAGCGCCCTTAGGCGTTGATGCACCCACGCTGACGCCTGGTGGCACGTCTCCTCCATCACGACTACCAACGTCGATGACCATGAGCAACCGTCGTGCATATGGAAGCTGCACTACGCTGCACACGCTAGCACAACGCGAAAGACGAAGCACGTAACTGACACACTAATACAACGCGCAAGACAAAGCACGTAACTGAATCGTCACCGAGTCAAATCAGCGCGTACAGCGCGTCGTAATTGCAGCCTCCGCGATCAACTTCAGAAACATTTTCAGAGCTAATTGCGGAGGCCACGCTCCGCTGTGCTGAGTACGGTGAACGCCACCTAGTGTTGGTAGTGCTTCTTGATGCCAGCGTCCCTTCGAATGCTGGCATCGAGGCGTCGTAGTGCTGAGACCACCGAAGCGTTCACTGTCGGTGCGCGTTAGTGTCATAATGCAGTACACGGAGAAGTGTTAGATATATAAGGCGCGTCTGTGTAGCTCTCTGCAAATGCGTTTGTGGCGCAATGGGTTAAACGCTCGGCGATCTATCGTCGCGGACCGAGAGGTCGTGGGTTCGATTTCCAAATTTTGCATGTATGTGGAACTTTTTCTTCTGGTTTCTTTCTTTGTATTATGTTCGTGTACATTGTAAGCTGACGTATTTCCGTGACGGAAATACGTCAGTGAAGTCTTGGTGGACCCCGGCATAAAACACTTTCGTGTTAAAACCCTTACGGGAGCGACCATTTCCCCATACTGCTGAGAACACCAAGACAATACGAATCTCCACCACACGCTCCCCGGTGGAAGGTCGATGAAGCGGACTGGGAGAAATTCCAAACACTTACCAGTACGCTCTCGTGGGCTGATATTTCATCACTCGGAATTGACGGTGCCGTCGAATATTTTACTAATTTCATAATTGATTCAGCTGTTAAATTTATTCCCCAAACAAGTGGACTTTCTAGCAAACGCCGTGTCCCGTGGTTGAATGAACAATGCCGGAACGCACGTAGGCAGCAGAACAAAGTATGGAGGCAGCTTCGCGATTTTCCTACTACTGAAAACCTCGTCAATTTCAAGAAAACAAAATCCCAAGGTAGGAGAACGCGCAGACAAGCCAGAAGAGACAGCTGGCAAAAATTCTTATCAAGCATCAATTCGTACACGGATGAGGCCAAGGTTTGGAACAGGGTCAATATAGTAAGAGGGCGACAAACAAATCCACCTCCCCTGGTACACACGCAGGGAGACAGCCTGGAGGACCAAGCGAAACATCTGGGTGCACATTTTGAACATGTGTCCAGTTCATCACACTATTCTCCAGCATTTATAAAATACAAAACAGCAATAGAAAAACAAAAACTAGACCGAAAGAGCACCGGGAACGAGCAATATAACATGCCTTTCTCTCTTGCAGAGTTGCATGCATCACTCACCTGTTGCAAACAATCTGCCCCAGGTTCTGACCGCATACTATACGAAATGTTGAAAAACCTGTCCTCTGAAACGAAGAAAACCCTTCTTTGTCTATAACTCTATATGGACCTCCGGCGAGATCCCCTCTGCCTGGAAAGAGGCCATAGTGATCCCTATCCTAAAGCAGGGCAAGGACCGATCGTCCGTATCCAGCTATCGGCCCATATCTCTAACAAGCTGCATCTGCAAAGTCTTCGAGAAGATGATAAACCGCCGCCTGATACATTTCCTAGAATCAAATAAGCTGCTTGACCCATACCAATGTGGGTTTCGCGATGGCCGATCCACCACTGACCATCTGATACACATAGAGGCTCAGATTCGTGAGGCTTTTGTCAACAAGCAATTCTTCCTGTCTGTTTTCCTCGATATGGAAAAAGCATACGACACCACGTGGCGGTTCGGAATACTGAGAGACCTCGCACACTTTGGAATACGTGGAAATATGCTGAATATCATTGAAAGTTACCTGTCCAACCGCCGATTCCGTGTCCGTGTGGGTAATGCCTTATCAGTACCATATGTGCAGGAAACTGGAGTACCACAGGGTGGTGTGCTCAGTTGCACCCTTTTTATCATAAAAATGAACTCTCTGCGTCTGTACATCCCACGCAACATATTTTATTCAGTATATGCCGACGATGTACAGATAGGGCTCATCTCATGTAACCTTGCAATCTGTGAGCGACAAGTTCAACTTGGTCTCAACAAGCTGTCTAAGTGGGTAGACGAGAATGGGTTTAGGCTTAACCCACAAAAGTCCACATGCGTCCTCTTTTCCAGAAAAAGAGGTCTGCACCCTGATCCCAACATCGAGATGCAGGGTGAGGGTCTACCTGTAAAAACGGAACACAAATTCTTGGGCGTATTTCTAGACGCGAAGCTAACATTTATCCCACATCTAAAGTACCTAAGAAACAAGTGCATGAAAACAATGAACATCCTGAAAGTGTTGTCTCGCACTGCGTGGGGTAGTGACACAAGATGTCTATTGAATCTCTATAAGAGCCTCCTCCGATCCCTTGTAGACTACGGTTCCATTATATATCACTCTGCGACGCTGAGCGCCTTGAAGATGTTGGACCCTGTCCACCATCTGGGTATCCGCCTTTCTACGGGTGCGTTCAGAACAAGCCCCGTAGAAAGCCTCTACGCTGAATCAAATGAATGGTCGCTCCATCTGCAGAGAACGTACTTATCCTTTGCATATTTCCTAAAAGTGAACTCAAACAATACGCACCCTACCTACACAACCATAAATGATCTGTCCAGTGCCCAAACCTTTCAGAACCGCCCCTCCGTGAGAAGGCCCTACGCACTGCGAGTAAGAAGTCTTGCCGAAGAAATGGATGTGTCGCTCCACGAGCACAATGTCATGCCCGCTCCTGTACAGCTGCCGCCATGGCAGTGGCTGCTGATTGACTGTGATCTGTCCTTCATTGAGGTCACAAAGCATGCGCCGGTCGTACATATCCGTATGCACTTCCTCGAATTGCAGCACAAGTACTCTTGTCCAGAATATTTTTACTTAAAGTCGCTCGCTGGCGTGTCCATACTTTTCGGCTGCTGGAGCTCTACACCCAAATACAACCATCTTTACAGCGGAGGCCTATGCCATCCTGGCAGCGGTTAAACACATCAAACAGTTAGACATACCCAAGGCAGTCATTTATACTGACTCTTTGAGCGTATTGAAATGTTTAAAAACTCTAAGTAGGCACAGAAACCCCGTAATTGTAGCTCTTTATTCCACCATTTGCACCGCGTATGTATCGAAGCAGCAAATTGCGCTCTGCTGGGCGCCAGGGCACCGCGAGATCGAAGGGAATGAGTTGGCCGACAAGCTAGCCACATCCGTTCGCACAGACGCTGCCACTTCACCCATAGCTGTCCCTGTAATGGACCTAAAACCCTTTCTCAAGAAAAAGGTCAGGGCCTACTGGCAACGTCTGTGGGACAGAGAAACGAGCAACAAATTACACACTATCAAGCCTCATCTCGCTCATTGGCCACCAGAATCGAAGACACGCCGCACACAAGTTACACTTTGCAGACTCAGAATAGGACACACATACAGTACACACGCATACTTATTGTCCGGTGGCGATCCGCCTGTCTGTGATGAATGTGGCGAGCCACTCGGTGTACTTCACGTCCTCCTGCAATGCCCTGAACTGGAGCCTCAGAGGAAAAGACATTTTTCATTATCATTACGGCACAATCTTCCATTGCATCCATGTATGTTTTTGGGCAATGAACCTCTTTTTGAATACCAATCCGTTTTCGCGTTTTTAAAGGATATACCTAACTTTCGTGTTATATATGCAGGTGACTTGTAGCACGGCCTCTCTGGAGAGGCCGCTGCTGCGGTATTTTTGTTATAGAAAGCACGTGCCTCCTGGTCTTTGACTGCAAAGGCTTCCAGTAGGCGTCGTGCTACTTTTATATTCTTAATACTCTAAGCACCATGACCATTTCTCATCCGTTCACTACCCATAGATCATTCCACACGTCACTGCCATAATTCTATTCGATATATGATTTACGCTTCTATACCGCGATTTGTTCTTAAGCCCCTTTACAGCCACATTGCATCCTGTCATCGGAACTCACTGATCCTGGCAAACATACCATTCATTGTCTTGGCGCTCTTTGGCCACACTTGGCCCTTGCGCCACAAAACACCAAATATCATCATCAATTTCGATAAAATCGTCCTTATGTCCTTCTGTAACAAATCTTCTCCTCTTTTTCATTGCTTCTTCAATAACCGAGCCGTGGGTAGGGTGTCTGAGTATAAGTATCTCGGTGTCATTTTTACGCATAACATGTCATGGTCAAAGCACATTGATTACATATTGACACGTATAGATGTTTATCTTTCACCGGTGGCCGCTTTCCACCGGCTAACAAATGTTAAACGTTATCGCTCGGCGCAGGACGCGCCTGTATCGGAAGTTTCTAGAACGTTATCGATGCTTCTTTCCATCGCCTGTTTTCACCGACGCTTATGTCATCTGATTGCATGACTGACGCGAATTGTCTAGAACTTTCTGGAAGACACGCGGGCATCAGGGATTAATCTAGAACCTTCGATGACTCAGGTATAAAAGCCGACGCGTTTCGCCGCTGATCAGATTTTCGACGATCGCCGACTGTGTTCGCCGCTATCGTTCTGCTTTGAGTGTAGCTTGCTTTTGTGGGCACAGGTTCGCCCAATAAACAACCAGTTTCGTCATACACAGTTTTGTGACTGTTTTCTCTACCGTCACTACTACGTGACATCTGGTGGAGGTGCTAGTTCGTTCATGCACCGAACGCCCCCGCAAAGCCGCGACCCAAGCCCGAAACCGGAGAACGAGACCAACGTCGCCAAGGACCAGCGAGCTAGCCGTAGGCAGCAAGGACTTGTACCGGAGTTCGGACTTCTTCCAGAAAAGACCACTGCAATCAAGGCCAAGTCAACGACCAAAATGGCAGCACCAGCGTCCCCCATCCTGCTGCAACAACCTCGGGAACCACCGACCTTCCGTGGATCATCGGCTGAAGACCCCGAAACCTGGCTGGAGACATACGAGCGGACCGCGACGTTCAACAAATGGAGTGACGATGACAAGCTGCGCCATGTCTATTTTTCGTTGGATGACGCTGCTCGGACCTGGTTTGAGAACAGAGAGACCACCCTCGTTACGTGGGACCTTTTTCGTGAAAACTTCGTGAGGACCTTCACGAGTGTCGTACGAAAGGAGAGGGCAGAGGTTCTCTTAGAAACCAGAGTGCAATTGCCGAACGAGAACATCGCTATCTTCACGGAGGAGATGACTCGCCTCTTCCGCCACGCCGACCCCGACATGTCTGAAGAAAAGAAAGTTCGGTTCTTGATGCGGGGTGTCAAAGACCAACTATTCGCCGGATTGATGCGCAACCCGCCCAAGACTGTCACCGAATTTCTTTCTGAGGCTACAACGATCGAGAAGACGCTTGAAATGCGCGTCAGGCAATACAACCGCCGTGCCCTGACCAACTACGCCGACGCTCAAGCGCTAGGCGCCGACGACCTGCGCGAGACCATCAGAGCGGTCGTTCGCGAGGAGCTGCAGAAGCTCTTTCCAAGGTCGCAGCCTCACGTGGCATCTATCGCCGATGTCATCAAAGACGAAGTTCAGCGCTCACTTGGAGTTCCCGATGTGCAGCCACAATCGCCTCAACCCCAGCCGGAAGCGCTGACCTACGCCGCCGTCGCCCGTCGTCAAGGCCCCCCTCCGCGCTCGCGCCAGGGCCCCGTAACGCCGCAGTTCCGTCGTCCACCGCCGCCGCCGCCGCCGCCAGCACGCCCGCCCGTCGCCCAGCGCAGCTACCAGAGGAAGACGGACATTTGGCGCGCCCCTGACCACCGCCCGCTCTGCTATCACTGCGGGGAAGCCGGCCATGTCTACCGCCGATGCCCATACCGCGAGATGGGCCTACGAGGGTTCGCCGTCAACGCGCCGCGTCCACAGCTTGGCGAGCGACCACGTGACATCGCCGACTACCTCGCCGGAGCCCAGTGGCAACCACGACGACCCTCACGCTCGCCGTCACCGGGACGCTACATCTCGCCGCATCGCCGTCAGTATACCGGTCCCACCCGGGGCCGATCTCCGAGCCCTTACCCGGGAAACTAAAGGCAGCAACCGATGGAGGTGCGGTTGCTGTACGACGCAATACCGAAGATCCTCCGCCGCCACCGACGACGACAACTCACGCATCATCACAACGAGGTACCAGCACACCGCCTAGCAAGAGCCATGACGACAACACTTCGCCGCCGAAAGAAGACCTACCGACGCGACGTAGCAGCAGCGAAGCAAGCCGACGTAGCCGTGATCCGACGCCACGACTTAACCGCAACGCCAGACGACGGTCTACCGACTTAGACGTGGTAATCGATGGTCATAGCGTCACCGCTCTCGTCGACACTGGAGCTGACTATTCCGTCTTCAGTGGCCCGTTCGCCGCCAAGTTGAAGAAGGTGAGGACGGCCTGGCAAGGACCTGATATCCGGACAGCGGGAGGCCACCTAATAACGCCGGCTGGAATCTGCACAGCGCGAGTCACGGTTAACAATCGCACTTACCCGGCGAGCTTCGTAATCATGCAGCACTGCTCCAGGGACGTCATCCTAGGCATGGACTTTCTAAACCAACATGGTGCAGTCATCGATTTAAGGTCCAAGTCAATAACGCTTTCAACCCACAACGCGATACCACCGGATACAGACATCAGTTGCCATGCCTTGAATGTGCTAGAAGAACAAGTCACCGTTCCGCCTCGCTCCAGTGTAATGATTTCCGTCGGTGCCGAAGTGCCCGCAGATATGGAGGGCGTCATCGAGGGCGATCATCACTTACTGCTCGATCGTGAAATTTGCGTCGCTAGAGGCATAGCTAAGCTACGTGAAGGCAAAGCAAGAGTGATGCTCACGAACTTCAGCGACGAATACAAGCACGTTAACAAAGGCACAACGGTCGCCTACATCGAGGAAATAGTACAAGCCGGCAGTGCTTTTGCCTTCACGGATTCTAGTGCACCTGCAACGAAGACTGTAGTACTTGAACAAACTTTCGACGTCAATCAGAACCTTCCTTGGCATAAGAAAGAACAGCTAAAAGCTCTGCTCCGGCGATACAAGGACTGCTTCTCGTCGTCGTCAAAAGTTCGACAAACCCCGGTCGCCAAGCACCGCATCATAACCGACGAATATGTCCGCCCACTCCGTCAGAGCCCGTACCGAGTTTCGGCGCGCGAACGCGAGGCCATAAGGCAACAAGTCGACGAAATGCTACGCGACGACATCGTCCAGCCGTCCAAGAGTCCGTGGGCGTCCCCCGTGGTGTTAGTGAAGAAGAAGGATGGAACCCTACGTTTCTGCGTCGATTATCGTCGCCTCAACAAAATCACGAAGAAGGACGTATACCCTCTCCCACGGATTGACGACGCCTTGGATCGACTCTACAACGCAAAGTATTTTTCGTCGATGGACCTCAAAACCGGCTACTGGCAAATCGAAGTCGACGAGAGAGACCGGGAGAAGACTGCCTTTATAACACCAGACGGACTGTTCGAGTTCAAGGTCATGCCGTTTGGTCTTTGTTCGGCACCTGCGACTTTCCAACGGGTCATGGATACAGTACTGGCAGGCTTGAAGTGGCAGACTTGCCTCGTCTATTTGGACGACGTCGTTGTGTTTGCCTCAAGCTTCGAGGAACACCTCCGGCGCCTTGAAACAGTTCTTCAAGCTATCAAGACCTCCGGACTCACGTTGAAGCCAGAAAAGTACCGCTTCGCATACGAGGAGCTCTTGTTTTTGGGCCATGTCATCAACAAGTCTGGAGTGTGCCCTGACTCACAGAAAACGGCGGCCATCACTGACTTTCCTCCGCCCGCCGACAAGAAGGCAGTGCGTAGATTTCTTGGCCTGTGCGCCTATTACAGGCGCTTCGTCAAGGATTTTTCACGGATCGCCGAGCCACTGACATACCTCACGAAGGCCGACGTCGAGTTCAAGTGGGAGACGCCGCAAATCGAAGCATTTGAAGAACTGAAGCGACGCCTGCAATCGCCGCCCATTCTTGCGCATTTCGACGAAAACGCCGATACCGAAGTCCACACCGACGCAAGCAGCGTAGGACTCGGCGCCGTGCTTGTGCAGCGGACTGACGGACTAGAAAGGGTTGTAAGTTACGCTAGCCGGTCGCTATCGAAGGCGGAATCAAATTATTCCACAACAGAAAAGGAGTGCCTCGCCATCATCTGGGCTACATCAAAGTTTCGCCCCTACCTCTATGGCAGGCCCTTCAAAGTTGTAAGCGACCACCACGCCTTGTGTTGGCTAGCTAACTTGAAGGATCCTTCAGGTCGCCTCGCACGATGGAGTCTGAGACTTCAAGCATTCGACATCACCGTCGTCTACAAGTCCGGCCGAAAGCACTCTGACGCCGACTGCTTGTCTCGCGCCCCCGTCGAACCGCCGCCACAGGACGACCAGGATGACGACACTTTCTTGGGACCCATCAGTGCCGACGAATTCGCCGAACAACAGCGAGCCGACCCGGAACTAAGGAGCCTTGTAGACTACCTAGAAGGCAAGACCGTCACTGTGCCGAAGGTGTTCAGGCGAGGATTGGCGTCGTTTTTCTTGCAAAACGACATTCTCCTAAAGAAGAACTTTTCGCCTCTCCGAGCCAACAACCTCCTCGTGGTACCCTCAGCGTTGCGTCCAGAGGTTCTGCAAGCTCTCCATGACGACCAAACGGCTGGACATCTCGGTTTTTCTCGCACGCTCGCGAGGATACAAGAAAAATACTACTGGCCTCGCCTCTCTGCCGACGTCGCCCATTACGTAAGGACATGCCGAGACTGTCAGCGACGCAAAACACCGCCGACAAGGCCAGCCGGACTTCTACAGCCGATCGAACCACCTCGCCGACCATTCCAGCAGATCGGGATGGACTTACTTGGGCCTTTTCCGACGTCGACGTCCGGGAATAAATGGATCGTCGTAGCTACGGACTACCTCACCCGCTACGCCGAAACAAAAGCCTTGCCCAAAGGCAGTGCCGCCGAGGTAGCCCGATTCTTCGTTGAGAACATTCTCCTGCGTCACGGTGCTCCAGAAGTCCTCATCACCGACAGAGGCACGGCCTTTACGGCAGAACTAACTCAAGCCATCCTGCGATACAGCCAGACAAGCCATCGCCGGACCACCGCCTACCACCCGCAGACGAATGGCCTCACCGAGCGCCTAAATAAGACCATCGCCGACATGCTGGCAATGTACGTCGACGTCGAACACAAGACGTGGGATGCCATCCTTCCGTACGTGACCTTCGCATACAACACGGCCGTGCAAGAAACGACGCACATGGCGCCGTTCAACCTGGTCTACGGAAGGAACCCGGCAACGACGCTTGACGCCATGCTACCGGACGTCACCGATGAGGAAAATCTAGACGTTGCCACCTATTTGCAGCTTGCCGAAGAAGGTCGACAGCTCGCCCGCCTGCGCATCAAGAACCAGCAGAAGACCGACAGCCGACACTACAATCTACGACGACGCTACGTCGAGTACCAGCCCGGCGACCGTGTCTGGGTCTGGACTCCGATACGCCGACGAGGACTTAGCGAGAAACTGTTGCGTCGCTATTTCGGACCATATAAGATAATCCGACGTATTGGCGCACTGGACTATGAGGTCGTGCCAGACGGCATTTCGCAATCACAGCGGCGCCGCGCACGACCCGAAGTCGTCCATGTGGTGCGTCTTAAGCCTTTCTACGCCCGCTGACGAACTTAGGTACTTTGTTACTTTATTTTTTTTTCTTTATTACGCGTGGTTTTGTTTTCGCTTTCACATTTGTTTGTAGCATCGGGACGATGCTTTTTAAGGGGAGGGTATTGACACGTATAGATGTTTATCTTTCACCGGTGGCCGCTTTCCACCGGCTAACAAATGTTAAACGTTATCGCTCGGCGCAGGACGCGCCTGTATCGGAAGTTTCTAGAACGTTATCGATGCTTCTTTCCATCGCCTGTTTTCACCGACGCTTATGTTATCTGATTGCATGACTGACGCGAATTGTCTAGAACTTTCTGGAAGACACGCGGGCATCAGGGATTAATCTAGAACCTTCGATGACTCAGGTATAAAAGCCGACGCGTTTCGCCGCTGATCAGATTTTCGACGATCGCCGACTGTGTTCGCCGCTATCGTTCTGCTTTGAGTGTAGCTTGCTTTTGTGGGCACAGGTTCGCCCAATAAACAACCAGTTTCGTCATACACAGTTTTGTGACTGTTTTCTCAAACAAAGCACTAGGAAAATTAGGTTACCTGCGTCGTACACTATCCAACTCTCCAAAAGATACTGCGCTACTGTTACAATAATTGTTAATCCGCCCTGTTATTGACTACGCATCTATCGTTTGGAACCCTTATAAGCAGTTTGAGATTAACAGACTGGAAGCGATTCAGAAAAAAGCTGTAAAATTTATATGTCACCGTTACGATCGCGACTTTTCACCCTCTTCTGCACTTCGTTCCTTGAATTTAACTTCGCTCTATATACGTCTCCGCATCGCATCATTAGGTTTTTTGCACGTCATCATCAACTCGTCGGCTACACTTAAAAAAAAACCACTATACCAACCATGCGCGCGAGTCATCGACGAGATGACATCACAACTTAAACTTGCTGCCCTACTTTGCACGCAGTAACATGTTTAAATTCAGCTTTTTCCCTCGTTTCACAGAAGACTGGAATTCCTTACCTGGGTCTATTCACTCATGCCCATCCCAAAGTTTTGTATCCGCCAACCAAGATGTATGGTCTTAGCACATCATCCTTATCGTTGTACGGTATTATGCTTTGTATTGTCCCCTCTGTTAACCCACTCCTGCTATAGCGCTCATTGCGCTGCAGTATCTACAAATAAATAAATAAATATAAGCAAAACAAAACTTCAAGAAAGTATTATATTTACAAACTCCCAAAGCGTCAAAAAAGCCTCGAAGTCAGTCTGTAAACACGAAAATTCTGTACTCATTAAGCTCTATTCCGTTTTATGTAGAGCGTATATATCTAACCAGCATCTCATTATATACTGGGTGCCTGGCCATAGAGGCATTAAAGGGAATGTGTTAGCAGACCAAATGGCCACATCAGCTACATCACACGCCATTAACCCTACAGCTACTGTTCCTGCAATAGATGTGAGGCTTTTCTTGTGAAAGAAACTGTGAAGCCACTGGCAACGCTTGTAGGATGCTGAAATAAGCTTCACTTGATTGAGCTACAGTTAGGTTTCTGACCTTCCAGAACGAAAACACGATAAACTGATGTCCTGTTCTATCGTCTCAGAATAGGACACACATATGGCACCCATATTGCTTTTTCTGACTGGCGATGAACCACCAACCAGTGGTAGAAGTGTAACACGAGAACAAGGTTAGAGCAGGAGCCAACGTTTCGACAAGTGGACTTGTCTTCTTCAAGGCACCATATGCTCTCGACACGGTATATATAGGTAGGGTTCTTCTAAAGGGGAGAGAAGGTAAGGCGGGTGGGTGAGGTAACGAGCGAAAGTGTGTTATCGGCGAGTAAAAAAAAAATTAAAACGGGTGGGGGGGGCGTAGATATATAGATGAAAGAACTAAAGGATTGAGTGAAAGCAAAGGGAGGTTTTTGTGCGCCGGAACACCATTTTGCTGCCGCTACTTTTATTCTGCCTGTCAGACACGACAGTTCACTGACCTCCAGCAAAGCAGACCCCCCCGTCGTCCAGACTCCTTTCATGCACAGAGGAACCTGCCATGACATGTCAAACTGCTAACACATGGCGCTACCTCAAACTCCTCCACCGACTATCAGTAGCGCAATATATTTCTTTTCAATTCTACACCCTCGCCAATAACACACTCTCGCCCGTTACCTCACCCACCCGCCTTACCTTCTCTCCCCTTTAGAAGGACCCTACCTATATATACTGTGCCGTGGAGAGCATATGTCCCCTTGAAGAAGACAAGTCCACTTGTCGAAACGTTGGCTCCTGCTCTCACCTTGTTCTCGTATTACTCATCGTCTTGAATCGCCATCTCCTGCATTCCCCTTGTTTTCCCTGGATTTCAACCAGTGGTAGATGTGGTGAGAGGCTGATCTTCCTCCTGGAGTATCGGGAAGACAAAACCGAGAGAAACATTTTTCTCTAACTTATCAGAAGGGTATTCACTCGGACCCAAAGGCACGCCTCATGGGGCAGTGTTCTCGCCCTTGTTGTTCAACCTAGCCCTCAGACAACTGTCGGTATCCCTGTCGGGAATCGATATACCACACGATATACGCCGATGACATTACCATGTGGTGCACCGGCGGCAGCGAAGGGGAAGTGGAATCGAGCCTGCAAAAAGCACTCGACCGTACTGAAACCTTCCTCGATGGCACAAGCCTACGATGCTCGACAACCAAGTCTGAGCTACTTCTCTACAGACCGGTCCGCAAAGATCGTAAACCCAGGGGTTGGAAGCCCCTGGATGAAGTCGACATTGAACTATACACCAAAAGCGGATCGAGCATTCCTAGGGTCGACACCCTAAAGGCGCTGGAAATGTTCATCGAGTCTACCGGAGGCAACATCACGACGCTCAGAAAAATCACGACCAAGACAGAGTGCATGACATGATTAATCAATAGAATCTCTAACAAGAGGAGCGGTCTAAAGGAGGACAATCTCCTACGGCTATTCCACGCATTATTAATGAGTCACATAATTTACGTGGCTGCAATGCACAAGTGGTACGCTTCTGAAAGGCACAAGCTGCACACGCTTATCCGTAAAAGCATCAAAAAAGTGATTGGAATACCAACAAACGCCAGCACGGACCGCCTTCTTCAACTAGGTGTACATAATACACTCAACGAAATCATCGAAGCTCAGGAAACGGCTCAAGTATCACGACTCTCTAGCACCCCTGTGGGGAGGGAGATACTCGCGGTCTTAGGAATCGGCTCCACTGTAGCAATGGACGTACATGTGAAATGTCAGATCACCTACGGGACAACATTATGGTTGCTCCTTTTCCCAAAAAAGTGCATCCACAACACAATGCGAGCAGGCGCAAAGCTAGGGCTGTGGCATTGCTCCGGAGGATAAAACCCTCGCCTCACATGGTAACTTTCGTTGACGCGGCCCAGTACGGACACACATCGGACTTCGTCGCAACGGTAGTTAATCACGACGGACACATCACTTGTGCGGCCTCCAAGAGACAGCACCCCGGCTAGGGCAGAGCAGGCTGCGATCGCTGTGACACTTCTCGACGATGAGAGAGCGGAAATATTTACTGACTCGAGGGCGGCGGTTCGGGCATTTGCCTCTGGTACTATCGCCGAGGAAGCTCATCGAATTCTCAAAGGCAAAGTCATCCAGCCACATACAATCACGTGGTTCCCGGCACATCTCGAACCCCAACTCGACTCCCTCCCCAACCTCAATGACATCGCACGCGTCCGAGCGCGCGAACTAACCCTTCGCGCTGACGCCACTGCGAGTCGAGGCTCCGTAGATTCTAGGCTCGTCGAGTTCCGTGACACTCTCTTCACCTTCAACGAGGTTACAAAACACTACTTGGTAGGAGACTATACCCTCCCCCACACAGCACACTCACCAGACCTCAAGCTGTCACACTACGCATGCTTCAGACGGGATCATATCCCAACCTGATTTTATTTCACTACATCAATCCAGACTGCTTTAGTCCAGACTGCCTTAGCTGCGGACAACGTAGTACTTCAGACCACATGCTCTGGGGATGCCCCTCGTTACAGAGGGGCCCGCATCGATACACTGCAGAAGAGTGGAGCTCTTCTCTTCGGAGCTCCGACCAGTCACGCCAATTTTGAGGCTGTCCAGAGAGCTCACGATGCGGCGTTGGAGCTCGGTCTCCCCGTCCCGACGTGGGTGTGGCCCGCGGCTTCGTCGCCTCCCTGAGAAGGGGCAACGGAGCTTCTCAGGACCTTCATTAAAGTTCTTTGTCTGTCTTTCTGTCTAACATACCACTATCATGTCCCTCTCCATCCCGTTATGTTTCTTGGCGAAGAACCGTTTTTTAACACCAAAGCAGTCCAAAGGTTTCTTGAATGACGTCGTATTACATGTAATAAGCCCGATAAATTCGTAGCACATCCTCTCACCAGAGGATGCTGCTGCGATATTGCTTAGTATAGCACATGCCTCCAGGCACTTGAGTTTCAAGGGCTCTGGTTAGGCAATAGTGTGTCTAGCCAATTTTTTCCATCTGACATGTTTTCTATACCGTATCATTCTTTCTCAGTGCATTTTCACGGCCATAGTACACATCATTAGTTGTTGCTTTAATCTTATATGTAGATTTTACGCACTTTACAGCGACTATCAGCCACGTCACACCTACTTCTCAGAATTGATCACTCCACTGCGAACTCACTAACACTGGCATGGCGCTCTTTGGCCATACCTGGCCCTTGCGCCACAAAGCAAGCTCAGCTGAGCAGAATTTTGGTGAACGTGAGACAAAGCAAGCTCGGCTGAGCAGAATTTTGGTGAACCTGAGAGAGAGAGAGAGAATTAACTTTATTAAAGGTCCTGAAGGGGCCTGTGGGCACCCCTTACGGGGGCCGGCCCGGTGGCTCCGCCCATGTGGGGACTGGGAGTCGGAGCTCGCCAGCCACCTGTTGGGCCTTCTGGACGGCCTGGTGTTGAAGGTCTGGGGTCCATTTTTCCTTGAGGAAAATAAAAACTGATTCTGATTCTGTCGGGGCTCCTGAGGTGGTTGATCCAGTCGTCCTCGGTGGCAGGAGACCCGAAGCAAGCGTTTAGCGCGGGACACTGCCACAGCATGTGATCTAAGTCGCACTTTGGATTTTGGCATTTAGGACATTCTGGCCTTATATCTGGGAGGTATTTGCTGCATATATAGGGGTTGGGGTAACTGTGCGTTTGCAGCAATCTAAGCGTTAATTGTTGTGCTTTATTTAGTGTTGGGTGAGGTGAAGGGAATTCTTTTCTCGATAACTTATACGGCGAGCAAATCTCGTGATAGGAGAGGAGTGGCTCCGGGTGCGTGTTGGGGCTCCCGGTCGGTCAGCCGGCCCGCGTCCCCGGGCTGCGCGTAAGATCTCGCGCGAGGTTATGGGCCAGCTCATTGCCGTTGGGGACCCCTGGTTGAACGTTGAGGCTTTCATGCCCCGGGAACTGGTGGATGTGCTTGTCTTCGTTTATTTGAGCGGAAGCTAGAATGCTTAAGGCCGCCTGGCATAGTGTACCGCGGCGGTATGCCAGTGCAGCGGGTTTGGAGTCGGTAAATATTGTGTCGCGCTGAGGGAGGGCTAGAACAAGGGCAATAGCCACTTGTTCGGCCTCGCAGGCTTTCTTTGTTTGTATGGTAAGAGCATTGAGGGCTGTCCCGTCTGGGGCAACCGCCGCAGCCGCAAAGTAGTGTTTGTCTGCGTATTTAGCGGCATCTACGAAAGCCACGTCTTTCGCGTGTAGGGTGGCCGCTTTTGTAAGGCTTGAGTGCGTGCCCTTCTTCGAGTCTGGTTATGCACCGGGTGCATATTGCTGGGGAAGGGTAGTACTGTGATTTTAGCACGAAGGTGTTGCGGTAATGGTGTTGGGTCATTGACTTCAGTTGGGATAGGAAGACTTATGTGTGAGACGACGTCCCGGCCCGCAGCTGTCGAGGACAGGCGTATGAGCTGGGACATTCTTTGTGCTTCTGTGATTTCTTTGAACGTATTTTGTACCCCAAGGTCTAGCAGGCGCTGCGTGCTTGCCGTCATGGGTAGACCATGTATTCGTTTCGTGCATTTGCGGATGAGGTTGTTCACTTTAGTTTCATCGCCTTTGCTCCACGGGTGAGCGCAGGCAACGTAGTGAACGTGGCACATTAAGAACGCGTGAAAGATGCGTAGTAAGCTCTCTTCTGTGAGTCCCGCGTGTCTATTAGCGACGCGTCGGGTGAGGTGAATGACTGCATCAGCTTTTTTGATGAGATGTGTGACTGTTAAGTCGTTTTTGCCATTCTCCTGCAGGTTAACGCCCAGAATTCGAACCGACGACACTATCGGGATATCCGAGCCGTCCGTTGTGGAGAGGTGTATATTTGGTTCGCCGTTGTTGCCGCCGTGTTGCGGTGGCAGAAGCAGCAACTCGGACTTAGCTGCCGAGAGTCTGAGGGCCGTGGACTTTAAAAAGTTTTGTACTGTATTAATTGCTTCCTGAAGGCTTGCTTCGATTTGTGCGTCGCTGCCTGCATTGCGCCAAAGAGTAATATCGTCGGCGTAGAACGCGTGCTCTACGCCTTCGATATGTTTCAGCTTTTGCGAAAGTTGTCTGATGGCTAAATTGAAAAGAAACGGTGAGAGCACCGAGCCTTGCGGGGTGCCCCGCGGGCCTAGGTTGTAGGTGTGTGAGTTGAGATCTCCAACTTTAAGTGTAGCCGTTCGGGCTCTTAGGAAAGAGCGGACGTATTCGTAGAAGCGTCGACCTAGGCCTGCCTCCTGAATCTCGTGTAGTATATGAGCGTGGCTTACGGTATCGAAAGCTTTATCTCTAAGTCGAGAGCTAGAATTGCTTTGAGGTCTTTACTCCTTACTCTTAGTAACGTCTCCTGCAGCATGAGGAGGACGTCCTCCGTGGCCATAGCCGGCCTGAACCCGACTTGATTGAATGGGAAGAGGTGCTCTTGCTCTGCATGTTTTGTGACTTGGCGGAGAATGACGTGCTCCATGGCCTTACCCACACAAGATGTGAGGGAAATGGGTCGTAGAGAGTCAAGCTCCAGGGGTTTGTTCGGTTTGGGAATGAGAATGACGGTCGCGGCCCTCCATTCTGGCGGGACGCTCACTTGCTTCCAAACCTCATTCATGTGGGTGGCTAGTGATTCAATGTCATTGTCAGTCAGGTTGCGGAGTAGCTTGTTGGTGACTCCGTCAGGACCCGGGGCTGACTTAGTGTTGAGCTCTGCTATTACCGCGCGTATTTCAGCGCTGGTTATAGCCTCCTCAAATGGGTCGTGAGTGGCCCCCGCGTACGGTGGGTAGTCTTCATGCGAGCTAGGTTCTGTGCATAGATACCGGGCTGCTGTAGCTTCTAAAATCTGCGCATCTGTAAGTTGCTGCCCTCGCACTTTGTGTAACAGTCTATCTAGGGTTAGTCGTTGCTCTGACTTGGTGGGCTTGTTGCCGAGCAGGTGCTTGAGAAGGTCCCATTTTAGACCTTTTCTCATGCGTGCGCCGAGCGAATTGCACACCTCATTCCACTGTTGGCATGCTAGTGTCTGGCTGTACTCTTCGATTTGTCGGTTGAGCAATGCAGTTCTTTTCCGTAGCCTACGATTGTGTTTTTGTGTTCTCCATCTTTCTTGAAGACTTTTGTGAGCCTCCAGGAGATGTGCGAGGTGGCTGTCCATATGGTCGATGTTGCGTGCGTGTTGGAGAGATGTTTTTGGTAGCTTGTTTTACGTCCCGCTGTAGTCTCGTAAAGTGTTCAGCGAGGGAAGAGTAATGGTTGGTGTCTTGTTTTCGAATTTGCCTAAAGTAGTCCCAGTCTACTATTTTAAAGTGTCTGGGTTCGGGGCTGTTTATATTGAATGTAGTGCTACAGATAAAGTGATCGCTACCTAGGTTAGCTTGCAGGTTAACCCATGTGGGATTCGATACGTTGCGTACCTGAGACAGAGCAAGCTCGGCTGTGCAGAATTTGCTGAATGTGAGTCATAGAAAGCTCGGCTGACTCGAATATTACTGAATATGAGCCGGAGCAAGCTCGGCTGAGCCATTTTGGCGAGTCTGCACAAACATGTCATTTAATTTCACCATGGAATAAATCAGTAAATAGTTGCATCTCCCAATCGAACAAAAAGATTGATATACACAAATTACAAATTGTCTGTGCATATCTTGCAAATTCTATTATACTTAAACAATAGATTCAGTAATGACAAGATGTTATTATGCAAGCTTATGGAGTAATACGTGTAACGCAAACTCATGATGAACTTTGCTTCTCGTTGAGCGTGACCTATGCCTTGTGAGATGTCTGCACACTTGATTAGCTGTGGATGTGCAAGAATCATCCACACTTGGATCCACAGGGCAGTGGGCTGGTCAAGCTGCATGTGAGCAGCTTTTTTCCCTCTGTCCTCCAATCTAATATGTATGATGGCAAATAAACTTATTATTATTATTATTATTATTATTATTATTATTATTATTATTATTATTATTATTATTCCTTTAAAGGATGCTATCAGTTGCAGGAAGGGATGCAACCGGCTGAGTTCAGTGCACGATTTTGATTTGCGTTTATTTAATGTGATATCCACTATTGTAAAAACAAGGTGTTTGCCTGCTTTCCACATTGCTGCCTGTGTTTTACATGAGGGACAGAGAGATTGAAGCGAGGAAAGTATGTGTCACGAGCGAAAGCAGACGACGCTTGGTGCGTACGTGGCTTGCGCCTTGGCGCCGAGCTCGCGCTCGCGAGGGGGGCTCGAGCAATAAAGAAGAAGGGTCAGGCAGTCCCTTCCTGGTCTCCACTGTGTCTGGATGCGTCTTATGCCGCCCCGGAACCCATAGAAACCGACGGCCACAACGGCACGTCACATTTGGCGCCCAACGGCTTGGGGTGAGCTATGAAGACGTTTATTCCTTTTTGATGTGGGGTCGTCGCTCGCTGCGCGTTCCTTTGGTCGAACCACTGCCTTCAGGACAGCGTCGGCTCCGTAAACCCAACATGGCGACCGCCCAGTGTTCCATCGATGTGTTCGAACAGTTGGATGACGCCGCCCGGGTGGAAGCCTACAGGACAGCCGTGTCCGAAGCAGGTGCCCTAAAAACCGAAGTGGATCAGCTCCGGCGCGAATTGGAAGGACTGAAAATAATGTTTTCGAATGGACACGATTGGCGCTGAGCCGTGCTCCCTCAGGGGCTGCAGAAGATAGCGCCAATCCTTTCCCTTTCCCTCAAGAACCACTTATCATCATCATCACGACTCCGTCAAAGAAGTCGACGCACCAAAGCCACCTCTTGACCCGCAGTTGCAGGCAAGTCACGACTTCTTTTGCAACTTACTCGCTCCAATTGTGGAACGCATCGAGCGCTTGGAGTCGAAAACGCGTGAGGACTCGGACGCCGAATCCTGCCAAAGTACGGAGACGAGCGCTGCGTCGATAAATCTTCAACGCGGCTCGGGAAACAAACGCGGCAAAGCTAAAGACGACGCTACTTTATGCATCTCTAACAGCTCGGGTGAAGACGCTCGCGACCGACTTTCAAGTTTCGCAGCTAGCTCCTTACCGCATCTTGGGAAAGATGTCACCGCTTGGTTTCATCAAGTTGATTTTTGTTTCAGAACCTTCAGCGTTCATGAAGAGGTCGCGATACCTTTCATTATCTCCAGGCTCCCAGCTAAGGATTTCACATGGATGCGCCACCACGCAAAGATGGTCAATATCGCTACTTGGGCTGATGTGAAGGCAGCGTTCCGTCGCCGTTACAACATAGACTGTGATGTAACCTCTAAGCAGCGAATGTTCGGAGCTACACAACGAGCTGGAGAGTCGTGTACAGACTTTGCTTACCGCAAGTTGGACCTCATGGAACAATGCAATTATCCAGTATTGCAAAAGGAGAAGTGTCAGGTCATCATGGCTACGCTTTCAGACAAGGCCAAGAAACACTTCTTTGACAAGAATTTTGAGAAATTAAATGACATGATAGACTCTTTTCTGCGCTTTGACCAGATCAGCAATACCGAGGAAAACGTTAAAGTTCTGGTTGCGGTTGAACCTCCCACATCGCAGACCACGGAACGCCCCGTTTTGGTAAAGCGTTCGTCTCGGAAGTCTATGCGGAATCGTCAGCGCAAGGAGAGCATGGAGTCTAGCGGTTCCTCAGAAAATCAGCTACCCCAGAAAAACCTACCTCAAAGGGAACATGAAGTGAAGCCGCCTCTGAAGAATCCGACTTATTATTCACCACTTGTTTTTAACAGATCTCAAGGGAACACCTCCAGGATTCGTAAACTATGCTTGAACTGCTCTAGAAGCGGACATTTTGTCACACAGTGTCGTCTGCCACTAACTGCAGAATTTTTGAAGTGGCAGGAGGAATTTGAGTCCACCAGCCCAAAAGAGCAGGGAAACGATCAACTGGTGACGCCAATGCCCGCGAGCAGTCATCAGTGATTGAGCAGGTGTCTTGTTCTACAGAAGCGGGTATTTTTTCCGTTCCTGTCATCATCAACGGACAAACGTTTAAAGGCATCTTGGACTCAGGTGCTGTGAAAAGTCTGATTACAGCACCACTGGTTGAGAGACTCAAGCTAATTATTGAGCCTTCGTCCCTGCGTTTGGTAGGAGCAAGCGGCCATCACTTAGAAAACTTGGGTCAAGTCAAAACTGTTGTAACAGTCGACGGCCAAACATTACAGCATGAATTTGTCGTGGTTAAGCGGCTACCTCATGACGGAGTGCTTCTAGGCGACGACTTCCTACGGGCCTCAAGAGCCATCATCGACTGGGGTTCACAAAGCTTTGCTTTGTCTGTTCCTCAGATGTTACAAAAGATCCACCTCATTAGGGAGCAAACACTACCTGCTTTATCGCGGAAGTTAGTTCCAGTGGACTGGCATCGCATGTCTAGAGATAAAGATTGTGTGATGGTCATCACAGGAACAAAGCTCTTGTACGACCGCTATTCGGTCATTGTGGAGCCCATGGTTGCAGATGCATCCGAAAAGATAGTCAAGGTTTTGCTTACGAACTGTTCACCCCAAGCCATCGTGCTTCCATCTCAGATGACAGTTGGAGTCGTAGAAGAAGCAGGGGGAATAGAGGACATTGAACTCTCTGTGGAAGACTGTCAACAGATCCTCCAAGTTTCATGCCTGCCTTCTCCTGAGGATCTTGATGAACCACCAGCCTATGCAGTTGTTGACCCGCAGCATTGCTCAATCCAAATTGGTGACGTAAACTTTAACGTTGGCACAACGTTATCCTCAAGTGAGCTGCAGGTCGTGAAGGAGTTGTTGGCGCAGCATGCTGCTTGCTTCGCACAATCAAGTACGGATGTAGGCTCATGCAAAGTTGAGCAACATTGTATTCCAACTGGGGACGCAAAACCTATCTCCCAACGACCTCGCAGATTGTCTCCTGCGCAACGTGACCTCGTCAAGAGTCTGATCAAGGACCTCATCGATGCCAACATAGTCCGGCCTTCTCGAAGTCCTTGGGCTTCACCGCTGGTCCTAGTAGCGAAGAAAGACGGGAAAACACGCATGTGCGTCGATTATCGACGGCTCAACGCACTGACTGAAGATATTGTTTACCCTTTTCCAAGGATTGAAGATGCCCTGCAGGCGCTCACCGGAAGCAAGTACTTTTCTGTCATGGACTTCGTGTCTGGTTTTTATCAGATAGCCATGCATCCAGATGACATACAGAAGACGGCTTTCGTTACACCTTGGGGTCTCTACGAATTCCTACGGATGCCGTTTGGTCTTAAAGGTGCTCCTTTCACGTGTCAACGAGCCGTCGATACAATCATTGACGGAATTAGGTATGACAATGCTCTCGTCTACATGGATGATTGCGTAGTCTTCAGTCAGACATTTGAAGACCATGTTTCACACCTCAGGGACATCTTTTCAAGGTTCCAGAAAGCAGCTTTGAAGTTCAAACCACAGAAGTGTTACTTCTTCTGCACTGCTATTAATTACCTTGGGCATGTTGTCACAAAAGATGGTGTAAGTCCTGACCCATCGAAACTGGCAGCTGTTCAGATGTTCCGGCCTCCTCGAACCGTACAGGAACTCCAGTCATTCATGGGGCTTACGTCATACTTCCCGAAGTTTATCCGTAACTACAGCGTTACCGCTGCACCTCTACGATCCCTCCTAAAGAAGAATTCTGCTTTTTCCTGGGAAGAGGATCAGCAAGTAGCCTTTGAGACATTAAAGTGCGCTTTGTGTCAGCCGCCTGTCCTCAAACTATTCTCAGAGAGAACGGAATTTAGGGTGCAAGTACACACAGACGCATCTCGTCTCGGCTTAGGAGGTCTGTTGCTGCAAGAAGATGAAGAGCGACGATATCGCCCAGTGTTATACCTGAGCAGGGCACTTAAAGGCGCAGAGGTCAATTATTCTTCGACGGAACTGGAAGCCCTCGCTGTGAAATGGGCATTAGAACAGTTGCGACCATACTTGATAGGCCGCAAATTTCAAGTTGTCAGTGACCACCACGCCCTTTGCTGGATTTTGCGCTACAAGGAAGGTAACCAACGTCTCCTCCCTTGGTCGCTGATTTTGCAGGAGTTCGACTTTGACGTCACTTACAAATCGGGAATCCTGCACAGCGCACCAGATTGTCTCTCAAGGACACCTCCCATTGTTCCAGAGAAAGGCCAAATCCTTGCTGTATCCTATCCACCACTGCGATACTGTGGCAACATGGGTGAAGAACAGCGTGAGGACGCATTCTGTGCTAAAGTCCTGGATCTGCTTAATGGTGCATTGGGCACAAAGAAGCAACAGAAACGGGCCCAAAAGAAATTTTTGATGCACAATGAGGTACTGTACAGGAGAGATCAAGGTCCGGTCAGCAGTCGATTTCTCCTCTGCCTTCCTTCTCAGCGACAGGCTGAGGCACTTCGAGAAATGCATGAAGGAAGGTACGGTGGCCACATGGGCATCAGAAGAACATTCGAAGCGCTGAGGTCCAAGTACTACTGGCCAAAGGTCTATACGGATGTCAAACGGTATGTGAGTCACTGCGACCTTTGTCAGAGGATGAAGATGTCGACATCGCTGCCTTATGGATTACTACAACTGATAGAAGAGCACAGCCCTTTTCATACAGTTGGGATGGACATCATAGGACCATTCAAGAACTCTCGAGGATATAAATATATCATCGTAGCCATTGACTACCTCACGAAGTTTGTTGAGGCAAAACCCTTGAGGAATATAGAAGCCACGACAGTTCAAAAGTTCATTGAGCGCAGAATTGTCTTGAAGCACGGATGCCCAGCCACGATTATTACAGACCGCGGTACTCAAATGATGGCACGATCTACTGAAGCTTACCTCAAACATCGTGGCATCACACATGCTGCCATTACCGCATATCATCCTGCAGCAAATGGCTTGTGCGAAAGGGCTAACAAGACTATCAAGCAGATGATTGCCATGACTACCGCCGGGGGAGAAAAGTGGGCTGATGTACTCCCATATGTTGTATTTTGCTACAACACCGGGTACCAGGACACGGTTCGCCAAACTCCATTCTTCTTAGTTTATGGTAGAGATCCAGTGCTTCCACTAGACGTTGTTTACAGCCGCCTAGAACTTGAAGAACTGAAAGAAGATTCCAGTTATGGCGCGGTAGTGAGCGAAAGACTGAAAAAAGCTAGAGAACTTGCGGCCGCGTACATCAGACTGGCACAAGAAAAACAGAAGGACTACTTCAACAAGCACCACAAGGACGTTGTGTTCGAAAGAGGACAACTAGTGCTTCTTAAGGCTCCACCCTCCGGTGTTAAATCGACCACATGGTACAACGGCCCTCACAAGGTAGTGAACAGACTGTCTCCCGTGAACTACGAGATCGAACTTGCCGATAACATGGGAACGGACATTGTGCATGTGGAGAAATTGAAGCCCTACCTGAGCCCAATTGCAGAGATGGAACAACCTCGTGCATCGGACTAAGCCGTACATGTGTCTGACGCCGTATGGATGCAGTGAAGTGTGTGGTGTAGTATAGTTCCAGTGATTACATTTATTTACGTGTGTAAAAATGGGACGACAAAGCTTGCCCTTGTAAATAGTTACTGTTGTATGATTGCTCTTTAAGTTTGCTTATGTTTTAGATAATTCCTGTTGTACCATTGCGAATGTTATGTGTTGTGTTTTTAGTGTTGTAAACAGTCGGGACGACTTGTTTCAAAACCCGGCCATGTCACGAGCGAAAGCAGACGAGGCTTGGTGCGTACGTGTCTTGCGCCTTGGCGCCGAGCTCGCGCTCGCGAGGGGGGCTCGAGCAATAAAGAAGAAGGGTCAGGCAGTCCCTTCCTGGTCTCCACTGTGTCTGGATGCGTCTTATGCCGCCCCGGAACCCATAGAAACCGACGGCCACAACGGCACGTCACAGTATGTTTATGGCGGAAGTAGTTTTTAGAATACTGCAATATGTTACGACGAGCAGAAACAAAAGAAATTCAATGCACTGAAGTAAGTGCAATGTGCAATTACCATTTAAAGTGAGGGTTAATACGAGTACAGGTGCACTAAGGATACAAAGTCTGCCACACCTTAAATGTTTATTCGTTTCTGTGCAGGAGAAAAATGATACATAAGAAAAAAAGAAAACTTTAAATTATGCTTATCTCGCATTGAGCTTAGAAAACAAATCGAGGAGAGTGTTTATTCCTAGTCAAAGTTGAATATGCTATTGTTGAAACCTCATTACGATATATAGTTTGCACGCTCACGTTGCGAGCGTGATAAGCAGTCGCGTCTGGCAGCGTAGGTAACAGAACCTTGAAATAAGATAATTCAATGGGGAAAATACTGGTGAAAGCCGAATCCAACAGACTGAAATTACTAAATGGCTGCGCGTATAGCATGACGTTGAAACGTCGGATATTACGCTATGTCGTATCTCCTTGACTAGGCCATTTGATTTTTACTTGCATGTTTTTTTGTTTTCTTTTTAATTGCTCCGTCCGTAAAAGCGTGCCGCTCTACAACTGTGGTGTTGGCGTATATCGGATTTCGTTATAGCTTCTCTAAGCTATAACGAAATCCGATATTGTAAATGCAGGCAATGCACGCAGGCATAAACTTTTTCTAATACAATCCGTTCTGGAATACCAGATTAGTTTGTACGTGGACGCTTTTCAAGTACTTTATTATTTTTGTAGAATAACTGGTTTTAAATGGCTCCTAATAGGATGCTCTCATTTGTTTAATACAGGTACAGTACTAGGTTAACCAATTAGGATGCTTGCTTTCATTTCCAGGAAAGGAAACATAACATCCGTTTCAGTTGCATAGGTTTTTTTCTTAATCTGGTGGTGGGGCAGCTAGGAACACAAGCATGTCAACGAGATTGGCCGATGGTTAGGATTACGTTCCTACGTTACGCTTGCCACTAGGAATAGAAAATTCTAGCGCTCTGTTTTGTTATCAAACAAACGAATGCACTCCAAACAACGTATTTAATGTTTGCAGTGGGGCTACGCCACCGCGCTACTTACTGCAGCATATTTATTTAGGCTCCTGATACAGATGCACCGCATACAAACAGCCCGAAACACAGGACGAGAAAGTAAACGACACACATTTGTTAGAATGCTATGATGCTACGTACACAAGTTACTGCAGTTCCTAAAAAATTGTGGTGTAGGCTTTTCCGAAATATCCTGACAGGACTTCTATACATAATTACAGCACACGCGTAGGTATGGATGAACAAGACTAGCGCTAAGATTGAAGTTCACAACAGACATTCCATTGAACGTTCAGTAATCGCACACAGATGAATTGCGACTTCCTTCAGGGGCAGACGGGAGCTTTCGGGTTGGTGCTTGCTGCTAAGCTTGGTGCAAGAATAGCGTTAGGAGCAGGCACCACTTATGTGCACTCACGAGCAATATCGACACATCATTTCCTCAAAAGTTGACGCTGAGCTTGGGTAGCGCGAGGATATCTCTGCGCTGGCACTGCGACTTCGCGGCAGCCGCATTCAGAATACTGCATGAAATGGTGAGGGTAGCTATACGGGCTTGTTGATAGGTCATTTTGCAATTTGTTGTAGCGCAGGCTGAACGACACGGCTATAAAAGGCACACGAGTTAACGCAAAGCGCTGAACGACCAGCTGCGAATAACTGTTTACGTCCACCATGTTTCCTCGCAATGACCATGCAGAAACCGCTGTTGCGCACTCCAAAACCAATTTAGACGTCAACACGTTTTTAAATGACAAGGCATGCGTATTATTTGCTCTTATAAAATAAATTAAATAAACAAAGCTAAATAGACAAGTTAAAAGGAACATCGCGCATGTGTTCCCCGTCAAGTGAACAGAGTTTCTTTTTGTTCAGGCCTCCTCCATTTTTTTTGTGTATCTCAAGAAAAATGGAATAAACTTGAATTGAATTGAAAATGTGAAACAGGCTTTAGGCAGCGCGGCGAACTCATGGCGGTTGCTACGGCGTGACTTCAGAGCATCCGGTTGGGCGTTTCAGCCAATCGCGTTCAATCTCGGCTGCTAGACGCTATGCCTTCTAGGTTTTCAATATACGCGACCGGGTACTCCTTGATTGTGCCCAGCAGCAGTTCCAGAGAGAACGCAGCTGATTCAGACATGGTGGACGCCATCTGCATTCTCTCGGCCCTATGTTTGCATTGTTTCGCCAGCACGTCCGCCGTATCGGGTTCTGATTGGCTGCGGCCAAAGCGCTCAACATTTCAGCGCGGAAAAATTTGGTCCGCATGCGATCCGGCCAAGCGGCCGCGGATTTACCGCAAAGCGGAAAATACGCGGCCGCATTGCCGAATCCGGCTGTCCGCTTGCCCGCTCCGCCTTCGGTGTGAATGTACTTTTACGCTGCCCTCTATTACAGCAAGAAGACGAAGAATTGCCGTGCCACGCGCGCCTCCATCGCTCCACTTTTGCGTTCTTTTTGCGCGAGCTATTTCTTTGCTATTATCAACACACCTGGCCTACAAAATGCTACGGGTGTATTTCTAGGAAGTACAAATGTTGTACAGGCCTCGTGACTACTTTGCCGTTTCCAAGCTTCAGGTGACATGCGCGCCGAATGCCGTCGTTTCCCGTAATGTTCTCCAGGACACGTGCGAGTTCCCACCGCAGTCTGGGTACGCAATCGTCGCGCACTGGCGATATTGCCTTCAGTAATGCTAGTGATGCATGACACTGGCCTACTTTGAGCGCGTCTGAGTAGTACTAAATATAGCGATGTTGAAAGTCTTTTTGCATTTCTTGACGCTGTATCCATGTTTTAAGCAGCTCAGTATGGGATCTAGGCACTACGGCTACAATTTGTAAGTCAGGAAGTGCTGTCAGTCGCATGCCATGCAAGAAATGGGCAGGTGTCAAGATTTCTAGTTCCTCTGGGGGCGGGTATGAATACGTGAGTGCTCTACCGTTTATTATCACTTCTATTTCAATTAGGATCCTGCTCAGGTGATCATAATCTAGAAGTGACCTTCCTAGCACTTTCCTTAAACTTCATGTCTTTAACTGATCGCTACACACGCTCCCAAAATCACCCACCAAGGAGAACGGTCGCAGAGAATTTCCACGTAATGCGATGAGCTGACAGATAATCGCCAACCTCACTTCCCCGAACAATGTCATATACAGCGAGATGTTAACGAGAAGCACGTTTAAAGCACATGGCATTGTCAGAGTAAATCACATCAGCAAATCCACGACGTGGAACAAAACGCCGAAAAGCCTTTAGAAGCCGTCGGCCGTTGAGCGCATGACAAGCAGTAGGTGAATAGCACGAACAACCGCGCAAGTGAACAACATCTTGTAGGATTTCTGTGTAGGCTCACTTTTCAGGTATACTGGTCCTTTAAAATCGACACCGACAATGTCAAACGGTTTCGGCACATTCATTCGGTCCCCAGGTAGCGACGCCATTGGAGCCGTGCAGGCTTCGCACTTAAGCGTGCACCAGGTACACCGCCCGATCACTCTTTTTACCTTCGTCAACTAGAATCGCACTCAGAGTTCTGCGATGGTCATTGCGACTCCCGCGTGAGAAAACCTCGCATGCAAGCACGTTGCCACGAATTCAGTGGCACGATGGTCACCGGGATGCAGCATCGGTTGCTTGATGCCATCCTGGTCCGCCACGTTCCCGAGTCTTGTTTGAATGCGCAGCAAATTATCCTCCTCCGCAAGAGTGGGGTACAAATGTCTGATTTTAGACGCCTTAGGGAGGTCTCGTCCTGCCTGGAGGGTTGATAATTCAAGGCCGAATCGCTGCTTATGGGCAATGGAAAGGCAATACCTTTCTGAAACGACAAGCTCCGGCGCTGTTAAGTGTTCTTTAGGGGTTCACAGGCCGCGGCTAACTGCGACAAACCTCAGTATCCATTCTGTTACCGTTAGCACCCGCAACCAGGTACTAAGTCGGAAACAGGGTGCGCCGATGTACCTGAAGCATGGAGCGTAACGGTGTCTGCTTATGACTCCTCCTCTCCTACAATTGTCACATTGACAGCAGAGTGCTTGGTCCATTCTTCACGTCTTGCTAACCAAGCTGGTCCTCTCCACCAAATTTCGCTCTCAGTCAGAGACCGGACCGAATTGCTACAAGAAACTAGGTCCGCTGGGTTTTCTTTTGCAGAACAGTGGTTTCACTGAGAAGAGTTAGTACTATCTTGGATTTCTGTAACTTGTTTCTGACCAACTGTTTCCACCTTGAAGAGACACTTCGGATCCAACCAAGAGCCAGCGTCGAATTGATCCAAAAATAGCCTTTCGAAGAAGGAATTCCAAGTGTGGCAGCTACAAACTTCGCAAGTTGGGCACCCAGTAAAGCTCCAGTAAGCTCGATCCGTGAAAGTGAAAGCTGTTACTCGAGCGTTTGACATGAGCATTTTTACAGCTGCTGCTTCATGGTTCTGCCTCAGGTAAGGCACATCATCATACGCTGCGTTGCCTGCATCCGTAAAAGCGGAGACCTCATATGAATGCAAGTCGTTAGTTAGTAAACAAAGTCTGGGCACTGAAAGTGTCTTAATATCAGGGACTTCACTGCACCGCGTATTCCACCCTCGGGCAAGTTCTGTCGGAATCTCGCTATCCCAATCATGTTCTATTTGCCAAATGCGCTTAAAGAGGATCTTGGCACGGATCAGACATGGAGATGAAAGGCCAAGAGGGTCCAACAGACGAGCGGAGGTCTGCAGGATGAACCGTTTCGTTGAGTGAGCTCCTTGCAGACATTCAATAACCGGATCGACGTTTAAACTTAAGTTGTCTGATCGGGTATTCCGCAGTACTCCGAGTATCTTCGTTTGCTCCTGCTCTTCTATGCGTCTTTCCATGTTAGTGCAGTTAGTCGCCCACTTCTGCAACTTCATTTCAGGCTCTGAGAATATTTCTCTGGCATGGTCGTATAAGTCGCAGGCATCTTGGGCAGTAAGTAGTAACGCTGGTGACTATGTCATCTACATAAAAACAACTCGTCGACTTCTCAGCTGTTCGACGGTGCTTTCCGGATTGGCGCTCGAAGTGATATTGCAATGTGGCACTCAGTAAAAAGGGGCTAGCGTAGTTCCAAATGGCACGCGGGTCATGCGGTAATCATGAACCTCATGCATGTCATATATTCCTCTTGGTGTTTTTTCAAACCAAACGAATCTCAGGCCGTCCCTGTCGCATGGCTTGATTCCAGTCTGCAAGAAGGCTTTCTGGACGTCGGCCGCGACTCCAAACTGGTGCTGGCGAAAGCGCAGCAACATCTTCAACATATCGGTGCTGAGGTTCGAGCCTTTTTCCAGGTGGTCGTTCGGCGAAGTCATTCCAGTGCCTTGGTACGACGCATCGAAGACGACTCTGAGTTTAGTTGTGATGGACGATTCCCTGATTACTTCACGATGGAGCATACAGTACTTCAATGTAGTCGCATCCTCGATGACGCGATTTGGTTCCGCATGGCCATTCTTAAGATGCTGTCTGACTGTTGCACCATAGCTAAGCAGAACGTTCTTGGCCTGAGACAGCCGATGAAGGAGGCAGCGGAGCTGTTTGATAGCTACCGAACGATTATCGTTCAGGTCTGCTTGCAGGTCCTACCAAGGCAGACAAACTTCATATCTGTTATCACGCAACTCAATGTTTTCGTTGCAAGCTTTAAAAACTTGATTATCATGGGATGATGGTTCTGTAACATCTGTGATCCCTAAGGCTTCGAGATGCCAAACGTTTTGCCGTTTAAGGATACACCTTCGTCGTTGATGCAGCAATTCGTCCGAAGTACACACACATTGCTTGTGTGTGCAGGTGAACGGGCGCATCGCTGTTTAAGAGTCCTTGGAATTTCTGGCCCAGTACAGTTTCAATTAAAAGGAGGCCTTTGTGTTTACCATCTGAAGTGACGTTTTTCGCGAGTGTCTTCCACAACTGGTCTGGCCCAATTAATAAGCTAATGCCTTCTTCTTGGTGAACGTTTGGGAGGCAAAGGGCATCAGCCAATCATCAGCCGTGATTCTGTAGGCCTTTGATGAATTCGTGCTATTTTATTCGTGATGAACACCGTCGAACTATGTGAGGTTACTTCCACTGGTCTTCGACGAATAATTCGACTTCCACCTTTGTTCCCAAAGATGTTGACGGTGAGGTTGTTCTCTCCTAACGCTTTGAGGCTCATTTGTCTTGAGACAACTTCTTTAATGAAAGTGCGCTGGCTACCGTTATCCGGAATGCCACTTAAGTAGCATCAACTTTTGGCACCCTTTATCAAAGTTCTGGACGTTGGTGGACGCTGGTGTCTCTGTTGGTGTCTGTACCTTGGTGTCTATGGACGTATGGTGCCTATGTTACTTCGCTTATTTCCGTCTGATACAGCATACATGGAGGTACTGCTCGTTATGTGTTCTGGTGGCGTCGTACGTGAGCACGTTCTTTTTTTATTTCATAATGTAAGCCCTACACAGGCTCATACAGGAGTGGGTACGTATAATACAGGCAATAATAGTAAAACGAAACGCATAAAAAACATAAAATGAAAGTCTAGTCATACCTTTACATTGTTAACAGTGTTAATCTAACAGCTTAAGAAAAAAGAGTCAGCGTGTTTTATTTTGTAAGACATATATACATAAAGCATATATGCGTATACTAATGGATACACGTGTGCTCACGTACGTGGGCACACTTGTTCATGAGGTAAGAAACAATTTCAAGAAAGACGTATATTAAAGGGTTAGAACAGCTCGGGACCGTGCCTTTTGTTGGTTGCGTTTAACAAAACAATTCTTCAAGTTTAGCGGTGAATGCTTCCGTTGATAATAGATTCATGCACTCACGTGGTAGATTATTCCAGAGTTCTATGGCAGATGAAAAAAAAAGAATATTTGAAAATGTCACAGCTCGATAAGAAAGGCCTTATACACTTAGCATGGTTGGTTCTGCTGGAATGTTGGCAAGGTGGCCTGAGGTAGTCGTTCCTGTTGATGGCTATGTTGTTGTGATAAAGGAGATATAAAATTTTCATAGCAGCGATACGCCGACGGCTTTCCAGGATTTATATGGCGGCGCGTTTGCGCAGTGCACTCACGCTGTCACTCCGGGAATAAACCAAGAGAAGGGCCTTGTTTTGGGTTGCCTCTAAACGTGTGGTCTGGTACGCTTGGTGTGGATTCCACACTATGTGGCTATTTTCGAGGATGGGACGCACGAGAGATTTGTAGCTTGATAACTTAACGTTGGGTGGTGCTGTTGCTAGCTTTCTACGAAGAAAGCCTAACTGTCTAAACGGCTTCTGGCATGTATCTTTAATATGTGTGTCCCATTTCAGCGTCGCTGCTATTGTTACCCCCTAGTATTTAAACGTTTTTGTTCGGGCAACAGCTGATCCCATGATGTTGTAGGGGAATTGTAATCGCTTTTGTTTACGGGTTATTGACCTACAGGCAGTCTTGTTTAACTTTATATCCATGCCCCATTCCTGGCACCAATTTGCTATACTGGACAAAAAATTTAATTTTACTTAATTAGCCTGTGTTCGTATTGTCGTGTATATGACGCAGTCATCGATCTGCAAAAAGTCTTAATGTCACTCCCGACTCTATATGAAAGTTCAAATCATTTACATATACTAAAATAAAATAGAACCTAGTACAGAACCCTGTGGAACCCCTGTAAAAGAAAATGGGCACGTTTAGCGCCCGTTCTGGAACACATCGAAGAAGCGTGTCTTCTTTGCCAGTACGAGCAGCTCACCTTACGTCAACAGTCCTTTGCTCAGCGTCCCTTGGTAGTACACCTGTAGTAGTAGCCAGCCGTCGACAGAAGACGCTTTTTCTCGACATTATCAATAGGTGTGTAGCAATGCTGCGTTGAATGTGCTTGCTGAAAAAGGACGCACCCCTCCTCCTTCGTCATGGCGTTGTTATTGAGGACTGCAGCTGAGGCCGCCGCCTAACACTTACGGCTGCCGAAAGGCTGCCGTTCAGCGCCGTACGAGACACGTTACTGGGAGGTCGTCTGCTCCCTGCAATATACCTCGATGCGAAGGTACTTGATCAGTTGCTGTATTTCGTGTTCCGAGCTCGGCTGGTCATTGGCACTTGACGCATTCAACCGACACCGTCGGTAATATTCCACTATTATGTCTTGTGGAATTGATTTCGTTAGCACCTTGCACAACATTGCGGCGTAATTCGACTTCGAGACTCCGACTCCTTTGAGGCCTCTGATGTTTACTTGCACAAAGTCGTATATGCTTCTCAACGCACTAACGTTGGACGACGTAGCAACGGGGTGGATAGTGCGGAGGTTTTCCCAAGTTTATTTGTTCAATAATTCGCACGCCTCCGAACCGCTCCTTCAAGATGGAAATGGCGTCCACGTAACTGATGTCTGTCGTCAGTATGCCTACGATAGCCCTTGCAGCCTGGCCGTCTTGCAGTGACCGGAGATAGTGGAACCGATCTCGTTAGGTCTAGCTTAGGAAGCCTCGCTCCGGATCTGACGGGAGCTTTTCTCGAGCTTGTTGGATGCACCAAAAATGAGTCAGTTGGTACATTTTGGGCCTTAACGTCGCCGAAGTCCGGAGGGTTAGCTTCGGGTTGTGATGTCGTAGAAGACCAACGCTTCCCACAGCCCGATTCTTGTGCTCCAGCACAGAGTCAATGTCAGCTGCCATATCGTCATGAGTCATCGCTGAGTAGCACTGACAATTGGGCGAGTTGGTACGGATGCATGGTTTTAGAAGGGCGCAACAAGGAAGACGCTTGTGTACGTGTGTTCCGGCGCTTGTGTACGTGTACGTGTGTCCCGGCGCTTGTGTACGTGTGTTCTTTCGTCTGTCGTCTTCCTTGTTGCGCCCTTCTAAAACCATGAGTCATCGCTGCCAGCTCTGCCTTCGTTGGCCTTGGCTAGCTCATCGTTGCTTTTCCCGAGGCAGTGAAAATTGCAGCGAAGCCCCGCGTCATCGAACTCGTTGCTGGATAAAAGGTCCTCAGCTTCTTTGATGATCTGAGTGCTATGTCGTCGCCGAGCTGCTGTCGCGTTTCGCAGGCGTGCCATGGTCATCGACGAAAGCCGGTCCCGGGTTTTCGGCACCAGTGTAAAGCTCGAGGACCTCGTTGTCCCGTAGACCAGGCTTCGATTACGGTGAAGGACAATGCGCCCGAAGAGCCGAGAGCAGCGCGTCTTACGCTGCCGTTTATTTCCGCAAAAAGACGAAGAACTTCCGTGCCACGTGCGCCTCCATCGCCGCCCTTCTTTCCCTTTGTTTCGCGCGAGCTATTTCTTTGCTATTACCAACACCGTCTTCACAACATCGTACGGCTTTGAAGCAGGCGGGGAGCGTAGAATATCCCTGACGATAGCGATGATGGGAGGCGTAATGCACCTATGACGTGGTCGTACATCGCTGCTGGCGACGTCACGCGGTGCTGGCGAAAAAGTGGTTCGATGCTCAGAACCCAGAGTTCTGAGTCGGTCTGCCAGAATTTGGGTAGCTTGATGTTTACGACGACCGGGTCGGTTGCAGTGGCGCTCGTCGAGGCGTCGTCGCGGGGTGTGATGTCCGTGGTCTGCCGTGACCAGAGGTTTCTGCTGGCATAGCCCAGCAAATGAGAATGACCTTGCCAACTCTGGTGGATAAGCAGGTGGCGTATTGCCGTCCGGCGTCCTTGGTCATGAATTGTGGAAAGATGTATGGTTCATGATTTCCCACATTCTTTACTACTCATCGGTCAAGGAATAAGCAGGAATAAACTTTATTTGAAAAGAAAATTAGGTGAGCGTGGTTGGGCCCTTAGTCCAGGGCTCCACTGGCGCGAGCGGCTCGCTGGGCTTGGTCCAGGGGAGCCACTTGGCTCTCCTTTCCCTCGTCCGCAAGCCATGCCTCCCACTGCCTATTTAACATGAGTGGTTGTGATGTTATGTATGGGCTAGTAATATGTGAAGGCCTTTCCAGGCACTCCCATGTGATATGTTGTAGTGTGGGTTTGTTGGAACACCATGGACAGACATCCAGAAATCTTGTTGGGCTTATTTTACTGAGTTGATGCAGGTTAGGGAAGCTGTTTGTTTGAATGCGCCGCCAGTCCCTACTCTGCTGTCTGTTAAGGGCCTTGTGTGGATGACCATAGACTCTGCGTTCCTCCCGTTGTTGTAGTAGAATAGCACGAGTGCTTGGAAGAAGTTCCGCGCAACGCCCGGCCGCAGCTTGGTTGTTGAATCCTCGAGCTATACGGTCTGCCGCCACGTTACCTTCCAAGCCCTCCTGAGCCGGACACCAGATAATGTCGTGGTGTTTATTCAAGGTTTGTCCCAGAATTCTGCGTGCCATTTTGGGTACCGTGCCATTGAGAAACAACCGACATGCCGTCTGCGAGTCGGACAGTATGACTGCCGACTCGTTTCTGTGTTCCGCGTCTGAAATGGCCATGGCTATTGCAGCCGCTTCGGCCGCGCACGTGGATCGAGTTACGACTGTGGCCGTTATGATGCGTTGTTGTTGGGTAACCGCTAGCGTGTTAGTCTCTCTACTGGCTCTGCTAGCGTATGTGTAGTACGCGGCTGAACCTTTCCCAAAACGATTTCGCAGGGTTACAGCTCGTGCTCGTCTTCTACCGGCATGGTATGTTGGGTGCATATTCTTTGGTATTGGTGCCACCGTGATATGAGATCTCGTGTCCCTGTCCAGTAGTACTGTATCCTCGTCGCAGTACAGTGGTCGCGGTGTGAAACCCAGCTTTTCTAGAACTGCACGTCCCTGGTTCGTTGAGCTGAGCCGCTCTCTTCGAGCTACGAAGACCGCGCTCGCGTATTCCTCAAAGGTGTTGTAGAGGCCTAGTCTCTCGACTTTCTCGTTATTAGCACTTTCTGGGATGCCAAGCGCTGCCTTGAAGGCTTTCCTTATGGTTGTATTAACTTGTTTGATCTCCTGGTTTGTTAGTGCTTGGTACGGGAGTGCGTACGTCACTCTGCTAATTATAAAGGCATGGACCAGTTTGATCGTTTCTACTTCAGTTAGCCCATCTTTACTGTTAGCTATCCTTCTTATCATACGGGCTACGTTCCCTGTTGTTCTTCTCAATTTTGGATGGTGTGTGTTGTGCCTGCGTTCTGTTGTACCCACATTCCCAGAATGCGCAGTGTTTTCACCTCCCTAACGGGACGTCCATCAAGGTGGATGGGTATTGGTACAATATCGTTCTTTCTCGCGTATTTAGCCCTGACTCTGATCAGCTCGGTCTTCTCAGGCGAACAATTCATCCCTGCTCCGTCGGTGAAAGCCAGTATCTTGTCTACTGCTCTTTGTAATGTGTCTTGTTTCTCCGCATACGACCCTCTTCGCGTCCAAAGGGTAATGTCGTCCGCGTAAATAGCGATGCCTAAATATGGGTCCTCCTGTAGTTCAATGGCGAGCTTACGCATGGCCATATTGAAGAGGATAGGAGAAAGGATAGCTCCTTGCGGGGTGCCTCTGTTCGGGAGGTCAAAAGTGTCGGACCTAGTTGACCCCAAACCTATTGTCGCCGTTCGGTGCGTCAGGAATGATCTAACGTACGCGTATATGCGGCGGCCACACCATATGGACTCCAGGCCCTCCATGATCGAGTCATGTGAGATCGTGTCAAAATGCTTTCTTGATATCGAGCGCCAGTATAAAATGGTCAATCGAGCCTCTGATTGGGTGCAGGACGTCGTACTTCAGAAGGAGGAACACATCCTGAGGTGATACGTGTGGCCTGAAGCCGAACATGTTGCTGGGTAGAAGGTTTTTTGTCTCTATATAGTTGGATAGTCTGGTTAAGATCACTTTTTCAAACAACTTGCCCACGCATGACGTCAGCGAAATTGGTCTTAGGTTGTGGATACTCCTGGGTTTACCCGGCTTGGGTATTAGGGTGATATTAGACTCTTTCCATTCTGTTGGGAGTTCTCCGCCCTCACTCCAGACTTTCTCGTTAAAGAAGTCCACGATTTGTGTTAGGGTTGCGTCACTCAGGTTTCTGATCATGGCATTGCTAACCTGATCTTTTCCTGGAGCGGTGTTTTTCCGAAATGATTAAGCCACCGCGTATACTTCTTCCAAGGTTATGGGTGCGTCTAAGTCGGACGTTGCTGTATTCCTTTGTATTTGGTGTGTAGCAGCTGTGTGGTAAGGTTGTGCCCGACATAAATCTCCTTGATCATGTTTGTTAGCGTGATATCGTCACCTTTAAACTCGCTCTCAAGGGTCTTGAGTGTCCTGTTCGTCACTGTTTTTGTGCCTCCGGTGTCAATCATGCTTCGCAAAATGTGCCATGTCCTCTTAGTGCTCAGTGTTCCTCTGAGCGAGTCAGTAAACTGTCTCCAGTTGGCGTCACACAAACGTTGCGCATACTCATTAGCTTGCTGTGCTAGCTGGGCTATACGTATTTTCAGTTTTCGGTTAAGTTTTTGTCTCTCGGTTAAGTTTTTGTCTCTTCCAACGTTTGGTGAGGCTCCTTCTGGCATCCCACAAATGAAGTAGGTGTCTATCGACCGCCGGAGTGTCGGCGTTTGTTTCAATTTCCTTAGTTATCCTCGCGTGTGCCCTTTTGATTTCTGCTGTCCGTGTGCTGACGTCGCTCAGTTCTCCGTGAATGTCTAGGTTTTCGCGGAATTTCACCCAGTCCGAGATTTTAGCTTTCCCGATCACCCTCCTTATCCTGGCCGCACTGAGCGATATACTCAAAATATAATGGTCGCTGCCAAGATTTTCTGCTAGATTCGTCCATCTCATGTTCCTTGCGATGTTTGTGAATGTCAGATCTGGCGACGTGTCTTTTGATACACTATTACCGATGCGTGTGGGGAGATCTGGCTGTGTAACCTGGTATAGGCCGTATCTTTCTACTAGGTCCGCTAGCATTATGCCTTTGGGGTTCTCTTTGCTGTAGCCCCAATTAGCGTGCTGCGTTAAAGTCTCCCAGAAATATAAGTTGGTCCTTTCCTTTTAGAAGGCCCAAGGCATGCACTAGTATATTCTCGAAGTCGTCGTGTTTCTCTCTGGGAGGGCTATACACATTGACTATCACCGTTTTAGGTCGGCCGCGTTTTCGAGGCCAGACCGTGATTACGTGATGTTGAATGGGTTCGTTCCCTGCATAGCTAATAGAGCACTGCACGGGCCGATTTTTGCGGCCCGGGCCCGGCCCGGGCCGGTTTTTACATTGGCCGGCCCAGCCCGGCCCGGGCCCGGGTCAAAAAGCACACGCCGTGTCCGAGCCTGGCCCGAGCCCGTGAAAAAACTGCTCTACCCGGCCCGGCCCGGCCCACGGGCTGGGCCGGGCCCGGGCTTTCGGGTAAGCCCGAGCCCATGCAGTGCTCTAATAGCTAATGCTCAGCGCCACATCCTTCTTTGCGAAGGTCGCTATTTGTGGGTACTGCGGGTTCTTATAGCACACATAGCCCTTCAGATTTGCCTGGTGTTTGCCTACCTCCTGTATGCATATAATATCGGGAGAGACTGGAGACGATTTAATGAATTGTGTGAAATTGGCGAGTTTTTTCCGCAATGAGCAGCAATTCCACTGCCAAATTTCCACTTGTTCGGTCTGTTTACTATTGCTGTGTCTAGCCATGACTGGTGTTCTCGGAATCTGTTCCGACTTCTTTGGTTTGTCTGGTGGGAGCACCTGGGCTTTGACTAGGTCTCTTGCGAGGGTTCTGCGTCTGACTTATGTCACTGATGGTGCGTTCCATCTGCCCCAGTTTGGCAAATACAAGCTGCATCTCCTGTACTAGGTACGCTATCGACTCTGTGGTTGCTGCGTTGTCGTGGGTTGCACAACGGGCGCGTTCGCCGGGCCTGGAGTGTAATTCGATTGATTTAAAGGAAATGCCTCGAGGCGTGCCATCCTAGACTTAACCTCCTGTAATTCCGTTTTGAGTTGTCTGTTCTCATCTACTACCCTTTTGTACTCGGGGTGTTGCGTGATCGGTGGTGTAACCGGTGTATGTTTGGCAGTGGGAGATACGAATTGCGCCCAGCTTACCTGGTTCGCTTGTGGCTTGCTCTGTGCCATGGATGCCCTGGGTGACTTGTTTCTTGGATGGGCTTTCGCCTTCATGTTTTCCTCTATGGTTGATCGGCCTCGACGTGGACCTTCGACGCTGCTGCTCCGGTTGTCCGGGATCCGTGCGGTTGTTCGATGGCGAGCGGGTTCTTGAGCGGCTACTACGGGTCAAACCTCGTCCGTACTCCCATTCCGATTGTTCGTCCTCCGAGGAGAACCAGCGATGGGCTGGTTTGTGTGGTTTCTTGGGTGGTTTCGCTGCCTGGTATCGTACAGGCTTGAGGCGTTTTGGGCAGCTGCGGTCTCCAGTTACGTGGTCCCCAGAGCAAATTGCGCATGTCGGGGTACAGTTGTGGGTTACTTCTGGGTTGCGCACTCCGCAGGTACGGCACGTGGACATATCTGGCTGTGAGCACACGTCGGTGCGGTGGCCAACTTTCCCACATGCTCGGCAGAATTGGACCGTGTAGTAAATATATCTCGGTAGCACGTCCCCGAAGAAAGTAAGGACAGAGAGAGTCTCCCAACATCCGGGCCTCTACCAGCTCCACGCCCTGGGTGCGAAAACGGATGCTTTCTTTGATAGTATCAGACGAAGTGTGTGGCTCTATACCATGGATGACACCTCACCTGGTTCCTTCGCCTGGTGTGACGTAGGCATTGACCGGGTGCAGTCTTCCGTTGATCTTCAAAGACGTGACGCCCCTCATCGCCATTGCGACGGTCGTATCCGGGGTAGACGCTAGTGCTGTGTTGGAACCCGGCCGGATGCGGTGAATGAACTGGTCCCATCTGATTTTTCCTCGGCAGGCCTCCACTATTGCGTCGGAAACCGCTTGGCTGGTCATATTCCTCAGTGGCAGTCCCTGGTGAGGTCGGAAGACCACTTTCAGATCGTCCTTGGGTAGGGGTTGGGGCCTGCGTCTCGCGGGTCGACCCCGGCGTTCTGGCTGGTTGCCTGCTGTAAGCTTGCTGTCCGCGGAGAAGTCCCCTCCTTGCCGTACGTTCCGCTCTTTTGCCTGTTTCTTCTTTGCCCTGAGCGATTGGAATATCTGCCAACCCTCCTCTGCGTGGTCAGTCTCCTTTTTGGCGGGAAAATGCGCGTTGGCGTGCCCGGACGCCATGGTGCAATTACCGGGCGGTTGTTCATCGTCTCGGTTTTGGGCGGCGAAGTCCATAACCTCATCGCTCAAAACCAATGTGGTTTGTTGAGTCACTGGCTGCGATTCTTCAGTCGAGGCAGTCGTCGTGGTAACTACGGCGACGTTGTCGTTGTCGTCTTCGGGCGCGCGTCTCCCGGCGTCGCCGCCGCTCCCCTACTCGAGCTAGCGGAGGCTTCACAAGGGCGAAATCACAAAAGGCCGTGAAATGGTGAAAAATGGTCCAAATTCGGTGAAACTGGTGTCCACCGATGCCGGAGCACTTCCCCTACAAGCAGGTGACAATTTCCGGGTGGTTTCAGGGGATGAATCACACGAAAAAGGAGATCATGTGGAGCTCGATGTGCACGCGTCTGCACTGGTCGGCATCCAGTTGGCGTTCCCCCTCATCGATCGAACTCAGACAAAATCACTGAACGCTGTTGGCCCGCTCGTTCCTCGTTCGAGCTCTGGCTCGAGCGCGCGGCGCGTGGAGCTGCGTGCTTAGGCGCCACTTCGCTATCGTCGATTAAACGCCAATGGCTCGACATAAGACTATGGTGCCGTAGTTTATCAACCTGCTTCACCTAGTGCTCCAAAGATGCTAGACTGTGTACACCATCTAGGTATCCTCCTCGCGACCGGTGCCTTCAAAACTCCCATACAAAGCTTCTACGTAGAATCAAATAGGTGGTCTCTGCATCTGCTGAAGACATACTCCAGTTTATTGTGCTTCCTGAAAGTAACTAGGTTAAACTGTGAGCATCTGTGCCATTCTAAATAATACAAGCTCTACCAACCTTCAGCGGAAGACCCCTTCTTCTAGCGCGTAAGGAAAGTGAGTGAAGAAATTTGTGTTGCGCCCCTTACCCATAAAATATTGGCTCCATCGAAGCCGTTTTCGCCGTGGCTGTGGCAGCAGATAGCGTGTGATACGTCGTTTTTTGAAATCAATAAACATGCTCAGCGATACATATTCGTATGCACTTCCTTGAGCTCAAGTTTAAGAAATCTTGCCCACATTTTCACACAGATGCATAAAATTCGAATGCCGGCGTCTGATATGTAAGTGTCAGTCCATTGCTTTCGGAATACGACGTCCTGCATCCAGAAAGCAGCACGTTCCCTGCAGAAGCCTATGCAGTGATGGCGGCAGTGAACGGTATTAGGAAAGGAAAATATTAAAAAGCCATTGGATTCGCTGAAATTTAGCGAAAGCTTTAAAATTGTTACAAAAATATAAAAATCCTGTTATAAACTATCTTTATTCACGACAAAGGCTACAGCAACCTGTCCATGGCACTTTCTGCCACAGACCTGAAGCCATGCATTTTTAAGTGGTAAAAAAAAAGCTTACGAGCTTGGGAAACACTTGTGGAATGCCGTAACCTGGAATGAGCTCCACGGAATAAACCATATTTAAGGAATTCAGAAAAATCCGGGATGATGTGGGGTCCTTTTTTGTCGACAAAGAATAAGGCACACATATGAGACCCATTTTATAATATGATTGGTAGTGACAATGCGTAGACACTCTGCGTAGCGACAATGATAGCGACCTCCATGGTTGTCAATTTTCTAGTTCCATCAGACTGTTTAAGCGTCGCCAGATGCGCCCTGTGCGCTAATTTCACAGATGCTTTGTTCACCACGATGCGTCTGCATTCAACACGCCTGACGTGGAAACGTTACGATGTGCTCTTAAATCTTTATAGCGCACAGCTGGAAGGAGGATAGGATAGAGAGTTTGTGTGAGCACAATAGACAACTTGTACCCACCACTTCGCAGAAGCCCGAATATTTTCGCCGTATTTAGAGAAAATTCGCTCAATTCCGAGATCTCGTCATTGCTCAAGTTCTGTCAACAGAGTAAGTCATATTTATCTTTTTTCGTTGATCACTTAAGATAAACGGACTTTGATGAAGCTTAGAGTCACGTCTTAATGCTAAACAGTGTTATAAACAAAAGCGGCCAGGAAATGTCCAATGTTTTAACATTAAGAGCTGACTATTGGGCTAGTTGGTAAGGATGTGGATGGATGCTAGAGAGACCACTTTGAAACAGGGGAGGAGGAAGGGGGGGGGACAAGTGGATTGCACCAACAAGCGCATTTTTGTTTTTTTGTGTCACGAGCACCGCGTGACACTCTTGTTTATGCGCAGCAACTTCCCGTTTGTCACAGAGGTGGCACGAAATTAACACTAAATCATAATAAAATAAAAAAACTGCTAGCTGTCGATTATTAGACTTATGGTTGCTGATGGATATGATATCAGAGCACAGGTTTAGTACAGTAAAGAGCCAATTAGGTGTCCGGTATGACTTGAAACAATTACGGAATGTCTAAGTGCCATACAACAATGAACACAACCGTACACTTTAGATACCCACTGCATCCGTAACGGTTGGATTTTTGTGCGTGGTGGTTTCCCGCCAGTTCCGTTCGCCATGGAAAGGCTCATTCACACTAGGCTGACACGACACCGATTTTGGTCTGCGGACTGTTGACGACAGCGGTTTACACGAGAGAAAACGCTGGGGCAAGCGATTTAAAGATAGGAAAACGCTGTCACCAACAGTCGGCAGACAGAAATCGGTGTCGTGTCGCCCTAGTGTGAATGAGCCTGAAGTAAATGACGAGGACGCCGGGCCTAGTGTAGTGTAGTTTACATCGTTTACATCAAGAATTCACCATGTGTCTGCGTCGTACTTCACTTTAATAACACAAAGTTAACACAAGCAAAACACAAAATTAACTCAAGCAATACGCCAGGGTGCACCAACGGCAAGGTGCGAGTGCCACAAGCAGACACCTAAATCAGGGATGAGGGTCGTTCCTCAATTTTTTTGCCTAATGTCTTACCTATCTTTTCTTTTTAAACAGACAAAAAATTCTCAATATCATATAGTTTCTGAACCACTATTGGGAACCTTGTTTTTGTACGCCTCCGTTGTTTGGTTTCTCCCTACTTTTCTGCAGCCAAACCTCCAGTAGCATTTTACTAATCTCTACTGCGAACATGTTTACTTTCCCTTTGCAATCGCTGAATGCCAGGACTTCAAGGAGGCCAGTGGAGCCTCCTTGGGCTCATTTTAGAAAGTGCCACAGAAAAATACAGACACGAATAGACATGATGACACAAGCGTGCACTTTGAAGTGAAGGTTTATTCGCAACAACAACATTTATTACAACTATATCTGGCCTCAGATTCCCAATAGAGATTTCCGAGGAGAACAGTGGCTAGGCGTTCTTTGGCCATACTTTGTACTGTTGGGTCAAAAAATACCAAACTCATCGTCATCAGGAGAACAAACGACGGTTCCTGGACTTGACATTCGTAGCAGCTGATCGGATTTGCAGGACATTTTGGGCCCCCCTTGCTCCAAAAAAGTTACAGGCCTGCGCAGAACACACCGCACAGTCACAGCGTAAGCTGGTGGAGCGGCTCAAGAGTAGCTCCGATTTGGGCACCAAGCACAACAGGGTATTCGCGGCAAACTGTTCGCCTCGTTTTGACGAGAACGGTCTGAACTGTCCGCCCGGCGTCGACGGCGAGCTGCGGCTTGTTATTCTCTCTGCACAGCAGTCTGCTGAGCCCGATCAAGCCTTGCAACTGCAACTTACATGTCGGGCACGCTGCGTTTGCAGGCACCTTAACTAGATGGCGCCACCATACTGGCGGAGGCTGTGGATCACGTTGTAACAGCGAAGCTGTTTAAGCCAGCCGTAAGTTGTGGTGCCTAGCCATGGTAGCCATGGCAACCCCGCCTCCTCCTCTCTAGCGCGCCAACTCCACGCCAGCTCCCTGCCTTCCCGACCCCTGCCTCTCTTCTCACCGCGGCGCGCTTAGCCAGGAGAAAAAAAGCGAAAGCTTGCACTAGGCCGCGCAAAGCTCAAGACACATCGAAGCTGGCCGATTAATATCGAGCGGCTAGCGTCCAACCCGTTCGGCGTCGGCAAGCAGCTGCATTCTTGGCACTGTACCAAATTTGGTTAGCCTGCCTGCGTTTGTGTCCCACGCGTCCAGGGCTAGTCACGCGAAATGCCGCGAAAGGGAAGGTACCTCCGAAAATGGTCGCTCGAGAATACCTTCCTACATGCGTAGTTAAGTTAAACCAAGCTAAGACCTAGCAGCAACCAAGTTCATACCAAGCAGTAGCAGCCAGTAAGCCTCGCTGTGCCTAAGCTTTGTTTTTTCTATTGTTTTTTTTTTGCGCACCGAGGTGCGCAATAAATGTGTGTAATGTAGGTCATGAAACAGCCACCTACGTCTTGGTGCTCTCATGATCGTTTCGTAGCAAAATTAGCATAGTATAACAAAAGTGTATGACGAACATAAATGATAGGTCATGACATTATTATGACATGCATGTCATGTAGGTCATGAAACAGCTGCCTACATCTTGGTGCTCTCATGGTCGTTTCGTTAATTTGGTATGTATAAAATTGGCGTAGTAAGACAACAGTGTATGAGTAACATAAATGAGAAGTCATGACATGTCATGACATGTGTGTCATGTAGGTCATGAAACAGCCGCCTACGTCTTGGTTCTCTCATGATCGTTTCGTTAACTTTGATCGTTTCGTTCGGACATGGGTACTAACTGAAGGAAACGCTAAAGGATGATGGTAGAAGTCATAGTCATGAGCATGACTCAGCAAAAATGACAATGACTCAGCGAAAAAATATTAACACTCCGAAACCAATGGAATGGTTTCGAACGTGGGCACAAAGTGAAGGAACCGCTAAAGGTTGATGGGAGAAGTCATAGTCATGAGTACGACTCAGCAAACATGATTAACACTGAAAAACCACTCGAATGGGTTCAGACGTAGTGAAAGAAACACTAAATGATGATGGTAGAAGTCTTAGCCATGAGCATGACTCAGCGAAAAATTATCAATACTCAAAAACCCCTGGAATGGATTCAGACGTGGGCACTAAGTGAAGGAAGCCCTAAAGGATCTGGTGGAGTCATTGTCATAAGCATCACTCCGCAAAAATTACAATGACTCAGCGAATAAAGGATAACGCTCAAAAACCACTGAAATAAGTTTGGACATAAATGATAGGTCATGACATGAATGTCATGATATGCGTGTCATGTACGTAATGAAACAGCCGCCTCCGCCTCAGTGCTCCCATGGTCGCTTCGTTAACTTGGTAGGAACTAGTGCTGCTTCGCATAACATCGATTCCAACAGGGCGTGGGGTCTGCGAAGCACCTTATGCACCCGGGCTGTCGGCATCTCCTGTCGTAATGGTCGTAATCGTCGTCGTCGTAGTCAGGGTAAACAAGCGGCTCGTGCTCGCGCTCGGCACGCGCTCGTGCCACTGCTCCCGCGTTTGTCGTCGTCTTCAGCCACGAATACAAGCACATTAACAAAGACACCATGGTCGCCTACATCGATGAAATAGTACAAGCCAGCAGTGCTTTGGCTTTCACGGATTCTAGCGAACCTGCAACGATGGCTGCAGTACCTGAACCAGCTTTCGACGTCAATCAGAACCATCCCAGGCATAAGAAAGAACAGCTAAAAACCTTGCACTCGACCGCACAACGCTTGAAACAGCGAAGCTTGGCGATCGTAGCCCAGCATTTTGCGCAAGTGCGCGCGAACTTATCATCTTGTTACTCATGATGATGATAATTTCTTTTCGACCGTCTCGGACTTACGGCCTGTATCGTGCAAGGCTCGCCTGCCATGCGAGCGCATGCGCCGCTACCACCATGCGAGAGAGCTACAGATAAAGACCACACGTGCTTATCATGCAGGGTACTATATTGTCACGTAGTAGTGACGCTCAAGAAAACAGTCGTAAAACTGTGTATAACGAAACTGATTCTTTATTGGGCGAACCTGTGCCCACAAAAGCAAGCTACACTCAAAGCACAACGATAGCGGCGAACACAGTCGGCGATCGTCGAAAATATGATCAGCGGCGCGACCCGTCGGCTTTTATACCTTAGTCATCGAAGGTTCCAGATTAATCCCTGATGCCCACGTGTCTTCCAGAAAGTATTAGACAATTCGCGTCGGTCATACAATCAGATAACATAGGCGTCGGTGAAAACAGGCAACGGAAAGAAGCATCGATTAACGTACTAGAAACTTCCGATACAGGCGCGTCCTGCGCCGAGCGATAACGTTAAACATTTGTTAGCCGGTGGAAAGCGGCCACCGGTGAAAGATAAACATGTATACGTGTCAATACCCTCCCCTTAAAAAGCATCGTCCCGATGCTACAAATACGAAAGCGAAAACAAAACCACGCGTACAGAAAAGGACAAAAATAACAAAGCAACAAAGGACCTAAGTTCTTCAGCGGGCGTAGAAAGGCTTAAGACGCACCACATGGATGACTTCAGGTCGTGCCCGGCGCCGCTGTGATTGCGAAATGCCGTCTGGCACGACCTCATAGTCCAGTGCACCAATACGTCGGATTATCTTATATGGTCCGAAATAGCGACGCAACAGTTTCTCGCTAAGTCCTCGTCGGCGTATCGGAGTCCAGACCCAAACACGGTCGCCGGGCTGGTACTCGACGTAGAGTCGTCGAAGATTGTAGTGTCGGCTGTCGGTCCTCTGCTGATTCTTGATGCGCAGGCGGGCGAGATGTCGACCTTCTTCGGCACGCTGCAAATAAGTGGCAACGTCGAGATTTTCTTCGTCAGCGACGTCCTGTAGCATGGCGTCAAGCATCGTTGCCGGGTTCCTTCCGTAGACCAGGTTGAACGGCGCCATGTGCGTCGTTTCTTGCACGGCCGTGTTGTATGCGAAGGTCACGTACGGAAGGATGGCATCCCACTTCTTGTGTTCGACGTCGAGGTACATTGCCAGCATGTCGGCGATAGTCTTATTTAGGCGCTCGGTGAGGCCATTCGTCTGCGGGTGGTAGGCGGTGGTGCGGCGATGGCTTGTCTGACTGTACCGCCGGATGGCTTGAGTTAGTTCTGCCGTAAAGGTCGTGCCTCTGTCGGTGATGAGGACTTCTGGGGCACCGTGACGCAGGAAGATGTTCTCAACGAAGAATCGGGCTACCTCGGCGGCACTGCCTTTGGGTAAAAGTTTTGTTTCGGCTTAGCGGGTGAGGTAGTCCGTAGCGACGACGATCCATTTATTCCCGGACGTAGACGTCGGAAAAGGCCCCAGTAAGTCCATCCCGATCTGCTGGAACGGTCGGCGAGGTGGCTCGATTGGCTGTAGAAGTCCGGCTGGCCTTGTCGGTGGTGTTTTGCGTCGCTGACAGTCTCGGCATGTCCTTACGTAATGGGCGCCGTCGGCAGAGAGGCGAGGCCAGTAGTATTTGTCTTGTATCCTCGCGAGCGTGCGGGAAAAGCCGAGGTGTCCAGCCGTTGGGTCGTCATGGAGAGCTTGCAGAACCTCTGGACGCAATGCTGCGGGTACCACGAGGAGGTAGTTGGCTCGGAGAGGCGAGAAGTTCTTCTTTAGGAGAATGTCGTTTTGCAAGAAAAACGACGCCAATGCTCGCCTGAACACCTTCGGCACAATGACGGTCTTGCCTTCCAGGTAGTCTACAAGGCTCCTTAGTTCCGGGTCGGCTCGCTGTTGTTCGGCGAATTCGTCGGCACTGATGGGTCCCAAGAAAGTGTCGTCATCCTGGTCGTCTTGTGGCGGCGGTTCGACGGGGGCGCGAGACAAGCAGTCGGCGTCAGAGTGCTTTCGCCCGGACTTGTAAACGACGGTGATGTCGAATGCTTGAAGTCTTAGACTCCATCGTGCGAGGCGACCTGAAGGATCCTTCAAGTTAGCTAGCCAACACAAGACGTGGTGGTCGCTCACAACTTTAAAGGGCCTGCCATAGATGTAGGGACGAAACTTTGATGTAGCCCAGATAATGGCGAGGCACTCCTTTTCTGTTGTGGAATAATTTGCTTCCGCCTTCGATAGCGAGCGGCTAGCGTAACTTACAACCCTTTCTTGTCCGTCAGTCCTCTGCACAAGAACGGCGCCGAGTCCTTCGCTGCTTGCGTCGGTGTGGACTTCGGTATCGGCGTTTTCGTCGAAATGCGCAAGTATTGGCGGCGATTGCAGGCGTTGCTTTAGTTCTTCAAATGCTTCGACTTGCGGCGTCTCCCACTTGAACTCGACGTCGGCCTTCGTGAGGTACGTCAGTGGCTCAGCGATCCGCGAAAAGTCCTTGACGAAGCGCCTGTAATAGGCGCACAGTCCAAGAAATCTACGCACTGCCTTCTTGTCGGCGGGCGGAGGAAAGTTGGAGATGGCTGCAGTTTTCTGAGGGCCGGGGAGCACTCCAGACTTGTTGATGACGTGGCCCAAGAACAAGAGCTCCTCATATGCGAAGCGGCACTTTTCTGGCTTTAACGTGAGTCCGGAGGTTTTGATTGCTTGAAGAACTGTTTCAAGGCGCCGCAGGTGTTCTTCGAAGCTTGAGGCAAACACAACGACGTCGTCCAAATAGACCGAGGCAAGTCTGCCACTTCAAGCCTGCCAGTACTGTATCCATGACGCGCTGGTAAGTCGCAGGTGCCGAGCAAAGACCAAACGGCATGACCTTGAACTCGAACAGTCCGTCTGGTGTTATAAACGCAGTCTTCTCCCGGTCCCTCTCGTCGACTTCAATTTGCCAGTAGCCGGTTTTGAGGTCCATCGACGAAAAATACTTTGCGTTGTAGAGTCGATCCAAGGCGTCGTCAATCCGTGGGAGGGCGTATACTTCCTTCTTCGTGATCTTGTTGAGGCGACGATAATCGACGCAGAAACGTAGGGTTCCATCCTTCTTCTTCACTAACACCACGGGGGACGCCCACGGACTCTTGGACGGCTGGATGATGTCGTCGCGTAGCATTTCGTCGACTTGGTGCCTTATGGCTTCATGTTCGCGCGCCGAAACTCGGTACGGGCTCTGACGGAGTGGGCGGACATTTTTGTCGGTGATGATGCGGTGCTTGGCGACGGGGGTTTGTCGAACTTTTGACGACGACGAGAAGCAATCCTTGTATTGCAGGAGCAGAGCTTTTAGTCGTTCTTTCTTATGCCTGAGAAGGTTCTGATTGACGTCGAAAGTTGGTTCAGGTATTATAGTCGTCGTTGCGGGTGCACTGGAATCCGTGAAGGCGAAAGCACTGCTGGCTTGTACTATTTCGTCAATGTAGGCGACCGTGGTGCCTTTGTTAATGTGCTTGTATTCGGGGCTGAAGTTCGTGAGCATCACCCTTGCTTTCCCTGCACGTAGCTCAGCTATGCCTCTAGCGACGCAAATGTCACGGTCGAGCAGTAGGTGATGATCGCCCTCGATGATGCCTTCCATGTCTGCAGGCACTTCGGTACCGACGGAAATCATTACGCTGGAGCGAGGCGGAACGGTGACTTGTTCTTCAAGCACATTCAAGGCATGGTAACTTATGCTTGTATCCGGTGGTAGCGCGTTGTGCGTTGAAAGCGTTATCGACTTGGATCTTAAGTCGATGACTGCACCGTAGTGGTTTGAAAGTCCATGCCTAGGATGACATCCCTAGAGCAGTGCTGCAGGATTACGAAGCTCGCCGGGTAAGTGCGGTTGTTTACCGTGACTCGGGCTGTGAAGATTCCAGCCGGCGTTATTAGGTGGCCTCCCGCTGTCCGGATATCAGGTCCTTGCCAGGCCGTCTTCACCTTCTTTAACTTGGCGTCGAACGCGCCACTGAAGACGGAATAGTCGGCGCCAGTGTCGACGAGAGCGGTGACGTTATGACCATCGATGAGCACGTCTAAGTCGGTAGACCGTCGTCTAGCATTACGGTTATGTCATGGCGTCGGATCACGGCTGCGTCGGCTTGATCCGCTGCTGCTACGTCGCGTCGGCCAGTCTTCTTGCGGCGGCGAAGTGCTGTCAAAGCTGTTGCTAGGCGGCGTGCTGATATCTCGTCGTGATGATTCGCGAATCGTCGTCGTCGTCGTCGGCGGCGGAGGATCTTCGGCATTGCGTCGTACAGCAACTGCACCTCCATCGGTTGCTGCCTTTAGTTTCCCCGGTAAGGGCTGGGAGATCGACCCCGGGTGGGACCGGTGTACTGACGGCGATGCGTCGAGATGTAGCGGCCTGGTGACGGCGAGCGTGAGGGTCGTCGGGGTTGCCACTGGGCTCCGGCGAGGTAGTCGGCAATGTCGCGCGGTCGTTCACCCCGCACTTGACGCGGCGCGTTGACGGCGAACCCTCGTAGGCCCATCTCGCGGTATGGGCATCGGCGGTAGACATGGCCGGCTTCCCCGCAGTGATAGCAGAGCGGGCCGTGGTCGGGGGCGCGCCAAATGACCGTCTTCCTCTGGTAGCTGCGCTGGGCGACGGGTGGGCGTGCTGGCGGCGGCGGTGGTGGACGTCGGAACTGCGGCGTTACGGGGCCCTGGCGCGAGCGCGGAGGGGGGCCTTGACGACGGGCGACGGCGGCGTAGGTCAGCGCTTCCGGCTCGGGTTGCGGCGATTCGGGAAGTCCTAGCGATTGCTGGATTTCCTCCCGCACGATATCGGCGATGGAAGCAACTTGAGGCTGCGACGACGATAGCAACTTCTGCAGCTCTTCGCGTACTATCGCCCTGATGGTGTCTAGTAGGTCGTCGGAGAGTCCTTGGACTTCGGCGTACTGTGGCGTCGAACGGCGATTGTATGGCCGATTGCGCATGTCCAGTGCTTTCTAGATCGTCGTAGCCTCCGAGAGAAAGTCTTGGAGTGTCGTCGGTGGATTCCGCACCAGTCCGGCGAATAGCTGCTGCTTAACTCCCCGCATGAGCAAGCGAACTTTCTTGTCTTCTGGCATAGCGGGGTCGGCGTGCCGGAATAATCGAGTCATTTCTTCAGTGTACATACCGATGCTCTCATTCGGGAGCTGTACACGGTTTTGCAACAAGGCTGCAGCTCTTTCTTTACGGTCGACGCTCGTGAAGGTGTCCAGGAATGCGGCTCGGAAGAGGTCCCAGGTTGTTAGCGCACGCTCCCTATTCTCGAACCAGGTTCTCGCGCCGTCTTCAAGCGAGAAGTAAACATGGCGCAGCTTGTCGTCGTCACTCCATTTGTTGAACGTCGCGGTCCTCTCATACGTCTCCAGCCAGGTTTCAGGGTCTTCAGCCGATGATCCACGAAAGGTCGGTGGCTCCCGAGGTTGTTGCAGCAGGATGGGGGACGCTGGTGCTGCCATTCTGGTTGTTGACTTGGCCTTGATTGCAGTGGTCTTTTCGGGAAGAAGTCCGTACTCCGGCAGAAGTCCTTGCTGCTTACGGCTAGCTCGCTGTTCCTTGGCGACGTTGGTCTCGTCCTCCGGTTTCGGGCTTGGGTCGCGGCTTTGCGGGGGCGTTCGGTGCATGAACGAACTAGCACCTCCACCAGATGTCACGTAGTAGTGACGCTCAAGAAAACAGTCGTAAAACTGTGTATAACGAAACTGATTCTTTATTGGGCGAACCTGTGCCCACAAAAGCAAGCTACACTCAAAGCACAACGATAGCGGCGAACACAGTCGGCGATCGTCGAAAATCTGATCAGCGGCGCGACGCGTCGGCTTTTATACCTGAGTCATCGAAGGTTCCAGATTAATCCCTGATGCCCGCGTGTCTTCCAGAAAGTTCTAGACAATTCGCGTCGGCCACACAATCAGATAACATAAGCGTCGGTGAAAACAGGCAACGAAAAGAAGCATCGATTAACGTACTAGAAACTTCCGATACAGGCGCGTCCTGCGCCGAGCGATAACGTTAAACATTTGTTAGCCGGTGGAAAGTGGCCACCAGTGAAAGATAAACATGTATACGTGTCAATATAAACCCACCTCGTCTTGTTAATAAACATTCTTTGTTGCTGACTTCCCAACGTGTCACGTACATGTGACACATAGTGTCAGAAGTGGTCGCGTCGCGTCGCGACGCACATATGTAATCGACGCCGTACAGCAAGCAGCAACTGACGAATACGACGCGAAGTTCGGGCTGGACGGATCAATTGCTCGCCAAGGATGGAACTACTTAAGGCACCTGACCCTCTGCTGCTATCCGGAAACAACACAAAGAATTGAGAGCGATTGAAACAGAAGTTTGGGCTGTGCTTGGAGGCCACAGCAGCATCGAAGGAACCGAGGACTCCAGCCGTAAAGACCGCGCTTGTCCCAAGCTTTGCGGGAGTTGACGCGCTCGAGGTATTCAATAACTTTTCTTTTTTCGCGGATGAAAGCAAGCAAGATTATGAGACCATTATGAGCAAGGAAGTTCGCTGAATACTGCCAAGAGCGGCAGAATGAAGTTTTTGAGAGATACTTGTAGCGCTCGAGAACACAAGCGGAAGGCGAACCTTTCGAGCATTTCCTGCGTGACCTCAAAAACAGGCACGCAGCTGCAACTTCGATCCCTTGACTGAATGCTTGATCCGCGACCAGTTCTTCTTCGGTGCAAACAACGCCAAGCTGCGCGAAAAGATGCTCAAAGAAAAGGACCTCACGCTCCTCAACGCTGTAGAGATATGCCGTGCAGCAGAAGCATCCGCCCAACAGAATGAAGCTTGGTCGCAGGCAGACAGCCAAGTTGCGGAGGTTAAAAAATCGCAACAGTGTAGTTGCACCAAATGCAATCGGTCTCATGCGCATTCAAGGTGTCCGGCCTTCGGAAAGACGTGCTTTGTGTGCAAACGAAAGAATCATTTCGATCTGTGCTGCCACAAACGAGTATATGAGGTACACGAAGATTGTGACGACTTCAGTGTTCTGGATGTAAACATCTGCAACGTCAGCAGCAGAGAAGACTGGACGGTTAAGGCAGAAGTCGCGGGTAAATCGGTATTTCTCAAAGTTGACACAGGTTCCCAAGCCAATTTGTTGCCCTACTCTATCTACAGCAGATGCAAGGGAGACCTGAAGCTAAAGCCAAATAGTGCAGTCCTTCAGCCATATAGTGGTGGTGTCATCAAGCACATCGGCGTAGCGACCTTGCAAGTTGCTGTGAATCATCGGTCCAGCAGCATTTCCTTTTTCATTCTAAAGAAGAGTAACCCGGCAATCCTCGGACTAATCGCAAGCGAAACGCTGGGACTGGTGTCACGCACAGTGGACACTGTCAGCGAAGACGGCACCGCTGACATCCTGAGGGAATTTCCAGATTTATTTCGGGGAACCGCGTGCTTTCAACGAGAGTACCACATGGTCTTGCGCAAGGACGAAATGCCAGTAGTAATGCCAGCGCGACGGGTACCACTAGCACTGAGAGAACTTCTCCGGGATGAGGTAGACCGGATGTAAAGCAGCGGCTTCATCGAAAAGGTCAACGGACCGATAGACTGGGTGAGTCCTCTAGTCATCGTCAGAAAAAAAAACGGAGAGCTGCGCGTGTGCCTGGATCCACGGAACATCAATGACTGTCTAAAGCGGGAGCATTATCAGATGCCGAAACACGAAGACATTGAGGCACAGTTGGCAGGAACCAAATACTTCTCGCGCCTTGACGCAAACTACGGCTTCCGCCAAATCCCTCTAGACAATCCGACGTCAAATATCTGCACGTTCGGCACACCATTTGGGCGTTACCGCTTCCTAAACGCCCAACCACACGTAGCACGGGATACGCGTCTCGCTACGCGTACGCGTAAGCGTACGCGTCTCCGAGTGCGTACGCGGGTGATGAAGGGAAGGGCGACCAGCCACACGATACGCGCAATCGTGCGCGCTTCACTGCGCGTAGCACAGGGCTGACAGACCAGTGACGGCGGAAACGTTTCGGTTTGAGAAAAGCTTTAATTCATTATGGCTGGTCCTTTCTATTTATCAATGTTACATCTACTACATTGTTTTTAAATGGAGAAATGCACGCCATTTGTATCTACACATTGTTATTAAACAAAACTACATCGATCATCAAAATCATCACTGATCTACCCGTGCGCGCGATAGCGTTTGCTTGCCCACGACTGGATTTGACATCTGCGCGCGACCGCACGACGTTGCTATCGAGATTTTGTTAATCCGCTTGCTTCGCCAGCTTCAGCGTTCGACGCCCGCAATGTACTACATGAGATTGAAGCTTTTGCTTCTTGCACAGAAGCTCTTGCTGCTGCTGCTCTTGCAAAGGCGGCGGGAACGCAGAAAGCGTCTGCAGCGACGTTGGTGGGTCCGGCCCGTCGTTCAACGGCGTAAAGAAGAAGGACTTTACTATACGGCTGTAAGTAACGTCTTTCCATGATCTACAGTAGTAGAACAAGGAGCCACTATTTCCACATGGGGATTTGTCTTCGTTGGGACAGAAATTGCTTCCCATATCAGCGTTTTTGTGCGCGCGTAGGGGACGTAAGGGAAAGTAGACAGTTTTAGTTTAGCGAGCGCTGTACCATTGCGTATGCTGTAAAACGGGCAATTCGCCCTTTTTACAGCCGGCCTTGTCTAGTGTTAAAATAGTAATGCGGGGATCAATCGCACACACAGCGCGCGAACGCCGCAATTTAGTGGCACCGCCTCGTCGGTACAAGGCTCGTCCAGGTTGACAGCACCGATCGAAACGATAACGCGACGTACGCGAACGGAGGGAACGACAAAATCAGGGCGTATTTCGGAAAGCGCGCACACACAAAAAAAAGGCATGGGCGAAGGTCGGGCGCTGATTAGCCACCGGGATGGCACGCAGATCGTATATTAGATATGCGGTGACGATACTTAACGCCGCTTCCAAAGCCGTCAGTATAACCCGTGTAGGCGTATGAAGTACAACACACCGTAACTAATTCTTCAGCTTCAGAAAGAAAAAAAGTACTTGGTTCTATTCAACAGACAATCTATTAATAACACAAGTATTTTCCAGACCTTCATATAGTAGAACTGAGCTGTAACCAGTGCTGGAATGCTAATTTGAAGTCCCCTTCATTAACAGTAGACCATACCGTATATACAGAGCCTGTGCAGCACCCTCCTTTCCTGCACAAAATTTGTAAGCATTATGTTTTGTAATACATTTTCTGCTATTCGATATTTAATTCAATATCCTGTTGTTTGTTTCTTTGATTCGATATTTGATTCTAAATCTACTATTCTGTATTTGCACACCCCTACAAAAAGAGTTAAGGACTGCTAGTTATATGTGTGCCATTAGTGTAGCAAATGAATTCAAGAGTACCGTTTGAAACATTCATACGTGTTGGTTGTCATTTAATAAACTTGTGGATGAGATATGATTCCCTATACTTGTCTCTCGGAAGTGTGACTACAATATGAGGTGTAATGTACCTAAATAGTGACATGGCAGGTTAAAATGCTGTGCGAATGCTTTCGGAAGTTTCTTGGCAGTGGCCGCCGAATTTTTTTATAATCTAACATTCACTGGCTGTTCTGTTTTGCCGACACGCTGTTTGTATTCAAGCATATAAACAATGCAGGGGGTAAAATTAATCATGACTAGTGGCTATATGTTTGTGTCATTGAAAAGTGTACAGCTCCTGATGCAGGCATGTGTATATGGGTAGGGCGCACGGACCTTCTGCCAAGTTATAATGCATCATTTTTTACAGATGCAACAAATGCGTCAGGGTGACCATGGATTTTTCTATAAGTTCTTCCGCATGATGCCGCAGCTTTTTGACAAGCTATTGAGCTTTGTCGCAGAGGACCTCACACGGCAGCACCACATTCGAGAACCCCTGGAGCCTGGAGAACGACTTGCTATAGCATTGAGGTTTGTAAAGGCTAGTTGCCCTTACAGAAATAATGTGCAATTGGAGGAATACGGAATGTGCAGCCTAAACAGGAAACTCTTTTTTTGTGATTGATTGTGATTTATTTGATTTTATTTGTTTACATACTGCCAGCTGTCTTTTGGCAACCAAAGCAGGGAGGGGCCACAATACATTGAAACAAAACAAAATAAATTATAACGAAGCAACTGACAATGCGCGTGAGTGAAAAAAAAAAACTAGTATATAATCTGGTTCATTACACACAACTAAATAAAACGCATAAGCAAATAAGGAATGGGTCACAAAACGCTGATTAAAAACAAGAAAAATAGTAGCGACGCAACTGACAATGCGCATGAAAAAAAATACTTGAAAAAAAAAGTATTTCACATCGGGGGGGGGGGGGGGGGGGGGTCAAAGAGGCTGCAAGTTTGAACTGTGTGCATTACCAGTGTAGCAATTATGCCTAACTTTATCGAAAAACTTTGCCATCGAGTGCCATCACGCAAAAGCTACCTCAGAGCTTTTGACCTTGTGCAACTTGTAAAACATGCCCTGAGGAATGCTTGTACATGTAGTATTAAACAAAGGTGGTAGTTAACCTACCCAAATTAAATTTTGATCGTATGTCACCCAAAAAATGCCCCCATAGCCATAGAAATAAATCATTGTCATGTCAAGTCATATCATAATTAATGTGCAAACAACAATTGAAAAATGGGTACTAATTTTTTTCCTACTTGCATTCCAGCTACTTGGCATCCGGGCAAGACATAAAAGACGTTGCCTTGGCTTACCGTGTGGGGATGGAGACGGCTAGAGTGTGCATTCATGTGGCCTGTCGAGCAATCTGGGCAAGGCTCAAAGACCACTACATGAAGGTAATGTCACACAGCTGTGAGGGACACAGCTGGCACACATGTTTAAGTACTGCTCTGCATGTAAACCTATCACTTGTTTCATTGGTTCTCCTAAATTTCTACTTTATTCCGACAAAAACAAAAATTTATAATACGTAACTCTTAGTTACACATGTTACTTGCACAAATTACTAGAGGTAGGTGAATATCAACTTTGTCAAATGTGAATCGAATATCGAAGAGTCAATTGCAGACTAATATAATTACGACAGCAATATTTCTTTTGATATAACTAAGCACCACACTAGTACTGACTACTGAAAAAAAGTATAGCTGTCAGGCTTAATTAGGATCAATTTCAAAATCTTCTTTCTGAGGTTTTGCGTGCCAAAACCAATTCTGATTATGAAGCACGCCGTAGTGCAGGGCTCCGGATTAGTTTTGACCACCTGGGGTTCTTTAACGTGCACTACAACGCAAGCAGACGGGCATTTTTGCATTTCGCCTCATTCAAGTGTGGCCAAAATCGTGTAAGTTTAAAAAAACTGCACAAATAATCTGAACCTTTTAGGGCCTGGTTGGAAACAAGATTTCCAAATGAATGGCTGCTGTGTGACAAGCTTTGCATGAACGCTAAATAAATGGTTTGCCTAATAAAGATCTGAAGTTGTGGGAAAAAGAATCTGCTGGAGGACTTCTGCGCCAAAGACATAGGTAATAGGGCCCGTTGCAAAAAAAGCATCACTTATTTTAGTGTAAAAGAGAAAACGATGCATGACTAGGCTGCCAAAAAAGACTACATGACAGACCACAAGCAAAAATCACAGGCTGTAATGTAGGCTTCTAGTGCAAAACCGAAAACAAAGCTTGCATTAGTCAGTTTGTGCGTGCATTGCTTCGAAACTTTTGTTGTTGTTGTTTCAATTTTGATCATTTGTGGTACACTACTTTGTTTAGCAGACGAAGAACAGTAACGAACCTTAACAGTTATTCTTTGCAAAATATTTATTTAGTTTCGATATTTCAAAAACACACAAATAGTTCATTTTCGAATACGAATGGTTGGTGTGGAATTTCTGTCATATTTGAAACTTTGAAAATTCGCCCACCTCTACAAATTACTCATTATCTAGAGGCTGCCAGTCTGGACACTTCAATGATAGTAATAACTTCATTGTGAATTATATTGCTCTTTTTTTTAAATTTGGTGTAGCTAAAAGAGACGTGTGATTTTGCACAATCACAACTGAATTTCTACTGTTCCTTTCAGCCACTTGTAATGAGAAATTACAGGAGCAGTACTTGTTGCTTTGGATATTTCCAGGTACCAAGCACGTCTGAGTGGGCGCAGATTGCCGATGGATTTGCCGCACAGTGGCATTTCCCAAACTGTTTGGGAGCAGTTGACGGAAAACACGTTGCCATAATTGCTCCTCGGAATTCTGGCAGCTTGTACTTCAACTGCAAGGTAAATTTGTGCATGTATAAGGTGTATCGACGCCACTGAAATAATTATGCAAGTGTGTGATTGGATTTACAGTTGCTACCAACTACGTGATGCCAATCTTAATGCTTTCATTCATAGTTTGATTTATTGAAAGGTTGCTTTTTTCCAAGCAGTGCTACACATGTGTTGCTGTGTTACGTATATACGGGGTGTTTCATTTTAGCTGCACCAAATTTTTAAAAATAGCCTGTGGCAAATAGCACAATTATAATCCTTGATCTAAACTACTCGATGAGGCGGCCATTACTTCCATGAGAAATCAAAACGTCTAATTGAGTAATTAACATGATTACGCTAATTAACTTTTTAAATAATTTTTACGGCACATCTTTTAATCTACGAATTATAGCCGGTGAGTTCGCAAGGCGTATTCAATTGGAGCGAATGCTCAGGACTGAACCAGTTTTGAGATATTAATTTTCAAAGTGTCCGACAACATGCATGGGCGGAACGCCCACCCAGTTAACTTTCTGAAGAAAACGCTGTTTTATGCATGGAAGCATAAAAGCATGCATGCTAGTGCTCTTCCGACTAGACGTGGCCACAGCCTTAACCTAAAGTCCTTTTTTGCGTGCACTAACGTATTGAAACACCGTTTTTTTCCGAGTCATTGAAAGCTGGAATGATTTACCCGGTTGTGTTCGTGAAATGGCGACATCTGATTTTGTAGAAGCATTGGTGTGATATTACTGTTCGACTTCTTTCATTTATGTATTCTATGTACCCCACTCCTGCAATACCCCTGCATAGGGCTTCAGTATTTGAAAATAAATGAATAAATAAAGTTGCCCATGGATTTCGTCTGACATTTTGAAAATTAACATCTAGAAACTGGTTCAGTCCTGAGAATTCATTCCAAGTGGATACGCCTTGCGAACTCACCGGCTATAATTAGTAGATTAAGATATGTGCCGTAAAATAAATAATTAAAAGGTCAATTAGCGTAATTATGTTAATTACTTGATTAGACATTTTGATTTCTCATGGAAGTAATGGCCGCCTCATCGAGTAGTTTAGATCAAGGATTATAATTGTGCTATTTGCCACAGGCAATTTTTAAAAATTTGGTGCAGCTAAAATGAAACACCCCGTATATATGTAACACAGCAACACATGTGTAGCACTGCTTGGAAAAATCAAGGATTATAATTGTGCTATCTGCCACAGGCAATTTTTTTTTTAAA